>NC_068934.1:37958433-38643433 GCF_023091745.1 Budorcas taxicolor
GCAGACTGGGTGCAGAAATCTAGACAATATCTGAGGTTGCATTTTCCTGAGCTTTGGTGTCTTTTGCTTCTAGTGTCACCTTTGATTTGTTTTTGGAGGATCTAATACAAGGGCTCGGAGACACCAGCTGGGTGTTAGTTGAAGCATGAGAGGGAGGCGCTAGTGAAAGAGTGAAATCCCAGCTCCCTAGCCTTGGGTTGGGGTACGTTTGAGGCACAACTTATGTCCCAATTTCCCTGTGAAAACAGGCTGTAGCTTCCCTCTACATGACTTGTGTGAAATCAGACCCAGACTGGTTTCTTCCTTTTTCATGTCCTGCTTCCCCTGAGACCTCACTGGTTCCTCTGGGAGATTTCTTTCTTTCTTTCTTTTAATTTTGGCTGCACTAGGTCTGTATCGTTGCTCAGGACTTCTCCATTTGCAGCGAGCAGGGGCTACTCTGTAATGGTAGTGCACTGGCTTTTCAATCCTGTGCTTCTCTTGATGTAGATCACAGGCTCTAGGGCACTCAGGCTCTGTAGTTGTGGCCCTCTGGCATAGTTTCCCTGGGACACTTGCAATCTTCCCAAACCAGGTCTCAAATGCATATCTTAAGCACTGGATCAAAAGGGGAAACAGTCTGGAAGGAATTTGAAATAAATCACTTTTACATGAAACTTGGCACCATGGCCCATTTATCAGGAGACTGATGGAGGATTGTCCCTGCTTCAAGCAAACTCTTGAGATCAGGACTGATTGAGGATCCCCTCCCAAGGGTTCCTACAGGATCCTGAAGCTGTCCTGCCATGTGACTTTATTCTTGCTTGAGTTTCTGAATCCCACACTAGAGCACAGCTTTCAGAGGGCAGAGCTGTCACTTGACTCACTTCTAAGTATACATCCCTAGACACTGTCTCATTCAGACCCTAATGTCAAGAGAACTCTAACACAAAGATCAGTTATTCTGAGTGTTAGGTTACAGGTTCACCGACTGTAATCAAACCCTAAATAACATTATCTTAAATACAATACAATTTCAATTCTCTGTCATATAATGATAGTGCAGGTCTCTCCACAGAGATGAGGGCCCACTTCTTTCTTGTCACATCTTCCACTTGTGCTAGTTACCTCTGGTCTAACATGGCTGCTCCAGCTCCTGTCATTACATTTGCATTCCAGCTAGTGGGACAGAAAATAATACTTCCATTTGAAAGTGAGATATCACCTCTACTCAAATTCCATTGGACCAAGTATCTTCCATGGTCACGGCAAACCTGGGGGTGGTGGGCACATGGAAGGGCAAGGAAATGTGATCTTAATGAAGAACATTAATGATGAGTAACAGTGGCCACCACCCTTCATTCATATCCCTGTATTCATTCTTCTTTGTTCCTCCCCAACAGGTCTCTGTCTGTTTTGGCTTGCAGATATGGATATGGATGAGGTTATAAGAGAGGCCATGGTCCAGGCTGTACAATATATGGCAAAAACAAGAAACAAAAGAAGATAAGAAAGTATAAAAATTCAAAATCTAAAGGAAACCATGCTTATAATCATAATTTTGCATTTATATAATTTAGGTATAGTGGTTGATGAATCAATTTATAAAATAAAAAATTAGAGAAATATAAAACATAAATATATTCACTAAACCCAACAAAATAATAAGGCTATATAATATTAAACACATAGTAGTATCAAGATTAGGCTTGGATGCACATTGCAAAAAACTAAAACAACTATAACTTTAGCAAGATAAACTTGTTTTTCTCTCCCACTGGAACAAAGCTTTAGGTGGGCCAGCCAGAGCTTGGGTGTTATCCATTTCCATGGTTACATGATTGTCCAATACAACTGTAGGAGTTCCAGCCGTCACAACTAAAATCCAGACAACAGTTAGGAAGAAAGTAGGGGAGGGAAGAGTCCCATCTCTCAGTTAAATCAGCTCCTTGAAAGCAGTCTTTATAGAAATCCTTCTTACATATCTGCTTGCATTTTGGTCACCAGTCATGACTAAGAGCACGGGTGAGCAGGAAATGCAATCCTGTGGCTACTGTGCTCGTGGCTATATAACAATCTATTTTCAGTTTTGAAAGAGAAGCAGAGAATAGATCATTTTAGGTAGCCTGCAGTGCCTGCCTTAAAAAACAAACCTTTTCTGAATGGATCAGACTGAATGGCTGGGCACAGTGTGGGAAGTAGGAGGAAAGAACAGCAATGAGAAACAGCTAGATGGACCTGAACTGTGCTCCAGATAAAAGAGGCAGACTGGTCAGTAGAGATCTTCTAAAGACTGAAGTGAGGATTATACATACCACATGACCCAATTTGGTTTGAAAACTGCTTTTCCAACTCAGGTCCCAAATCTCTCTCAGTTCTTCAGCTTCTAAATACCTTGTCTTTGTTACCTCACATTCTGACCTACCTGTCTCACCTTCCTTATTTCTGTTCACCTCACTTCTTCATCTAGTCCACCAGCATTGCAAGATCCAGTACTGAGGAGTTAGCAATACATTCTAGAATTGGGTAAAAACACAATGAGTATCTACTCTAATATTTGTTTGTCCTTATCAGGGTCTTTTGAAGGCCTGAGATGGCTAGAATTATGAAGATCTCACGTTTCAGGCCTTTTAAAAAACATTTCTTGTTACATTGTTCTGTTTGTGGTGATGCAGTCTCATAGTTGTTGTACGTCTGAGAAAGTATTTTATCTTGTTTTTGATATGCATTTTTCTTGGGTATAGAATTCTGAGTCAAGTAGATTTCTCTCAGCATTTTAAGATGTGGTGCCAGTGTCCTCTGGCTAACATTGTTTCATAATCCTAATCTGCTATCTTTCCCATTTTTTGTTCTACTGTGTCTGTTTTTCCTTCTGGTTACATTTTTTTGGTTGATTATTTTAAACAATGAATTATCATGCACCTTTGAATACTTGTCATATGTCTTGTCCTTGAATTAATAGAACTTCTGTGTTAATGGATTTAAAGCTTTCATCATATCGGAAAATTTTCAGCCAGTAATTATGAAGTTCTTTTCTCTATTCTGCTTCTTTTACTTCCTGTGGGATTCCATTTACATATATTTCAGTATTCTTAAAGTTGTTTTGAATATCTGTGATGCACAATTAATTGTTTCCCACATTCTTTTCATTCTTATTTTCCATGTCTCTATTTAATGTACCCAATATTCTTCAGCTTCATGAATATAAAGGTTATTATTCTAGGAAGCATTTTAATGTCCTTCCTTGCTAATCATGTAATGTATATTTTAACTGTATTTTTACTAATTGATGTTTCCCTCATTATGGATATTTCTTTGCTTCTTTACACATTGGAATTTTTTTTTGTTTTTAAATTTATGTATTTGTCTTAATTAGAGGGTAATTACTTTACAATATTTTGGTTGACCTAGGACAAATATTTTCACAATTCTTATGGAAATTTTATTGGATATTGGATATGGTAATTTTTACCCTTTGGATTTGGATACTTTTAATTTTTATAAATCATTTCTGTCACTGTTTGCAAACACTGTTAATATCTTGGAAAACATTGTATTTTTTGAAGGCTTGCTGTTCAGTTTTTTTTATCTGATATGAGACCAGCCTTTAGACCAGGTTTGCTATTCCCCACTAGTAAGGCAGTATTGTCTTCAGGGCCATACTAATGTCATGGGAATTATGAGTAATTTCCACGCTGGTGGGTGGGGACACCATTAGACTTGGCACAATTTGAGTCTCAAGGATTGTTCCCTATAATCCTGACCAGTACTATCAACTCTCTGCTGTAAATTGGAAGGGTATCACCTGTACACTCGCACAGTTCTCTGTGTGTAGCTCTCTCCTGTGAGCTATAACTATCTAGAGTCTCAAATCTCTCTTCTTGAGGAGACCGTTTGTCTCTGCCTAAATAGCCCTTCCATGTATGTGTTGGAAACTATTTCCAGAGTTGGGGCAATTGTAGAACTCACCTTGCTTGCTCCCCACCTCAGGAATACATTCTCTGCTGCCTGACATTTGATGTAAAAAACTGCTCTTTCATTTATCTCTTATATTTTCAAGTTGTTTGAGACAGGAGGATAAATGTGTCCTTTGTTCCTCTATGTTTACCAAAATGGAGGTCCCCCTGCAATCAGGACTCCCTGAATGCCTTGTGAATGCTAAGCAGTGATTTCTGTGCATGGGTGCAGACTAACCAGGTGCAGACATATCTTGGGGCTTTGGGGAGCCCCATCTTGCTGGAGAAACATGACAATTACAACTAGCATTTGCTATAGGGTATGTTCAGTTCAGTTCAGTCACTCAGTCATGTCCAACTTTTTGCAATCCCATTGACTGCAGCATGCCAGGCTTTTCTGTCCTTCACCAACTCCCGGAGCTTGCTCAAACTCAAGTCGTTGAGTCAGTGATGCAATCCAACCATCTCATCCTCTATCTTCCTCTTCTCCTCCTGCCTTCAATCTTTCCCAGTAATAGGGTCTTTTAATGAGTAAGTTCTTCACATCAGTTGGCCAAAGCATTGGAGCTTCAGCTTTAGCATCGCTACTTCTAATGAATATTCAGGATTGATTTCCTTTAGCATTGACTTGTTGGATGTCCTTGTAGTCCAAGGGACTCTCAAGAGTCTTGTCCAATACCACAGTTCAAAACCATCAATTCTTCATCGAAAACCATTCTTTATGGTCCAACTGTCATATCCATACATGATAAGTGTAAAAATCATAGCTTTGATTATACTGACCTTTTTCAGCAAAGTCATGTCTCTGCTTTTAAAAATGCTGCTAGGTTTGTCATAGCTTTTCTTCAAACAAGCAAATATCTTTTAATGTCGTGTCTGCAGTCATCATCTCTAGTGATTTTGGAGCCCCCCAAATAAAGTCTCTCTCTGTTTCCATTGTTTCCCTATCTATTTGCCATGAATTGATGGGATGAAATTCCATGATCTCATTTTCTGAATGTGGAGTTAAAGCCAGTTATTTCACTCTCCTCTTTCACATTCATCAAGAAGCTCTTTAGTTTCTCTTCACATTCTGCCATGAGGGTGGTGTCTTCTGCATATCTGAGGTTATTGATATTTCTCCCAGCCATCATTATTCCAGCTTGTGCTTCATCCAGTTGGGCATTTCGCATGATGTTCTAAGCACATAATTTAAATAAGCAGGGTGACAATATACAGTCTTTACTTACTCCTTTCCTGATTTGGAATCAGTCAGCTGTTTCATGTTCAGTTCTAACTGTTGCTTCTTGACCTGCATACAGATTTCTCAGAAGGCAGGTAAGATAGTCTGGTATTCCCATCTCTAAGTTTTCCACTGTTTGTTGTGATCCACACAATCAAGGGCTTTTGCATGCTCAATAAATCAGAAGTAGGTATATTTCTGGAATTCTCTTGCTTTTTCTATGACCCAATGGATGATGGCAATTTGATCTCTGGTTCCTCAGCTATTTCTAAATCCAGCTTGAACATATGGAATTTCACAGCACATGCACTGTTGAAGACTTGCTTGGAGAAAGACTTGCTTTGGTAGCATGTGAGATGAGTGCAACTGTATGGTAGTTGAACATTTTTTGAAATCGCCATTCTTTGGGATTGCAATGAAAAAGACCTTTCCAGTCCTGTGGCCACTGCTGAGTTTTCCAAATTTGCTAGCATATTGAGTGAAGCACTTTAACAGCATCATCTTTTAGGATTTGAAATAGCTCAACTGCAATTCCATCACCTCGACTAGTTTTGCTCATAGTGATGCTTCTTAAGGCCCTGTTGAGTTCACATTTCAGGATGTCTAGCTCTAGGTGAGTGATCACACCATTGTGGTTATCTGGGTCATTAATATCTTTTTTGTATAGTTCTCCTGTATATTCTTCCAACTTCTAAATATATTCTGCTTCTTTTAGGTCCATGACATTTCTGTATTTTGTAAGGCCCATCTTTGCATGAAATGATCCTTCCCTACTGCTAATTTTCTTGAGCAAATCTCTGGTATTTCCCATTCTATTGTTTTCCTCTATTCTTTGCACTGATCACTTCAATTCAGTTCAGTCGCTCAGTCGTGTCTGACTCTTTGTGACCCCATAAATTGCAGCACGCCTGGCCTCCCTGTCCATCACCATCTCCCGGAGTTCATTCAGACTCACGTCCATTGAGTCAGTGATGCCATCCAGCCGTCTCATCCTCGGTCATTCCCTTCTCCTCCTGCACCCAATCCCTCCCAGCATCAGAGTCTTTTCCAATGAGTCAGCTCTTCGCATGAGGTGGCCAAAGTACTGGATCTTCAGCTTTAGCATCATTCCTTCCAAAGAAATCCCAGGGTTGATCTCCTTCAGAATGGACTGGTTGGATCTCCTTGCAGTCCAAGGGACCCTCAAGAGTCTTCTACAACACCACAGTTCAAAGGCATCAATCCTTCGGCACTCAGCCTTCTTCACAGTCCAACTCTCACATCCATACATGACCACAGGAAAAAACTATAGCCTTGACTAGATGGACCTTAGTCAGCAAAGTAATGTCTCTGCTTTTGAATATACTATCCAGCCTGGTCATAACTTTTCTTCCAAGGAGTAAGCGTCTTTTAATTTCATGGCTGCAGTCATCATCTGCAGTGATTTTGGAGCCCCAAAAGATAAAGTTTGACACTGTTTCCACTGTTTCCCCATCTATTTCCCATGAAGTGATGGGACCTGATGCCATGATCTTCATTTTCTGAATGTTGAGCTTTAAGCGAACTTTTTCACTCTCCTCTTTCATTTTCATCAAGAGGCTTTTTAGCTCCTCTTCACTTTCTGCCATAAGGGTGGTGTCATCTGAATATCTGAGGTTATTGATATTTCTCCTGGCAATCTTGATTCCAGCTTGTGTTTCTTCCAGTTCAGCGTTTCTCATGATGTACTCTGCATATAAGTTAAATAAGCAGGGTGACCATATACAGCCTTGACATACTCCTTTTCCTATTTGGAACCAGTCTGTTGTTCCATGTCCAGTTCTAACTGTTGCTTTCTGACCTGCATACAGGTTTCTCAAGAGGCATGTCAGGTGGTCTGGTATGCCCATCTCTTTCAGAATTTTCCACAGTTTACTGTGACCCACACAGTCAAAGGCTTTGGCATAGTTAATAAAGCAGAAATAGATGTTTTTTGGGAACTCTCTTGCTTTTTCTATGATCCAGCAGATGTTGGCAATTTGATCTCTGGTTCCTCTGCCTTTTCGAAAACCAGCTTAAACATCAGGGAGTTCACAGTTCATGTATTGCTGAAGCCTGGCTTGGAGAGTTTTGAGCATTACTTTACTAGCATGTGAGATGAGTGCAAGTGTGCGGTAGTTTGAGCATTCTTTGGCATTGCCTTTCTTTGGAATTGGAATGAAAACTGAGTTTTTCCAGTCCTGTGGCCACTGCTGAGTTTTCCAAATTTGCTGGCATATTGAGTGCAGCACTTTCACAGCATCATCTTTCAGGATTTGAAATAGCTCAACGGGAATGCCATCACCTCCACTAGCTTTGTTCACAGTGATGCTTTCGAAGGCCCACTTGACATCACATTCCAGGATGTCTGGCTTGAGATTAGTGATCACATCATCATGATTATCTAGGTCGTGAAGATCTTTTTTGTACAATTCTTCCGTGTATTCTTGACACCTCTTCTTAATATCTTCTGCTTCTGTTAGGTCCATACCATTTCTGTCCTTGATCGAGCCCATCTTTGCATGACATGTTCCCGTGGTAACTCTAATTTTCTTGAGGAGATCTCTAGTCTTTCCCATTCTGTTGTTTTCCTCTATTTCTTTGCATTGATCACTGAAGAAGGCTTTCTTATCTCTTGCTATTCTTTGGAACTCTGCATTCAGATGCTTAAATCTTTCCTTTTCTCCTTTTCTTTTCACTTCTCTTTTTTTCACAGCTATTTGTAAGGCTTCCTCAGACAGCCATTTTGCTTTTTTGCATTTCTTTTCCATGGGGATGGTCTTGATCCCTGTCTCCTGTACAATGTCACGAACCTCATTCCATAGTTCATCAGGCACTCTATCTATCAGATCTAGACCCTTAAATCTATTACTCACTTCCACGGTATAATCATAAGAGATTTGATTCAGGTCATACCTGAATGGTCTAGCGGTTTTCCCTACTGTCTTCAATTTGAGTCTGAATTTGGTAATAAGGAGTTCATGATCTGAGCCACAGTCAGCTCCTGGTCTGTTTTTGTTGACTCTATAGAGCTTCTCCATCTTTGGCTGCAAAGAATATAATCAATCTGATTTCAGTGTTGACCATCTGGTGATGTCCATATGTTTAGTCTTCTCTTGTGTTGTTGGAAGAGGGTGTTTGCTATGACCAGTGCATTTTCTTGGCAAAACTCTATTAGTCTTTGCCCTGCTTCATTCCACATTCCAAGGCCAAATTTGCCTGTTACTCCAGGTGTTTCTTGACTTCCTACTTTCTCATTCCAGTCCCTTATAATGGAAAAGACATCTTTTTTGGGTGTTAGTTCTAAAAGGTCTTGTAGGTCTTCATAGAACCGTTCCACTTTAGTTTCTTCAGCATTACTGGTTGGGGCATAGACTTGGATAACTGTGATATTGAATGGTTTGCCTTGGAGACAAACAGAGATCATTCTGTCGTTTTTTGAGATTGCATCCAAGTACTGCATTTTGGACTCTTATGTTGACCATGATGGCTACTCCATTTCTTCTGAGGGATTCCTGCCCTCAGTAGTAGATATAATGGTCGTCTGAGTTAAATTCACCCATTCCAGTCCATTTTAGTTTGCTGATTCCTAGAATGTCGAAGTTCACCCTTGCCATCTCTTGTTTGACCACTTCCAATTTGCCTTGATTCATGGACCTGACATTCTAGGTTCCTATGCAATATTGCTTTTTACAGCATTGGATCTTGCTTCTATCACCAGTCACATCCACAACTGGGTATTGTTTTTGCTTTGGCTCCATCCCTTCATTCTTTCTGGAGTTATTTCTCCATTGATCTCCAGTAGCATATTGGGCACCTAATGACCTGGGGAGTTCCTCTCTTGGTATCCTATCATTTTGCCTTTTCATACTGTTCATGAGGTTCTCAAGGCAAGAATACTGAAGTGGCTTGCCATTCCCTTCTCCAGTGGACCACATTCTGTCAGACCTCTCCACCATGACCCACCCATCTTGGGTTGCCCCGCAGGCATGGCTTGGTTTCACTGGGCGCAGGCGGCTGCGGGCTGGCACACTAAGCACAGCCGAGAGGAGCTACCCCATGTCCGAGGTCAGAGTCAGCGGCCTAGAGTGCCAGGATGCGACAGCACAGGAACGGCGGAGAGGAGCTACCCTGCGTCCGAGGTCAGTGGTCTCCGAGAGGAGCTACCCTGTGTCTGAGGTCAGTGGTGGCTGGGAGGAGACACCCCGCGTCCGAGGTCAGGGCTGGCGGCTGGGAGAAGCAACCCGAGGAGTGGTGGCTGTGCAGGCACAGGAGGGCCTAGAGGAGCTATCCCACGTTGAAGGTCAGGAACGGGGGCGGTAAGGAGATACCCCTTATCCAAGGTAAGGAGCAGTGGCTATGCTTTGCTGGAGCAGCCATGAAGAGATACCCCACACTCAAGGTAAGAGAAACCCAAGTAAGATGGTAGGTGTTGCAAGGGGGCATCAGAGAACATACACACTGAAACCATACTCATTGATCACTTAGGAAGGCTTTTTAAAAATCTCTTCTTACTATTTTTTGGAACTGGCATTCAGATTGGTATGTTTTTTCTCTTTTCCTTTGGTTCTTTTGTTTTCTAAGTTATTTCTAAGGCATCCTCAGATAACGATTTTGCCTTTTTGCATCTCATTTTTTTGGGGAATGGTCTTGATGAGGTATGTACAGATCAAAACATAAAGATCATTGCATCCAGTTCCATTGTTTCATGGAAAATACATGGAGAAACAAAGAAAATAGTGACAGACTTTATTTTCCTGGGCTCCAACATCACTGTAGTGACTGCAGCTGTGGAAAAAAAAAAAAAAGACACTTGATCCCTGGAAGAAAAGCTATGAAAAACCTAGACAGCATACTAAAAAGCAGAGACATTACTTTACTAGCAAAGGTCTGTACAGTCAAAGCTATGCGTTTTCCAGAAGCCATGAGTGAATATGAGAGTTGGACCGTAAAGAAAGCTGAACACCAAAGAATTAATGCTTTTGAACTGTGATGTTGGACAAGACTCTTGAGAGTCCCTTGGACTGCAAGGAGATCCAATATGTCCATCCTAAAGGAAATTAGTCCTGAATATTCATTGGAAGGACCGATGCTGAAGCTGGACCTCCATTACTTTGGCCAATTGATGGGTAGAACTGACTCATTATAAAAGACCCCGATGCAGGGAAAGATTAAAAGCAGGAGGCAAAAGGAAAGACAGAAGACGAAATTGTTAGGTGGCATGACCAACTTGATGAATATGAGTTTGAGCACGCTCTGGGAGTTGGTGATGGACAGGGAAGCCTGGCGTGCTCACCCCATGATATAGCAAAGAGTTGGACATGACTGAGAGACTGAACTGAACTGATGTACAGAGGACAATCAGGAAGCAAGTAGAAGTCTTTAAGGAAGGAGGAAGGAACAATTCCTGGATAGCTAACAATGATGGGTTGGCAGGCCATTTCAAGCTGGAGAAGCTGTAGGGAAACAATTGTATGCCAGGTGGAGAGAATGGTATGAGAAAGACACGGTGGTGGTGCTGGGATTTCCCAGAGGACAAGATCCCTGTTCTATTAAACTTTATCAGTGTTCAGTATTGTTAAATGATTAGAAACAGGAGTTTTGTTTTGGAAATGGTAGAGCAATATTCAATGGAAGGACTGATGCTGAAGATGAAGCTCCAACACTTAGGCCATCTAATGTGAAGACCCAGCTCATTGGAAGAGACCCTGATGCTGGGAAAGATTGTGAGCAGAAGGAGAGGGGTCAAAAGGACGAGACTGTGAAATGGCATCGCTGACTCAATGGACATGAGTTTGAGGAAACTCCAGGAAATAGTGAAAGACAGGGAAGCCAGCTTTATGGCCAAACATGTGATCAGAGAGTCAGACATGACTTAGGAACTGAACAATACCAATGAGGACACAGGGTCCAGTGAAGGCTCTGGTCCTTGTTGGAGTGGAGAAAGATTTAGGTGGAAGGGGAAGCTTCCCATCCTCTGGTGCACGTCATGAATCCATGGCAAGGAGCACTAGATTTTGAATGTGTTACCAAACCTTGTTTTCTAAAAAAAACCACAATACTGTTTTCTGCAGGAGAGAGATCTTTGACTGAGTTTATTCTCTAGATTTTACTGAGGGATGTGGAAGGGATCTGGAGTGGACTGAGTCTGCAAAAGCCAAGTGACCAGCTGCTGGAGGGAGAGGCTTGTGGTAGACATTCTGCACTAGGTGGAAAACGAATCTAGAAAAACTGTCCCTTCTGGAGTGGATGTGTCAAAGTATCACATTGTTTTGGCAAATCACATCGATGTTGTTTTGGGTCAAGGAAGACTGTATGATGTGACTAAATGAGAATGAATGACTAATTGTCTGGTTACATCATTGCATGGTTGGAATCATGCTTAAGAAATAAACCTAGATAAAGTCCGCACATATTTCATCATTAAACAGCAGAGGAAGGTTTCTAAGGCAACTGTAGGTAATTTAAACATGAGGGGCCAAATGGGGACAGTTTCATTTAACAGGCTGAGATTGACTGTACACGTTGCCATACTTGTTGCCATGATAAGAAGCCATAACAGCTACTTGTGGCTATGCTGGAGATGTGGGAAAGCCAAAAGAGAACAAAAGCCTTACAACTTTCCTTGCAGTGTGATTTCAGGCTAGTAGTAGTTGACAAGGAAAGGCTGACTGGTAAGGCTGGGAAGAGAGTAATCTGAGCCAGTAATCAGTAGCTCTTGTTGGGGCCCAGAAAACAGAAGCATCAGGTCAGTCATAGTTCTGACACGGTTCAGAGATAGATGTCATTTGGCTTGAATCAATATTTAGCCTTGGGGATGGCAGCCATAACCTCTAAACAGAAGATTTCCTTCTCCCCAGGTGCCGGGGTCCAGCCCCAGTGGATCCAGGGTAGTTCAAAGGTGGGGATGGAGTCGGCGTCCTGGAAAAAACTTATTTAATTATAGATATAGAGGGAGATTAGAAACAGATACTGTACTAGGAGAATTAGTGGAGAAAAGAGGCTGAACAACTGGTTTACATGGAATACCAATCACCACCTATGTAGGCCACAGGCGTCTTTCCATTTTCCCAAAGGAGAGGAGGCACTGAGGCTTCCCCAGTCCGATCTCAGAAGCCCAGGCAGAATTAGCAGGCTTGGCCAGTACCCACATTTCAGATGGGAATTCAGCCAGGAAAACGGGGCGCAAGAAAGAGACGACACGGGGGAATCAGTCTTTCCAGAAACTGATCTGATTTCTTTATTTTTCAGGTTTGTTTATATACCTTTTTGTTATACATAGGGATGAATACAAAGTCACGCGGGGGTCAGCAGACCTGACCCTTGTCACAATCAGGTGCTTCATATAAAATTATACAAAGGTCTTATGAGTTTCATCATCTTTTAGCCATGAGGTCTGCTGACATTTTATGGCCCTTTCTGATACTGGTCAGTTAACCAGAAAACTTATTTTTCCAGGGGTGATTTTTTCTTAAATCAGGCGCCACCCTCCAAATAAAGTTGCATTCCTATAGGGTGAGGGTGTAGTGAGTTACAATCAAGAAAGGAATTTACTTAACCTAAGGTTTAACATGATTAATCTTAAAGGTTAATACTTATTTCTCCTATATGCTAGTTATATTCATTATAAGGACAGGAATATGGAGATTTAGCAGCAAGTATTGGCTCAACAAATGTAAACCCTTCACCAATGTTCCCCTTAAGATCTATTTTGTCTTAAGATAGTGATAAAGTTACATTTTTGCATAGTAAGGACACAGTGATTTCTAGTGATTTATAACAAAGTACAGTGATCTATAACAAAGAGAAGATTCATTAACTCAAAAGTCTAGTATTGCTAACATCAAAAACTACTATATTTCCTTTTCTATATTCCAAATACATTGATTAATATATTCCCAGGTGCCTAAGGATATGGAGGCCTGATGGCAATCATTGACTCATCAATGAAAAAAGCCCTATGCTAATACTCTAAACTCTCTGTGCTGTTTATGGCTGAGAGGCTGTCACACAAGCTAGTCTGTCAGCAGAGAGGTTTGACCTGAGACATCCTTGTCACACCCAGGGCAGGGAATTAGCAATAATTATTGGCACAACAAATGAAGAAAAAACCCTTCACCAATATAATTCCTAATCAACCTACTAATACTATACTAATGATCTTCTAACTTCTCAAAATAGTCTGTATTTAGAAAGTTTTAAAACATCCCATGCCTCTCACAGTTGGGAGGCTGTAAACAATCACATGCGGCCGGACGAGCCTGATCAGGCAAGCCAGAGAACCTCCAGAGTTCGTAAGTTGAAACACTCTTGTCACGCCCAGGAATTTTTATTAACTGGAGCTGCAAGTTAACTCCTTCTCTGACAGAAATGGTTATGGGGGAGAGCTCCCCGTAAAGTACTCTGGTTTTGGGGTAGATGCTCGGGAACAGGGGGTTTCCTGAGGCTTGATCACGCTTTTGAATATGTCAAGCTTCCTTCCTCATGATCTTTGCCATGGGCTGACTTCTTCACGCTGGCTCCCAACACCCAGGTGGCAGAATAATTTATATTTTTTCCAGAGTCAGGAACCCAGAAAGCGCTCTCAGGGCCACTTGTTCTTAGCAGGCACACATGCAATCTATAAGGTGGAATTATCATCATGGTGCTCATTTTCCAGATGAGAAAACTGAGGTTAAGGGACTTGATCAAGGTCACAGAGCTAAGCATGTGAAAAGCCAAGCACAAACCCAGGGTAACAGTCCTCAAATTGTGTATTTTTCCTCCACACACACTGGGAGTGGTGAGTGGTGATCTCGCACCAATGCTTAGGCAGAAGCAAGCAGTTTTCAGGCTTAAATTGAAGTAAGTAAGGAAAACCACTAGACCATTCAGATATGACCTAAACAAAATGGCTGATGATTCTAAGTGGAGATGAAAGATAGATTCAAGGGATTAGGGCTGGTAGCCTGAAGAACTATGGATGGAGGTTTGTAACATTGTATGGGAAGTGGTCACCAAAACCATCACCAAGATAAACAAATGTGAGAAGGCAAAGGGGTTGCCTGAGAAGGCCTTAAAAACATCTGAGGAAAAAAAGAGAAATGAAAGGCAAAGGAGACAGGGAAAGATCTACTGAATGTAACACAGACTTCCAGAGAATAGCAAGGAGAGATAAGAAAGTCTTCATAGGTGAACAGTGCAAGAATTAGAGGAAAATAATAGAATTGTAAAGAGTATAGATCTCTTCAGGAAAATTAGAGTTACCAGAGGAACACTTCATGCAAGGATGCACACAAGAAAGGACAGAAAATCAAACACCTAACAGAAGCAGATGAGATTAAGAAGAGGTGGCAAGAATGCACAAAAGAACTGAACAAAAATGGTCATAATGACCAGGATATAGATGATGCTTGGCTCACTCATGTAAAGCCAGATATACTGGAGTATGAAGTCAAGTGGGCCTTAGGAAGCATCCCTAGAAACAATGATAGGAAAGCTGATGGAATTCCAGTTGAGCTATTTAAAAATCCTAAAGAATGAGGCTGTAAAAGTGCTGCATTCAGTATGTCAGCAAATTTGGAAAACTCAGCAGTGGCCACAGTGCTGGGAAAGGTCAGTTTTCATTCCAATCCAAAAGAAAGGCAATTCCAAAGAATGTTCAAACTATCATGCAATTGTGCTCATCTCACTTGCTAGCAAGGTAATGCTCAAAATCCTTCAAGCTAAGCTTCAACTCTCCATGAACTGAGAACTTCCAGATATACAAATTGGTTTGAGGAACCAGAGATCAAAATGCCAACGTCCATTGGATTATAGAGAAAGCAAGGGAATCCCAGAAAACATTTCTGTCTGCTTCACTGACCATGCTAAATTCTTTCACTGTGTGGACCACAACAAACTGTGGAAAATTCTTAAGGAAATGGGAGTACCAGATCACCTTACCTGTCTCCTGAAAAGTCTGTATGTAGGTCAAAAAGTGGCAGTTAGAATCAGACATGGAACAACTGAAACATTTAAAACTGGGAAAGAAGCGTGACAAGGTGTACATTCTCACTCTGGTTATTTAACTTCTATACAGGATACATCATTCTATATGCTGGACTGCATAAATCCCAAGCTGGAATAAAGATTGCTGGGAGAAATATCAACATCCATAGATATGAAGTTGACACTTCCCTAATGGCAGAAAGCAAAGAAGAACTAAAGAGACTCTTGATGAGGAGAGGAGATGCAAAAACTGGTTTAAAACTCAACATTCAAAAAACTATTTACAAGATATATTCAACATTCATGGCATCCGGTCAAACCACTTCATGTCAAGTACATGAGGGAAAAGTGGAAACAGAGGCAGATTTTATTTTCTTGGGCTCCCATACCACTATGGACCTTGATTGCAGCCCCAGTTAACAGACACCTCCTCCTTGGAAGGAAGAAAGGCTATGAAAAACCTGGACAATGTATTAAGAAGCAGAGACTTACTTTGCTACTGAGGTCTCTATTGTCAAAGCTATGATTTTTTCAGTAATCATGTACAGATGTGTGATTTGGACCATAAAAGGGGGAATGGCAAAAAATTGAGCTTTTGAACTGTGGTGCTTGAGAAGATTCTTGAGAGTCCCTTATACACCAAGGAGATCAAACCAGTCAATCTGAAAGGAAATCAACCTCTGACCCCTGCTGTCTCAGCTGAGACATCTACTGAGGGCCTCCAGGTGGAAAGAATGGATGCTTCCACTGCACAAGTGCCTAACCATGGCAGCTCCAAGCAAATAGTTTGTAGCTCCACCCCTGGAGGAAGCTCAGAAAGGCTGAAGGCTCTGTGTACCCTGGGTCTCATGATGCATGAGTTGCATTCTTCCCAACAGCATTGGAGGCCAAGGAAGAGGCATTCTGGGCCCTGGAGGAGGGGGATGGCTCAGGGATCCACTGGAGCCACCAATTACCAAGTAGGACTGGAAAGGACAGAGCAGGCATATGTGGCATAGAGCTGGTGACTGGGGTGTGGGAACAAGAGGGAACCAGCTCTGCATGAAGTACCTCACCCAAAATCCCCTGGAGGAGAAGATTTCATTACCCCTTATAATTCCTCTGAATGAGGAGGTGGTGGAGTTGGTGGGTCATCACAAACTCTTCCCTGGCCTAGACCATCTGTCAGTTGCTGTCCTTGGGGCTGCCTCTCCCCAGCTTCAGTCATGTAGTTCTTGAGGAAACTGACAATTATGTGTGCTGCCAGGTCAGGGCCAAAGACCATGTAAAGCCAATCATAAGACCCCATGTCCCTGCCAGGATGGCTGATGTGGGGCTGTACATGTGATCTGAGGTGGGTCTTTCAGAGAACACCTTTGAACTCTGATGTCTTCAATCTTTTCTTTCCTTACTGGAGATGCCTTCAGGATATAAAATCCTAGGGCAGGTAGCTTGGACTTCCTCACTATGTGTAGAAGCCTTAAGGAAGAAAGTTGCCAGTCTAAGACCATCAAAGAAGAGGGAAGGGAAAGAGCGAGGGTGAGAGAGAATTGATGACTTTTGATTTTTTGGGTCCAGTCACTGAGATCTTTGTGTTTGCTCTGTTTCTTGCATCCTAGTTTCCCAGAATCATTTCAATGAGTCTCCCTGTTTCTTGAAGCCAGCTGGATTAGGGCTCCTCTCAATTTTGATTCAGACTTGGTTCTAGATCGTTCACTCCCAGACAAAAACAGAGGCACCGATTTATTTCAGCACCATTAAGAGTGAAACCCTTTATTCTTTACTGAGAATAGGGTGTGCAGACCACCAAATTCAGTTCACCAGCATCATGGGCAGGAGTGCCCAAAGGGTGAGTGAGTGTGTGTTCGGATCAGCCTTACTGATTCCTGAACCACTCCCAGCATTTACACTGCCTGTGCCAGGCCAATCCTGTCATTTCCTCGATCAAAGACTGAGAAATACTGCCTCAGGAAGACGTCACCCAGGATCCAGGTCTCTGCAGATGGACTCACTCTGTTCACTTGAAAGGGGGAATAGCACTGGTCTCCAGAATCCTGGGGGAGTCAGAGACACACACCAGTCAGCATGAGCCGTTACCGGCGATTCCCCCCAATATCCAGACCTGACAAACTTTTTTATTTCCCTCTTTTGTTAAGTATCAAGGGATTTTCTCAGCAGCAGGGGATATGACAGTTTATCCAAAAGAAAGAGAATCAAGTCATGAGGTTGCCATGAGGAAGGGTGTGGGGGAGGGGAGGACTGGCAGTTGGGGAAACAGAGGAATGAAAAACAACAAAGTCCTACTGTAGAGCGTAAGGAACTATATTTAATATTCAGTGATAAACCACATGAAAAAGAATGAAAAAAAGAAAAAAATAATTTTATGTGTATAACTGAGTCACATTGCTGTGCAGGAGAACTTAACACAACACTGAAGATCAGCCACATTTCAATATAATTTTTTAGAAAAGAACTAGTGTGTCCATAGTTCTCCTCATTCACTGTTTACTTCCTTCTGACTCCTGCTCTTTTTTATTTTAATGTTAGTTCAAACATTTTTTTTCTTTTTTCTTTTCTTACTCCTTCTCCCCTTCTTTCATTTATTTATTTTGAAATTTATTTATTTTAATTGGAGGCTAATTATTTTACAATATTGTATTGGTTCTGCCACACATCAACATGAATCTGCCACGAGCGTACACGTGTTCCCCATCCTGACCCCCCTCCCCCCTCCCTCCCCATACCATTCCTCTGGGTCATCCCAGTGCACCAGCCCCAACATCCTGTATCAAACCTGCACTGGTGATTCATTTCTTATATGATATTATACATGTTCTCTGCAGAGAATGCCAGTTCTCCTCCTGCCTCCCCACAACCCGTACTTTATTAAAAAACTTTATTTTGTTTTGGAGTATAGCTGATATACAATACTCTGAGTTTCAGGTGAACAGTAAAGGGACTCAATCGTATTTATCCGTGCATCCTGGTCCCAAAGATACCCCTCCCATCCAGGCTGTCATATAACTGAGGAGAGTTCCCTGTGCTACATAGTAACTCATTGTTGGTTATCCATCTTAAATAGAGCAGTGCCCACAACACATTCCTGATGACTTAACTCAGGAACTCTGCAAAGCCTCCTTCAGCCCACACTCACCCTCTTTGGTCACTCCAGGCTTGGTTGTGTAATATACTCTGGTTCCCAACCCCACTGGTCAGTCCGTAGCCCTCATCACACCTAGCAAGTCCCCAGTGCCCCAGTGCAGACAGACGACCTTGAGATGCCATTTGCATGGAATCCAGTGCAGTTTTGCCTAGAACCAAGCAACCCTCCACATGGCTTCATGAGTTTACAGTTTTAGAATTCCTGAAATTCCCTATCTTCCTCAAAGGCTTCTTTGAGCCCATCAGCCTGCCCTGAACTCTCTCAGGGAGCTGACATGAAGCCTCCACCCTGTGCCTGGGCTGAGCAGTCACTGGGCACCCTTTATTCACCTTAGTTTCCAAACTCCCCACTGAGGGGTCGGGTACCCAACTCACAAAGGAGGCACCAGGCCAGAGCAGGCGGAAGATGCAGCCGAGTACTAGGCTGACCATGTAATTTATCATCCAAACCAGGAAAACTTTGAGAAGGGAAGGGAGACTGTTAACATATGCTGAAACATCCCACTGGGACTGTCCCCAGTCATTCTCCTTGTAACATGGCCTATTTCAGGGACTGCTAAAGCTGACTTTCATGTTCATGCACCTAAAGGTTCAGATTGAATTGCAGCTCTTTGAGGGCTGAGGACCTTAGTGTTCCCCTCTCCCTGACTCCCACCATGCTGGCATGATGTGGTGTCTCCACATGTATTTCAGGAAGATCAGTGTCCCAGACGGCCCTTTACTCTCAAGTGATTGATTTTCTGGCAGGCACTAGCCCAGTCACAGGGCTCAACAGCATATGCAATGGTGTACATGGCCTCCAGAGGGCGCCTCCTCCCAGCAGCAGCCCAAGGGTTCCTGCAAGCTCCAGTTAGAGAACCAACCCGCAGTATTGTCCCCTCACCTTGACGAGGTAGGCTTGAGCTGGCACTGGGTAGTTGATGCCGTTGATGGTGAAGACAATAGAGGGCAGGGCATAGACCGCAGAACATGAAACAAAGTACTGTTAGAGAGAGAGGGTGAGAGGTTGGCCCTGGAGATCCTTATTGTGTGTGGAGACAGGGAGTGACCCTGGGGCATGACCCTTCACCTCGAAACACTGTCGTGTGGCACCGATGTGCTTCTGTATGTTATCAACCACTGTTCTTGGGCCAAGGATCAGTGATGTCCCGGTGCCCACAAGGGCCTTGCAGCCACCAGAACAAGCAATAACCTTTCTTCTCATGGAGATGCTGAGAGACAATGGAAGAAAGCGGGCATCAAGGTCACTCTGAGTCTCCCCAGAGTTGCCCCCTTCCCAACTGTCCCTAAACAGCCCTTCGTCTCTTTCCCTCTTTTCCTTTGCTCTTGACCCAACACCTTTCTTGACATCCTCGAATGCAGTACTTGAATACACCAGGATCTTTTGTACCTTGACACATGTTGGTCTTCCTTCCTAGAAAACTCCAGTCCCTTTTGACTAGCAAATTTCTTCTCATCTTCCAGATTCCAGCTTAATTGTATTGTTTTCAGGAAGTCTTTCCCCTGGTGTTTATCAGTCTCCTGTCTTGGTCACTCTCTATAGACCCTTCCTCATGTCTGCTGCTGCTGCTGCTAACTCACTGCAGTCGTGTCCGACTCTGTGCGACCTCATAGAGGGCAACCCACCAGGCTCTGCTGTCCCTGGGATTTCCCAGGCAAGAGTACTGGAGTGGGTTGCAATTGCCTTCTCTTCATCACGTCTAGCATGTACCAAAGTCACAATTCATTATGTGGGCAGGTCACTTCATGTACATCTGCCTTCTTAGATGTGAAGGCAAGTTTTATTCTCCTTGCCTCCCTAAAGTGCCTGGCATAGAGTGGATGCCAAATGCTTGTCTGTTCAATGAGTGAATGAAGATTTAGAAAACAATAAGTAACTTCCAGAGAGCTGTATCTGGTGAGGAACAAATAACGGGTCTCACACAAAGTGAAGGTGGAGATTCTCAGGGGCAGCAGATTCTCATAGTAGGGGGATAGAGGGGCTCCTCTGGGAGAGGGCATCTCCCAGCACTGCTCCTACAACCAGCTCAGACCCTGAGACCCTGGCCAGGAAATACATGATTAGCCTGCAGAAGCTCCAAAGGATAGGTCAGCTTTTGTCTGAGGGTATCACACAGAACCCTATCAATTATGCCTCTTGTCCTCAGGTCACTCCTAGATCCCACCTTCCTGATTCTCTGTTATAGCCCCTGCCCCACTGTGTGCTCAAGAACATGGGGTGTCTTTTTATTAGTTGCTTTCATGTCTTAAGATTGCAGCCAAACTCCCTCCGCTGCTGCGTGGCTGCTCCCAAAGAAGACTAATTTTCCCTATTTTCTCAGGACTGTCCCTGTTTTTAAGCTGACATTTATCTGTACTGAGAACTTCCTATGTCCTAGGTAGCCCTGGACAGTTGATCATCTTATCATAACTCTGTCCAGGCTGGTGAAATTCTCCCTGATCCTCTGTTCACCACACTGTAGAGTCCTCTAACCATGCTCCGCACCTCAAAGGGTGGTGGGTGCAGCCCTTTCCCAGCTGAACAGACCTCTTTAGACTCTTTCAGGACCCTGGTCAGAGCCTTGCTCAGAATGCCTGGGGGTTATGAACCCATGGGTTGTTTGTGTATCTATGTGCTTGTGTATTTGTTTGTATGTGTTTGTATGTGTCTCTGTGTGTGTTTGTGTGTCTTTGACTAGCTATGCATGTTTATATGTGTTCTTTTGTAGGTTTATATGTGTCTGCTTGTGTGTTTCCATGTGTCTGTGTGTCTGTCTGTGTGTCTGTCTCTGTGTCTGTCATGTGGGTGGTGTATATGTCTGTGTGACTGTGCATCTAAGAATGCATTTGTGTGTTTCTGCCTGCGTTCATGTACAGTAGTGGGAGCATCACTTGGGCTCAAGAGGGAGAGGCTTACCGGTCCAAGGGTACACTCCACTCGCCCGGGTGGATCACTGGTACCCAGTTGAGCTCTCCCTTGTAGTAGCGGTGGTCCACCCCACCAAACATCACCACACTGCCCTCCTGCTTGTCTCTGTAGAGAGAAGTGAGGGGGAGGGTGGAATCCTTGGAGGACAGTAACAACAGCACTGTCTGAGAGCTGTGCTTGTCCACCCATCAAGGCCCTAATAAGGTCCCCATGTACAGATGCAGAAATAGCATCTAGGAAAGACTGAGATCCAGACTGTTGGCTGTTACTGGCTAATGAGTGGCACAAGTGAATCACTTGGCTGGGCTCCACCCACTAAGTCTTCTGAAGACTCCCTGGACCTCCAGCGACCAGAGTGCTCAGACACCCTCAGAGGACAGGGTGCTGAAGTGTTTTGGCTTTCCCCTTGTCCATCTTGTCATTTTTCAGGAAAATCAAGCCTGGAAGTTCTAAGGGTTTGGGTTCAGGTCACCCAGAGTTGGCTCCACTGGCCTGTGACATCTACTGTCCAAAGGGCCCCATACTTAGAAGGGGCCCCACCTCTGCTTTCTCTGTCTTGAAATGCCTAATATTTCTTGAAAAAGGGGTCCCACACTTTTGTGTCCTACACTTTTGTTTTTCATTGCCTCCTACAAATTGGGTAGCTGATCCTGGGCTTCAAGTGAAATGCTAATGAGGAAGGAAAGATATCCACCAGCCTTCTCCTTCCTTCCTTATCAAATTCATAAGCAAATCCTAATGCCTTTTCCTTCAACTTGTTTTCTGTTGCTTTCCGTTAGCCTTCTTTCTCACTCACTCCCCTAGACCAAGTTACTGGTCTTGAGCCCAGGATCAGGGTTGTCTTCCAATAAAATTTTATTTATAAATGCCAGGGGTAAGGCCAGGTAGGGCCCTGGGGCCATATTTATGGTGGGTTAGATTATCTCTCAAGATACCTCTTTATCAAGTGTTCTACAATTTTCTTGCAACTAAAAGCATATTACACCTAATTTGGAGGAAGAGGTTGTCCATCTCAGACTTACTCGTTCAAGTAGAAGGCAAAAACAGGCTCAGAAAAGGCACCTTCATTCTTCAGCTTGTCAAAGATGGGGATGGCTCCAGAGAAGGATATGTTGGGATAGTTCAAGCCCAAGATGCCATCAAAAGGGATATCAAGCCAGGTTTCCAAAAAGATTAGACCAAACGGCTGGTCAGTACTTACAAGGTCCCCAATCTGTGGGAGAGAAGAGTGTTCCCACTTACAGATACATGAAGTGGAGCTAAGACTGGGCTGGGGTGCCTTGCCATTATATCCTCAGAGAAGAATTGAAGCTGGGCTCTGTCTTCAGTGGTCCACAGATGGTTAGAGCAAGGTGGAAGGAGAATTTGGGTTCCATTTGAGAGAGGCTGTGAATTTTAAAACATCTGCCCCTCTGAAAAACACCATGTCAGTGAGTCAGATTGGCCTGATGGCTTCTGTACAGGTGGGGCAACCAAGAGTTGGGCCAGGTCCCATTGGTGCCACCTTACAGACAAAACAAGAGCAAGATAGCCTTTTCTTTGGCATCGCTGTGACCTAATGACAGGAGTGGACTGCATTCTCTGTAAGCTACTGTGGCTTCTGCATCTGTCCAGGAAGACAGAAGCCAAAAACACAATCTTGCTTGCAGGGTTCTATGAAATTATTGCCTGGGGGATTCACTTTTGGGGATATGTGTATATTTCTGTGAGTGTGTATGAGAGAGAAAGAGAGAGAGGGGAACTATTCAAATACTTTGGGGGAGGCAGGCCATATGTTTATTAGACTCTCAAGGGTCCTCTAGAGTGAGAAATCATTTATCAGGCCCCTTGAATTCTCAGGCTTCCAGTTTCCCACTCTGTATACCTGAAGTCCTTGACTGCACCCAGGGCCCCCAGATCAGTTTTATCCTGTCCCCAAACACCCCACAGCAACTTCAGTCCTGAAAAGCCATCCTATCTCCACCTTTTATCAATGTGTGACCTCAGCAAGGCCCTTGCTAGCTGCACCTCAGATTCCTCATATGTCTCATGAGCTAATCAGAGTAACTGCTGTGTGGGATTGCTGCAGGATTAAACCAGTTATCACTGGAAAGTGCCTGGAACAGTCTTTGAATATAAATTTGAGTGCTTTTATCCCTTCTTCTCGCTCACAGCAAAATGAACCTTGAACTGCTCATGGGCAGAGGAGCTGCAAGTCCACACCTCAAGCCACTCTCTGGGTTAGCTAATCGGTTTGCTCATGTGTCACCATGGGCACTGCCTCCCCAGAGACATGATCCTGTGAATAAGATGGCCAATATCTATGGGAGTTAGGTTAGGAAGGGTCCTGCCAGATGGTTCTGCATCTGTTTTGCAAGCAGTGGTCACTCTATAGCCAGTCCTGACTCAGCATTTGTTACAATGTTACCCGAACTGTGTCATGAGCAACAACTCCTCTCATTGTTCCGGAACCAAAGTAGATTCTGAAGGTGTCATTGGTAAACCGGAAGGTGGAAGACTGGTGATGTTTGAACTTATCTTGTTTACCTGCAGAAACAAGAGATGAGTGTCATCAGGTGCCACGGTCGTAAACAGGGTGGCAAGGCCAGTGAAGGATAGTCTGGGTACAGGGTGTCTCTACTCACTACAGGGTCTCTTGGTTGGGCTGAGGCAATTGATGGAGGGCACCAACAAGTCAGATGAGCCTGTGTCAAAGACAACCTGGAATTCCTGAGGGGGTGTTCCAACGGTGATTTTACCCACGTAGAGCATCTACAGGGAGAAGGAGTGAGTGGGTTAGTGCAGAACTGGCTACCCTCTATTCCCACAGTGATGTCTCCCTCTGGGTGTCTCATATCTCTGGAGATCACATTCTAACCACCATGCAGCTCACAGACTTTCATCACAGAGGTATCTGCATTTGATATATTTTTCCTGTACTACATTGTATGCAGGATATTCACTCTATGACCAGGCATTGAAGTGGTATCTCCTGCATGGGAAGCCCAGAGGCATAATCACTGCACCTCCAGGACTGCTGGGCACCCAGGGTAGTCCTGGTGCCTTCATTTGAGAACCTCTGTCCTCTCTTCAAACCCAGCCTTAGCACCCCCTTCTCCAGGAGGTCCTTCTTGATCAACCCCAGCCACTCCCTCTAAACTCAGACCACATCCAATCAACAAGCATAGGTGACCCTTTCATTTTACATGTATTTACTCTTTGTCCATCTCTCAGGCTGGCATGGATATTCTTAAAGACATTTTGAAGACAAAATAAGCCCTTTTTCTAATCTAAAAACAGTAACCACAGTGATTTTTATGGCCATACACGGAATACAGGTTCAGTAGCTTTTTGCTGTTGTCGTTCTTGCATCTGTGAAAACTGAATTCCTCTACCTGGGGATTCACAATTGCTTTGCAGTTGATTCTACCTTTTGATCAGTGACGGTTCACTTCTCATCTGTAACTAAGTGGCTCACTAAGTTTAGAAGGAACAATCTCCCTTAAACCAATGACGCATCTTTGACACAGAAATAGATATTTACCTGCCACCTGGTGATTGCTGGGCTCAGTCACAAAGACCAACAGTTGAGGATGAGAGTGCCTTATCCTCTGGTTGGGCTCCCGGTTTTCCAGGGTTTCTGCCTCCTGCAGGAACTCCAACCCCAACATCCCACCTGACACCTCTAGATGAGCCTCAGTACTGGGCAAGAGCACCAGGGGGCGCTGTGGAGCACCATCCTCCCAAAATACTCACATCCATGGTGTTTCTCAGAGGGTGAATAGTTAGATTTGAGGCACGAAAAGAAATCTGAGACAGTCTGTAAGCATGTTCCTTCAGGAAACTGTTCAGCATCTTTTTTCCACTGAGGGTGTTTCTCATGGTCTTCACTCTCCTTAGAGGTATTCTTTCACCAAGCATTTGACAAAGAAAACAAAGAAGATGCTGCAGTTAGCTGTCACTGTTAAGGTATAACTGTCATTGTAATGGCTCTGTGTATTTTCTAATAATTTTTATGAGGGACATTATCAGAATTCTATGTATATACCATGGCAAAGACATAGATTTGAATACAGGTTCTGTTCTGCAATCTTGGGTAAGCCATATGACCATGTGGTGTCTCAGTGTCCCCTTCGGTAAAATGATGGATGTAACAATACAACCCCTCCAAATAGAATATCTTGGGGATAAGTGAAGTGATGGATATAAGGTACCTGATAAATAGGAAGTCTCAACAAAGACAGCCATTAGCATTGCTGTTGCCATCCCACTCTAACCTTCTCACAGAAACTCAGGAAGGAGTTAGAAGGGGTACTCTTATCCTTTTTTACAAGGGAGCAATTTGAAATACAAGAGGTTTCTGAGTTGGAAGTGGTCACACTGGTTGTCAGATATAACACACTGTTTATAAAACAGTGTATCTTTCTCCACATTGAAACAGAAGAGAGAGTTGAAAGAAGAATCCAAAATATAGGGAACAAGTAAGGCAAACTCAGAGGCTGAAAAAGGAAGAAAGAGTCAAATGAAAAATAAAACAAAATAACACACAGAGACATACTCCCAGTGTGTCCCCAGACATACTCCCACACTCCCAGTGACTTCCAAAGAGATGGAGAGATAAATGACAGTGATACAGAGATGCAGACATAGGCATATACACACTGAAGTAGACAGGGGAAAAAGAGGACATGTTGAATAAAATGTAGAAAATGCTATTCCACAGGACCACATTGACATCTGCATAGACTGTGCACTGAACAGTTTCAAGGAGTTGCATTTTCAATAGGTCATGACATGACTGGACCCCAAGTTGTGCAACCCAAATCTACACCAAGACCTTGGGATCTACAGTTCCTACAGCAAGTTACTATTCAATAAGTAACAGTGGAACATTAAGACTCTTAGGGAAATATTCCATTCCCTTCTAAACCTGATGGGTGGAAGAATAAGCAGATGAAAGGAAAATCCGAGAAAGGAATATGATGTGACTTACAGTCCCCATACTTACTTCACTACGCATTCTGAGAAGGCCACCAGCCCAAGGAGCACAAGCCACTTCATGCTTCTTTCCTGGCTCCAAGTACTCAGGGAAGTTTGAGTTCTTAGCATGCAGTGGTGACCAGGAGCCTCTAGTTATATATGCACTGACCTACCCTAGTTTTCCCCTTTAGGCCACTAAAAAGATCTGAAAAAAAATCACAAAGGTCTTGATAAAATCTTTACCTTCATCAGTGTCCTTGGCGAGTGGACTTTGAAGCTTCTCACAATACAAAGAATTGAACTGTAATCTCTTCCTAGAATCTTGGCTGGAAAACCAAACTGATCTGCATGGACATCTAAGAAGACAGAGATCCTTGCCAACTTGGAGAAAAAACTGCTAAGACCATCATGAAAATGGGTACTAGGGGCCATGCTAGACATTCGTGGTTTCATGTCATCTTCCTAGCCACGTCATGCGATATCCATTGCTGTCTGCGTTAGAGAGGAGATTGCTAGGAGGGTAAGTTGTCAAATGGCAAAGTGAAGACTTCAGGGACAGCCCAGGGACATACAACTGGCTTTAGGTAGGGGGTCTAATGGCAGACATCAGGGGCACCTATGATGCCAGTCTGCATCAAAGATTTAGGGCAGAGCAGTACGTCAATTACATGGTTTCAGTATGGGAAGAAATGTCCTATGCATCCACAAGATATTTTATATCATCCAAAAAACGTACAAAGAAGAACTGTGTGCTAGGTTCTGGGTTAAAGGCTTCAAAGTCAAAGTTGATCAAGACAAAAGTAGTCTTTATCTTAAGAGGGCTAGCAGTCTAGTTCTCACAAACTAATGTCCCCAGGAGTCAGGAGATATGATACTAGGACTAGGTGGCTATGTTGAACCCTGGGCAGCACAGGCTTTACCACTGGGAGCAGCCTTTCCTCTACTTCACCAATGCTGTAAAGCACGCCAGTTGGCCATGTTTTCAAGAGAATCAGAAGTTTGGAAATTTATATACAATGTACTGCTTTTAATGTTAGCAACTAATTTTTTTTTTCCCAGAAAAAACAGTGGGAATGAAATCTCCACAACAATGTGCTGGAATCAGCCTTCAGTCTCTGCAGGCTTTTGTTTCTGGCCTAGAGTTGGGAGTGCAGTGGGGACAGAGAGGAATTTAATTCATATTAGTTGATTTGAAAAGAGACTGAATGCATAGTAAACATGCTGACTCATTGGAAAAGACCCTGATATAGGGAAGATTGAAGGCAGGAGGAGAAGCAGAAAACAGAGGATGAGATGGTTGGATGGCATCACCAAATCAATGGACATGAGCTTGAGCAAGAACTGGGAGTTGGTGATGGATAGGGAAGCCTGGCATGATGCAGTCAATGGCATTGCAAAGATACGGACACAACTGAAGGACTGAACTGAACTGAACAAATTGAGAACAAAGACTAATAAATCTAATTGAATCAGGTTGTTGAATAGCTACCTATAACAACACATTATTTAAGTGGCTTTAAAATTCAGACTTATGACTCTACATTCAGAGTGGAATATCTTCTAAGGAAAAACAAAAATCCTGCCCATCAGAAACAAAACCAAAGAAAATCAAAACAAAAAAACGGAAAGAAATCTGAAAGTATATTCAACAACTTCAGTTCAGTTCAGTTGCTCAATCGTGTCCAACTCTTTGTGAGCCCATGCATGGCAGCATGCAAGGCCTCCCTGTCCATCACCAACTCCTGGAGTCCACACACACTCGTGTCCATTGAGTTGGTGATGCCATTGAACCATCTCATCCTCTGTCATCCCCTTCTTCTCCTGCCCTCAATCTTTTCCAACATTAAGGTCTTTTCATTTTTATAAAAATATAAATTTATTTATTTTCATTGGAGGCTAATTACTTTACAATATTATATTGGTTTTGCCATACATCAACATGAATCCACCATGGGTGTACGTGTGTTCCCCCTCCTGAATCCCCCTTCCACCTCCCTCCCTGTACCATCCCTCTGGGTCATCCCAGTGCACCAGTCCCAAGCATCCTGTATCTTGCATCCACCCTCAACTGGCAACTCCTTCCATATATGATATTATACATGTTTCAATGCCATTCTCCCAAGTCATCCCACCCTCGCCCTCTCCCACAGAGTTCAAAAGACTGTTCTATAGATCTGTGTTTCTTTTGCTGTCTCAGGTGACTGCAGCCATGAAATTAAAAGATGATTGCTCCTTGGAAGAAAAGTTATGACCAACCTAGATAGCATATTCAAAAGCAGAGACATTACTTTGCCAACTAAGGTCCGTCTAGTCAAGGCTATGGTTTTTCCAGTAGTCATGTATGGATGTGAGAGTTGGACTGTGAAGAAGGCTGAGCACCGAAGAACTGATGCTTTTGAACTCTGGTGTTGGAGAAGACTCTTGAGAGTCCTTTGGATGGCAAGGAGATCCAACCAGTCTATTCTGAAGGAGATCAGCCCTGGGATTTCTTTGGAAGGAATGATGCTAAAGCTGAAACTCCAGTACTTTGGCCACCTCATGCAAAGAGTTGACTCATTGGAAAAGACTCTGATGCTGGGAGGGATTGGGGGCAGGAGGAGAAGGGGACAACAAAGGATGAGATGGCTGGATGGCATCACTGGCTTGATGGACGTGAGTCTTGAGTGAACTCCAGGAGTTGGTGATGGACAGAGAGGGCTGGCGTGCTTCAGTTCATGGGGTCGCAGAGAGTTGGACACGACTGAGTGACTGAACTAAACTGAACTGATAGAGGGTTATCATTACCATCTTTCTAAATTCCATATATATGCATTAGTATACTGTATTGGTGTTTTTCTTTCTGGCTTACTTCACTCTGTATAATAGGCTCCAGTTTCATCCATCTCATTAGAACTGATTCAAATGTATTCTTTTTAATGGCCAAATGAGCCAATGGCCAAAATGGCCTCATTTTGTATATATACCATTGCTTTCTTATCCATTCGTCTGTTGATGGACATCTATGTTGCTTCCATGTCTTGGCTATTATAAACAGTGCTGCGATGAACATTAGGGTATATGTGTGTCTTCCAATTCTGGTTTCCTCAGTGTGTATGCCCAGCAGTGGGATTGCTGGGTCATAAGGCAGTTCTATTCCCAGTTTTTTATGGAATCTCCACACTGTTCTCCATAATGACTGTATTAGTTTGCATTCCCACCAACAGTGTAAGAGGGTTCCCTTTTCTCCACTCCTTCTTCAGCATTTATTGCTGGTAGACTTTTGGATGACAGCCATTCTGACTGGCATGAAATATTACCTCATTGTGGTTTTGATTTGCATTTCTCTGATAATGAGTGATGTTGACAATCTGTTCCTGTGTTTGTTAGCCATCTGTATGTCTTCTTTGGGGAAATGTCTGTTTAGTTCTCTGTACCATTTTTTGATTGGGCTGTTTATTTTTCTGGAATTGAGTTGCGGGAGTTGCTTGTATATTTTTGAGATAGGTTCTTTGTCAGTTTCTTCATTTGCTATTATTTTCTCCCATTCTGAAGGCTGTCTTTTCACCTTGCTTATAGTTTCCTTTCTTGTGTAGAAGCTTTGAATTTTGATTAGGTCCCATTTTTTAATTTTTCCTTTTATTTCCAATATTCTGGGAGGTGGATCATAGAGGATCCTGCTGTGATTTTTGTCGGAGAGTGTTTTGCCTATGTTCTCCTCTAGGAGTTTTATAATTTCTTGTCTTACATT
This sequence comes from Budorcas taxicolor, assembly GCF_023091745.1. Lineage (NCBI taxonomy): Eukaryota > Metazoa > Chordata > Mammalia > Artiodactyla > Bovidae > Budorcas > Budorcas taxicolor. Next base: position 37,988,292 of record NC_068934.1, read on the forward strand.
TAGATCATTAGTTCATTTTGAGTTTATTTTTGTGTATGGTGTTAGAAAGTGTTCTAGTTTCATTCTTTTACAAACGGTTGACCTGTTTCCCCAGCACCACTTGTTAAGGAGATTGTCTTTTCTTCATTGTATATTCTTGCTTCCTTTGTCAAAGGTAAGGTGTCCATAAATGGGTGGATTTATCTCTAGGCTTTCTATTTTTTTCCATGGATCTATATTTCTGTCTTCGTGCCAGTACCATACTGTCTTGATGACTGTGGCTTTGTAGTAGAGCCTGAAGTCATGCAGGTTGATTCCTAGAGTTCCACTCTTCTTTCTCAAGATTGCTTTGGCTTTTTGAAGTTTTTTGTATTTCCATGCAAATTGTGAAATTATTTGTTCTAGCTCTGTGAAAAATACTGTTGGTAGCTTGATAGGGATTGCATTGAATCTATAGATTGCTTTGAGTAGTATAATCATTTTCACTCTATTGATTTTTCTGATCTATGATCGTGGTATATTTCTCCATCTATTTGTGTCCTCTTTGATTTATTTCACCAGTGTTTTATAGTTTTCTATATGTAGGTCTTTAGTTTCTTTAGTTAGATATATTCCTAAGTATTTTATTCTTTTTTTTGCAATGGTGAATGGAATTGTTTCCTTAATTTCTCTTTCTATTTTCTCATTGTCAATCTATAGGAATGAAGGGATTTCTGTGTGTTGATTTTATATCCTGCAACTTTACTATATTCATTGATTAGCTCTAGTAATTTTCTGGTCGAGTCTTTAGGGTTTTCTATATAGAGGATCATGTCATCTGCAAACAGTGAGAGTTTTACTTCTTTTGGAATTTGGAATCCTTTTATATCTTTTTCTGCTCTGTTTGCTGTGTCCCAAACTTCCAAAACTATGTTGAATAGTAGTGGTGAAAGTGGGCACCCTTATCTTTTTCCTGATTTTAGAGGAAATGTTTTCAATTTTTCACCATTGAGGATAATGTTTGCTGTAGGTTTGTCATATATAGTTTCTATTATGTTGAGGTATTTCCTTCTATTCCTCCTTTCTGGATAGTTTTTTATCATAAATGGATGTTGAATTTTTTCAAAGGCTTTCTCTGCATCTATTGAGATATTCATATGGCTTTTATTTTTCAATTTGTTAATGTGGTGTATTACATTGATTGATTTGTGGATACTGAAGAATCCTTGCATCCCTGGAATCCCACTTGGTTATGTGTATGATCTTTTTAATATGCTGTTGGATTCTGATTGCTAGAAGTTTGTTAAGGATTTTTGCATGTATGTTCATCAGTGACACTGGCCTATAGTTTTCTTTTTTTCTGTGGCATCTTTGTCAGGTTTTGGTATTAGGGTGATGGTCACCTCATAGAATGAATTTGGAAGTTTACCTTCCCCTGCAATTTTCTGGAAGAGTTTGAGTGGAATAGGTGTTAGCTCTTCACTAAATTTTTGATAGAATTCAGCTGTGAAGCCATTTGGACCTGGGTTTTGTTTGCTGGAAGATTTCTGATTACAGTTTCAACTTCCGTGCTTGTGATAAGTCTGTTAAGATTTTCTATTTTTTCCTGGTTCAGTTTTGGAAAGTTGTACTTTTCTAAGAATTTGTCCATTTCTTCCACGTTGTCCGTTTTATTGGCATATAATTGCTGATAGTAGTCTCTTATGATCCTTTGTATTTCTGTGTTTTCTGTTGTGATCTCTCCATTTTCATTTCTAATTTTATTGATTTGATTTTTCTCCCTTTGTTTCTTGATGAGTCTGGCTAATGGTATGACAATTTTATTTATCCTCTCAAAGAACCAGTTTTTGGCTTTGTTGATTTTTGCTATAGTCTCTTTTGTTTCTTTTTCATTTATTTCTGCCCACATTTTGAAGATTTCTTTCCTTCTACTAACACTGGGGTTCTTCATTCTTTCTTTGCTAGTTACTTTAGGTGTAGAGTTACGTTATTTATTTGACTTTTTTCTTGGTTCTTGGGGTATGCCTGTATTGCTATGAACCTTCCCCTTAGCACTGCTCTTACAGTGTCCCACAGGTTTTGGGTTGTTGTGTTTTCATTTTGATTCATTTCTATGCATATTTTGATTTCATTTTTTATTTCTTCTGTGATTTGTTGGTTATTCAGCAGCGTGTTGTTCAGCCTGCATATGTTGGAACTTTTAATAATTTTTCTCCTGTAATTGAGATGTAATTTTACTGCCTTGTGGTCAGAAAAGATGTTTGGAATGATTTCAATTTTCTTTGAATTTACCAAGGCTAGATATGGCTCAGGATGTGATTTATCCTGGAGAAGGTTCCGTGTGCACTTAAGAAAAAGGTGAAATTCATTATTTTGGGGTGAAATGTCCTATAGATATCAATTAGGTCTAACTGGTCTATTGTATCATTTAAAATTTGTGTTTCCTTGTTAATTTTCTGTTTAGTTGATCTATCCATAGGTGTGAGTGAAGTATTAACATCTCCCACTATTATTGTGTTATTGTTAATTTCCCCTTTCATACTTGTTAGCGTTTGTCTTACATATTGCGGTGCTCCTATGTTGGGTACCTTTATATTTATAATTGTTATATCTTCTTCTTGGATTGATATTTTGATCATTATGTAGTGTCCTTCTTTGTCTCTTTTCACAGCCTTTGTTTTAAAGTCTATTTTATCTGATATGAGTATTGCTACTCCTGCTTTCTTTTGGTATCTATTTGCATGGAATATCTTTTTCCAGTCCTTCACTTTCAGTCTGTATGTGTCCCTTGTTTTGAGGTGGGTCTCTTGTAGACAACATATATAGGTGTCTTATTTTTGTATCCATTCAGCCAGTCTTTGTCTTTTGGTTGGGGCATTCAATCCATTTATGTTTAAGGTAATTATTGATAAGTATGATCAGGTTAGTTGACTCATTGGAAAAGACTTTGATGTTGGGAGGGATTGGGGGCAGGAGAAGAAGCAGACAACAGAGGATGAGATGGCTGGATGGCATCACTGGCTTGATGGACGTGAGTCTGAGTGAACTCCGGGAGTTGGTGATGGACAGGGAGGCCTGGCGTGCTGAGATTCATGGGGTCACAAAGAGTCGGACACGACTGAGCAACTGAACTGAACTGAACTGATGATCCCGTTGACATTTACTTTATTGTTTTGAGTTCAAGTTTATACACACTTTTTGTGTTTCCTGTCTAGAGGAGATCCTTTAGCATTTGTTGGAGAGCTGGTTTGGTGGCGTTGAATTCTCTCAGCTTTTGCTTTTCTGTAAAGCTTTTGATTTCTCCTTCATATTTGAATGAGATCCTTGCTGGGTACCATAATCTGGGGTGTAGGTTATTTTCTTTCATCACTTTAAGTCTGTCCTGCCATTCCCTCCTGGCCTGAAGAGTTTCTATTGAAAGATGAGCTGTTAGCCTTATGGGAATCCCCTTGTGTGTTATTTGTTGTTTTTCCCTTGTTTTTAATATTTGTTCTTTGTGTTTGGTCTTTGTTAATTTGATTAATATGTGTCTTGAGGTGTTTCACGTTGGGTTTATCCTGTTTGGAACGCTTTGGGTTTCTTGGACTTGGGTGATTATTTCCTTCCCCATTTTAGGGAACTTTTCAACTATTATCTCCTCAAGTATTTTCTCACGTCTTTCTCTTGTCTTCTTCTTCTGAGACACCTATGATTCGAATTTTCTTTTAATTCATTTTTCTTTTTTTCCTCTCTGATTCATTTATTTCTACCATTCTATCTTCTACTTCAGTAATCCTATCTTCTGTCTCTGTTATTCTACTATTTGTTCCCTCCAGCATGTTTTTGATCTTATTTATTGCATTATTCATTATATATTGACTCTTTTTTATTTCTCCTAGATCCTTGTTAACCTGTTCTTACATCTTCTCAATCCTTGTCTCCAGGCTGTTTATCTGTGATTCCGTTTTGATTTCAAGATTTTGGATCATTTTCACTATCATTATTCAGAATTCCTTATCAGATTGATTCCCTGTCTCTTCCTGTTTTCTTTGGTTTGGTGGGCATTTATCCTATTCCTTTACCTGCTGGGTATTCTTCTGTCTCTTCATCTTGTTTATATTGCTGTGTTTGGGGTGGCCTTTCTGCATTCTGGCAGTTTGTGGAGTTCTCTTTATTGTGGAGTTTCTTCACTTTTTTTTTGGGTTGTATGTGTGGCTTGTCAAGGTTTCCTGGTTAGTGAAGCTTGTGTTGGTGTTCTGGTGGGTGAAGCTGGACTTCTTCTCTCTGGAGTGCAATGAAGTGTCCAGGAATGTGTTATGAGATGTTAGTGGGTTTGGAGTGACTTTGGGCAGCCTGTATATTGAATCTAAGGGCTGTGCTCCTGTATTGCTGGAGAATTTGCATGGTATATCTTTCTCTGGAACTTGTTGGCCCTTGGGTGGTGCTTGGTTTCAGTGTAGGTATGAAGGTACTTGATGAGCTCCTGTCGATTAATGTTCCCTGTAGTCAGGAGTTCTCTGGTGCTCTCAGGATTTGACTTAAGCCTCCTGCTTCTGATTTTCAGTCTTATTTTTACAGTAGCCTCAAGACTTCTCTCTCTGTACAGCATAACCTAGATGTTAGGTTAAAGTTGGAAAGGTTAAAGGTTAAAGATGGAAAGGTTAAAGACGAAGAGTTTCTCTACAGTGAGGGACATCCAGAGAGGTTCACAGAGTTACATGGAGAAGAGAAGAGGGAGGAGGGAGTTAGAGGTGACCCGAATGAGATGAGATGGAATCAAAAGAGAAGAGAGCAAGCTAGCCAGTAATCACTTCCTTATATATGCTCCACAGTCTGGAACACTCAGAGATGTTCACAGAGTTATACAGAGAAGAGAAGAGGGAGGAAGGAGACAGAAGTGGCCAAGAGAATAAAAGGGAGGAATCAAAAGGAGAGAGACAAATCCAGCCAGTAATCAAGTTCCTTGGACTGGAAGAAACACAAGCTGGAATCAAAATTGCCAGGAGAAATATCTATAACCTCAGATATGCAGATGACAACACCCTTATGGCAGAAAGTGAAGAGGAACTAAAAAGCCTCTTGATGAAAGTGAAAGAGGAGAGTGAAAAAGTTGGCTTAAAGCTCAACATTCAGAAAATGAAGATCATGGCATCAGGTCCCATCACTTCATGGGAAATAGATGGGGAAACTGTGGAAACAGTGACAAACTTTATTTTTCTGGGTTCCAAAATCACTGCAGATGGTGACTGCAGCCATGAAATTAAAAGACACTTACTCCTTGGAAGAAAAGTTATGACCAACCTAGACAGTATATTCAAAAGCAGAGACATTACTTTGCCGACTAAGGTCCATCTAGTCAAGGCTATGGTTTTTCCAGTAGTCATGTATGGATGTGAGAGCTGGACTGTGAAGAAGGCTGAGCACCGAAGAATTGATGCTTTTGAACTGTGGTGTTGGAGAAGACTCTTGAGAGTCCCTTGGACTGCAAGGAGATCCAACCAGTCCATTGTGAAGGAGATCAGCCCTGGGATTTCTTTGGAAGGAATGATGCTAAAGCTGAAACTCCAGTACTTTGGCCACCTCATGCGAAGAGTTGACTCATTGGAAAAGACTCTGATGCTGGGAGGGATTGGGGGCAGGAGGAGAAGGGGGCAACAGAGGATGAGATGGCTGGATGGCATCACGGACTCAATGGACGTGAGTCTGAGTGAACTCCAGGAGTTGGTGATGGACAGGGAGGCCTGGCGTGCTACGATTCATGGGGTCACAAAGAGTCGGACACGACTGAACTGAACTGAACTGAACTGAAGAAGTTCCCTAAATGTTCTCCACCATCCAGAACACACAAAGAGATTCACAGAGTTTGGTAGAGAAGCGCAGTGGGAGAGAGGAGACAGAGGCGACCTGGTGGAGAGAAAGGAGAGTCCAAAGGGCGAAAGAAGTCAAGCCAGTAATCTCGCTCCCAAGTAAAAATGGGCACTGAAAATTGGGCTCTTAAAGGTACAAAATTGATAACAAATACCAAAAAGCAAAGATTAAAAATCTAGATTAGAGGTTGGATTTTCAAAAATACAATATGAAAGAAAAGAAAAGAAAGTCACAAAAATCACTGTATATATATATGTATATATGAAGTTTGTTTTAAAAGATAGGATCTCTCTCTTGCTTTTTTTTGCAAAGTAATCGTAGGTTATAAAAATGAAAATTGAAGCAATAGAGGACTTAAACATTAAAAAGATTAAAAAAATAAAGAATGATAGTAAAAATAGTAAAAATGTATCTAGGACTTTCTCTGGTGTTCTTGTAGGCAGTTTGTGGTCATTTCATTTTCAGATAGTTCCTTGGTCTGGCTTATATTTCTCAAGATCTATAGGCCCATTCCTATGTAGTTGGTACTAACTACAGGGTTTAAATCTATTGCACCTGTCACTTCCAAGGCGGTTCCCTCTGTTTTAGCTTCTTCTGTTTGCTGGTCTCTTCAGAGTCTAATTTCCACCCTGATTCAAGTGGGCGGTGGTGGACACTCTTTTAGGCTCACTCGTTCAGTCGTGCTGTGGGGAGGAAGGGATGCTGCTAACAAATAACACTGGCATGTGCTCACAGTGTCCCAGCCACGCTGGGCCTGCCCCCGCTCATGGCACGTGTGCCCTCCCTGCCCACACTGTTCATGCTCTAGGTTGCCCTGAGGGGAACCATCTGAGGCCGGCCCTGGGCTGCATGCACCTCCCAGGTCTAAGCCGCTCAGGTTCAGGCACTGCAGTTGTCCTCAGAGGCACAGATTCAATTGGCCTGCGTTTTGTGCCCTTCCCAGGTCCGAGCAGCTCAGGTGATGAGGTGTTTGGGGAGCACGGTCGCTGTGACTTATTGCCTCCTCCCATTCCTGCTGCTCAGTTTTCTGGGTGTACAACTGGTGCACCTTTCTCAGGCAGATGTTGACCATCCAGAATCCCAAGAAATTTTAGCAAAGAAGCCTGCTTGCAGTTTGGTAGATGATGCCTCTCTGGGGCCGCAATTGCCCTCTTCTGGCTCTGGCTGCCTGTCACCAGAGGGGAATAGTCTGCAGCCTGCTAGCTTTGTTCAGTCCTTTGTTCTGTGAGGCGGGCCTGCCTGAGTCTTAGGTTAGGGCTTTTCACATAGCTCTAGTCAGTCCTTTGTTCTGTGAGCAGGCGTGGCAGTGTCTTATGTTAGGGCTTTTCACGTGGAAGCTATCCCACAGTCTGGTTTGCTAGCCCAAGTTAATTCCATCAGATTGCCCTTGGGACATTCAGGCCCTGTCCTTACTCTAAGCAACGCAGCCCCCACTTGCTAGTGGCTGGTGCAGGTGTCTGCGCAGCTTCTCCACTGGGGGAGTTAACAGTGGGCACATAGTGGGTTTTAATTATTCATTTATTTTTCCTCCCAGTTACGTGGCCCTCTGTGGTTCCATAGCTTGCCACAGACTCAGCAGTGAGAGTGTTTCTCGGTGTTTGGAAACTTCTCTCTTTTTAACACTCCCTTCCCAGCAAGGAGCTCCATCTCTATCTCTTTTGTCTCTTTTTTTGTCTTTTATATTTTTTCCTACCTCTTTTTGAAGACAATGGGCTGCTTTTATGGGTGCCTGATGTCCTCTGTTGGTATTCAGAAGTTGTTTTGTGGAAGTTACTCTGCATTTAAATGTTCTTTTGATGAATTTGTGGGGAAAAAGTGGTCTCCCCGTCCTATTCCTTCATAATCTTAGGACCACCTCCTCAGGATCTTTTCAAATGAGTCAGCTCTTTGCATCAGGTGGCCAAAGTATTGGAGTTTCAGCTTCAGCATCAGTCCTTCCAGTGAACATTCAGGGCTGATTTCCTTTAGGACGGACTGGTTGGATCTCCTTGCAGTCCAAGTGATGCTCAATAATCTTCTTCAACACCACAGTTCAAAAGCATCAGTTCTTTGGGACTCAGCTTTCTTTATAGTCCAAATCTCACATCAATACACTACCACTGGAAAAAACAGCCTTGACTACATGGACCTTTGTTGACATAGTAATGTCTCTGCTTTTCAATATGCTGTCTAGATTGGTCTCAATTTTCCTTCCAAGGTGTAAGCATCTTTTAATTTCATGGCTTCAATCACCATCTGCAGTGATTTTGGAGCCCCCCAAAAATAAAGCCAGCCTCTGTTTCCACTGTTTCCCCATCTTTTGGCCATGCAGTGATGGGACCAGATGCCATGATCTTAGTTTTCTAAGTGTTGAGCTTTAACCCAACCTTTAAATCTACTCTTTCACATTCATCTAGAGGTTCTTTATTCTTCTTCACTTTCTGCAATAGGGTGAAGTCATCTGCATATCCGAGGCTACTGATATTTCTCTCGGCAATCTTGATTCCAGCCTGTGCTTCCTGCAGCCCTAGCGATTTCATGATGTACTCAGCATATAAGTTAAATAAGCAGGGTGGCAATATACAGCCTTGATGTACTCCTTTCTTATTTGGAACCAGTCTGTTTTTCCATGTCCAGTTCTAACTTGCTTCCTGATCTGCATACAGGTTTCTCAAGAGGCAGGTCAGGTGGTCTGGTATTCCCATCCCTTTAATAATTTTTCATATTTATTGTGATCCACACAGTCAAAGGCTTTTGCATAGTCAGTAAAGCAGAAGTAGGTGTTTGTCTGGAATTTCTAGGTTTTTTGATAATACATCAGATGTGGGCAATACGATCTCTGGTTCCTCTGCCTCTTCAAAAACCAGCTTGAACATCTTGAAGTTCACAGTTCATGTATACTGAAGCCTGGCTTGGAGAATTTTAAGCATTACTTTACTAGCCTGTGAGATGAGTGCAATTGTGCAGTAGTTTGAGCATTCTTTGGCATTGCCTTTCTTTGGAATTGGAATGAAAACTGACCATTTTCAGTCTTGTGGCCACTGCTGAGTTTTCTGAATTTGCTGGCATATTGAGTGCAGCACTCTCACAGCACCATCTTTCAGGATTTGAAAGAGCTCAACTGGAATTCCATCACCCCCACTAGCTTTGTTCATAGCGATGCTTCCTAAGGCCCATTTGACTTCACATTCCAGGATGTCTGGCTCTAGGTGAGTGATCACACCATCGTGATTATCTGGGTCATGAAGATCTTTTTTGTACAGTTCTTCTGTGTATTTTTGCCACCTCTTCTTAATATCTTCTGCTTCTGTTAGGTCCATACCATTTCTGTCATTTATTGAGCTCATCTTTGCATGAAATATTCCCTTGGTATCTATAATTTTCTTGAAGAGATCTGTAGTTTTCCCCATTCTATTGTTTTCCTCTATTTCTTCACATTGATCTCTGAGGAAGGCTTTCTTATTTCTCCTTGCTATTCTTTGGAACTCTGCATTCAAACGGGTATATCTTTCCTTTTCTTCTTTACTTTTTGCTTCCCTTCTTTTCACAGCTATCTGCAAGGCCTCCTCAGACAGCCATTTGGCTTTTTTGCATTTCTTTTTCTTGGGGATGGTCTTGATTCCTGTCTCCTGTACAATGTTATGAACCTCCATCCATAGTTCGTCAGGCACTCTGTCTATTGGATCTAGTCCCATAAATCTATCCACTGTATAGGACTATCCACTGTATAGCCCTAAGGGATTTGATTTAGGTCATACCTGAATGGTCTAGTGCTTTTCTCCATTTTCTTCAATTTCAGTCTGAATTTTGCAATCAGGAGTTCATGATCTGAGCCACCATCAGCTCCCAGTCTTGATTTGCTGACTGTATAGAGCTTCTCCATCTTTGGCTGCAAAGAATATAATCAATCTGATTTTGGTGTTGACCATCTGGTGATGTCCATGTGTAGAGTCTTCTCTTGTGTGGTTGGAAGAGGGTGTTTACTAGTGCGTTTTCTTGACAGAACTCTATTAGCTTTTGCCCTGCTTCATTCTGTACTCCAAGGCCAAATTTACATGTTACTCCTGTGTTTCTTGACTCCTACTTTGGCATTCCAGTCCCCTATAATGAAAAGGACATCTTTCTGGGTTGTTTTCTAGAATGTCTTGTAGGTCTTCATAGAACTGTTCAACTTCAGCTTCTTCAGCATTACTGACTGGGGCATAAACTTGGATTACCATGATATTGAATGGTTTGCCTTGGAAACGAACAGAGATCATACTGTCATTTTTGAGATTGCATCCAAGTACTGCATTTCAGATTCTTTTGTTGACTGTGATGTCTACTCCATTTCTTCTAATGGATTCCTGCCCACAGTAGTAGATATAATGGCCATCTGTTTTATTTTCACCCATTCCAGTCAATCTTAGTTCGTTGATTCCTAGAATGTCTATGTTCACTCTTGCCATCTCCTGTTTGACCACTTCCAAGGTCCGTCTAGTCAAGGCTATGGTTTTCCCAGTGGTCATGTATATGTGAGAGTTGGACTGTGAAGAAAGCTGAGCACTGTAGAATTGATGCTTTTGAACTGTGGTGTTGGAGAAAACTCTTGAGAGTCCCTTGGACTGCAAGGAGAATCAACCAGTCCATTCTGAAGGATATTGGTGCTGGGTATCCTTTGAAAGCGATGATTCTAAAGCTGAAACTCGAGTACTTTGGCCACCTCATGCGAAGAGTTGACTCATTGGAAAAGACTCTGATGCTGGGAGGGATTGGGGGCAGGAGGAGAAGAGGATGACAGAGGATGAGATGGCTGGATGGCATCACCGACTCAATGGATGTGAGTTTGAGTGAACTCTGTGAGTTGGTGATGGACAGGGAAGCTGGGCCTGCTGCAATTCATGGGCTCGCAGAGTCAGACAGACAGGACTGAGACTGAACTGAACTGAACTGCATTTGCCTTGATTCATGGACCTAACAATCCAGGTTCCTATGCAATATTACTCTCTACGACATCGAATCTTGCTTCTATCACCAGTCCAACCCACAACTGGGTGTTGTCTTTGCTTTGGCTCCATCCCTTCATTCCTTCTGGAGTTATTTCTCCACTGATCTCCAGTAGCATATTGGGTACCTACCAACCTGGGGAGTTCATCTTTCATTGTGCGATCTTTTTACCTTATATTGTTCATGGGGTTCTCAAGGCAAGAATACTGAAGTGGATTGCCATTCCCTTCTCCAGTGGACCACATTCTGTCAGACCTCTCCACCATGATCCGTCCATCTTGGGTGGCCCCACATGCCATGTCTTAGTTTCATTGAGTTAGACAAGGCTGAGATCCGTGTGAAAGATTGGCTAGTTGTCTGTGATTGTGTTTTAAGTCTGTATGCCCTCTGATGCCCTCTCTCAGCGCCTACCATCTTACTTGGGTTTCTCTTACCTTGGATGTGGGTTATCTCTTCACGGCTGCTCCAGCAAAGCGCAGCCACTGCTCCTTACCTTGGAAGTAGGGTAGCTCCTCTCAGCTGCTGCCCCTGATTTGGACGTGGGGTAGTTCCTCTCCACCGTGCTTCTGCGCTGCCATTGCAGCTACCATGCATCTGCACTGCCATTGTAGCTTCGGTGAGCAATAATTCAACAACTTATTGTTCCTCATATTGTTTCTGTTATTTTGAAAGAATCATATGTATATTAACAGGTAAAAGCAAGACAATAATTACAACTAATGTTTTGAAGTAAGCCTTTCAGTGGCTAGAAAAAGAGGTTCACACATAATATATAGAAGTTTAATTCAAACCTTGCTGTCTTAAATCTTGAACTGAAAGCATAAGTTTGAACCGACTAATTATATTTCTTTTAGTGTTAGTTTTTAAGGGAAATATGTACTTCCTCCTCTGACCACTGTAAAGCCTAGAAGCAGTGACAACTTGATAACAGTGACTATTCTGAGGCCTAACATCTAGCTTCTGAATACATTTCCCATCAGACAATCTTTAGATGGCTGATTTCAGGACTGGGTAAAGAAATGCACAAAATAATCTTGGGAATCGTGAAGGAGCAGAAAGGTGAGGGACTTCTAAGACCAATGGGGACTGGGCAGAAAGTTTAGAAATCCAAATGAAAAGGCCAAACATCTATCAGTTTGTTGGGCAGAATGATGTTTCTGCTTCTCAACACACTGTTTATGTTTCTCATAGCTTTCCTGCCAAGAAGCAAATGCCTTCTGATTTCATGGCTGCAGTCACCATCCACAGTGGTTTTAGAGGCTAAGATGAAGAAATCTGTCAGTGCTTCCACCTTTTCTCCTTCTATTTGCCATGAAGGATGGGGCTGGATCCCATGATCTTAGTTTCTTTAATACTTGATTTTAAGCTAGCCGACTGTATCCAAATGTTAATAGGCAACATTTAATTTGTCACTGTGATAGATTGCAAGGGCACCAACTCACCATTCTGAGCACTGAGAAAGGAAAATAATCATTAATATTTATACTATCTTTGTTTCTATTAAGCATAGGTTATGTAACTACAAACAGTTCCGGGAAAACAAGCTAGACTGTCCCTTCCGGGGGTGATGAGAGAGTGATGGGGAGCAGCTATAATAAAGATGAAGACTTGCTCACTGGCCTGCAGCTCACCTCCTTCTGTGGGGGTCTGGTTCCTAGTAGACCAAGACTGGTACTGGTCCTGACCCGCTGTGCTGGTATTGTAGACTTGCTAAATAAAGGCAAGAGAGGATTTTGGCTTGAAAACTGCTTTTGCAACTCAGGTCCCAAATCTCTCTCAATTCTTCAGCTTCTAAATACCTTGTCTTTGTTACCTCACATTCTGACCTACCTGTCTCACCTACCTTATTTCTGTTCACATCATTTCTCCATCTAGTCCCCCAGCATTACAAGGTCCTGTATTGAGAACTTAGCAACACTTTCTAGAAGTGGGTAGAAACATAATGACTATTTCTATTTTAGTATTCGTGTGTCCTGATCAAGGTCTTTTGAAAAGATTGAAATGGCTAGAATTATGGAGATCTCACGTTTCCTCTAAAATCCCAACCAAGAATGTGATTTCCTTGGACCTGGAGGGGATGCGTTCACGTTTGGATCCACAGGTCTTAGCAGAACAGTAAGTCCTCTGTATATGAACAAGTTTCATTTGAAAAGGGTGTTCATAAATCCCAGTTTCTTGATAAGTCCAGCGAAGTTACTTAGGTAGCCAACTAAGACAATTGGTTATATTGCTGTAGTTTAATAGCTTTATGATACTTTTCACACAAATAATACATAAAACACAAACACAATTAAAGACACATTTTTAATCTTGCAGTACTTGGATAGGGCATGGCAACCCACTTCAGTATTCTTGTCTGGAGAATCCGCATGGCAAGAGGAAGCTGGCATACTGCAGTCCATATGTTGAAAATTCAGACACAGCTGAGCAACTAACCACACCTTTAAAAATAGAGTAGTAGTACCATCTCCATTACCACTGCATTTATGCTTCCTTTCAGACAGCGTAGGCTTGAAATAAAAGTCCTGCACTATTTTACTCCATACAGTTCTGTACAGTAAAGTACACAAATGCACATCAACTTGTCTTGGATGTGCCCACGACAATGTTTGTCAGATCTGTGAACTAACTGATGTGATTGCACATGCAAATGCACTTTTACATGTTTGAATGTTTTCAGCTTGAACGTCTGTATGTAACAAACTTGCTACACAGGTTTTCAGTGAATGTATGTTGTGAAGGAACAAGAGAGGGGAGTAAGGAGCTATTCTTTCCCTTTTTGTATGTATTATGGCCACTCTGAATAGCAATTTCATTGGGTGAGATTGAGGCCTGGTGTATGGGAACATGGCTGCAAGTGACAGAGGACCAGGTTCCCAACATGAACCCCCCTCCCACCTCCCTCCCTATAACCTCTCTCTGGGCCATCCCCGTGCACAAGCCCCAAGCATCCTGTATCCTGCATCAGACATAGACTGGTGATTCGTTTCTTACATGATAGTATACATGTTTCAATGCCATTCTCCCAAATCATCCCACCCTCTCCCTCTCCCACAGAGTCCAAAAGTCCACTCTACACATCTGTGTCTCTTTTGCTGTCTTGCATACAGGGTAATCATTGCCATCTTTCTAAATTCCATATATATGTGTTAGTCTACTGTATTGGTGTTTTTCTTTCTGGCTTACTTCACTCTGTATAATCGGCTCCAGTTTCATCCATCTCATTAGAACTGATTCGAATGTATTCTTTTTAATGGCTGAGTAGTACTCCACTGTGTATATGTACATTGATTTCTAATGCCATTTCTTTATAAACAGAGGATGTACTTTGTATGATTGAAGTCTTCTAATTTACTGTTCCATATAAACTTTTGGTGCTGTTCTGTGCCCAAACACGTGGGCTCTGGGGCTTGGCAGGCTCTGTTTCAGCTGCACAGTGCAGTGTATGGGGATCTGCTGTTGTCTGGGCCCTGGGTTATATCTTCAGTCTGGGTTCACATCTGAGGGGTTAACTCTAGTTGGGTTTAATTCCATCACCTTATTCTTTATCTTCAGTTTGTCCCATGTTCTTTCTTTCCATGTCTCTTTTTATCCCTGACTTCTTTGTGACTGGTTAGTTTTTAGATTTCCCTTTTATATCCTTTGCCACTTTATTAACTGGAACTGTTTTTAAGTAGTTTTAAGATCCATGGTATGCATCTTTAACTTGCCAGCTTATCATTATTAATTATGATAATTATTAAATCATTTATTTATTTATCACTTCTTTGTCTGTACTGGGTCTTAGTGTGGCATGCAGAATCTTCCTTGTGGGAGGGACTCTCTATTTGAGGAGGGCACGCTTAGTACTTGCAGCATGTAAACTCTATTTGAGACATGCAGGCTTAGTTGCTCAGTGGCATGTGGGATCTTAGTTCTCTGGCAAAAGAACAAACCTTTTCCATTTGTAAATGCTTTGCATTTCAAAGCAGATCCTTAACCACTGGACCACCCTATATTTACTTTTTAATACATATTACATGATTATCATATTGGGTACTGTTCATTTCCCCTGTAGATCCAGATTTTCACTTGGTTTTAAATTCCTCCTGACTTGAGACCTTTTAAAAAACATTTCTTACATTGTCTGTTGGTGGTGATGCAGTCTTGTAGTTGTTGTATTTCTGAGAAAGTATTTTATCTTGTTTTTGACATGCAATTTTATTGTGTATAGAATTCTGAGTCAGTTATATTTCTCTCAGCATTTATGATGTGGTGCCATGTTTCATGTGCCTAATTTCATATGCCTACCATTGTTTCATATGCCTAATCTGCTGTCACCCCCATTTTTTGTTCTACTGTGTCTGTTTTTCCTTCTGGTTACATTTCTTTGGTTGATTGTCTTAAACCATGAATTATGATGTGCCTTTGTAGAGTTGTCATATTTCTTGTACTTGAATTAATTGAGTTTCTGTGTTAATGGCTTTAAAGCTTTCATCATACCTGGAAATTTTTCAGCCAGTAATTGTGAAGTTCTTTGCTCTATTCGTCTGTCTTTTACCTCCTGTGTGATTTCATTTACATATATTTTACCACTCTTAAAGTTCCTTCAAAGCTCTCTTTTGTACAATTAATTTTTTCCCACAGTCTTTGTATTTCTATTTTCCATGTCTCTATTTAACATATTCAATATTCTTCAGCTTCATGAATTTAAGGATTATTGATATAGTAAGCATTTTAATGTCCTTCCCTGTTAATTATGTAATACATATTTTACTTGTGTTTTTGCTAATTGACTTTGCCCTCGTTATGGATATTTTCTTGCTTCTTTACACATATGGATTTTTCTCTTTTAAAATTTATTTATTTATCTTAATCAGAGGATAATTACCTTATAATATTGAGATGAAACTTGGACAAATACTTTCACAATTTATATGGAAATTTTAAATTGGATTATAGATGTGGTCACTTTAGCTTTGGATGCTGGATTTTTTTTAAATTTTTATAAATTATTCCTTTCACTGTTTGCAAACACTGTTAATTTTTTGGAAATAATTGCATTTTTTGAAGGCTTGCTGTAAAGTTTTTTAAGCTGGATGAAACCAGTCTTTAGACCTCGTTTACTATTCCCCCCTAGCAAAGCAATATTGTCTTCAGGGCCCTATTAATCTCATGGGAATTATGAGTATTTTCACGGGCAGTCCTAAAACAGCAGAGGATTAGGACAGGGGGACTACTTTCTCCCCAACAAATTTATCAAAAGAACATTTGAACGCTGAGTAAATTCCACAAAACAATTTCTGAGTTTAGAGAGAGGACATCAGGAACCCAGAAAAGCAGCCTATTGTCTTTGAAAGGAGGTAGGAAAAAATGTAAAAGATAAAAAGAGAGACAAAAGAGGTAGGGATGGAGATCCATCCCTGGAAGAGAGTCTTAAAAAAGAGAGGAGTTTCCAAACACCAGGAAACACTCTCACTGGCAAGTCTGTGGTGAGCCTTAGAACTTCAGTGGGCAACATAACTGGGAGGAAAAATAAATAAATAATTTAAACCCACAGATTACATGCCCAATGGTAACTCCCAGTGGAGAAGCAGTGCAGATACCTGCACCAGCCACTAGCAAGCAGCGGCTGGGCAGGAAGGTGCGGGCTGCATTGCTTAGAGCAAGGACCAGGCCTGAATGCCCCAAGGGAAATCTGAGGGAACTCACTTAAGATAGCAAACCAGACCCTGGGATAGCTACCCTGGCGAAAAGCCCTAAAGTAAGACACTGCTAGGCCTACTTATAGAACAAAGACTGAGCAGAGCTAGCCGGCTGCAGACCGGCACCTATCCTTCCAGAGACAGGAAGGCGAGGGCAGCCAGAGCCAGAAGGGGCAATCGTGGCCCCAGAGAGGCATCAGGCTCTGCAAGCAGGCTGCAAGCAGGCTTCCTTGCTAACCAAGACTTCTTGGGATTCTGGATGGGCAACATCCGCCTGAGAAGGTGCGCTGGTTGTACACCCAGAAAACTGAGTGGCAGGGATGGGAGAGGCGATGAGTAGGAGTGACCACACTCACCAAACACCTGGTCACCTGAGCGGCTTGGACCTGTGAAGAGCACAAAACACAGGTCCAACTGAGTCTGTACCTTTGAGAAGTACCCGATTACTGAAACTGAGTGGCTTAGACCTGGGAAGTACATGCAACCCAGGGCCAGCCTCAGAGAGTTATCAGCAGAGTGACTTAGAGCCTGAGCAGTGTAGACTGGGAAAGTACACACAGCGTGAGTGGGAACAAACCCAGTGTGGCCAAATCATTGTGAGCACAGGCCAGTGTTATTTGTTGGCAGTGTCCCTCCCCACAGCACGACTGAACAAGTGAGCCTAAAAAATTGTCCACCATCACCCCCTTGGGTCAGGGTGGAAATTAGACATTGAAGACACCAGCGAACAAAAGAAGCTAAAACAGAGGGAACCACCCTGGAAGTGACAGATGCAATAGATTAAAACCCTGCAGTTAGCACCGACTGCATAGGAAAGGGCCTATAGATCTTTAGAAGTATAAGCTGGATCAAGGAACTATCTGAAAATGAACTGACTCCACACTGTCCACAACAACATCAGAGAAAGTAAAAATAGATATATTTTTACTATTTTATTATTTAAATTTAATTTCTTTTTAAATTTTTAAGTCTACTGCTCCTTTAATTTTCATTTTTATAACCTACTATTACTTTGGGGAAAAAAGACCTTATTTCTTAAAGCAAACTTCCTATATATATATATAATTTTTGTGACTTTGTTTTTTTCCTTTAATATTGTATTTTTGAGAATCTAACCTCTACTCTAGATTTTTAATCTTTGCTTTTTGGTGTTTGTTATCAATTTTGTACCTTTAAGAACCCAATCTTCAGTAACCATTTTTACTTGGGAGCGAGATCACTGGCCTTATTGCTCTCTCCCTCTTTGGATCTCCTTTTTCTCCACCAGGTAGCCTCTATCTCCTCCTTCCCCCTTGTCTTCTCTACCTAACTCTGTGAATCTCTTTTTGTGTTCTGGACTGTGGAGAACACTTAGGGAACGGATTACTGGCTGGATATGTCTCTCTCCTTTTGATTCCCCCCTTTACGCCCTTGGCCACCCCTGTCTCCTTCCTCCATCTTCTCTTCTCTGTATAACTCTGTGAACAACTCTGAGGGATCCAGACTGTGGAGAGCACATAAGGAACTGATTACTGGCTAGCCTGTGCTCACCTCTTTTGATTCCCCCTCTTCTACTCCTGGTCACCTCTATCTCCCTTTCTCCCTCTTCTCTTCTCCATGTAACTCTGTGAACATCTCTGCGTGTCTCTCACTGTGGAGAAACTTTTCATCTTTAACCTAGATGTTTTATCATTGGTGCTGTATAGATGGAGAAGTCTTGAGGCTACTGTAAGAATAAGACTGAAAACCAGAGGCAGGAGGCTTAAGTCCAAATCCTGAGATCACCAGAGAACTGACTCCAGGGAACATTAATCGATAGGAGCTCATCAAACTCCTCCATACTTACACTGAAACCAAGCACCACCCAAGGGCCAACAAATTCCAGAGAAAGACATATCATGCAAAATCTCCAGCAACACAGGAACATAGGCCTGAGCTTCAATATACAGGCTTCCCAAAGTCACTCCAAACACATTGACATCTCATAACTCATTACTGGATACTTCATTGCACTCCAGAGAGAAGAAGTCCAGCTCCACCCACCAAAAATACAGACACAAGCTTCCCTAACCAGGAAACCTTGACAAGCTACCCGTCCAAACCCACCCACAGTGAGGAAACTCCACAATAAAGAGAAATCCACAAACTGCCAGAAGACAGAAAGGCAATCCCAGACACTGCAATATAAACCAGATGAAGAGGCAGAGAAATATCCAGAAGGTAAAGGAACAAGGTAAATGTCCACCTAACCAAACAAAAGAAGAAGAGATAGGATATCTACCTGATAAAGAATTCCGAATAATGAATGTGAAAGTGATCCAAAATCTTGAAAACAAAAAGGAATTACAGATAAGTAACTTGGAGACAAGGATTCATAAGATGCAAGAAAGGTTTGACAAGGACCTAGAAGAAATAAAAAAGAGTCAATATATAATGAATAATGCAATAAATGAGATCAGAAACACGGTGGAGGGAACCAAGAATAGAATAACAGAGGGAGAAGATAGGATACGTGAGGTAGAAGATAGAATGGTGGAAATCAATGAAACGGAGAGGAAAAAAGAAAAACGAATTAAAAGTAATGAGGACAATCTAAGAGACCTCTGGGACAATGTTAAATGCCCCCACATTCGAATCATAAGAGTGCCAGAAGAAGAAGACAAAAAGAAAGACCATGAGAAAATATTTGAGATAATAGTTGAAAACTTCCCTAAATTGGGGAAGGAAATAATCAGGCAAGACCAAGAAATCCAGAGAATCCCGAACAGGATAAACCCAAGGCCAAACACCCCAAGACACATATTAATCAAATTAACAAAGATCAAACACAAAGAACCCATATTAAAAGCAGCAAGAGAAACACAACAAATAGCACACAAGGGCATTCCCATAAGGAAAACAGCTGATCTTTGAATAGAAACGATTCATGCCAGGAAGGTATTGCAGGGCATACTTAAAGTGATGAAAGAAAAACACCTACATCCCAGATTACTGTACCCAGCAAGGATCTCATTCAAATAAGAAGGAGAAATCAAAAGCTTTACAGATAAGCAAAAGCTGAGAGAATTCAGCACCACCAAACCAGCTCTCCAACAAATGTTAAAGGATCTTCTCTAAACAAGAAACACAGAAAGGGTGTATAAACTTGAACCTAGAACAATAAAGTAAACGGCAACGGGATAATACTTATCAATAATTACCTTAAATGTAAATGGGTTGAATGCCCCTACCAAAAGACAAAGACTGGCTAAATGGATTCAAATATATATGATGTCTACAAGAGACCCACCTTGAAACAAGAGACACATTCAGGCTGAAAGTGAAGGGCTGGAAAAAGATATTCCACGCAAATAGAGACTAAAGGAAAGCAGGAGTAGCAATACTCATATCAGATAAAATAGACTTTAAGATATAAGCATCTGAATGCAGACTTTCAAAGAATAGCAAGAAGAGATAAGAAAGCCTTCTTCAGAGATCAATGCAAAGAAATCGAGGAAAAGAACAGAATGGAAAAGACTAGAGATCTCCTCAAGAAAATTAGAGATACCAAGGGAACATTTTATGCAAAGATAGGCTCGATAAAGGACAGAAATGGTATGGACCTAACAGAAGCAGAAGATATTAAGAAGAGGTGGCAAGAATACACGGAAGAACTGTACAAAAAAGATCTTCATGACGAAGATAATCATGATGATGTGATCACTCATCTAGAGCCAGGCATCTTGGAATGTGAAGTCACGTGGGCCTTCAAAAGCATCACTACGAACAAAGCTAGTGGAGGTGATGGAATTCCAGTTGAGCTGTTTCAAATCCCGAAAGATGATGCTGTGAAAGTGCTGCACTCAATATGCCAGCAAATTTGGAAAACTCAGCAGTGGCCACAGGACTGGAAAAGGTCAGTTTTCATTCCAATCCCAAAGAAAGGCAATGCCAAAGAATGCTCAAACTACCACACAATTGCACTCATCTCACATGCTAGTAAAGTAAAGTTCAAAATTCTCCAAGCCAGGCTTCAGCAATACATGAACCGTGAACTCCCTGATGTTCAAGCTGGTTTTAGAAAAGGCAGAGGAACCAGAGATCAAATTGCCAACATCCGCTGGATCATGGAAAAAGCAAGAGAGTTCCAGAAAAACATCTATTTCTGCTTTATTGACTATGCCAAAGCCTTTGACCGTGTGGATCACAATAAACTGTGGAAAATTCTGAAAGAGATGGGAATACCAGACCACCTGACCTGCCTCTTGAGAAATCTGTATGCAGGTCAGGCAGCAACAGTTAGAACTGGACATGGAACAACAGACTGGTTCCAAATAGGAAAAGGAGTACGTCAAGGCTGTATATTGTCACCCTGCTTATTTAACTTATGTGCAGAGTACATCATGAGAAATGCTGGACTGGAAGAAAAACAAGCTGGAATCAAGACTGCCGGGAGAAATATCAGTAACCTCAGATATACAGATGACACCACCCTTATGGCAAAAAGTGAAGAGGAGCTAAAAAGCCTCTTGAGGAAAGTGAAAGAGGAGAGCGAAAAAGTTGGCTTAAAGCTCAACATTCAGAAAACGAAGATCATGGCATCCAGTCCCATCACTTCATGGGAAATAGATGGGAAAACAGTGGAAACAGTGTCAGACTTTATCTTTTGGGGCTCCAAAATCACTGCAGATGGTGATTGCAGCCATGAAATTAAAAGATGCTTACTCCTTGGAAGAAAAGTTATGACCAACCTAGATAGTATATTCAAAAGCAGAGACATTACTTTGCTGACTAAGGTCCGTCTAGTCAAGGCTATGGTTTTTCCTGTTGTCATGTATGGATGTGAGAGTTGGACTGTGAAGAAGGCTGAGCACCAAAGAATTGATGCTTTTGAACTGTGGTGTTGGAGAAGACTCTTGAGTGTCCCTTGGACTGCAAGGAGATCCAACCAGTCCATTGTGAAGGAGATCAACCCTGGGATTTCTTTGGAAGGAATGATGCTAAAGCTGAAGTTCCAGTACTTTGGCCACCTCATGCGAAGAGTTGACTCATTGGAAAAGACTCTGATGCTGGGAGGGATTGGGGGCAGGAAGAGAAGGGGACGACAGGGGATGAGATGGCTGGATGGCATCACGGACTCAATGGACGTGAGTCTGATTGAACTCCGGGAGATGGTGATGGACAGGGAGGCCTGGCATGCTGCGATTCATGGAGTCGCAAAGAGTTGGAGACGACTGAGGGACTGAAGTGAACTGAACTGAGACTTTAAAACAAGGCTTTGAAAAGAGACAAAGAAGGACGCTACATAATGATCAAAATATCAGTGCAAGAAGAAGATATAACAGTTATAAATACATATGCACCCAACATACGAGCACCGCAATACATAAGACAAATACTAACAAGTATGAAAGTGGAATTTAACAATAACACAATGGTGGGATACTTTAATACCCCACTCACACCTATGGATAGATCAACTAAACAGAAAATTAGCAAGGAAACACAAACTTTAAATGATACAATAGACCTGTTAGATCTACTTGATATCTATAGGAGATTTGACCCCCAAACAATGCATTTCACCTTTTTCTCAAAGCACATGTAACCTTCTCCAGGATAGATCACATCCTTGGCCACAAATCTAGCCTTGGTAACTTCAAAAATATTGAAATCCTTCCAAGGATCTTTTCTGACCACAATGCAGATAATATTAGATCTCAATTACAGGAGGAAAATTATTAAAAATTCCAACATATGGAGGCTGAAAAACACGCTTCTGAATAACCTAGAAATCACAGAAGAAATCAAAAAAGAAATCAAAATATGCATAGAAATGAATCAAAATGAAAACACATCAACCCAAAACCTTGGGACACTGTAAAAGCAGTGCTAAGGGGAAGGTTCATAGCAATAAAAGCATACCTCAAGAAACAAGAAAAAAGTCAAATAAATAACCTAACTCTACACCTAAAGCAACTAGAAAAGGAAGAAATGAACAACTGCAGGGTTAGTAGAAGGAAATAAACCTTCAAAATGCGAGCAGAAATAAATGCAAAAGAAACAAAAGAGACCATAGCAAAAATCAACAAAGCCAAAAGCTGGTTCTTTGAGAGGATAAATAAAATTGTCAAACCATTAGCCAGACTCATCAAGAAACAAAGGGAGAAAAATCAAATCAATAAATTAGAAATGAAAATGGGGAGACCACAACAGACAACACAGAAATACAAAGGATCATGAGACTACTATCAGCAATTATATGCCAATAAAATGGACAACGTGGAAGAAATGGACAAATTCTTAGAAAGGGACAACTTTGCAAAACTGAACCAGGATGAAATAGAAAATCTTAACAGACTCATCACAAGCATGGATATAGAAACTCTAATCAGAAATCTTCCAGCAAACAGGGCCCAGGACCAGATGGCTTCACAGCTAAATTCTACCAAAAATTTAGAGAAGAGCTAACACCTATCCTACTCAAACCCTTCCAGAAAATTGCAGAGGAAGGTAAACTTCCAAACTCATTCTATGAGGCCACCATCATCCTAATACCAAAATTGAACAAAGATGCCACAAAAAAAGAAAATTACAGGCTGATATCACTAATGAACATAGTAGCAAAAATCCTTAGCAAAATTCTAGCAATCAGAATCCAGCAACACATTAAAAAGATCATGCATCATGACCAAGTGGGCTTTATCCCAGGGATGCAAGTATTCTTCAATATCCACAAATCAATCAACATAATACACCACATTAAAAAATTGAAAAGTAAAAGCCATATGATTATCTAAATAGATGCAGAGAAAGCCTTTGAAAAAATTCAACATCCATTTATGATAAAACCCTCCAGAATGCAGGAATAGAAGGAACATACCTCAACATAATAAAAGCTATATATGACAAACCCACAGCAAACATTATCCACAATGGTGAAAAATTGAAAGCATTTCCCCTACAGTCAGGAACAAGACAAAGGTGTTCACTCTCACTGCTACAATTCAATATAGTTTTGGAATTATTGGCCACAGCAATCAGAGCAGAAAAAGATATAAAAGGAATCTGAATTCAGAAAGAAGACGTAAAACTCTCACCATTTGCAGATGACATGATCCTCTACATAGAAAACCCTAAAGACTCCACCAGAAAATTACTAGAGCTAATCAATGAATATAGTAAAGTTGCAGGATATAAAATCAACACACAGAAATCCCTTCATTCCTATAGAGTAACAGTGAGAAAATAGAAAGAGAAATTAAGGAAAAAATTCCATTCACCATTGCAAAGAAAAGAGTAAAATATTTAGGACTATATCTACCTAAAAAACTAAAGACCTATATACAGAAAACTATAAAACACTGGTGAAAGAAATCAAAGAGGACACTAGTAGATGGAGAAATATACCGTGTCTGTGATTAGAAAAATCAATAGAGTGAAAATGATTTTACTACCCAAAGCAATCTATAGATTCAATGCAATCCCTATCAAGCTATGAACAATATTTTTCACAGAGCTAGAAAAAATAATTTCACAATCTGTATGGAAATACAAGAAACCTTGAATAGCCAAAGCAATCATGAGAAAGATGAATGGAACTGGAGGAATCAACCTGCGTGATGTCAGGCTCTACTACAAAGCCACAGTCATCAAGACAGTATGGCACTGGCACAAAGACAGAAGTATAGATCAACGGAACAAAATAGAAAGCCCAGAGATAAATCCACGTACCTATGGACATGTTATCTTTGACAAAGGAAGCAAGAATATGCAATGAAAAAAAGACAATCTCTTTAACAAGTGTTGCTGGGAAAACTGGTCAACCACTTGTAAAAGAATGAAACTAGAACACTTTCTAACACCATACACAAAAATAAACTCAAAATGGATTAAAGATATAAGCGCAAGACCAAAAACAATAAAACTCCTAGAGAAGAACATAGGAAAAACACTCTCTGACATAAATCACACCAGGATCCTCTATGACCCAACTCCTAGAGTATTGGAAATAAAAGCAAAAATAAACAAATGGGATCTAATTAAACTTAAAAGCTTCTGCACAACAACGGAAACTATAAGGAAGGTGAAAAGCAGACTTCACATTGGGAGAAAATAATAGCAAATGAAGCAATTGACAAATAATTAATCTCAGAAATATACAAGCAACTTCTGCAATTCAATTCCAGAAAAATAAACGACCCAATCAAAAATGGGCCAAAGAGCTGAATAGACATTTCTCCAAAGAAGACATACAGATGGCTAACAAACACACAAAAAGATGCTTAATATCACTCATTATCAGAGAAATGCAAATCAAAACCACAATGAGGTACCATTTCACGGAAGTCAGAATGGCTGCTATTCAAAAGTCTACAAGGAGTAAATGCTGGAGAGGGTGTGGAGAAAAGGGAACCTTCTTGCATTGTTGGTGGAAATGCAAACTAGTACAGCCACTATGGAGAACAGTGTGGAGATTCATTAAAAAACTGGAAATTGAACTGCCTTATGACCCAGCAATCCCAATCCTGGGCATACACACCAAGGAAACCAGAATTGAAAGAGACAAGTTAACCCCAATGTTCATCTCAGCATTGTTTATAATGGCCAGGACATGGAAGCAGCCTAGATGTCCATCAGCAGATGAATGGATTAGAAAACGGTAGTATATATACACAATGGAGTATTACTCAGCCATTGAAAAGAATACATTTGAATCAGTTCTAATGAAGTGGATGAAACTGGAGCCTATTATACAGAGTGAAGTAAGCCAGAAAGAAAAACACCAATACAGCATATTATCACATATATATGGAATTTAGAAAGATGATAACAATAACCATGTATGCGAGACAGCAAGAGACAGAGATATATAGAACAGTCTTCTGGACTCTGTGTGACACGGCGAGGGTGGGATGATTTGGGAGAATGGCATTGAAGCATGTATATTATCATATGTGAAACAAATCGCCAGTCCAAGTTCTATGCCTGATACAGGATGCTCGGGGCTGGTGCACTGGGATGACCAAGAGGGATGGTATGGGGAGGGAGGTGGGAGGGGGGTTCAGGATGGGGAACACATGTACCCCCGTGGCAGATTCATGTCAATGTATGGCAAAACCAATCTAATCTTTTAAAGTAATTAGCCTCCAATTAAAATAAATAAATTTATATTAAAAATGAATAATTTCCATGCAGGTGGGTGGGGACACACTTAGACTTGGTGCAATTTGAGACTCAAGGATTGTTCCCTATAATTCAGACCAGTACTATCAACTCTCTGCTGAGAACTGAAACGGTATCACCTGTACATTTCTACAGTTCTCTGTATGTCACTCTCTCCTATGAACTCTAACTATATAGAGTCATAAATCTCTCTTCTTGGGGAGACTGTTTGTCTCTGCCTAGGTACACCTTCCATGTATGTGTTGGAAAGTATTTCTAGAGTTGGGGCAATTGTAGAACTCTCCTTGCTTGCTCTCTGCCTCAGGAATCCATTCTCTGCTGCCAGATGTTTGATGTAAAAGAATTCTCTTTCATTTGTCTTTTCTATTTTGGAGTTACTTGAGACAGGAGGATAAATGTATCTTTTACTCCTTTATGGCGACTAAAATGGAGGAATCATGAGTGGATGTAAGAGTTAGACCATAAAGAAAGCTGAGTACCAAAGAATTGATGCTCTTAAACTGTGGTGTTGGACAAGCCTCTTGAGAGCCTCTTGGACTGCAAGGAGATCCAACCAGTCCATGCTAAAGGAAATAAGTCCTGAATCTTCATTGGAAGGACTGATGCTGAAGCTGAACCTCCAATACTTTGCCCACCTGATGGGAAGAACTGACTCATTAGAAAAGACCCTGATGCAGGGAAAAATTAAAGGCAGAAGGCAAAGGGGAAGACAGAAGATGAAATTATTGAGTGGCATCACCGACATGATGAAGATGAGTTTGAGCAAGCTCCGGGAGTTGGTGATGGAAAGGGAAACCTGGCATGTGGCATCCCATGATATAGAAAAGAGTTGGACATGACTGAGAGACTGAACTGAACTGATGTTCAGAGAACATCAGGGAGCTGGCAGAAGTCTTTGAGTTCCAGTCAAGACTGTAGCCCTGGTGGAAGATTCAGGTGGAAGAGGAGGCTTCCCATCCTCTTGTGCAGTTCCTTGAATCCAAGGCAAGGAGCACAAGATTTTGAATGTGTTACCAAATATTGTTTTCTAAACAAACAAACAAAAAACCTGTTTTCTGCAGGAGTGAGAACTTTGACTGAGTCTGTTCTCTAAATTTTACTGAGCAATGTAGAAGAGATCTGGAGTGGTCTGTGTCTGCAAAAATTAGGTGACCAGCTGCTGGAGGGTCAGGCTTATGATTGACATTCTGCACTAGATGGAAAACAAATCCAGAGAAAAAAGTGTCCCTTCTGGAGTGTACATGCCAATGTATCACATTGTTTCAGGAGATCACTTCAGTGGTGTTTTGGTGCAAGCAAAAATGCATGATGGGTGGTTTGCTTTTGTCAATTCCTGTGGGTAGTTAGATAACTAAATGTTTGGTTACTTAATTGCATGGTTGGAATTATGCTTGGGAAATAAAACTAGATGAGGTCCACACACATTTTGTCATTAAACAGCAAGCATAGGAAGGTTACTAAGGCAACTATAGGTAATTTAAACATGAGGGGGCAACTGGGGAAAGATTCATTTAACAGGCTGAGATGGACTGTACAGGTTGCCATAGTTGTTGCTATGACAAGCAGCCATAACGGCTAGTTGTTGCTGTGCTGGCAATGTGGGAAACTGACAAGAGACCAAGAGCCTTCATGACTCTCCTTGCAGTGTGCTTTCAGGGGAGAAGTAGTTGACAAGGAAAGGCTGACTGGTAAGGCTGAAGAAGGGAGTAATCTGAGCCAGTAATCATTTGTTCTTGTGGGAGCCCAGAAAACAGAAGCATCGGCTCAGTCAGAGTTCTGGGTCAGGGTTCAGAGATAGTTGTCACTTGGCTTGAATCAGTATTTAGCCTTGGGGATGGCAGCCATGACCTCTAAACAGAAGTTTTCCTTCTCCAAGGTGGCAGAATATTTCATATTTGTTCCAGACTCAGGAACCCAGAAAGCCCTCTCAGGGCCACTTGCTCTTTGCAGGCACACATGCAATCTAGAAGGTGGAATTATCATCATGGTGCCCATTTTCCAGATGAGAAAAGAAAACTGAGATTAAGGGACTTGATCAAGCTCACACAGGTAAGCATGTGAAAAGCCAAGCACAAACCCAGGGTAACAGGCCTCAAATTGTGTGTTTTTGCTCCGCACCCACTGGGAGTGGTGGGTGGTGATCTGGAGGCAATGCTTAGGCAGAAGCAAACAATATTCACGTTTAAATTGAAGAAAGTAAGGAAAACCACTAGAACATTCAGCTATGACCTAAATCAAAACCCTTATGATTACATAGGGGAGATGAAAAATAGTTTCAAGAGATTAGGTCTGTTAGCCTGAAGAACTATGGATGGAGGATTGTAACATTGTATGGGAGGTGGTCATCAAAACTATCCTCAAGAAAAACAAACGTTACAAGGCAAATTGGTTGCCTGAGGAGGCCTTAAAAACAGCTGAGAAAATAAGAGAAGGGAAAGGCAAAGGAGAAAGGGAAAGATATACCCAATGGAATGCAGACTTCCAGAGAAGAGCAAGGAGAGATAAGAAAGTCTTCATAAGTGAATAGTGCAAGATTTAGAGGAAAACAATAGAATTGTAAAGAGTATAGATCTCTTCAAGAAAAGTGGAGATACCAGAGGAACACTTAGTGCAAAGATTGGTACAATAAAGGACATAAAAGTTAAAGACCTAATAGAAGCAGATGAGATTAAGAAGAGGTGGCAAGAATGCACAGAAGAACTATACAAAAATGGTCATAATGACCAGGATAGGGATGATGCAGGGGTCACTCACATAAAGCCAGATATACTGGAGTATGAAGTCAAGTGGGCTTTAGGAAGCATCACTACAAGAAAAGCTAGGGAAGGTGATGAAATTCCAGCTGAGCTGTTTAAAAATCCTAAAGAATGAGGCTGTAAAAGTGCTGCATTCAATATGTCAGCAAATTTGGAAAACTCAGCAGTGACCACAGTGCTGGAAAAGGTCTGTTTTCATTCCAATGCAAACGAAAGGCAATTCCAAAGAATGTTCAACCTTTCATGCCATTGTGCTCATCTCACTTGCTAGCAAGGTAATGCTCAATATCTTTCAAGCTAAGTTTCAACAGTACATGAACTGAGAACTTCTAGAGACACAAACTGGTTTGAACAACCAGAGATCAAATTGCCAACATCCATTGAATCATTAGAGAAAGCAAGGGAATCCCAGAAAAGCATTTCCATCTCCTTCACTGACTATGCTAAAGCCTTTCACTGTGTGGACCACAACAAACTGTGGAAAGTTCTTAGGAAATGGGAGTATCAGATCACCTTCCTATTGTTCTAAAAATTCTGTATGCTGGTCAAAAGGCAGAAGTTAGAATCAGACACAGAACAACTGAAAGATTTAAAATTGGGAAAGGAGCATGACAAGGTATACATTGTCTGTTTATGTAATTATATATAGGATACATCATTCAATATGCTGCTCTGGATAAATCACAAGCTGGAATCAAGATTGCTGGGAGAAGTATCAACATCCACAGATATGACGATGTCACTACTCTAATAATATATAGCAAAGAAGAACTAAAGAGCCTCTCGATGAGGAGAAGAGATGAAAATACTAGTTTAAACTCAACATTCAAGAAACTATTCACAAAAAGACACTCAACATTCATGGCATCCAGTCCTACCACTTCATGGCATATAGATGAGGGAAAAGTGGAAAGAGTGGGCAGATTTTATTTCCTTGGGCTCCAAAATCAGTAAGGACCTTGACTACAGCCAAAAAATTAAAACACACTTGTTCCTTGGAAGATAGAAAGGATATGAAAAACCTGCACAGTGTATTAAAAAGCAGAGACTCACTTTGCTATAGAGGTCTGTAGTGTCAAAGCTATGGTTTTTTTTAGTAATCAGGTACAGATGTGCGATCTGGACCATAAGAAATGGTGAATGCCAAAGAATTGAGCTTTTGAATTTTGGTGCTTGAGAAGATTCTTGAGAATCCCTTATACACCAAGGAGATCAAACCAGTCAATCTGAAAGGAAATCAACCTCTGACCCCTGCTTTTTCAGCTGAGGCATCTACTGAGGGCCTCCAGGTGGAAAGAACGGATGCTCCCACTGCAAAAGTGCCTAACCATGGCAGCTCCAAGCAAATAGTTTATAGCCCCACCTATGGAGAAGCTCAGAAAGGCTGAAGGCTCTGTGTACCCTGGGTCTCGTGATACATATGTTGCGTTCTCTCCAGCAGCATCAGAGGCCAAGGAAGGGGCATTCTAGGCCCTGGAGGAGGGGGATGGCTCAGGGATCCACTGGGGCCATCACTTACTAAGTAGGACTGGAAAGGACAGAGCAGTCATATGTGGCAGAAACCTGGTGACTGGGTGTGGGACAAACGGGAACTAGCTCTCCATGAAGTACCTCACCCAAACTCCCCTGGAGGAGAAGGCCAGTGAATAGTTCGTCTGAGATGGGATGAAGAGAGTCTATTTCATTACCCCTTATAATTCCTCTGAATGAGGAGGTGGTGGAGTTTTGGGTCATCACAAACTCTTTCATGGCCTAGACTATCTCCCAGTTGCTTTCTTTGGGGCTACTTCTCCCCAGCTTCAGTCATGTAGTTCTGGAGGAAATTGACAATCATGTGTGCTGCTGGGTCAGGGCCACAAGACCATGTAAAGCCAATGATAGGACCCCATGGCCCTGTTAGCATGGCTGATCTAGGACTGTACCTGTGATCTTCGGTGGATCACTCAGAGAACACCCTTGAACTCTGATGTCTGTAACCTTTTCTTTCCTTATCGGAGATGCCTTCAGGATGTAAAAGCCTAGGGCAGGTAGCTTGGACTCCCTCACTAGGTGTAGAAGCCTTAAGGAAGAAAGTTGTCAGGCTCAGACCATCAAAGAAGAGGGAATGAAAGAGTGAGGGTATGAAATACAGGACTGATGACTTCTGATTTCTTGGGTCCAGTCACAGAGATCTTTGTGTTTGCTTTGAGTCTTGTGTCCTGGATTCTCAGAATCATTTCAATGAGTCCCCTCTGTCCTTGAAGCCAGGTGGAGGCGGGCTCCTCTCAACTGTGATTCAGACTTTGTTCTAGATCATTCCTGATCATTGTACCTGTCCCAGACATAAACAGTGGCACCTGTTTGTTTCAGCACCATTACTAGTGAAACCCTTTATTGTTTATTATAATAGGGTGTGCAGAACACCACATACAGTTCACCAGTATCCTGGGCTGGAGTACCCTAAGCGTGATTTAGTGTTTGCTCGGAGCAGCCATACTGATTCCTGAACCACTCCAAGCATTTACACTGACTGTGCCAGGGCAATCCTGTCATTTCCTAGATCAAAGACTGAGAAATACAGCCTCAGAAAGACGTCACCCAGGATCCAGGTCTCTCTAGATGTCCTTACTGTGTTCTCTTGAAAGGTGGTATAGCAGTGGCCTCTAGAATCCTGGGGGAGTCAGAGACACACACCAGTCAGCAGGAGCCATTACATGTGACTCCCACAAATATCCAGACCCAACACAATTCTTGCTTTTATTTCCCACTTTTGGTAAGTATCAAGGGATTTTCTCATTAGCAGGGGATATGAGAGTTCATCCACAACCAAAAAGGGCCAAGACATGAGGTTGCCATGAGGAAGGGTGTGGGAGAGGGGAAGACCTGGAGTTGGGGATACAGAGGAATGATAAACAACAAAGTCCTACTGAAGAGCATAAGGAAATATATTAACTATCCAGTCATAAACCACATGAAAAAGAATAAGAAAAAGAATATATATATTTCTGTATGTGTATAACTGAGTCACATTGCTGTGCAGCAGAACTTAACACAACACTGAAGATCAGCCACACTTCAACAAAAATTTTAGAAAAGAACAAGAGTGTCCATAGTTCTCCTCTCTCCCTATTTATTTCCTTCTGACTCCTGCTCCTTGTTTTCTCTGCAGAGAATGCTGGTTCTCCTCTTGCATCCCCACAATCCATACATTATTTTAAAAACATTATTTTATATTGGAATTTAGCTGATTAACCATATTCTGAGTTTCAGGTGGACAGTAATGGGACTCAACCGTATGTATCCATATATCCTCGTTCCCAAAATACCCTGCCCATACAGGTTGTCATATAATTAAGTGGAGTTCCCCATGCTACAAAGTAACTCATTGTTGGTTATCCATCTTAAATAGAGCAGTGCCCACAACACGTTCTTGAAGACTTAAGTTAGGAATTCTGGGAAGCCTCCTTCGGCCCGCACTCACCCTCTTTGGCTACTCCAGGCTTGGTTGGGTAACGTACTCTGGTTCCCTATCCACACCGGTCAGTCCAGTCCGTAGCCCTCATCACCCCGAGTAAGTCCCCAGTGCCCCAGTGCAGAGCACCTTGGGATGCCATTTGCATGGAATCCAGGGCAGTTTTGCCTAGAGCCAAGCAACCCTCCTTATGGCTCCATGAGTTTACAGTTTTAGAATTCCTGAAATTCCCTCCCTTCCTCAAAGTCTTCTCTGAGCCCATCAGCCTGCTCTGAACTCCCCTAGGGAGCTGACATGAAGCCTCCACCCTGTGCTGGGGCTGAGCAGTCACTGTGCACCCTTTATTCAAATTAGCATCCAGCCTCCCCACAGAGGGGTCATGTGGCCTGACTCACAAAGGGGGCACCCGGCCAGAGTTAGGGGAAGATGCATCTGAGAATTAGGGTGATCATGTAATTTATCATCCAAACCAGGAAAACTGCGAGAAGTGAAGGGAGACTGTTAATCTCTATGGTGGGACAGCAAACTGGGACTGTCCCCAGCCATTCTCCTTGTTACATGGCCTATTTCAGGTACTGCTAGAGCTGACTTTCCATGTTCATCCGTCTGAAGGTTCAGATTAAAGTAAAGCTCTTTGAACACTGAAGACCTGAGTGTTCCCCTCTCCTTGTGACTCCCACCACGCCAGCATGGCGTGGTGTCTCTACATTTATTTCAGGATGATCAGTGTCTCAGATGGCCCTTTACTCTCAAGTGGTTCGTCTTGTGGGAGGCTCTGGCCTGCCCCAGCCCTAAACAGCGTCCGCAATGGTGCGAGATAGCCTGCAGAGGGCGCCCTGCTCCCAGCAGCAGCTCAAGGGTTCCTCCAAGTTCCTACTTGAGAACCACCCCTCAGGATTCTCCCCTCACCTTGAGGATGTAGGCTTGAGCTGGGACTGGGTAGATGATGCCATTGAGGGTGAAGGTAATAGAGGAGAGTGTATTGACTACAAAACATGAAACGTAGTCCTGTTAGAGAGAGAGGGAGAGAGGTTGGCTCTGGAGATGCTTCTTTTGTAAGGAGACTGGGAATGACCCTGGGTCATGACTCTTCACCTTAGAACCCCGTGGCATGGCGCTGATGAGCTTCTGGATGTTACTGATCAGTCTTCTTGGGTCAAGGATTAGTGATGCCCCGGTATCCACAAGGGCCTCGCAGCCGCCAGAACAAGCAATACCCCTTCTTTTCATGGAGATGCTGAGAGACAGTGTGACAAAACAGGCATCAAGGTCACTCTGAGTCTCCCCAGAGGTGCCCCCTTCCTGACTGTCTTCTAAACAGCCCTTTGTCTGTTGCCTTCTTTTCCTTTGCTCCCGACAGGGCATCTTCCTTGACATTCTTGAATACAGTACTTGAATACACCAGGCTCTTTTGCACCTTGACACAAGCTGGTTTTCCTTCCTAGAGGAGCCCCCTCCCCTTTGACTAGCAAATGTCTTCTCATCTTCCAGATTCCAACTTAATTGTCATGGTTTCAGGGAAGTCTTTCACCTGGTGTTTATCAGTCTCCTTTCTTGACAGTCTCTGCAGACGATTCCTCATGTCTAGCATGTACCAAAGTCACAATTCACTATGTGTGTGTCTCATTTCCTGTACATCTGCCTTTTTTGATGTTCGGGCAAGTTTTATTTTCATTGCCACCCTAAAGTGCCTGGCACAGAGTGGATGCCCAAGGCTTGTCTGTTTAGTGAGTGAATGAAGACTGTGAAAATACTGAATGAGAAACATTGAGAGAGCTGTGTCTGGTGGGGAACAATAACAGGCCAATCACAGAGTGAAGATGGAGATTCACGAGGGCAGCAGATTCTCACAGTGGTGGGAGAGAGGGGCTCCTCTGGGAGAGGGTGTCTCCCAGCACTGCTCCTACAACCAGCTCAAATCCTGAGACCCTGGCCAGGAAATACATGACTAGCCCACAGAAACTCAAGGGACAGGTCAGCTTTTGTCTGAGGGTATCACACAGAATCCTATCAATTATGCCTCTTGTCCTCAGGTCACTTCCGGATCCCACCTTTCTGATTCTCTGTTATAGCCCCTGCCCCACAGTGTGCCCATGAACGTGGGGTGTCTTTTTTATTTGTTACTTTCACATCTTAAGACTTCAGCAAATCTCTCTACACTTCTCAGTCATTGTTCCCTTAGGAGACAAGTTCTCCCCATTTCCAGTACTTTCCCTGTTTTTAAACTGACATTTATCTGTACTGAGAACTTCCTATGTCCAAGGTAGCCCCGGACAGTTGGTCATCTTATACCTCTGTTTAGGCTGGAGAAATTCTCCCTAATCCTCTGTTCACCACACGGTAGAGTCGTCTAACCATGTTCCACTCCTCACAGGGCAGTGGGTGCAATCCTCTCCCAGCTGCAAATACCTCTCTGGACCCTTTTAGGACCCTGGTCAGAAGGCCTGGGGTTTATGAACCCATTGGTTGTTTGCATATCTATCTGCTTATGTGTTTGTTTGTATAAGTGTTTGTATGTGTGTTCATATGTGTCTCTGTGAGTGCTTGTGTGTCTCTGACTAGCTATGCATGTTTATATGTATCTTGTGTAGGTTTATATGTGTCTGGTTGTGTGTTTCCAAGTGTCTGTGTGTCTGTCTGTGTCATTGTGGGTGGTGTATATGTCTGTGTGACTGTGTGTCTGAGAATGTATTTGTGTGTGTCTGCCTGTGTCCATGTACAGTAGGGGGAGCATCACTTGGGCTGACCGTCAGAGGGAGAGGCTTACTGGTCCATGTGCACACTCCAGTTGCCTGCATGGATCAATGTTACCCAGCTGAGTGTTCCCTGGTAGTAGGATTTATCCACTCCACGAAACATCACCACACTGCCTTTCGCCCTGCTTGTGTAGAGAGAAGAGAGGGGGGAATCCTTGCAGGAAAGTAACAACAGCACTGTCTTAGAGCTGTGCTGGTCCACCCATCATGGCCCTAATAAGGTCCCCATGTACAGATGCAGAAATCGAGTCTAGGAGTGATTGAGATCCAGGCTGAGGTCGGTTACTGGCTAATGAGCGGCATAGAGGAGGTTAGAAGCTGAGTCACATGGCTGGGCTCCACCCACTATATCTTCTGAAGATGCCTTACCTCCTGCTACCTGAGTGCTCAGATACACTCAGAAGACATGGTGCTAAAGCATAATGGCTTTCTCCTTGTCCAGCTTGTCATTTTTCAGGAAAATCAAAGCCTGGGAGTTCTAAGCGTGTGGGTTCAGGTCACCCAGAGTTGGCTCCGCTGGCCTGTGATCTCTACTGTTCAAAGGGCCCCATACTCAGAAGGGACCCCACCTCTTCTCTCCTTGTCTTGAAATGACTAATATTTCTTGAACAAGGGGTCCCACATGTTCGTTTTGTGTTCCACACTTTCATTTTTCATTGGACCCTGCTAATCAGGTAGCTGGTCCTGGGCTCCCAGTGGAATGCTAATAAGAAAGGAAAGATATACACCATCCTTCTCCTTCCTTCCTAATCAAATTCATAAGCAAATCATATTGCTTTTTCCTCCAACTTGTTTCCTGTTGCCTTCCATTAGTCTTCCTCCTCACTCAACCCCCTGGACCAAATTACTGGCTTTGAGCCCAGGAGCAGGGTTGTGTTCCAATAAAAAGTTATTTATAAAAGCCAGTGGTGAAGCCAGGTAAAGCCCTGGGGCTATATTTATCCTTGGTTAGATTATCTCTCAGGATTCTTCTTTATCAAGTGTTCTACAATTTTCGTGCACCTGAAAGCATCTTACAGCTAATTTGGAGAAAGAGACTGCCCATTTCCGACTTACTTGCTCAAGTAGAAGGCAAAAACAGGCTCAGTTTTATGAGACTCTCAAAGGCACTCTAGAGCGAGAGCTCATTTATCAGGCCCCTCGACATCTCTGGCCTCCAGTTTCCCACTCTGGATACGTGAACCCCTTGACTGCCCCCAGGGTCCCCAGATCAGTTTTATCCTGTCCCTAAACACCCTACAGCAACCCCAGTCCTGAAAAGCCAACCCAGCTCCACCTTTTATCACATGTGTGACCTCAGCAAGGCCCTTGCTCCTCAGTTTCATTTTATGTCTCATGAGCTAACCACCTGCTGTGTGGGGTTGTTGCAGGTTTAAACCAATTATTGCTTAAAAGTCCCTGGAACAGTCTGTGAATATAAAGTGAAAGTGAAAGTGAAGTCGCTCAGTCGTGTCCAACTCTTTTCGACCCCATGGACTGTAGCATACCAGTCTCCTCTGTCCATGGGATTTTCCAGGCAATAGTACTGGAGTGGATTGCCATTTCCTTCTCCAGGGGATCTTCCTGACCCAGGGATGGAACCCAGGTCTCCTGCATTGTAGACAGATGCTTTCCCATCTGAGCCACCAGGGAAGTCCTGGAAAGTGCCTGGAACCGTCTGTGAATATAAAAGTGGGTGCTTTTTCCCCCTCTTCTCGCTCCCAGCAAAATGAACTTTGCACTGCTCATGGGCAGAGGAGCTGCAAGTCCACATCTCAAGCCACTCTCTGGGTTAGCTCATGTGTCACCACGGGCACTGCCTCCCCAGGGACAGGATCCTATGGGTAAAATGGCCAATATCTATGGGAGTTAGGCTAGGAAGTGTCTTGCCAGGTGGTTTTGCATCTGTTTTGCAAGCAGGGGTCACTCCATAGCCATTCCTGACTCCACTTCTCTTTACATGTTACCTGAATGGTGCCCTAAGCAAGAAATGCCTTCATGCTCCCAGATCCATAGGCAATCCTGAAGGTCTTTTGGGTGGGCCAGAAGGCGAAAGAGTTGTAATGTCTGACCTAACTTGTGTAGCTGCAGACGTAAGAGATGAGTGTCATCAGGTGCCAAGGTTGGAAACAGGGTGGCAGGGCAAGTGAAGGATGGTCCGGGTAAGGGGTGTCTGTACTCACAACAGGCTGGACTGGGGCAAAAGATGGAGGGCACCCACAAGTCAGATGAGCCTGTGTCATACATAACCTGGAATTCCTGAGGGCGTGTTCTAATGGTGATGTTACCCATGTATTGCATCCACAGGGACAAGGAGGGAGTGGGTTAGTGCAGAACTGGCTACCTTCTATTCCTACAATGATGTCTCCCTTCTATTCCCACAATGATGTCGCCCAAGTCATATATCACTTGAGATCACTTTCCAACCACTGTGAAGCTCACAGCCTTTGATCACAGAGGTGCTTGCATTTGATTTTTATTTCCCCTGTGCTACATTGTATGCAGGATATTGATTCTATGACCAAGCGGCGAAGTGGTACCTCCTGCATTGTAAGTGCAGAGGAATAACCACTGTACCTCCAGGACCGTTGGACACCCAGGGAAGTGCTGGGGCCTTCATTTGAGAAATTCTGATGTCTCTTCAAACCCAGCCTTACCACTCCCTTCTTCAGCAGGTCCTTCTTGATCAACCCCAGCAACTCCCTCTAAACTCAGACCACATCCAATCAACACCACACAAGTGACCCTTTCATTTGACATGTATTTATTCTTTGCCTATCTCTCAGGCTGGCAAGGGCATTCTTAAAGACAAAATAAGCCCTTTTTCTAATCTAAAAACAGTAACCACTGTGTTAGAGTCTTATGGCCTTACACGGAATATGGGTGCAGTAACTTTTTCCTGCTGTGGTTCTTGCATCTGTACAAACTGAATTACTCTGCCTTGTCATTCACAATTGCTTTGCAGTTGGTTCTACCTACTGATCAGAGATGATTCACTCTTCATCTCTAACTAGCTGACTCCCTTAGTTCAGAAGGAGCTGCTGCTGCTGCTAAGTCTCTTCAGCCATGTCCGATTCTGTGCAACCCCATAGATAGCAGCCCAGAAGGCTCCACCGTCCCTGGGATTTTCCAGGCAAGAACATTGGAGTGGGTTGCAATTACCTTCTCCAATTCAGGAAAGTGAAAAGTGAAAGTGAATTCGCTCAGTCGTGTCCGACTCTTAGCGAACCCATGGACTGCAGCCTACCAGGCCTCTCCATTTTGGGTTTTTTCCAGGCAAGAGTACTGTAGTGGGTCGTCATTGCCTTCTGCTCAGAAGGAACAATCTCACTCAAATTAATGACACATCTTTGACACAGAAATGGATGTTTACCTGCCACCTGGTAATTTCTGGGCCCAGTCACCAAGACCAAGAGTTGAGGATGAGAGTGCCTTCTCCTCTGTGTGGGGCCCCTTTTGCCCAGTGTTTCTGCCTCCTGCAGGAGCCCCAGCCCCAACATCTCACATGGCACCTCCAGATGAGCCCCAGTGCTAGGCTAGAGCACCATAGGGTGCTGTGGAGCGCCATCCTCCCAAAACGCTCACATCCATGATATTCCTCAGGAGGTGAATAGTTATATTTGAGCCACAAGAAGAAATCTGAGACAGTCTGTAAGCATGCTCCTTCAAGAATTATTCAGCATTTTTTTTTTTTCTTCCCCACTGAGGGCTTTTCTCATGGTCTTCACTTTCCTTAAAGGTATTCTTTCACTAAACATTTGACAAAGAAAACAAAGAAGATGCTAATCTGGGCCCAGATGACTGGGCGCAGAAATTACCAGGTGGCAGGTAAACCTCCATTTCTGTGTCAAAGATGTGTCATTAGTTTGAGGGAGGTTGTTGCTTCCGAGCAGAAGGCAATGACGACCCGCTACAGCACACTTGCCTGGAAAAACCCCAAAACGGAGAGGCCTGGTAGGCTGCAGTCCATGGGGTCGCTAAGAGTCTGACCCGATAGAGGGACTTCACTTTCACTTTTCACTTTTTTGAATTGGAGAAGGAAATTGCAACCCACTCCAGTGTTCTTGCCTGGAGTGTTCTAGCTGTCAGTGTTAAGGTATAACTGTCATTGTAATGGCACTGTGTAGTTTCTAATCATTTTTATGAGTCACCTTATTATAAGAATTTTATGCATATTCCATGGCAAAGACATAGGTTTGAATAAAGATTCTGTTCTGTAATGTTGGGGAAGCCATATGTCCATGTGGGGTCTCAGTCTCCCCTTCGGTAAAATGGTGGAATGTAGCAATTCAAACCCTCCAAATAGAATATCTTGGGAATAAGTGAAATGATGGATATAAGGTGCCTGATAAATAGGAAGTCTCAACAATGACAGCCATTAGCATTGCTGTTGCCATCCCACTGTGTCCTTTTCACAGAAGCTCAAGGAAAGAGGTAGAAGGGGGATTCCTATCCTCTTTTACAAGGGAGGAATTTGAAATGCAAGAGGCTTGTGAATTGGCTGTGGTCACACTGCTTTTAAGATATAAAACAGTATATAAGTAGCTCTCGCAATCTTTCTCCAAGTTGAAAGAGAAGAGTTGAAAGAAGAATCCAGGAGATAGGGAACAAGTTCAGAGAATGTAGAAAATTAAAAGAAAGTTAAAAGAAAACACCACAGCAAGAAATACACTCACAGAGACTTCCAAATGGATGGAGAGATAAATGATAGTGATACAGAGATGCAGACATAGACATATACACACTAAAGTAGAGAGGGAACAAAGAGGACACGCTAAATAAAAGGTGGAAAAGTGTTATTCCATAGGACCATGCATACATCTGCACTGACTGTGCACTGAACAATTGCAAGGAGTTCCAGTTGCAATAGGTCATGACATGACCAGACCCCAGAGTTGTGCAACTATGCAAATCTACACCAAGACACTTGGGACCCACAGTTCCTATAGCAAGGTGCTTATCAATAAGTAAAGGTTGAACTTTAAGATTGTCAGGGAAATATTCCATTCTGTTCTAAACCTGATGAGTAGAAGAATAATCAGATGAAAAGAAAAATCACAGAAAGGAAGACGATGTGGCTTACAGTCTCCATACTTACATGAGTCTGCAATCTGAGAAGGCCACCAGCCCAAGGAGCTCAAGCCACTTCATGCTTCTTTCCTGGTTCCAAGTACTCAGGGAAGTTCATGTTCTTAGCATGTAGTGGTGACCAGGAGGCCCTAGTTATATATGCTCTGACATGCCCTAGTTTAGCCAATAATATGTCTGAAAAAACCACAAAGGTCTCAATAAAATATTTACCTTCATCAGTATCCTTGGCGAGTGGACTTTGAAGCTTCACAGAATACAGAGAATTGAACTGCTATCTCTTCTTGAAGGTTGGATGGAAAACCAAACTGATCTGCATGGACATCTAAGAAGATGGAGAACCCGGCTTACTTGGAGAAAAAAACTGCTAAGAGCATCGTAAAAATGGATACTAAGGGCCATGCTTGACACTCGTGGTTTCATGTCATCTTCTGAGCCACTTCATGAGATATGCTTTGTTGTCTTCTTTGGAGAGGAGATTGCTAGGAGGATTAGTTGTCAAATGGCAAAGGGAAGACTTCAGGGACAGCCCAGGGACATACAAATGGCTTTAGGTAAGGGGTCTTATGGCAGACATCAGGGGCACCTATAATGCCAGGCTGCATCAAAGATTTAGGGCAGAGTAGTACTTCAGTTGCATGGTTTCAGTATTGGAAGTGTCATATGCATCCACAAGATATTTTATAGCATCCAACAAATGTACAAGGAAGAACTGTGTGCTAGGATCTTGGTTAAAGGCTTCAAAGTCAAAGCTGATGTAGCCAAACGTAGTCTTTATCTTAAGAGAGCTAGAAGTCTAGTTCTCACAAAGTCATGGCCCCAGGAGGCAGGAGATATGATACTAGGACTAGGTGGCCATGTTGAACCCTGGGCCACACAGGCCTTACCACTGGGAGCAGCCTTTCCTCCACTTCACCCATTCTGTAAAGCACACCAGTTGGCCATGTTTTCAAGAGAATCAAAAGTTTGGA
Organism: Budorcas taxicolor; assembly: GCF_023091745.1. Taxonomy (NCBI): domain Eukaryota; kingdom Metazoa; phylum Chordata; class Mammalia; order Artiodactyla; family Bovidae; genus Budorcas; species Budorcas taxicolor. Next base: position 38,028,891 of record NC_068934.1, read on the forward strand.
TATTAGTGTACAATGTACTGATTTTAATGTTAGCAACTATTTTTTTCCCCCAAAAAACAGTGGGAACAAAATTTCCACATCGATGTGCTAGAATCAGCCTTCAGTCTCTGCAGGTTTTTATTTCCTGCCTAGAGTTGTGTGTGCAGTGGGGATGGAGATGAATTTAATTCATGTCGGTTGACTTAAAGAGAAACTGAATGCATACTGAACATATATGTTTGTTTTCTATTTATAAACAAAGATCATCAGGAACATACAAACCAAAAAAATTTAACTGCTGAAGATAAATGGATATATTTATGATATAATTTCCCCATAGGGTCTATGCAATGAAAAATTTTGTCTGCCAAACCAAACATACAAAAAAATAATTTTCAAATGTCTTCCCAATCAAAGAAGAGAAAACAACTGTGGCAGCCAAGGTAAAGACAATCGTGTTTAATGACTCATCCAGGACTCCCAGGGCCTATTCCTTCATGAGATCTATCCATACTTGTCCCTTGAATACAACAGCAGCCTCTCCTGTTTAGATGGGGCACTGTGACTTAATCCTCATTTTTGCATGTTGTTTAAATTCAGCTCTGGTGGCTAAATCCCAATGGGGGACCATGACATCACTGACAAATTACACACGTATATGCCTGTTGGGAGCCGTGTTAGGCTTTATTGACAAAATGAAGGCACGGCCCCACACCCCTCTCCTCATTCCGCAGGCATGGACCCAGGGTGAAAGAGTTAGGCCTTGTAATTCTGACTCGTTTTTTCCTCTCCTTGGCTGAGTTGATGGAAAGGAAATATTAAGATGCTTATTGTTCTTGAGAGGAGCATGAGAAGGCACAAAGCCTTCTGCAGCTGTTCTCAGAGAATAATTCTTTAAGTTAATCATTGACATTTGTTTAAGGACTTTTCACCAAAAGAGTGTTCCAGGATGAGCGCATAGGCTGCAACTTGAGGCCATGGGAAGGATTGCTATCTGAAGCCTATTTGTGAGGAAAATGTTTATGGCAAAGGAGTTTATTGAATTTAGGACTTAGAAATAATTAAAATAGAAGTCAAAGATTTAAGGAATTTTGTAAAGTTAGCATATTTTACTGTAGCTTATGGTTAGGAATTTTAGAGACACTATACTTGGAATCAAGATTGCTGGGAGAAATATCAATAACCTCAGATATGCAGACGACACCACCCTTATGGCAGAAAGTGAAGAGGAGCTAAAAAGCCTCTTGATGAAAGTGAAAAGGAGAGCGAAAAAGTTGGCTTAAAGTTCAACATTCAGAAAACGAAGATCATGGCATCTGGTCCCATCACTTCATGGGAAATAGATGGGGAAACAGTAGAAACAGTGTCAGACTTTATCTTTTGGGGCTCCAAAATCACTGCAGATGGTGACTGCAGCCATGAAATTAAAAGATGCTTACTTCTTGGAAGAAAAGTTATGACCGACCTAGATAGTATATTCAGAAGCAGAGACATTACTTTGCCAACTAAGGTCCGTGTAGTCAAGGCTATGGTTTTACCTGTGGTCATGTATGGATGTGAGAGTTGGACTGTGAAGAAGGCTGAGCCCTGAAGAATTGATACTTTTGAGCTGTGGTGTTGGAGAAGACTCTTGAGAGTCCCTTGGGCTGCAAAGAGATCCAACCAGTCCATTCTGAAGGAGATCAACCGTAGGATTTCCTTGGAAGGAATGATGCTAAAGGTAGCTGAAGCTCCAGTACTTTGGCCCCCTCATGAGAAGAGTTGTCCAATTGGAAAAGACTCTGATGCTGGGAGAGATTGGGGGCAGGAGGAGAAGGGGACAATCGAGGATGAGATGGCTGGATGGCATCACAGACTCGATGGACATGAGTCTGAGTGAACTCCAGGACATGATGATGGACAGGGAGGCCTGGCGTGCTGCAATTCATGGGGTCGCAAAGAGTCAGACACGACCAAGCGACTGAACTGAACTGAACTGAACTGATAGCTAGAAGCCTTTTTAAGAGATAGTGAGCTCAGGATGTTAGGGGCAAACAGCACTTAGAAAGATAAGAATTAAACTGAGGAATGTAGCATGAGTTACAATGTAATCACAAGTTAACTGTAGGACACATTAGAGGAAGTAGATAATAGATAGTAAGGCTGATTCTGAGAGAATAACTGAAGCAGGAACTCTGTTTGAAGAGCAACAATGACTTATGGAGATAATAAATCTGGGTGAGGGAGAACTGAAAATGTCAAACCTCTGACCTAATGCTTTTGTAAAAGTATAAAAGAAAAACTTAAACTTGAAACAAACAGGCAGTCCAAGAAAAACTGAGAGGCTGTCTCATCATCGCTGATGTAGTCCCATACTTTGAGTCAGAGGCTACATCATTGTACATCAGATATAGTCAGTACTATGAGTCAGAGGTTACATCATCATCGCTGACACTGCTCACCTCTTCAGGTTGAATCCCTGGCTGCTGAAGCTGGACTCCGGCATATGCCCTTTGAACTATGGCTTTGGAGAAGACTCTTGAGAGTCCCTTGGACTGCAAGGAGATCAAACCAGTCCATCCTAAAAGAAATCAGTCCTGAATATTCACTGGAAGGACTGACGCTAAAGCTGAAGCTCCAGTTATTTACCCACCTGATGGGAAGAAATGACTCATTGGAAAAGACCCTGATGTTAGGAAAGACTGAAGGCAGGAAGAGAAGGGGAAGACAGGATGAGATGGTTGGTTGGTATCACCAAGTCGATGGACATGAGCATGAGTAAGCTCCGAGAGTTGGTGATGGATAGGGAAGCCTGGCATGCTGCAGTCCATGGCGTTGCAAAGAGATGGATACGACTGAAAGAACTGAACTGAACTGAACAAATTGAGAACAAAGAGACTGATAAATCTAATTGCATCAAGTTGGTGACTAGCTGTCCATAACAACACATTACTTAAGTGGCTTTAAAATTCAGAATTATGACTACATTCAGAGTGGAATATCTTCTAAAGAAAAAAAAAATACTGCCCATCCAAAACAAAACCAAAGAAAATCAAAAGAAAAACAGGAAAGAAATCTGAAATCCTATTCAACAACTTATTGTTCCTCATAACTTCTGTTATTGAGACAGAATGATATGCATGTTAACAGGTAATAGCAAGACAATAATTAAAACTAATGTTCTGAAGTAAGCTTTTCAGAGGCTAGAAAAAGAGGTTCACACATAACATAAAGAAGTTCAATTCAAACCATGCTGTCTTTAATCTTGAAATGAAAGCATAAGTTTGTACCAACAAATTATACTCATTTTTATTCTATTTTTTAAGGAAAATGTGTACTTCCTACTCTGACCAACGTAAAGCCTACAAGCAATGACAACTTGATAACAGTGACTATTCTGAGGTCTAACATGTAGCTTCTAAATACATTTCCCATCAGACGATGCATGGATTCTTATAGGTGGCTGATTTCAAGACTGGGTAAAGAAATGCATAAAATAATCTTGGGAATCGTGAAGGACCAGTAAGCTAAGGCACTTTGAAGCCCAGTGGGGACTGGAAAGAAAGTTTAGGAATCCAAATGAAAAGGCCAAACATCTACCAGTTTGTTGGGCAGGATGATGTTTCTGCTTCTCAACACAGGGTTTATATTTCTCATAGCTATCCTGCAAAGAAGCAAACATCCTCTGATTTCATGGCTGCAGGCACCATCTTCAGTGGTTTTAGAGGCTAAGATGAAGAAATCTGTCACTGCTTCCACTCTTTCTCCTTCTATTTGCCATGAAGGACGGGACTGGATCCCATGATCTTAGTTTTTTAATATTTAATTTTAAGCTGGCCGAATGTGTCCAAATGTTAATAGGCAACATCTATTTTGTCACTGTGATAGATTGCTAGGATATCAACTCACCTTTCTGAGCAGTAAGAAAGGAAAATAATCATCAATATTCATGCTATTTTTGTTTCTATTAAGCATATGTTATGTACCTAAAAACAGTTCCAGGAAAACAATTAGACTGACCCTTCTCAGGGTGACGAGAGAGTGATGGGGAACAACTATAATACAGATGAAGCCTTAGTCACTGGCCTGCAGCTCACCTCCTGCTGTGGAGGTCTGGTTCCTGATAGACCAAGGACTGGTACTGGATCTGGCCCACTGTGCTGGTATTGTGGACTCCTGCTCTAAAACCAATAGTGGGACATTCTGTAAGACAAACCACCCTGTTTCTGCCCAGTTTCTGAACAAATGAATGGCATTAAAATTGGGAGAGGAACAGTTATTTAGTCTTAAAGGAGAACAACCAAGTGCAACATATGACTACATTCTTTCAATAAACTGTGAAAACTGCTTTTTGAGCATCAGGGAAATTTGTACATGGACTGGATATTAGATGTTAATTTTATTGGGAACAAAAGAGCTTTCTTTTTCACAGCCTATCATTTTACCCCAAATACTCATTATGCATAATTTGTGAAATGTTCATCTCGTCTCTAAAACACTTCAGGAAAAATGAATAAGGAGTAAAAGAGAGAATGAAATGAGGGTCTGTCTTGGTTTAAAAACAGATCTGCATAGCTGCTATGGATTGAACTGTGTTCACCCTTGACTCCCAATGTGATAGTATTAGGAAGTAGGGCCTTTGGGAGGTAGGCAAGTTGACATGGGGTTTTGATAGTGGTCCGTCATGATGAGATTAGTCTCTCCCTCTTTTCTCTCTTATTCTCCCTCTTCCCCCTTCCCTTCACAAATGAGAACATAGCAAGAAGAGAAATACCTCATATAGGTCAAGGATGTCTTCACTGGGAACTCAATTGTCCACCACCTTGATGTTGCACAGTCTCCGGTCTATGACAACCTGTGGGACTAAGAGGTTAGTTTTGTAGTTATTGATGCCGAATGATGAGATATAGGATTCATGGCACTCTTCTTTCTTATATTTGCTATGTTTGAAAGCGTTTTGTAGTAAGACGTTTATAGAATGAATTTCTGTCTTAGTGATACACTGAGGGGCCCAAGATAGCAGATTCAGGCAGGTGCCCAATGAGTGAGTGGTTGGAGAACCACATGCTCCTTACTCCAACTCTTCTCATGCCATCTGAAAATCATCCCCCCTCCCCATACCTGACAACATTACCTCCAATCTTATCTGCATCTCCACTCCCATGCTAAGCTATTGAGTCATCTAGTTGGAGATCTTGTTGATTCAGGACAGGGTATGGAAGGAGAAGGAATGCAGACATTTTTAGAAAGAACGATCTTTGCAGACCCCTCCTTGGTTTTCCCTTCTTTATTGCTATCTGCAAGTGAGGGATAGGGCCTGGGTAGAGAGGAATCCACAAGTGAGACTGCATGGATATTTGCCAGAGAAGGGAGGAGGAAATCACAACCAAATAACCAGGAGGTGGGCAGATTGCACAGGTCCCAGGAGGGAAGGAAGAGCACTGGGAAAAGAATAGTGCCTACATGAGGGCCAGACCTACCTGAGTCTTCCTGTTAAACTTGGAGGTCGCATCCTTTAATTTCTACTCCAGATGTGGAGGGGATACAGCTGTACTCACTGTAATGAGTCACGGGGAGAGGAACAGCCTCCCCCAGGAGCCCTTGCATTCCGCTCTAACTGTGGGTATCATCTCAATCCAGAGAGCAAATGGCAGGTCATCCAAAAGATGACATACTTTAAATAGTATTTAAAATACTACAAAATTTGTCTAAGAGTCCTGGCATATTTTGTTCCCAGATTTTTTTAGGAGAGATATTTCGTTAGCCTAATTTGGGTTGTGCTAAGGCATCCACAAGCTTCCCCATTGGTAACTTCTGACTTATAACTACCTGATCTCATCCCACAGAACACAAATGATGGTAACTTCCAGGGGGCAAGGCCTCTTAGGTCTTCGGTGTCACATCAGCTGTGTGCCAAGTGGTCTACCACTCGCAGTCCTAAGCCCAGAATCCATGAACATCACCAGACAGTTACAGCCCCCTGCCCACCAGAGGCAGCCTCAGCATCCTCAGCAACATCCACCTCTGAGCCACTTGTCCACTGATTGGCACTGAGCTTCAGTCTGGAACAAGTGCTCTGGAGCAAGTCCAGTCTCCCTCATCCAAGAGATGGGAAACTGAACCCTGGGGAGTATGACTCACCTTAAGGCTGCAGGTAACTTAGTGAAGACTTGGGACCCAGGAACTCTGGTTCCCAGGCTAGGAGACTTCCAGGAAGGGAAAGATGAGAGAAAGCTCAACTGCATCCACTGCTGAGTAGCTCTCAAATGTCTGCAAGCACCAGAGTGGAAGTTCCTTTCCCTTTGCCCCTCCTGTCCCGTTCTAATTTTATCAGCATACCTGCCTCCATGTAGCAGCAGGAAAGAAATATTCAGGGCTGTTTCTTCTGGGTTGACAGTGGAAGGGTAGGCATTTATTTAACTTGGTTACCTTGGTCCTTAGCTTTGTAATAGAGGCTGAAGTCAAGCAGGTTGATTCCTCCAGTTCCATTCTTCTTTCTCAAGGTGGCTTTGGCTATTCGGGGTTTTTGTATTTCCATACAAACTGTGAAATTATTTGTTCTAGTTCTGTTAAAAATAACATTGGTAGCTTGATAGGGATTGCATTGAATGTATAGTTTCCTTTGGATACTATACTCATTTCCACTATATTGATTCTCTGATCCATGAACACAGTATATTTCTCCATCTATTAGTGTCCTCTTTGATTTCTTTCACCAGTGTATTATAGTTTTCTGTATATAAGTCTTTTGTTTCTTTCAGTTCAGTTCAGTTCAGTTGGTCAGTCATGTCCGACTCTTTATGACCCCATGAATCACAGCACGCCAGGCCTCCCTGTCCATCACCAACTCCCGGAGTTCACTCAGACTCACCTCCATCGAGTCCGTGATGCCATCCAGCCATCTCATCCTCTGTCGTCCCCTTCTCCTCCTGCCCCTAATCCCTCCCAGCATCAGAGTCTTTTCCAATGAGTCAACTCTTCGCATGAGGTGGCCAAAGTACAGGAGCTTCAGCTTTAGCATCATTCCTTCCAAAGAAATCCCAGGGTTGATCTCCTTCAGAATGGACTGGTTGGATCTCCTTGCAGTCCAAGGGACTCTCAAGAGTCTTCTCCAACACCACAGTTCAAAAGCATCAATTCTTAGGTAGATATATTCCTATTCATTTTATTCTTTTTATTGCAATGGTGAATGGAATTGTTTTCTTAATTTCTTTTCTATTTTCTCATTATTAATGTATAGGAATGCAAGGGATTCTGTGTGTTGATTTATATCCTCCAACTTTACTATATGCATTGACTGGCTCTAGTAATTTTCTGGTGGAGTCTTTAGGGTTTTCTATGTAGAGGATCATGTCATCTGCAAACAGTGAGAGTTTTACGTCTTCCTTTCCAGTCTGGATTTCTTTTATTTCTTTTTCTGCTCTGATTGCTGTGGCCATAACTCCCAAAACTAAGTTGAATAGTAATGATGAGAGTGGGCACCTGTGTCTTATTCCTGACTTTAGGGGAAATGCTTTCAGAGTTTCATCATTAAGGATAATGTTTGCTGTGGGTTTGTCATATATAGCTTTTATTATGTTGAGGTATGTTCCTTCTATTCCTGCTTTCTGGAGGGTTTTATCATAAATGTATGCTGATTTTTTAAAAGGCTTTCTCTGCATCTATTGAGGCATCTATTTTTCAATTTCTTAATGTGATATATTATGTTGATTGATTTGTGGATATTGAAGAATCCTTGCATCCCTGGGATAAAGGCCACTTGGTCATGATGGATGATCTTTTTAATATGTTGTTGGATTTTCTTTGCTAGAATTTTGTTAAGGTTTTTACATCTATGTTTATCAGTGATATTGGCCCATAGGTGGTATCTTTGTCTGATTTTGGTATTGGGGAGATGGTGACCTCATAGAATGAGTTTGGCAGTTTGTCTTTGGCTGCAATTTTCTGGAAGACTTTGAGTCGGATACATGTTACCTCTTCTCTAAATTTTTGGTAGAATTCAGCTGTTAAGCTGTCTGGTCCTGGGCTTTTGTTTGCTGGAAGATTTCTGATTACAGTTTCAATTTCTGTGCTTGTGATGGGTCTGATAAGATTTTAATTTCTTCCTGGTTCAGTTTTGGAAAGTTTATTTTTCTAAGAATTTGTCCATTTCTTCCATGTTGTCCATTTTATAGGCATATAGTTGCTGATAGTAGTCTCTTATGATCCTTTGTATTTCTGTGTTATCTGTTGTGATCTCTCCATTTTCATTTCTAATTTTGTTGATTTGATTCTTCTCCCTGTGTTTCTTGGTGAGTCTGGCTAATGGTTTTTCGATTTTATTTATCCTCTCAAAGAACCAGCTGTTGGCTTTGTTTATTTTTATTATGGTCTCCTTTATTTCTTTTGAGCTTACTTATGCCCTAATTTTTAAGTTTTCTTTCCTTCTACTAACCCTGGGGTTCTTAATTTCTTCCTTTTCTTGTTGTGTTAGGTGTAAAGTTAGGTTATTTATTTGACTTTTTTTTCCTGTTTCTTGAGGTAAGCCTGTATTGCTATGAACCTTCCCCTTAACACTGCTTTTACAAGGTCCCATAGTTTTAAGGTGGTTGTGTTTTCATTTTTATTCGCTTCTGGTGGTCTTTGGAAGGAATGATGCTACAGCTGAAACTCTAGTACTTTGGCCACCTCATGCGAAGAGTTGACTCTGATGCTGGGAGGGATTAGGGGCAGGAGAAAAAGGAGATGACAGGATGAGATGGCTGGATGGCATCACCAACTCGATGAACATGAATTTGGTTGAATTCCAGGAGATAGTGATGGACAGGGAGGCATGCTGTGATTCATGAGGTCGCAAAGAGTCGGACATGACTGAGCAACTGAACTGAACTGAACTAATGCATATTTTGATTTCCTTTTTTAAATTTCTTCTGTGAATTGTTGGTTATTCAGCAGCATGTTTTTCACCCTCCATATGTTGGAATTTTAATAATTATTCTCCCGTAATTGACATCTAATCTTACTGCATTGTGACCAGAAAAGATGCTTGGAATTATTTCAATTATTTTGAATTTGTCAAGGCTAGATTTATGGCCCAGGATGTGCTCTTTGTAGGAGAAGGTTCTATGCGAACCTCCGAAAAAGATGAAATTCATTGTTTTGGGGTGAAATGTCCTATAGGTATCAATTAGGTCTAACCGGTCTAAGGTATCATTTAAAGTATGTGTTTCCTTGTTATTTCCCTGTCTAGTTGATCTATCCATATGTGTGAGTGGGATATTAAAGTCTCCCACAATTCTTGTGTTATTGTTAATTTCCCCATTTTTTTGGAAAAAATTTTGGCTGCACTAGATCTTCATTGCTGCTCAGGACTTCTCTATTTGCAGTGAGCTGGGGCTACCTGTAAATGCAGTACACTGGCTTTTCAAGCCTGTGTTTCTCTTGATGCAGATCACAGGCTCTAGGGCACTCAATCTCAGTAGTTGTGGCCCGCCAGTTTAGTTGCCCTGACGCATCCAAAATCTTGCCAAGCCAGGTCTCAAACGCATATCTTAGGCAGTGGATCAAAAAGGAAAATCCTCTGAAAGGAATTTGAAATACATAACTCTTACATGAAACTTGGCGCCATGGCCTATTTTTAAGGAGACCAATAGAGGATTGTCTGCTACTTCAAGCAACCTCGTGAGACCAGGACTGATTTAGGTTCCCCTCCCAAGTGTTCTTACAGCATCTTGAAGCTGTCCCCACCATGTCGCTTTGTTTTTGCTTGAGTTTCTGAAACCCACACTAGACCACAGCTTCCAGAGGGCAGGGCTGTCACTTAACTCACTTGTAAACATATGTCAGTAAATCTTGTCTAATTATACCAGACTCTAATGTCAAGACAAGGCTAACAGAATGATCAGTTATTCCATTATGAGTTTTAGGTTACAGGTTCAAGTACTGTAATCAAACCTTAAATAACATTGTCTTAAATACAATACAATTTCAATTCTCTTTCATATAATAATAGTGCAGGTCTCTGCACAGAAATGGGACACACTTCTTTCTTTTTACATCTTCCACCTTTACTACTTACCTCTGGTCTAAGATGGCTATTCCAGCTCCTGTCATTACATCTTCATTCCAGCTAGTGGGACAGAAAATAATACTTCCATTTGGAAGTGGCATATCGTCTCTACTCAAATTCCACGGGCTGAAGTATCTTCATGGTCATGGAAAACCTGGGTGTAGTGGGTCCACACAAGGGCAGGGGAATGTGATGCTACTACAGAACATTCATGATGAGTAACAAGGGCTACCACCCTTCACTCATGTCCCTGTAATTCATTCTTCTTTGGTTTTCCCCACACAGCTTTCAGCCTGTTTTTGCCTGCAAATATGGATACGGATGAGGCTGTAAGAGAGGAAATGGCCCTGGATGTACAAATATGGAGAAGACAAGAAAGGAAAAAAGATAAGAAAGCACAAAAACGCAAAATTTATACAAAAGTACGCTTATAATCATAATTTTGCAGTTAATCAGTTTAGGTATACCTGTGGTTGGTGAATCAATTCATTAAATAAAACATAAGAGAAATGTAAAATATAAATATATTCACTAAACCCAACAAAATAAAAGGCTATATCACATTACACACATAGTAGTATCATGATTAGTTTGGATGCACATTGCAGAATACTAAAACAATCATAACTTTAGCAAGATAAACTTGATTTTTCTCTCCCACTGAAACAAAGATTGAGGTGGGCCAGAGAGATCTCTGGTGGTATCCATCTCCAACGTTACATGATTGTCCAATGCAACTGCAGGAGTTCCAGCCATCACAACTAAAATCCAGACAACAGTTAAGAAGAAAGTAGGGGAGGGAAAAGTCCCATCTTTCAGCTAAATCAGCTCCTTGAATGCAGTCTTCCAAGCAATCCCTCTTACAGATCTTCTTGCATCTTTAAGTCAACAGTCATGACTAAGAGCACAGGTGTATAGATAGGGCAGTCCTGTAGCTACTGGGCTCATGGCTATATAACAAACTATTTTCAGTTTTAAAAGAGAAGCAGAAAATTGATCATAGGTAGCCTGCTGCACTTACCTTAAAGAACAACAGAAACAACAGCAACAACAACAACAACAAAAATGAATGGAATAGGCTGAATGGCTGCCCACAGTGTTGGAGCCAGGAGAAAGGAGCAGCAATGAGAAACAGCTAGATGGATCTGAACTGTGCTCCAGAAAATAGAGGCAGACTAGTCAGTAGAAATCTCCTAAGGGATGAAGTGAGGATTACACATACCACATGACCCAATTTGTTTTGAAACTGCTTTTCCAACTCAGGTCCCAAATCTCTCTCAATTCTTCAGCTTCTAAATATCTTGTCTTTGTTACCTCACATTCTGACCTACCTGTCTCACCTTCCTTACTTCTGTTCAAATCACTTCACCATCCAGTCACCAGCATCACAAGATCCAGTAGTGAGGAGTTAGTAACACTTTCTAGATGTGTGTAGAAACACAATGACTATTTCTACCTTAATATTAGTTTCTCATGATCAATGTCTATTGAAGGACTGATATGCCTAGAATTATGAAGATCTCATGTTTCCTCTAAAATCCCAACCAAGAATGTGACTTCTTTGGACCTGGAGGGGATGCGCTTACTTTTGGATTCACAGGTCTTAGCAGGACAGTAAGTCCCCTGTGCATGAACAAGGTATATTTCAAAAGGGTGTTTAAAAATCCCAATTTCTTCATAAGTCCAGCAAAGTTACTTAGACAGCCAACTAAGACAAATGGCTATATGTTACTGCAGTTTAATAGTTTATGATAGTTTTCACACAAATAATACATAAAAAACAAACACAAACAATAAAAGAAACATTTTTAACCCTGCAGTACCTGGATAGGGTATGGCAACCCACTCCAGTATTCTTGTCTGGAGAATCCTCATGGCAAGAGGAGCCTGGCTGACTATAGTCCATATGTTGCCAAATTTGAACACAGCTGAGCAACTAAGCACACTTTTAAAAATAGAATAGTAGTACCATCTATATTACCACTGCATTTACGCTTCCTTTCAGACATCATAGGCTTGAAATAAAAATACTGCAGTATTGTACTCCATCAGCTTCCTTTGTAGCTCAATCGGTAAAGAATCTGCCTGCAGGGCAGGACACCCGGGTTCAAGCCCTTGGTTGCAAAGATCCCCTGGAGAAGGAAATGGCAATGCACTCCAGTATCCTTGCTGGAAAAATCTCATGGACAGTGGAACCTGTTGGGCTGTGGTCTATAGGGTCGCAAAGAGTCAGGCCAGACTGAGCGACTAGCACTTATTGTATACAGTTCTGTACAGTAAAGTAGACAAAAGCATACCCACTTGTCTGGGATGTGCTCACAGCCATGTGTGTCAGATCTGTAAACTAACTGATGTGATTGCACATTAAACTACACTTTTACATGTTTGAAAGTTTTCAGCTTGAAGGTTTGTTTGTAACAGACTCCTACACAGGTGTTCAGTGAACGTATGTAGTGAATGAACAAGAGAGGAGAGTAACGAGCTGCATGTTCTTTCCACTTTTGCATGTATTATGACCACTCTGAATAGGAATTGCATTGAGCATAAATGAGGCCCAGTGTATGGGAACATCGCTGCAAGTGACAGAGGACCAGGATTCCAGGATGTGGAAAAAGAGCCACGGTTGGTTGGAAAGAGCCAGGAGTGCAAATTAGGAGGAAAAAAGTGTTCACTGGTTCATGTGAAAGACTCTGCAAATATCATCTGGATTTGATTGTAGTGATTTAGCTTGGTTTAGAGGAGCAGTCTCTGTTGCTCAGTATGAGCAAAGAGAGGAGAATGAACCATGAAAACTGAACATCTGTCCCAGGTCAAGTATATCTAGTATTGAAGAGATGTAAGTCCTGTCAATTTATCTGCTCCTTCCTGGAAAGAATTAGAGTAGTAAAGCAGGGAAGGTCTGCATTATGCTAGCACCTTATTCTTCTTCTGTCCAGTGAACATTGATTTCTAATGCCATTTCTTTATAATCAGAGGGTGTACTTCATATGATTGGAGGCTTCTAATTTACTGTTCCATATAAACTTTTGGTGCTGTTCTGTGCCCAGGCACATGGGGCCCTGGAGCATGGCAGGCTCTGTTTCGGCTGCAGAGTGCAGTGTATGGGGATCTGCTGTCATCTGGGGCCTGAGGTATATCTTCTGTCTGGGTTCACATCTGAGGGGTTAACGCTATTTGGGTTTAATTCTATCATCTTGCTCTTTATCTTCAGTTTGTCCCATGTTCTTTCTTCCCATGTCTCTTTTTATCCCTCACTTCTTTGTGACTGAGTAGTTTTTATGATTTCCTTTTATAGACTTTGTCACTTTATTAACTGTAACTTTTTAAAAGTAGTTTTAAGATCTGTGGTATGCATCATTAACTTTCCAGTCTATCATTATTAATTATGATAATTATTAATAATTATTAAATTGTATATTTATTTATCATTTCTTTGGATGTGTTGGGTCTTAGTGTGGCATGCAGGGTCTTCCTGTGGTAGGGACTTTTTATTTGAGGAGGGCAAGCTCAGTACTTGCAGTTTGTAAACTCTATTTGAGACATGCAGGACTAGTTGCTCAGTGGCATGTAGGATTTTACTCCTCTGGAAAAGAAACCAGCATCCCTTGCATTGCAAAACAGATCCTTAAGTACTGGACCATTGGAAATTCATTATAATTACCTTTTAATATATATTTCATGTTGATCATTTGGCTACTGTTCTTCACTCTGTATATCCAGATTTCCCCTTCCTTTTAAATTTCTTCTGACTTTAGACCTTTTATAAAACATTTATTACCTTGGTCTGTTGGTGGTGATGCAGTCTTATAATTGTTGTATGTCTGAGAAAGTATTTTATCTTGTTTTTGGTATGTATTTTCCTTGGGTGTGGAATTGTGAGTCAATTCTATTTCTCTCAGCACTCTAAGATGTGGTGCCAGTGTCCTCTGGCTAACATTGTTTCCTATGCCAAATCTGCTGTCATTCCCATTTTTTGTTCTGCTGTGTCTGTTTCTCCTTCTGGTTACATTTCTTTGGTTGATTGTTTTAAGCAATGAATTATGATGTGCCTCTGTATAGTTGTCATACTTCTTGTCCTTGAGTTACTTGAGCTTCTGTGTTTGTGGGTTTAAAGCTTTCATCATATCTGGAGATTTTTCAGCCAGTAATTATGAAGTTTTTTTTTTTTTTTCTCTATTCTCCTGTTTCTAACTTCCTGTTGGATTCCATCTACATATATTGTAGTATTGTTAAAGTTGTTTCAAAGTTCTGTGATGGGCAATTAATTTTTCCCCACATTCTTTCCATTACTATTTTCCATGTCTCTAGTTAACATACTCAATACTCTTTAGCTTCATGAATATAAGGATTATTGCTGTAGTAAGCATTTTAATGTCCTTCCTTGCTAATTATGTAATGTACATTTTTAACTGTGCTTTTACTAATTGATTTTCCCATCCTTATGGATATTTTCTTGCCTCTTTGGACATCTGGAATTTTTTTATTTTTAAATTTATATAGCTTAATTTGAGAATAATTACTTTACAATATACTGATGGAACTAGGATGTCACTGCAAGTGAAAGAGGACCAAGATTCCAGGACGTGGCACAAGAGGCATGGTTGGTTGAAATGAGCCAGAAGTGCAAAAGAGGAGGAAACAATTTTTCACTGGTGTATGTGAAGACTCGGCAAATATCATCTGGATTTGTTTGTAGTGATTGAGCGTGTTTTTACCAGTTGATTTTCTCCTCATTTTGGATATTTTCTTGCTTCTTTGGACATCTGGAATTTTTTTCTTTTTAAATTTATATATCTTTGTTAGAGGATAATTATTTTACAATATGTGAAGGAGCTAGGACAAATACTTTCACAATTTATATGGAAATGTTAAATTGGATGTTGAATGTGGTCATTTTTACCCTTTGGATGCTGGATGTTTTTTAATTATTATAAATTATTCTTGGCACTGTTTGCAAACATTGTTAATTTCTTGGAAACTGTTGTACATTTTGAAGGCTTGCTGTTCAGTTTTTTAAGCTGAGATGAGACCAGACTTTAGACCAGGTTTATTATTCCCCACTAGCAAGGCAATATTGTCTTTAAGGCCCTACTGATGTCATGGGAATTATGAATCATTTCCACTCTGGTGGGTGAGGACACAATTAGACTTAGCTCAATTTGAGGCTCAAGGGTTGTTCTCTATAATTCTTACCATTACTATCATCTCTCCACTGAAAACTGGAAGGTATCATCTGTACCTTCCCACAGTTCTATCTATGTAGCCTTCTCCTGTGAACTCTTAATTATCTAGAGTCTTAAATCTCTATTCTTGGGGAGACTGTTTGTCTCTGCCTAGATACCCCTTCCATGTATGTGTTGGAAACTATTTCTAGAGTTGGGGCAATTGTAGAACTCACCTTGCTGGCTCCCCTCCACCCCAGGAATCCATTGTTGCTGCCAGATATTTGATGTAAAAAACTACTCCTTCATTTATCTTGTCTATTTTGGAGTTGTTTGAGACAAGAGGATAAATGTGTCCTTTTTTGCTCTATGTCTACCAAAACTGAGGTTCCCCTGCAATCAGAACTCACTGAATGGCTTGTAAATGCTAGGCACTGACTTCTGTGCATGGGTACAGACTTGATTTGGGATAATTGTTGGGGCCTTGGGAGCCCCACTCTTGCTGGGGAAACATGCCAATTACAAATAGTATTTGCTATGGGGTCTGTTCAATTCAGTTCAGTTGCTCAGTCCTGTCCAACTCCTTGTAACCCCATGGACCACAGCACGCCAGGCCTCCCTGTCCTTCACCAACTTCAGAAGCTTGTTCAAACTCATGTCCATCAAGTCAGTGATGCCATCCAACCATCTCATCCTCTGTCATCCTCTTCTCCTCCTGCCTTCAATCTTTCCCAGCAACAGTGTCTTTCCTAATAGTCTGTCCTTTACAACAGTTGGCCAAAGTATTGGAGCTTCAGGTTCAGATTCAGTGCTTCCATTAGATATTCAGGATTGATTTCCTGTAGCATTGACTGGTTGGATCTCCTTGCAGTCCAAATGTCTCTCAAGAGTCTTGTCCAACACCACAGTTCAAAAGCATCAATCCTTCATCGCTCACCACTCCTTATGGTGCAGCTGTCACATCCATACATGACAACAGGAAATATCAGAGCTTTGATTATACTGAACTCTTTTAGCAAAGTAATGTCTCTGCTTTTAAAATGCTGTCTAGGTTTGTCATAGCATTTCTTCAAACAAGCAAGCATCTTTTAATTTCATGACTGCAGTCATCTTCTGTAGTGATTTTGGAGTCCCCCAAAATGAAGTCTCTCAGTGTTTCCATTGTTTCCCCTTCTATTTGCCATGAAGTGATGGGACCAAATGCCATGATATTCATTTTCTGAATGAGGAGTTTGTGCCAGATGTTTCACTCTCCTCTTTCACTTTCATCAAGAGGCTCTTTAATTCCTTTTCACTTTCTGCCATGAGGGTGGTGTCATCTGAATATGTGTGGTTATTAATATTTCTCCCAGAAACCTTCATTCCAGTTTTTGTTTCATCCAGTTGGGCATTTCTCATGATGTACTCTGCATATAAGTTAAGTAATCAGGGTGACAATATACAGCCTTGACATACTGCTTTCCTGATTTGGAACCAGTCTGTTGTTCCATGTTCAGTTCTCGCTGTTGCTTCTCGACCTGCATACAGATTTCTCAGGAGGCAAATAAGACGGTCTGGTACTCCAATCTCTGTAAGTTTTCCACAGTTCATTGTAATCCACACAGTCAAAGGCTTTTGCAAATTTAATGAAGCAGAGGTAGGTGTTTTTCTGCAATTCTCTTGCTTTATCTGTGATCCAGCAGATGGTGGAAATTTGATCTCTGGTTCCTCTGCCTTTTCTCAATCCAGCTTGGACATATGGAATTTCACAGTACCTGTACTGTTGAAGACTTGCTTGGAGAAATTACTTTGGTAGCATGTAAGATGAGTGTAAATGTGTGGGAGATGTACATTCTCTGAAATCGCCTTTGTTTTGGATTGGAATGAATACGACCTTCCAAATATGCTAGTATACTGAGTACAGCAGTTTAACAACATCATCTTTAAAATCTGAAATAGATCAACTGCAATTCCATCACCTCCACTTGCTTTCTCCTAGTGATACTTCTGAAGGCCCACTTGATGTGCATCTCAGGATGTCTAGCTCCAGGTGAGTGATCACACAATCGGGGTTATCTGGGTCATTAATGTCTCTTTTGTACAGTTCTATGTATTCTTTCGACCTCTTCTTAATCATTTCTGTCCTTTATTGTGCCCACCTTTGCATGAAATATTCCCTCCATATCTCTAATTTTCTTGAAGAGACCTCTGGTCTTTGCCATTCTGTTGTTTTCCTCTATTTCTTTGCACTGATAACTTAGGAAGGCTTTTAAAAAATCTCTCCTTGCTATTCTTTGGCACTCTGCATTCAGATGGGTATGTCTTTCTTTTTTCCTTTCTGCCCTCTTCTGTTCTTCTTTATTTGTAAGGCATTCTCAGACAACTTTTTGCATTTTTTCTTCTTAGAGGTGGTCTTGATATGGTATGTACAGATCACAAGATCGAAGATTATGGTATCCCATCCCATTACTTCATGGCAAATACATCGAGAAATAATGAAAACAGTAACAAATTTTCCTGGGCTCCAAAATCACTGGAGATAGTGACTGCAGTTGTGAAAAAAGAGACACTGATACTTGGAAGATAAATCTATGAAAAACCTAGACAGCATACTAAAAACCAGAGACATTGTTTAAAAGCAAAGGTCTGTATAGTCAAAGCTATGGTTTTGCCAGAAGTTGTGATGGATGTGAGCCTTGGACCATAAAGAAAGCTGAGCACCAAAGCATTGATGCTTTTAAGCTGTGGTATTGGGCAAGACTCTTGAGAGTCCCTTGGACTGCAAGGAGATCCAACCAGTCCACCCTAAAGGAAATAAGTCCTGAATATTCATTGGAAGGACCGATGCTGAAGCCCAACCTCCAATACTTTGGCCACCTGATGCAAAGAACTAACTTATTAGAGAAGACCTTGATACTGGCAAAGATTAAAGGCAGGAGGTAAAGGGGAAGACAGAAGATGAAATTGATGGGTGGCATCACCAGCTTGATGAACATGAGTTTGAGCAAGCTCTGGAAGTTGGTGATGGACAGGGAAACCTGGTGTGCTGCACCCCATGACATAGCAAAAAGTTAGCATGATATAGCAATTCCTCTGAACTGATGTACAGAGGACAATCAAGAAGCAGGCAGAAGTGTTTGGGGAAGGAGGAAGGAACAGTTCCTGGATAGCTGACAATGATAGGTTGGTAGGCCTTTTCAAGCAAGAGAAGCTGTAGGGAAGCAATTATATGCCAAGTTCAGAGAATGGTAAGAGAAAGGCAGGGCGGCAGTGCTGGGATTTCCCAGGGGACAATATCCCTATTCTACTAAACCTTACCAATGCTCAATATTGTTAGGTGATTGGAAACATGTTTTGTTTTGGAAGTGGCAGAGCAATATTTAATGCAAAGACTGATGCTGAAGATAAAGCTCCATCATTTAGGCCACCTGATGTGAAGAGCCAGCTCATTGGAAGAGACCCTGATGCTGGGAAAGATTGTTGGCAGAAGGAGAGGTATCAAAAGGATGAGATGATGAGACGGTGTCACCAACTTAATGGACATGAGTTTGAGGAAACTCCACAAAATAGTGAAAGACAATGAAGCCTGTTTTGCTGTTGTACATGTAATCACAAAGTATCAGACATGAGTTAGCAACTGAACAATACCAGTGAGGACACAGCGTCCAGTGAAGTCTCTGGCCCTGGTGGGAGTAGAGAAATATTTAGGTGGAAGCGGAAGCTTCCCATCCTCTGGCACAAGTCCTTGAATCCAAGGCAAGGAGCACAAGATTTTGAATATGTTACCAAATATTGTATTCTGCAAAAACAAAGCTGTCTCCTGCAGAAGTGGGAGCTTTGACTGAATTTGTTCTCTAGATTTTACTGACGGATGTGGAAGGGATCTGGAGTGGGCTAAGTCTGCAAAAACCAGGTGACCAGCTCCTGCAAGGCCAGCCTCATGGTAAACATTCTGCACTAGGTGGAAAATGATCCAGAGGAAAATTGTTCCATCTAGAGTGTACATGCCAATGTAGCAGATTGTTGTGGCAGATCATTTCAATATTGTTTTGAGGTAAGTGAGAAATGAACAATGGGTGGTTTGCTTTTGTCAATTCCTCTGGATAGTTAGATGACTAAATGTCTGGTTCCTTAAATGCATGGTTGGAATCATGCTTGGGAAAGCAAACTAGATCAGGTCACACATATTTCCTGATAAACAGCAGGCATAGGCAGGTTTCTAAGGCCACTGTAGGTATTTTCACCATGAGGGGCCATATGGGGACAGTTTAATTTAACAGGCCGAGATTGGACTGTGCAGGTTGCCATAGTTGTTGCTATGATGAGTAGCCATAACAACTACTTGTTTGCCTTGCTGGAGATGTGGGAAACCAAAAAGAGACCATAAGCCTTATAATTCTCCTTGCAGTTGATTTCAGGCTAGAAGTAGTTGGCAAGGAAAGGCTAACTGATAAGGCTACAGAAGGGAGTAATCTGAGACAATAATCATTAGCTCTTGTGGGACCCCAGAAAACAGAAGCATCTGCTCAGTCAGAGTTCTGTGTTATGGTTCAGAAATAGATGTCATATGGATTGAATCAGTGTTTAACTCTGAGGATGGCAGGCATAACCTCTAAACAGAAGATTTCCTTCTCCCCAGGTGGCAGAATAATTCGTATTTGTTCCAGACTCAGGAGACCAGAAAGCCCTCTCAGGGCCACCTGCTCTTTGCAGGCACACATGCAATCTAAAAGGTTAAAGTATCATCATGGAGCCCATTTTCCAGATGAGAAATCTGAGGTTAAGGGACTTGATCAAGGTCACACAGCTAAGTATGTGAAATGCCAGAACAAACTAGGGTCAGTTCAGTTCAGTCGCTCAGTCGTGTCCGACTCTTTGAGACCCCATGGATCACAGCATGCCAGGCCTTGCGGTCTGTCACCAACTCCCAGAGTTCACTCAGACTCATGTCCATCCAGTCGGTGATGCCATCCAGCCATTTCATCCTCTGTCATCCCATTCTCCTCCTGCCCTAAATCCCTCCCAGCATCAGGGTCTTTTCCAATGAGTCTACTCTTCGCATGAGGTGGCCAAAGTATTGGAGTTTCAGCTTTAGCATCAGTCCTTCCAATGAACACCCAGAACTGATCTCGTTTAGGATGGACTGGTTGGATATCCTTGCAGTCCCAGGAACTCACAAGAGTCTTCTCCAATACCACAGTTCAAAATCACCAATTCTTTGGTGCTCAGCTTTCTTCACAGTCCAGCTCTCACATCCATATATGACCACTGAAAAAATCATAGCCTTGACTAGACGGACCTTTGTTGGCAAAGTGATATCTCTGCTTTTCCATACGCTATCTAGGTTGGTCATAACTTTCCTTCCAAGGAGTAAGTGCCTTTTAATTTCATGGCTGCAATCACCATCTGCAGTGATTTTGGAGCCCCCCAAAATAAAGTCTGACACTTTTCCCACTGTTTCCCCATCTATTTCCCATGAAGTGATGGGACCAGATGCCATTATCTTTGTTTTCTGAATGTTGATCTTTAAGCCAACTTTTTAACTCTCCTCTTTCACTTACATCAAGAGTCTTTTTAGGTCCTATTCACTTTCTGCCATAAGGGTGGTGTCATGTGCATATCTGAGGTTTTTGATATTTCTCCTGGAAATCTTGATTCCATCTTGTGCTTCTTCCAGCGCAGCATATCTCATGATGTACTCTGCATATAAGTTAAATAAACAGGGTGACAATATACACCCTTGACGTACTCCTTTTCCTCTTTGGAACCAGTCTGTTGTTCCTTACCCAGTTCTAACTGTTGTTTCCTGACCTACATACAAGTTTCTCAAGAGGCAGGTTAGGTGGTATGGTATTCCCATTTCTTTCAGAATTTTCCACAGTTTATTGTGGCCCACACAGTCAAAGAATTTGGCATAGTCAATAAAAAGAAATAGATATTTTTTTCTGAAACTCTCTTGCTTTTTCAATGATGCAGCTGATGCTGGCAATTTGATCTCTGAGTCCTCTGCCTTTTCTAAAACCAGCCTGAACATCTGGAAGTTCACAGTTCACGTATTGCTGAAGCCTGGTTTGGAGAATTTTGAGCATTACTTTACCAGCGTGTGATATGAGTGCAATTGTGTGGTAGTTTGAGCATTCTTTGGCATTACCTTTCTTTGGGATTGGAATGAAAACTGACCTTTTCCATTCCTGTGGCCACTGCTGACTTTCCAAATTTGCTGGCATATTGAGTTCACAACTTTGAGAGCATCATCTTTCAGGATTTGAAATAGCTCAACTGGAATTCCATCACCTCCACTAACTTTGTTTGTAGTGATATTTTCTAAGGCCCATTTGACATCACATTCTGGGATGTCTGGCTCTAGGTAAGAGATCCCACCATCGTGTTTATCTATGTCGTAAAGCTCTTTTTTGTACAGTTCTTCTTGATTGCAGCCCCAAATTAAAAGACACTTGCTCCTTGGAAGGAAGAAAGGCTATGAAAAGCCTGCACAGTGTATTAAAAAGCAGACTCACTTTGCCACAGAGGTCTGCAGTGTCAAGCTATGATTTTTCCAGTAATCATGTACAGATCAGCGATCTGGACCATACGAAAGGGCAAATGCCAAAGAATTGAACTTATGAAATGTGGTGCTTGAGAAGATTCTTGAGAGTCCCTTATAAAGCAAGGAGATCAAACCAGTCAATCTGAAAGGAAATCAACCTCTGACCCCTGCTGTCTTATCTGAGGCATGCACTGAGGGGTCCAAGTGGAAAGAACGGAGGCTTCCACTGCAAAGGTGCCTAACCATGGCAGTTCCAAGCAAATAGTTTGCAGGTCCATCCCTTGAGGAAAGCTCAGAAAGGCTGAAGGCTCTGTGTTCCTGGGTCCCCCAATACATGCATTGCATTCTCCCCAGAAGCACTGGAGGCCAAGGAAGGGGCCTTCTGGGCCCTGGAGAAGGGAGATGGCTCAGGGATCCACTGACGCCACCACTTACCAAGTGGGACTGAAAAGGACAGGGCAGGCATATGTGGCAGAGATGTGATGACTGGGGTGTGGGAACAAGAGGGAACCAGCTCTGCATGAAGTATCTCACCTATAATCCCCTGGAGGACATGCCCAGTGATACAATCTTCTGAGATGAAATGAAGAGAGTCTATTTCATTACCCCTTATAATTCCTCTGAATGAGGACGTGGTGAAGTTGGTGGGTCATCACAAACTCTTCCATGGCCTAGACCATCCCACAGTCACCATCCTTGGGGCTGCCTCTCCCCAGCTTCAGTCATGTTGTTCTGGAAGAAATTGACAATCATGCGTGCTGCTGTGTCAGGTCCCATGACCATGTAAAGCCAATCGTAGGACCACATGGCCATGCCAGGACGGCTGATCTAGGACTATACATGTGAACTGAGGTGGGTCATTCAGGGAACACCCTTGAACTCTAATGGCTCCGAGCTTCTTTCCTTACTAGGAGATGCCTTCAGGATATAAAACCTTAGGACAGGTAGCTTAGACTCCCTCACAAGGTATAAAAGCCTTAAGGAAGAAAGTTGTCAGGCTAAGACCATCAAAGAATTGGGAAGGGAAAGACTGAAGGTGAGAAAGAGAGAACTGATAACTTCTGACTTCTTGGGGCAGGCACTGAGATCTTTGCATTTGCTCTGAGTCTTGTGTCCTGGATTCCCAGAATCATTTCAGTGAGTCTCCGTTTTCCTTGAAGCCAGTTGGAGTAGGGCTCCTCTCAATTTTGATTCAGACTTGGTTCTAGATACTTCACTCCCAGTCACAAACAGAGGCAACCATTTGTTTCAGCACCATTAAGAGTGAAACCCTTTATTCTTTACTGAGAATAGGGTGAGTAGACCACGAAACACTGTTCACCAGCATCCTGGGCAGCAGTGCCCAAAATGTGAGTTAATGTGTGTTAGGAGAGTCCTTACTGACTCCTGAAGCACTCCAAGCATTTACCCTGCCTGTGCCTGGCCAATCCTGTCATTTCCTTAATCAAAGACCAAGAAATACAGTCTCAGGAAGACATCACGCAGGACCCCGTTCTCTGTAGATGGACTCACAGTGTTCTCTTGAAAGGTGGTAAGGCAGCGGCCTCTAGAATCCTGGGGGAGTCAGAGACACACACCAGTCAGCATGAGCCCTTACTGGTGACTCTTCCCAATATTCAGACTCAGCACAATACTTTCTATTATTTCCCTCTTTTGGTAAATATCAAGGGGTTTTCTCAGAAGCAGGGGATATGAGAGTTCATCCAAAACCAAAGAGGGCCAAGATATGAGGTTGCCATGAGCAAGCGTGTGGGGTAGGCGAGGACTGGGAGTTGGGGAAACAGAGGAATGAAAAACAACAAAGTCCTCCTGTAGGGCATAAGGAACTATATTCAATATTAAGTGATAAATCCCATGAAAAAGAATATATATATTTTTTATGTTTATAACTGAGTCACATTGCTGTGCAGCAAACTTAACATGACATTGAAAATTAGCCACGCTTCATTATAATTTTTTCGAAAAGAACAAGTGTGTCCATAGCTCTCCTCACTCCCTGTTTTTTTCCTTCTGATTCCTGCTTCTTGTTTTCTCTGAAGAGAATGCTGGTTTTCCTCTTGCATCGCACAATCCATACTTTATTAAAAAAATTATTTTGTATTGGAGTATAACTGATTAACAGTATTCTGAGTTTCAGGAGGACAATCAAAGGACTCAACTGTATGTATCCGGGTATCCTGGTCCCAAAGACGCCCCTCCCATGCAGGCTGTCATATAACTGAGTGGAGTTCCCTGTGCTATACAGCACCTCATTGTTGGTTATCCATCTTAAATATAGCAGTGCCCACAACACTTTATTGAAGACTTAACTCTGGAACCTGCAAAGCCTCCTTTAGCCCACACTCACTCTCTTAGGCCACTCCAGGCTTGGTTGGGTAAAGTACTCTTTTCCCCATCCCCACTGGTCAGGTCATAGACCTCATCACTCCTAGTAAGTCCCCAGTGCTCCAATGCAGAGCACCTTGGGATTCCATTTGCATGGAATCTAGTGCAGTTTTGCCTAGAACCTAGCAACCCTCCATATGGTTCAATGAGTTTGTCAATTTAGAATTCCTGAAATTCCCTCTCTTCCTCAAAGCCTTCTTTGAGTCCATCAGCCTGCCCTGAACTCCTGCTGGGAGCTGACATGAAGCCTCCACCCAGTGCCGGGGTGAGCAGTCACAGTGCACCCTTTATTCACATTGGCATCCATCCTCCCCACAGAGGGGTCGGGTACCCCAACTCACAAAGGAGTCACCTGGCTGAAGCAAGGGGAAGATGCAGCTGAGAACTAGGCTAACCATGTAATTTATCATCCAAATCAGGAAAACTTTGAGAAGGGAAGGGAGACTGTTAACTTATGCTGGGACATCACACTGGGAGTGTCCCCAGCCATTCTCCTTGTAACATGGCATATTTCAGGGACTGCTAGTGCTGAGTTTCATGTTCATGCACCTAAGGGTTCAGATTGAATTGAAGCTCTTTGAGGACTGAGGACCTTAGTGTTCCCCTCTCCTTGATTCACACCATGCCATATGGTGTGGCCTCTCCACATGTATTTCAGGAAGATCAGTGTCCCACACGGCCCTTTACTCTCAAGTGATTGGTTTTGTGGGAGGCACTGGCCCAGCCACAGGGCCCAGCAGCATCTGTAATGGTTTGACATGGCCTCCAGAGGGCGCACCCTCCCAGCAGCAGCCCAAAGGTTCCTGCAAGCTCCAGTTTGAGAACCAACCCTCAGTATTGTCCCCTCACCTTGAGAATGTAGCCTCAAGCTGGGAGTGGGTAGTTGATGCCATTGATGGTGAAGATAATAGAGGGCAGAGTACTGACCACAGAACATGAAATGTAGTGCTGTTAGAGAGAAAGGGTGAGAGATTGGCCCTGGTTATCCTTGTTGTGTGTGTAGACTGGGAGTGACCCCGGGGCATGACCCTTTACCTTGGAACCCCGTGGCGTGGCGCCGATGAGATTCTGTATGTTATTGATCACTGTTCTTAGGCCTTCGATGCATGTTGCCCTGGTGTCAACTATGGCCTTTCAGCCTCCAGAACAAGCAATAACCTTTCTTTTCATGGTGATGCTGAGAGAGAAAGGAAGAAAGTAGGCATCAAGGTCACTGTGAGTCTCCCCAGACTTGTCCCCTTCCCGACTGTCTCCTAAATAGCCTTTTGTCTCTCACCCTCTTTTCCTTTGCTCTTGACACAGCACCTTTCTTGACAACCTCGAATGCATTATTTGAATACACCAGGATCTTTTGTACCTTGACACAAGCTGGTCTTCCTTCCTAAAAGGCTCCACTCCACTTTGACAAGCAAATTTCTTGTCATCTCCCAGATTCCACCTTAATAGAATTGTTTTTGGGAAGTCTCTCCCGCGGTGTTTATCAGTCTCCTGTCTTGGTCACTCCCTGTAGACCCTTCCTCATGTCCACTGCTGCTGCTGCTGCTGCTGCTAACTCACTTCAGTAGTGTCCGACTCTGTGTGACCTCACAGAGGGCAACCCACCAGGTTCCACCGTCCCTGGGATTGTCCAGGCAAGAGTACTGGAGTGGGTTGCCAGTGCCTTCTCTTCTTCATGTCTAGCATGTACCAAAGTCACAATTCACTATGTGGGCAAGTTACTTCATGTACATCTGCCTTCTTAGATGTGAGAGCGAGTTTTATTCTCCTTGCCCCCTTAAAGTGCCTGGCACACAGCAGATGCCCAATGCTTGTCTGTTCAATGAGTGAATGAAAACTTAGAAAACAAAAAGAAACCTCCAGAGAGCTGTATCCGATGAGGAACAAATAACGGGTCACACACAAAGTGAAGATGGAGATTCGCAGGGGCAGCAGATTCTCATAGTAGGGGGAGAGAGGGTCTCCTCTGGGAGAGGGTGTCTCCCAGCACTGCTCCTACAACCAGCTCAGACCCTGAGACCATGGCCAGGAAATACATGACTAGCCCATAGAAACTCCAAAGGACAAGTCAGCTTTTGTCTGAGGATATCACACAGAATCCTATCAATTATGCCTCTTGTCCTCTGGTCACTGCTGTATCCCACCTTCCTGATTCTCTGTAATAGCCCCTGTCCCACTGTGTGCTCAAGAACTTGGCGTGTCTTTTTTTTAGTTGCTTTCACATCTTAAGACTACAGCAAACCTCTCTTCACTGCTGGGTAGCTGCTCCCTAAGAAGAACAGTTTTCCCCATTTTCTCAGGACTGTCCCTGTTCTTAAATTGACATTTATCTGTACTGAGAACTTCCTATGTCCTTGGTAGCCCTGGACAGTCGGTCATCTTATCATAAGTCTGTTCAGGCTGGAGAAATTCTCCCTGATTCTTGGTTCACCACACTGTAGAGTCCTCTAACCATGCTCCCCACCTCAAAGGGCAGTGGGTGCAGCATTCTCCCAGCAGCAAAGAACTCTCTGGTGCCTTTTAGGACACTGGTCAGAGCCATGCTCAGAAGGCCTGGGGATTAATATCCCATGGGGTTTTTGTGTATCTATGTGCTTGTTTCTTTGTTTGTATGTGTGTTTGCTTGTGTCTCTGTGTGTGCTTGTGTTTCTCTGACTAGCTATGCATGTTTTTTATGTGTTAATGAGTATGTTAATCTGTGCCGGCTTGTGTGTTTCCACGTGTTTGTTTGTCTGTCTCTGTCACTGAAGGTGGTGTATGTCTGTGTGACTGTGTGTCTGAGAATGCATATGTGTGTGTCTGCTGTGTCCACATACAGTAGTGGGAGCATCACTTGGGCTGACCCTTAGAGGGAGAGGCTTACCAGTCCATATGTGCAATCTAGTCACCCTCTTGGATCTATGGTACCCAGTTGAGCTCTCCCTTGTAGTAGCGGTGGCCCACCCCACCAAACATCACCACACTGCCCTCCCACTTGTCTGTGTAGAGAGAAGTGAGGGGGGGAATCTTTGGAGGACAGTAACAACAGCACTGTTTGAGAGCTGTGCTTGTCCAACCATCAACGCCCTAAACGTCCCCATGTACATATGCAGAAATAGCGTCTAGGAGAGATAGAGATCCAGACTGAGGTCTGTTACTGTCTCATGAGTGGCACAGAGGAGGTTAGAAGCTGAAATACTTGTCTGAGCTCCACCCACTATGTCTTCTGAAGATTCCCTGGACCTTCAGTGACCTGAGTGCTCAGACGTCCTCAGAGGACATGGTGCTGAAGTATTTGGCTTTCCCATTGTCCATCTTGTCAGTTTTCAGGAAAATCAAAGCCTGGGACTTCTAATGGTGTGGGTTCATGCTGGGAGCCAGCATGAGGAAATCCACCCTTGGCAAAGGTCATGAGGAAGTCCACCCTTGGCAAAGGTCATGAGGAAGGAGGCTCGGTATATGCAAAGGCAGGATCAAGCCTCAGGAAACCCCCTGATCCCGAGCATCTACTCCCAAAACCAGAGTCTATTTTATGCTCTCACCTATACCTCTGACTTTACAGGGGGCTCTCCCCCATCACCATTTCTCTCAGAGAAGGAGTTAACTTATAGCTCCAGTTAATAAAAATTTCTGGGCGTGACAAGAGTGTTTCAACTTACAAACTCTTTAAAAGGTTTTCTAGCCTACCTGAACAGGTTCATCCAGCCACATGTGATTGTTTACAGCCTTCCAACCATGAGAGGCATGAGATGCTTTGAACTTTCTAAATATAGACTCTTTTGAGAAGTTAGAAAATTATTAGTATAGTATAGTACATTGATTAGAAATTATATTGATAATGGGTTTTTCATTTGTTGAGCCAATATTTGCTGCTAAATCTCCATATTCCCTGCCCTTAAAATGAATATAACTAGCATATAGGAGAAATAAGTATTACCCTTTAAGATTAATCATGTTAAACCTTAGGCTAAGTAAATTCCTTTCTTGATTGTAACACAATACCCCCTCACCCTATAGGAATGCAACTTTATTTGGAGCATGGCGTGTGGTTTAAGAAAAAAATCATAACTGGAAAAAATAAGTGTTCTGGTTGACTGACCATTATCAGAAAGGACCATAAAATGTCAGCAGGCCTCATGGCCAGAAGATGATGTAAAACCCCTAAGACCTTTGTGTAATTTCATATGAAGCACCTGATTGTGACAAGGGTCAGGTCTGCTGACCCCCACGTGACTCTGTATTCATCCCTATGTATAACAAAAAGTATATAAGCAAATCTGAAAAATAAAGAAATAGGATCAGTTTCTGGAAAGACTGATTCCCCTGTGTCATTCTTTCTTGCTCCCCAGTTTTCTGGCTGAATTCCCATTTGATACGAGGGTATTCACCAAGCCTGTTAATTTTGCCTAGGCTTCTAAGATCGGACCGGGGAGGCCTCAGTGCCTCCTCTCCTTCGGGATAATGGAAAGACGCCTGTGGCTTACATAGGTGGTGATTGGTATTCCACATAAACCAAGTTATTCAGCCTCTTTTTCTCCACTTATTTTCCTACTACACTATCCGTTTCTAACCTCTCTCTATCTGTGATTAAATAAGTTTTTTTCCTAGGATGCCTACTCCATCTCCCCTTTGAATTACCCTGGATCCACCGGGGCTGTACCCTGAAAGGTTCAGGTCACCCAGAGTTGGCTCCACTGGCCTGTGACCTCCACTGTCCAAAGGGCTCCACACTCAGAAGGGACCCCACCTCTGCTCTCCGCGCCTTCATATGCCTAATATTTCCTGAACGAGGGGGTCCCACACTTTTCTGTCCCACACTTTCATTTTTCACTGGCTCCAAAAATGGGGTAGCTGTTCCTGGGCTCTGTTTTAAATGCTAATGAGGAAGGAAAGATATCCACCATCCGTCTCCTTCCTTCCTTATCAAATTCATAAGCAAATTGTATTGTTTTTTCCTCCAACTTATTTCCTGTTGCCTTCCATTAGCCTCCCTCATAACTAACCCAGGTAGACTAAGTTACTGGTCTTGAGCCCAGGAGTAGGGTTGTGTTTCAATAAAATTTTATTTATAAAAGCCAGTGGTGAAGCCAGGTAAGGCCCTGGGGCCATAGTTATCCTTGCTTATATTACTCTCAGGATACTTCTTTATCAAGTGTTCTATAATTTTTGTGCAACTGAAAGCATCTTACAGCTAATTTGGAGAGAGGAATTGTCCATCTCAGACTTACTTGCTCAAGTAGAAGACAAAAACAGGCTCAGAAATGGCACCTTCATTCTTCAGCTTGCCAAAGACGGGGATGGCTCCAGAGAAGGATATGTTGTGATAGTTCAAGCACAAGGCACCATCAAATCGTCTGTCTTCAAACTTGTATTCTGCCACGCTTAGACTGAACGGCTGGTCAGTATTTACAAGGTCCCCAATCTGTGGGAGGGAAGAGTGTTCCCACTTACAGATACATGAAGTGGGGCTAGGACTGGGCTGGGTTGCATTGCCATTAGATCTTCAGAGAAGAATTGAGGCTGGGCTCTGTCTTTGTTTGCCCACAGACGATTAGAGCAAGGTGGAAAGG
Source organism: Budorcas taxicolor (assembly GCF_023091745.1). Classification (NCBI taxonomy): domain Eukaryota; kingdom Metazoa; phylum Chordata; class Mammalia; order Artiodactyla; family Bovidae; genus Budorcas; species Budorcas taxicolor. Next base: position 38,058,516 of record NC_068934.1, read on the forward strand.
GAATTTGGGTTTCATTTGAGACAGAGTGTGAATTTTAAAACATTTGCCCCTCTGAAAAACACCACCTGAGTGAGTCAAATTGGCCTCGTGGCTTCTGTCCAGGTGGGGCAACCAAGAGTCAGGCCAGGTCCCATTGGTGCCACCTTATGGACAAAACAATTGAGAGCAAGATAGCCTTCTCTTTGGCATCACTGTGACTTAATGACAGGAATGAACTATATTCTCTGTAATATACTGCAGATTCTCCATCTATCCAAGAAGACAAGCCGAAAATACAATTTGCTTGCAGGGTTCTATGAAATTACTGCCTGGGGAATTCATTTTTGGGGATATGTGTATATTTCTATGAGTAAGTATGAGAGAGCAAGAGAGAGAGGGGAAATACTCAAGTATTTTGGGGGAGACAGGACATAGGTTCATTAGACTCTGAAGTATCCTCTAGAGTGAGAACTCATTTATCAGGCCCCTTGACTTCTCAGGCCTCCAGTTTCCCTCTCTGGATACCTGAAGCCCTCATCTGCCCCCAGGGTCCCCAGATCAGTTTTACCCTGTCCCCAAACACCCCACAGCAACTTCAGTCCACAAAAGCCAGCCTAATTCCACCCTTTGCCACATGTATGCTCTCAGCAATGCCCTTGCTGTCTGAACCTCAGTTTCCTCATATGTCTCATGAGCTAATCAGAGTAACTGCTTTGTGGGGTTGTTGCAGAATTAAACCAGTTATTACCTGAAAATGGCTGGAACAGTCTGTGAATATAAAAGTGGATGCTTTTTTCCTGTCTTCTTGCTCCCAGCAAAATGAATCTTGAACTGCTCATGGGCAAAGGAGCTGCAAGTCTACACCTCTAGCCACTCCCTGGGTTAGCCAATACATTTGCTCGTGTGTCACTGCAGGCACTGCCTCCCCAGGGACAGGATCCTGTGGGTAAGATGGTCAATGTCTATGTCAGTTAGGCCTGGATGGGTCCTGCCAATTGGTCCTGCATCTGTTTTGCAAGCAGGGGTCACTCCATGGCCAGTCCTAACTCAGCTTCTCTTTACACAATAACCAAATGTTGTCATAAGCAAGATATCCCTTCATGCTCCCAGATCCATAGGTGATCCTGAAGGTCTTTTGGGTAGGCTGGAAGGTGGAAGACTTGTAATGTCTGAATCTAACTTGTGTAGCTCCAGACCCAAGAGATGAGTGTCATCAGGTGCCAAAGGTGGAAACAGGGTGGCAGGGCAAGTGAAGGACGGTCCGGGTACGGGGTGTCTGTACTCACAATAGGCTGGAAGGGTCAAAAGAGGGAGGGCACACACAAGTCAGATGAGCCTGTGTCAAAGATAACCTGGAATTCCGGAGGGGGTTCCAGTGGTGATGTTACCCACGTAGAGCATCTACATGGAGAAGGAGGGAGTGGGTTAATGCAGAACTGGTTACCCTCTGTTCCCACACTGATGTCTCCCTCTGGGTTCATATATCTCTTGAGATCACTTTCCAACCACTGTGAAGCTCACAGCCTTTGATCACAGAGGTGCTTGCATTTGATTTTTTTTTTTTTTCCTGTGCTACATTATATGCAGGATATTGATTCTATGACCAGGCGTTGAAATGGTACCTCCTGCATTGGAAGCACAAAGGCATAACCACTGGACCTCCAGGAACATTGGACAGCCAGGGAAGTCCTGGTGCCTTCATTTGAGAAATTTTGTAGTCTTTTCAAATGCAGCCTTAGCACCCCCTTCTCCAGGTGGTCCTTCTTGGTAAACCCCAGGCACTAACTCTAAAATCAGACCACATTCAAGCAACACCACATAAGTGACGCTTTCATTTGACATGTATTTACTGTTTGCCTATCTCTCAGGCTGACATGGGCATTCTTGAAGACAAATAAGCCCCCTTTCTAATCTAAAAACAGTAAGCATTGTGTTAGATTCTTATGGCCTTACACAGAATACGGGTTCAGTAACTTTTTCCTGCTGTGGTTCTTGCATCTGTGGAAACTGAATTCCTCTACCTGGTTGCTTTGCAGTTAGTTCTACCTTCTGATAAGAGAGGGTTCATTCTTCCACTGTAACTAGTTGACTCCCTTAGTTCAGAAGGAGCTGCTGCTGCTGCTGCTGCTAAGTCACTTCAGTCATGTCCGATTCTGTGCAACCCCATAAACAGCAACTGACCATGCTTCACTGTCCCTGGGATTCTCCAGGGAAGAACACTTGAGTGGGTTGCCATTTTCTTCTCCAATTCAGGAAAGTGAAAAGTGAAAGTGAAGTTGCTCAGTCGTGTCCGACTCTTAGTGACCCCATGGACTACAGCCTACCAGGCCTCTCCGTTTTGGGGTTTTTCCAGGCAAGAGAACTGTAGTGGGTCATCATTGCCTTCTGCTCAGAAGGAACAGTCTCCCTTAAACTAATGACACATATTTGACACAGAAATGGATGTTAACCTGCCACCTGGTAATTTCTGGGCCCAGTCACCAAAACCAACAGTTGGAGATGAGACTGTCCTCCTCTGTGTGGGGCCCCTTTTGCCCAGTGTTTCTGCCTCCTGCAGGAGCCCCAACCCCAACATCGCACGTGGCATCTCCAGATGAGCCCCAGTGCTAGGCTAGAGCATCAGGTGGCACTGTGGATTACCATCCTCCCAAAACACTCACATCCATGATATTCCTCAGGGGGTGAATACCTTAGAGATATTCTTTCACCGAACATTTGAGAAAGAAAACAAGAAAGAGATGCTACAATTAGCTGTCAGTGTTAAGGTATAACTGTCTTACTAATGGCACTGTGTACTTTCCACTCATTTTTATGAGTCACCTTATTATAAGAATTTTATGCATATTCCATGGCAAAGATGTAGGTTTGAATAAAGCTTCTGTTCTGTAATGTTGGGTAAGCCATATGACCACGTGTGGTCTCAGTCTCCTCTTCGGTATAATGGTGGAATGTAATGATTCGAACACTTCAAATAAGTGAAGGGGATAAGTGAAATGATCGATATAAGGTGCCTGATAAATAGGAAGTCTCAACAATGACAACCACTAGCATTGCTGTTGCCACCCCACTGTACCCTTCTCATAGAAGCTCAGGGAATGAGGTAGAAGGGGGATTCCTATCCTCTTTTACAAGGGAGGAATTTGAAATGCAAGAGGCTTGTGAATTGGCTGTGGTCACACTGCTTGTCAGATATAAAACAGTGTATAAATAGCTCTCCCTATCTTTCTCCAAGTTGAAAGAGAAGGAGAGTTGAAAGAAGAATCCAGGAGATAGGGCACAAGTTCAGGAAATGTAGAAAATTAAAAGAAAAATTAAAAGAAAACACCACAGAGAGAAATACACTCACAGAGACTTCCAAAGGGATGGAGAGATAAACGATAGTGATACAGACATGCAGACATAGAGATATACACACGGAAGTAGAGAGGGAACAAAGAATATGCTAAATAAAACCTAGAAAAGTTCTATTCCCCAGGACCACACCTACATCTGACTGACTGTGCACTGAACAATTGCAAGGAGTTCCAAGTTCAATAGGTCATGACATGACTGGACCCCAGAGTTGTGCAACTATGCAAATCTACACCAAGACCTTGGATCCCACAGTTCCTATAGCAAGGTACTTATCAATATTTAAGGGCTGAACTTTAAGATTGTCAGGGAAATATTCCATTCTGTTCTAAACCTGATGAGTAGAAGAATAATCAGATGAAAAGAAAAATCATAGAAAGAAAGATGATGTGACTTACAGTCTCCATACTTACATGAGTCTGCAATCTGAGAAGGCCACCAGGTCGAGGAGCACAAGCCACTTCATGCTTCTTTCCTGGTTCCAAGTATTCAGGGAAGTTCATGTTCTTAGCATCTAGTGGTGACCGGGAGCCCCTAGTGATATATATGCTCTGACATGCCCTAGTTTAGTCCTTTGGGCCAAGAGTAGGTCTGAAAAAAACACAAAGGTCTTGATAAAATCTTTAACTTCATCAGCGTCCTTGCTGAGTGGATTTTGAAGCTTCACAGAATACAGAGAATTGAACTGTAATCTCTTCCTTGAAGGTTGACTGGAAAATCATACTGATCTGCATGGACATCTCAGATGATGGAGAACCTTGCCTAGTTGGAGAAAATGCTGCTAAGAACATCATAAAAATGGATATTAAGGGCCAAGCTCGACATTCGTGGTTTCATGTCATCTTCCTAGCCACTTCATGAGATATGCATTGCTGTCTTCTTTGGCGAGGAGATTGCTAGGAGGATAAGTTGTCAAATGGCAAAGTGAAGACTTCAGGGACAGCCCAGGGACATACAACTGGCTTTAGGTAGTGGGTTAACGGCAGACATCATGGGCGCCTATGATGCCAGGCTGCATCAAAGATTTAGGACAGAACAGTACTTCAATTGCATGGCTTCAATATTGGAAGAAATGTCATATGCATCCACAAGATATTTTATAGCATCCAACAAACGTACAAGGAAGAACTGTGTGCTAGGTTCTGGGTTAAAGGCTTCAAAGTCAAAGTTGATGAAGAGAAAAGTAGTCTTTATCTTAAGAGAGGTAGCAGTTTAGCTCTCACAAAGTCATGGCCCCTGGGGGCAGGAGATATGATACTAGGACTAGGTTGCCATGTTGAACCCTGGGCCACACAGGCCTTAGCACTGGGAGCAGCCTTTCCTCCACTTAACCCATGCTGAAAAGCAGGCTACTTGGCCATGTTTTCAAGAGAACTGGAAGTTTGGATATTTATCTACAGTCTACTGATTTTAATGTTAGCAACTAATTTTTTCCCCAAAAAACAGTGGAACAATCTCCACAGCGATGTGCTGGAATCAGCCTTCAGTCTCTGCAGGTTTTTATTTCTCACCTAGTGTTGGGGAGTGCAGTGGGGACAGAGAGGAATTTAATTCATGTCTATTGATTTAAAAAGAGACTGAATGCATACTGAACATGTGTGTTTCCTTTCTATTTATAAAGATCATCAGGGACATACAAACCAACAAAATTTTACTGCTGAAGATAAATGGATATATTTCTGATATAATTTCCCTGTAGGGTCTATGTTATGAAAAATTTTGTGTGCCAAACCAAACATACAAAAAATAATTTTGAAATGGCTTCCCAATCAAAGAAGACAAAACTACTGTGGCAGCCAAAGTAAAGACAATCGTGTTTAATGATTCAGCCAACCCTCCAGGGCCTATTCCTGCATGAGATCTATCCATGCCTGTCCTTTGAGTAAAACAAGAGCCTCTCCGTTTGCCAGGTGTGTTTAGATGGGGCACTGTGACTTAATCCTCATTTTTGCATGTTGTTTAAATTCAGTTCTGGTGGTTAAATCCCAACAGGGGGAATGTGACGTCACTGACAAATAACACACATATGTGCCCTTTGATCTATGGTTTTGGAGAAGACTCTTGAGAGTCCCTTGGACTGCAAGGAGATCAAAGCAGTCCATCCCCAAAAAAAATCAGTCCTGAATATTCACTGGATGAACTGATAGTGAAGCTGAAGCTCCAGTTATTTGCTGAACTGATAGGAACAACTGACTCATTGGAAAAGACCCTGAAGTTAGGAAAGATTGAAGGCAGGAAGAGAAGTGGAAGACAGAATGAGATGGTTGGATGGTATCACCAAGTCGATGGACATGAGCTTGAGTAAGCTCCGAGAGTTGGTGATGGATAGGGAAGCCTGGCATGCTGCAGTCCATGGCATTGCAAAGAGACGGACACCACTGAAAGGACCGAACTGAACTGAACAAATGAGAACAAAGAGACTGATAAATCTAATTGCAGCAAGTTGGTGGCTTGCTGCCCATATCAACACATTACTTAAGTAGCTTTAAAATTCAGAATTATGACTATATTCAGAGTGGAATATCTTCTAAAGAAAAATAAAAATACTGCCCATCCAAAACAAAACCAAAGAAAATTAAAAGAAAAACAGGAAAGAAATCTGAAACTTTATTCAACAACTAATTGTTTCTCATAACTTCTGTTATTGTGACAGAATAATATGCATGTTAACAGGTAAAAGCAAGACAATAATTAAAACTAATGGTATGAAGTAAGCCTTTCAGTGGCTAGAAAAAGAGGTTCACAGGTAATGGAAAAAAGTTTAATTCAAACCCTGCTGTCTTAAATCTAGAACTGAAAGCATAAGTTTGTACCAACTAATTATATTCCTTTTTACTTTATTTTTTTAAGGAAAATGTGTACTTTCTACTCTGACCAATGTAAAGCCTACAATCAATGACAACTTGATATCAGTGACTATTCTGAGGTCTATCATGTATCTTCTAAATACATTTCCCGTCCAACAATGCATGGATTCTTAAAGAGACGGCTGATTTCAGGACTGTGTAAAGAAATACACAAATGATCTTGGGAATCGTGAAGGACCAGAAAGCTAAGGCACTTCGAAGCCCAATGGGGACTGGACAGAAAGTTTAAGAATCCAAATGAAAAGACTAAACATCTAACAGTTTGTTGGGCAGAGTGATGTTTCTGCTTCTCAACACACTGTTTATGTTTCTCATAGCTTTCCTGCCAAGAAGCAAACATCCTCCGATTTCATGGCTGCAGGCACCATCCACAGTGGTTTTGGAAGACAAGATGAAGAAATCTGTCACTGCTTCCACGTTTTCTCCTTCTGTTTATCATGAAGGATGGGGCTGGATCCCATGATCTTAGTTTTTTTAATATTGAATTTTAAGCTGGCCAAGTGTTTGTTAATAGGCAACATTTTATTTGGCTCTGTGATAGATTGCTAGGGCACCAACTCACCATTCTGAGTGCTGATAAAGGAAAATAATCATCAATATTTATGTTATTTTGTTCCTATTAAGCATAGGTTATGTAACTACAGACAGTTCCAGGAAAACAAGCTAGACTGTCGATTCTGGGAGTGATGAGAGTGATTGGGAGCGGCTACAATACAGATGAAGCCTCACTCACTGGCCTGCAGCTCACTTCCTTCTGTAGAGGTCTGGTTCCTAATAGACCAAGGACTGGTACTGGTCCTGACCCACTGTGCTGATATTGTGGACTCCTGCTCTAAACCCAATAGTGGGACATTCTGTAAGACAATCCACCCTGCTTCCACCCAGTTTCTGAACAAATGAATGGCATTAAAATTGAGAGAGGAACAGTTATTTCATCTTAAAGGAGAACAACCAAGTGCAACATATGACTACATTCTTTCAATAAACTGTGAAAACTGCTTTTTGAGCATCAGGGAAATTTGTACATGGACTGGATATTAGATGTTAATTTTATTGGGAACAAAGTGCATTTTTTTAAACATCCTATTATTTTACCCCAAATACTCATTATGTACATTTTGTGAATTTTTCATCTAGTCCCTAAAATACTTCAGGAAAAATGAATAAGAAGTAAAAGAGAGAATGAAATGAGTGTCTGTCTTGATTTAAAAACAGATCTGCGTAGCTGCTATGGGTTGAATTGTGTCCACTCTTTATTCCCAATGTGATGGTATTAGGAAGTAGGGCATTTGGGAGGTACCCAGGTTGATATGGGTTTTTGATGGTGGCCCCTCATGATGGGATTAGCCTCTCCCTATTTTTCTCTCTTATTCTCCCTCTTCCTCCTTTCCTTCAACCACCACATGTGAGAAGATAGCAAGAAGAGAAAGACTGATGCATGTCAAAAATGTCTCCGCTGGGAACTCAATTGGCCACCACCTTGATGTTGCATAGTCTCCAGTCAATGACAACCGGTGGGACTAAGAGGTTAGTTTTGTCCTTATTGATGCCAAAATGATAAAATATAGCCTTTATGACACTCTTCTTTATTATATTTGCTATGTTTTAAATAATTTTGTAGTAAGTTTATAGAAAGCCCATTTTGAAATTTCTGTCTTAGAGATAGCCTGAGGAGTACAAGAAAGCAGATTCAGGAAGGTCCCCAGTGAATGAGTGGTTGAAGGACCACATCCTCCTTACTCCAACTCATCTCTTGTCATCTGAAAACCGTCCCCCACACCTGACAATCTTACCACCCCCACCCCCGCCATCTGCATTTCCATTACCCTGCTAAGCTGAGTCATCTAGCTGGAGATGTTAGTGATTCAGAACAGGGTCTAGAAGCAGAAGGAATGCGAGCATTTTTAGAAAGAATGAGCTGGGCAGACCCGTCCTTGGTTTTCCCTTCTTTAGTGCCATCTGCATGTGAGGGATTGGGCCTGGGTAGAGAGGAAGCCACAAGTGGGACTGCATGGATATTTGCAAGAGAAGGGAGGAGGAATTGAGGACCCAGGAATCTGGATGTGGGCAGCTTGCACAGGACGCAGAAGGGAAGGAAGAAGCACTGGGAAAAAAATAGTGCTTACCTGAGGGCCAGACCTACCTGAGTCTTCCGGTTAAACTTGGAGGTCACGTCCATCCTGCTGGAATTCCTGCTCCAGATGTGGAAGGGAGAGAGCCGTACTCACTCCTACTGAGTCACAGGGAGAGGTACAGCCTCCCACAGGAGCCCTTTGATTCCACTCTAACTGTGGGTATCATCCCAAGCCAGAGACCAAATGGCAGGTCATCCAAAAGATGACCTACTTTAAATAATATTTAAAATACTACAAAAAAATTTGTCTAAGAGTTCTGGCATATCTAGGTCTCCGAGTTTTTTAGCAGAGATGATTCATCAGCCTAATTTGGGTTTCTGCTGAGGAATCTACAAACATCCCTATGGGTAACTTCTGACTTTTAGGTACCTGATCTCATCCCACAGAACCTAAATGATGGTAAGTTCCAGTGGGCAATGCCTCTAAGGTCGTCGGTGTCACAGCAGCTGTGTGCCAAGTGATCTACCACTCCCAGTTCTGATCCCAGGACCCTTGAACATCACCAGACAGTTACAGCCCCCTGCCCACAAGAGGCAGCCTCAGCATCCTCAGCAACAGGCACCTTTGAGCCTCTTGTCCACTGATTGGCACTGAGCTTCAGCCTGGAACAAGTGTTCTGGAGCAAGTCCAGTCTCCCTCATCCAAGAGGTGGGAAACTGAACCCTGGGTTGTATGACTCACTCTAAAGCTGCAGGTATGTTAGTGAAGACTTGGGACCCAGGAACTCCGGTTCTCAGACTAGGAGACTTCCAGGAAGGGAAAGATGAGAGAAAACTCCGTTGCATCCACTGTTGGGCAGCTCTCAGATATCTGTAGGCACCAGAATGGAAATCCTTTCCCATTGGCCCTCAAGTCTGGTTCTGAATTTATCAGCAAACCTACCTTCTTGTAGCAGCAAGAAAGCAATACTGCATGCTGTTTCTTCTGTGTTCCAGGCACAGTGGGGGAGCCCCAGCTGTAGTGACCCTAGGAGGCCGTCGTGCAGGTGGTGACTGACTCACTCCCAACTCAGAATCCCCAGAGCTCCCTATCCTCATTCAGACAACACAGACCTTTTGGTGACTGGATAACATGAATCTGGATTCACAGTGAGAAGCTTTCTCTTCTCAGCCTTCTGGCAACTTAGATAAGTGTCTTATGTTTCCTCAGGGAACCCCTGGCTGAGGGAGGCTGAGGTCTGAGACTAGCCTGGATGCAGGGGAATATGTTCTGTCTTTGATAGGCCAAATAGACCTTGGAGATTCAAAGACCTTGAGAGAACTACCATCACCCTTATGTTTTTTAGGGACTTTGCTTTATGAATCTGGTTGAAGAAAAAGGACAGAAACTCAGGACAAGGCTGGGCATCTCTGGGTCCCAGCTGATTGTGAGTTGAGTTCTAGCCACCAGGCTTCACAGTCAGGTGCTGATGTTATTCACAAGCCACCTTTGAGGAAGCAAAAGAGGAAAGAGTTTTTGGGCAGAGAGCAGTGTGGTCAAAGGGCCATGGGAATCACACGGGGTCAGATAAAACAAGAGGCATTATTTGTTTCTTTGCTCTATCAGTTCCTTGGCATTTCTACTTCTGAGAACAAGTACATGAAGATAGTCAGAGGCATTGGTGGTGCCCCTGGCACCTGATGCTCCTTCTGATAACCAGTTTGTGGACACATCCTTGAGTCCAGAGCATATTCAGCCTCGTGATAACCCAGGTTCTCCCTTCTTGGGAAAGCTGGCATGGCTCATTGCTGCTAACTCACAACTGAAGCACAGGATGAGGTCATGGTGGTTGACCTGTAGGCCAAGTTCCAAGGATGGAAGGAAGGTTGGCAGTGGAACAGTAGCCATTCATTAAACTTGGTTACATTGGTCCTTAGCAGGGGCTACTTCCCACATCTAGAATGTTTTTCTCCCAGCTTTTTGCATGGCGAGGTCCTTCTCAACATTTAGCATCATCTCAAAGGAGTCTCTCTCAGGCTTGCTTTCCCTGGCTACTCCACTCTCACAAGCACAGACCCTGAACCAAAAAGTGCCTAGACACTTCCCTCCATCAAAACAATAATTATAGTTCCTAATGTGGAAAGGTGGGAGAGGGATAAATTGAGAGTTTCAGATTAATATATGTATACTTCTTTATTTAATAGGTAGTCAACAAAGACCTACTGTTTGCACAGGAATTCTGTTCAGTAGTCTGTAATATCCTGTATGGAGAGAATGGATACATGTGTATGTATAAGGGAATTAATTTCTCATACAACAAATATTAATACAATGCTGTAAATCAACTATACTACTATATAGATTAAAAGCTGATTAATTTCTCATACAACTAATATTAATACAATGCTGTAAATCAATTATACTATTATATAGATTAAAAGCTAATTTTTTTTTTAATGCTTACATGTAGAGACCCATGGATTTATTTAGACTGCAGGATTTAGATATGATGCTGGATATGGGTGAACTCCGGGAGTTGGTAATGGACAGGTAGGCCTGGCGTGCTGTGATTCACAGGGTCACAAAGAGTCGGACACGACTGAGCGACTGAACTGAACTGAACTGAACTGATGCCAGAATGAGTGCAGAAATCTAGACGTTTTCTGAGGTTATATTTTCCTGAGCTTTGGTGTCTTTTGCCTCTAGTGTCACCTTTGATTTGTCTTTGGAGGATCTAATACAAGGGCTTGGAGACACCGACAGGGTGTTAGTTGAAGGATGAGAGGGAGGTGCTAGTGGGAGAGTGAAATCCCAGCTCCCTAGCCTTAGGTTGGGACTACGTTTGAGGCACAACTTACATCCCAAGTTCCCTGTGAAAACAGGCTCTTGCTTCCCTCTCCATCGCTTGCATGATATCTGACCCAGACTGGTTTCATCCTTTCTCATGTCCTGCTTTCCCTGAGACCTCACTGGTTTCTCAGCAAGAAATTTTTTTTTTTTTTAAGTTTGGGTGGCAGTAGGTCTTCATTGCTGCTCAGGACTTCTATATTTACAGGGAGCAGGGGCTCCTCTGTAATTGCAGTGCACTGGTTTTCTTTTTCCTTTTTCCTTTTTTTTTTAAATTTAATTTTTATTTTTACTTTATTTTACTTTACAATACTGTATTGGTTTTGCCATACATTGACATGAATCCACCACGGGTGTACATGCGATCACAAACATGAACCCCTCTCCCACCTCCCTCCCCATAACATCCCTCTGGGTCATCCCCTTGCACCAGCCCCAAGCATGCTGTATCCTGCATTGGACATAGACTGGTGATTTGATTCTTACATGATAGTATACATGTTTCAATGCCATTCTCCCAAATCATCCCACCCTCTCCCTCTCCCTCTGAGTCCAAAAGTCCGCTATACACATCTGTGTCTTTATGCTGTCTTGCATACAGGGTCATCATTGCCATCTTTCTAAATTCCATATATATGTGTTAGTATACTGTATTGGTGTTTTTCTTTCTGGCTTACTTCACTCTGTATAATTGGCTCCAGTTTCATCCATCTCATCAGAACTGATCCAAATGTATTCTTTTTAACGGCTGAGTAATACTCCTTTGAGTGCACTGGTTTTCAGTCCTGTGATTCTCCTGATGTAGATCAGTCTCTAGGGCACTCAGGCTCAGTAGTTTTGGCCCTCCGGGTTAGTTGCCCTGGGGCATTTGCGATCTTCCCAAAGCAGGTCTCAAACGCATATCTTAAGCACTGGATCAGAAGGGAAAACACTCTGGAAGGAATTTGAAATAACTTACTTTTACATGAAACTTGGCTCCATGGCCTATTTATGAGGAGACTGAGAGAGGGTTGTCCCTGCTTCAAGCAACATCCTGAGATCAGGACTGATTGAGGTTCCCCTCCCAAGGGTTCCTACAGGATCTTGAAACTGTCCTGCCATGTGGCTTTGTTCTTTCTTCAGTTTCTGAATCCCACACTAGAGCACAGCTTCCAGAGGGCAGGGCTGTCACTTGACCCACTTCTAAGTATACATCAGTAGATACTGTCTCATTCAGATCCTAATGTCAAGACAAGGCTAACACAAAGATCAGTTATTCTAATATGACTGTTAGGTTACAGGTTCAATGACTGTAATCAAACCCTAAATAACATTATCTTAAATACAATACCATTTCAACTGTCTTTCATATAATGTTAGTGCAGGTCTCTCCACAGAGATGAGGGTCCACTTCCTGTCATATCTTCCACCTGTGCTACTTACTTCTGGTCTAACATGGCTGCTCCAGGTGCTGTCATTACATCTGCATTCCAGCTAGTGGGACAGAAAAAAATACTTCAGTTTGGAAGTGACATATCACCTCTACTCAAATTCCACTGGTCAAAGTATCTTCCATGTTCATGGAAAACTTGGGGGTTGTGAGCACACAGAAGAGCAGGGGAATGTGATCCTACTTCAGAACAGTCATGAGGAGTAACCAGGGCCACCACCCTTCATTCATATCCCTGTATTCATTCTTGTTTGGTTCTCCCCACAGAGCTCTTGGTCTGTTTTGGCCTGCAGATATGGATATGGATGAGGTTAACAGAGAGGACATGATCCAGGCTGTACCAATATGGAGAAAAGAAGAAAGGAAAGAAGATAAGAAAGTATAAAAATTCAAATTCTAAAAGAGAGCATGCTTATAATCATAATTTTGCATTTATACAATTTAGGTATAATGGTTGATGAATCAATTTATTAAATAAAAAATAGAGAAATGTAAAACATAAATTTATTCACTAAACCCAACAAAATAATAAGGCTATATCGTATTAAACACATAGTAGTATCAGGATAAAGTTTGGATGCACATTGCAAAAAACTAAAAGAACTATAACTTTTGCAAGATAAACTTGATTTTTCTCTCCCACTGAAGCAAACCTGGAGGTGAGCCAGCCAGAGCTTGGGTGGTATCCATCTCCTAGGTTACATGATTGTCCAGTACAACTGCAGGAGTTTCAGCCATCACAACTAAAATCCAGATAACAGATAGGAAGAAAGTAGGGAAGAGAAGAGTCCCATCTCTCAGCTAAATCAGCTCCTTGAAAGAAGTCTTTAAAGAAATCCCTCTTAAAGATCTGCTTGCCTTTTAGTCAGCAGTCATTACTAAGAGCCTGGCTGGGTAGGAAATGCAGTCCTGTAGTTACTGAGCTCATGGCTATATAACAAACTATTTTCAGTTTTGAAAGAGAAGCAGAGAATAGATCATTTTGTAGGTAGCCTGCATCACCTGCCTAAAAGAACAAACCTTTTCTGAATGGATTAGGCTGAACGGCTGGGCACAGTGTGGAAGCCAGGAGAAAGGAACAGCAATGAGAAACAGCTAGATGGACCTGAACTGTGCCTCAGAAAAAAAGAGGCAGACTGGTCAGTAGAGATCTTCTAAGGACTGAAGTGAGGATTGTACACACCACACGACCCAATTTAATTTGAAAACTTCTTTTCCAACTGAGGTCCCAAATCTCTCCCAATTTTTCAGCTTCTAAATACCTTGTCTTTGTTACCTCACATTCTGACCTACCTGTCTCACCTTCCTTATTTCTATTCACATCACTTCTCCATCTAGTCCACCAGCATTGCCACCTCCAGAACTGAGGAGTTAGCAATACTTTCTCAAAGTGGGTAGAAACACAATGACTATTTCTCCTTTAATATTTGTCCTTATCAAGGTCTTTTGAAGGACTGAGATGGCTAGAATTATGGAGATCTCACGTTTGAGGCCTGGTAAAAGACATTTATTGTTATATTGGTTGTTGGTGGTGATGCAGTCTCATAGTTGATATACATCTGAGAATGCATTTTATCTTGTTTTTGATATGTATTTTTCTTGGGTATGGAATTCTGAGTCAATTATATTTCTCTCAGCATTTTAAGATGTGGTGCCAGTGCTCTCTGGCTAACATTGTCTCATTTGCCTAATTTTCTGTCTTTTCCATTTTTGTTCTATTGTATCTGTTTTTCCTTCTGGTTACATTTCTTTGGTTGATTGTTTGAAACAATGAATTATCATGCACCTTTGAATAGTTGTCCTATTTCTTGTCCTTGCATTAATTGAACTTCTGTGTTAATGGGTTTAAAGCTTTCATCATATCTGGAAAATTTTCAGCCAGTAATTAGGAAGTTCTTTTCTCTATTCTCCTTCTTTCACTTCCTGTGGGATTCCATTTACATATATTTCAGTATTCCTAAAGTTGTTTCAAATCTCTGTGATGCACAATTAATTGTTTCCCACAGTCTTTTCATTCCTATTTTCCATGTCTCTATTTAACATACTCAATGTTCAAAACTCTAAATATTATTATTCTAGGAAGCATTTTAATGTCCTTCCCTGCTAATTATGTAATGTCTATTTTAACAGTGATTTTACTAATTGATTTTCCCCTCATTTTGAATATTTTCTTGCTTCTTTAAACATTGGAATTTTTTTTTACTTCTTTAATTTATTTATTTATCTTAATTAGAAAATAATTAATTTACAATATTTTGATTGATGTAGGACAAATATTTTCACAATTGATATGGAAATTTTAAGTTGGATATTGGATATGGCAATTTTTACCCTTTGGATGCTGGATATTCTTAATTTTTATAAATTGTTCATGGCACTGTTTGCAGACACTGTTAATTTCTTGGAAACAACTGTATTTATTGAAGGCTTGCTGTTCAGGTTTTTTAGCTGATATAAGACCAGCCTTTAGACCAGGTTTACTATTCCCCACTAGTAAGGCAGTATTGTCTTCAGGGCTATATTGATGTCATGGGAATTATGAGTAATTTCCATGCTGGTGGGTGGGGACACCATTAGACTTGGTGCAATTTGAGACTCAAGGATTGTTCCCTATAATCCTGACCAGTACTATCAACTCTCTGCTGTAAACTGGAAGGGTATCACCTGTACACTCACACAGTTATCTGTATGTAGCTCTCTCCAGTGAACTCTAACTATCTAGAGTCTCAAATCTTTCTTCTTGGGAGACTGTTTGTCTCTGCCTAGATAGTCCTTGCATGTATGTGTTAGAAACTATTTCTAGAGTTGTGGCAATTGTAGAACTCACCTTGCTTGCTCCCCGCCTCAGGAATCCATACTCTGCTGCCTGACATTGGATGTAAAAAACTGCTTTCATTTATCTCTTCTATTTTCAAGTTGTTTGAGACAGGAGGATAAATGTGTCCTTTGCTCCTCTATGTCCACCAAAATGGAGGTCCCCCTGCAATCAGAACTCACTGAATGCCTTATGAAAGCTAGGCAGTGACTTCTGTGCATGGGTGCAGACAAACTATGGATATGGGGAGCCCCATCTTGCTGGAGAAATCTGACAGTTACAAGTAGCATTTGCTATGGGGTATGTTCAGTTCAGTTCAGTCGCTCAGTCATGTTTGACTCTTTGTAACCCCATGGACTGCAGCACGCTAGCCTTCTCTGTCCTTCATCAACTCCTAGATCTTGCTCAAACTCATGTCATCGAGTTGGTGATGCCATCCAACCATCTCATCCTCTGTCATCCTCTTTTCCTCTTGCCTTAAATCTTTCCCAGTAATAGGGTATTTTCTAATGAGTAAGTTCTTCACATCAGTTGGCCAAAGTATTGGAGTTTCAGCTTCAGCATCTGTCCTTCCAATGAATATTCAAGATTGATTTCCTTTAGGATGGGCTTGTTGGATCTCCTTGTAGTCCAAGGGACTCTGAAGAGTCTTGTCCAACACCACATTTCAAAACCTTCAATTCTTCATTACTCACCATTCTTCATGCCTCAACTGTCACATCTATACATGACAACTGGAAAAATAGCTTTGATTATACTGAAATTTTGCAGCAAAGTAATGTCTTTGTTTTTAAAAGTCCGGCTGGCTTGTCATAACTTTTCTTCAAACAAGCAAGCATCTTTTAATTTCATGATGGCAGGCATCATCTGCGGTGATTTTGGAGCCCCTAAAAATAAAGTCTCTTACTGTTTCCATTGTTTCCCCATCTATTTGCCATGAAGTGATGAGACGAAATGCAAAGATCTTCATTTTTTGAATGTGGAATTTAAGCCAGATGTTTCACTCTCCCCTTTCACTTTCATCAAGAGGCTCATTAGTTTCTCTTCACGTTCTTCCATGAGAGTGGTCTCTTCTGCATATCTGAGGTTATTGATATTTCTCCCACCAACCGTGATTCCAGCTTGTGTTTCATTCAGTTGGGCTCTTCACATGATGTACTCAGCATATAATTTAAATAAGCAGGGTGACAATATACAGCCTTTACTTACTTCTTTCCTGATTTGGAACCAGTCTGCTCTTCCATGTTCAGTTCTAACTATTGCTTCCTGACCTGCATACAGATTTCTCAGAAGGCAGGCACGATGGTCTGGTATGCCAATCTCAGTAAGTTTTCCACAGTTTGTTGTGATCTGCACTGTCAAAGACTTTTATACGGTCAATAAAGCAGAAGTAGTATATTTCTGGAATTCTCTCGCTTTTTCTATGATCCAATGGATGATGGCAATTTGATCTCTGGTTCCTCTGCCTTTTCTAAATCCAGCTTGAACATATGGGATTTCACAGTTCATGTACTGTTGAAGACTTGCTTGGAGAAATTACTTTGGTAGTATGTGAGATGAGGGCAAGTGTTTGTAGTTGAACATTCTTTGAAATCGCCTTTCTTTGGGATTGCAATGAAAACAACCCTTCCAATCCCGTGGCCACTACTGAGTTTTCCAAATTTGCTAGAGTATTAAGTAAGCACTTTAACAGCATCGTCTTTTAGGATTTGAAATAGTTCAACTGCAATTCTATCACAACCACTAGCTTTACTTGTAGTGATGCTTCTAAAGGCCCTCTTGATTTCACATTTCAGGATGTCTAGCTCTAGGTGAGTGATCACACCATCGTGGTTATCTGGATCATTAATATTCTTTTTGTATAGTTCTTCTATATATTCTTTCAACCTCTTCTTAACATATTCTGCTTCTCTTACGTCCATGCCATTTCTGTCTTTTATTTGGCCCATCTTTGCATGAAGCGATCCTTCTCTACCTCTAATTTTCTTGAGCAGATCTCTGATCTTTCCCATTCTGTTGTTTTCCTCTATATCTATGCACTGATCACTTAGGAAGGCTTTTCTAAAATCTCTTCTTGCTATCTTTGGAACTCTGCATTCAGATTTGCATGTGTTTCTTTCCCCTCTTGCCTATGCTCCTCTTTTTTTCTAACTTACTTCTAAGGCATCATCAGACAATCATTTTGCCTTTTTGCAATTATTTTTCTGTGGGATGGTCTTGATTAGGTACGTACAGATCAAAAAACGAAGATTACTGCATCCAGTTCCATTATTTCAAGGCAAATACATGGAGAAACAATGAACACAGTGACAGAGTTTATTTCCCTGGGCTCCAAAATAACTGCAGATAGTGACTGCAGCTATGGAAAAAAAAATACACTTGGTCCTTGGAAGAAAAGCTATGAAAAACCTTGACAGAATACTAAAAAGCATAGACATTACTTTACCAGTAAAGATCTGTAGAGTCAAAGCTATGGTTTTTCCAGAAGTCCTGAGTGGATGTGAGAGATGGACCATAAAGATAGCTGAGTACTAAAGAACTGATGTTTTTTCACTGTGTGCTGGACAAGACTCTCGAGAGTCCCTTGGAATGCAAGGAAATCCAACCAGTGCATCTTAAAGGAAATCAGTCCTGAATATTCATTGGAAGGACCGATGCTGAAGCTGAACCGCTATTATTTTGGCCAATTGATGGATAGAACTAACTCATTATAAAAGACCCTGATGGTGAAAAGATTAAAAGCAGGAGACAAAGGGGAAGACAGAAGATGAAATTGTTGGGTGGCATGATCAACTTGATGAACATGAGTTCGAGCAAGCTCTGGGAGTTTGTGGTGGACAGGGAAGCCTGGCATGCTGCACCCCGTGATATAGCAAAGAGTGGACATGACTGAAAGATTGAACTGAACTGATGTACAGAGGACAATCAGGGAGCAGACAGACGTATTTAAGGAAGGAGGAAGGAACAATTACTGGATAGTTAACAATTTTGGGTCAGCAGGCCATTTCAAGCTGGAGAAGCTGTAGGGAAGCAATTCAATGCCAGGTGGAGAGAATGGTAAGAGAAAGGCAGGGCGGCAGTGCTGGGATTTTCCAGAGGACCAGATCCCACTTCTATTAAACTTTATCAACGTTCAATATTGTTAGATGATTGGAAACATGAGTTTTGTTTTGGAAGTGGTAGAGCAATATTCAATGGAAGGACTGATGATGAAGATGAAGCTCCAACACTTAGGCCAATGATGTCAAGACCCAGTTCTTTGGAAGAGACCCTGAAGCTGGGAAAGATTGTGGGCAGAAAGAGAGAGATATGAGTATGAGATGGCATTGCTTACGCAAAGACATGAGTTTGAGGAAACTACACGAAATAGTGAAAGACAGGGAGGCCTGTTTTGCTGCTGAACATGTAATCAGAAAGAGTCAGACATGGCTTAGCAACTGAACGATACCAATGAGGACATAGGGCCCATTGAAGACTCTGGTCCTGGTTGGAGTGGAGAAAGATTTAGTTGGAAGGGGAGGCTTCCCATCCTCTGGTGCAGGTCCTTGAATCCAAGGTAAGGAGCACAAGATTTTGAATGTTTTACCAAAAATTGTGTTCTAAAAAAAACAAAAAACTGTTTTCTTCAGGAGAGAGAGCTTTGACTGGGTTTGTTCTCTAGATTTTGCTGATGGATGTTGAAGGGATCTGGAGTGGGCTGAGCCTGCAAAAACCAGGTGCCTGGCTGCTGGAGGGCGAGGCTTGTTGTAGACATCTGGCACTAGGTGCAAAACGGATCCAGAAAAAGTGTCCCTTCTGGAGTGTACATGCCAATTTATCACATTGTTTCAGCAGATCACTTCAAAGTTGTTTGGGGGCAAGCAAGAAATGGATGGGTGGTTTGTTTTTGTCAATTCCTGTGGCTAGATGATTAAATGTCTGGTTACTTCATTGCATGGTTGGAATCATACTTGGGAAAGAAGACTAGATCAAGTCTGCACATATATGTTAGTTAAACAGCAAGCATAGGAAGGTTTCTAAGGCAACTGTAGGTAATTTAAACATGAGTGACCAAATGGGGACAGTTTCATTAAACAGTCTGAGATTGACTGTACAGGTTGCCATACTTGTTGCCATGAAAAGAAGCCATAACAGCTACTTGTTGCTACACTGGAGGTGTGGGAAACCGAAAAGAGACCAACAGCCTTACAACTCTCCTTGCAGTGTAATTTCAGGCTAGAATTAGTTGACAAGGAAACGCTGACTGGTAAGCCTGGGAAGGGAGGAATCTGAGCCAGTAATGATTCGCTCTTGTTGGGACCCAGAAAACAGAAGCATCGGCTCAGTCAGAGTTCTGAGTCAGGTTCAGAGACAGATGTCATTTGGCTTGAATCAGTATTTAGCTTTGGGGATGGCAGGCATACCCTCCAAACAGAAGATTTCCATCTCCCCAGGTGGCAGAATAATTCATATTTTTTCCAGACTCAGGAACTCAGTAAGCCCTCTCAGGGCCACCTCTTCTTAGCAGGCACACATGCATCTAGAGGTGGAATTATCATCATCATGCCCATTGACCAGATGAGCAAACTGAGGTTAAGGCACTTGATCAAGGTCATACAGATAAGCACATGAAAAGCCAAGCACAAACCCATGGTAAAAGTCCTCAAATTGTGTGGTTTTGCTCCACACCCACTGGGAGTGGTGGGTGGTGATCTGGCAACAATGTTTAGGCAGAAGCAAGCAGTATTCAGGCTTTAATTGAGGTAAGTAAGGAAAACCAGTAGAACATTCAGCTATGACCCAAATCAAATACCTTATGATTTTATAGTGGAGATGAAAAATAGATTCAAGGGATTAGGTCTGGAAGCCTGAAGATCTATGGATGGAGGTTTGTAACATTGTACAGGAGGTGGTCACAGAAACCATTCCCAAGAAAAACAAATGTGAGAAGGAAAGGGGGTTACCTGAGGAGGCCTTAGAAAAACAAATGTGAGAAGGAAAGGGGGTTACCTGAGGAGGCCTTAGAAACAGCTGAGAAAATAAGAGAAGTGAAAGGCAAAGGAGAAAGGGAAAGATATACTAAATGGAATGCAGATTTCCAGAGAATGGCAAGGGGATATAAGAAAGTCCTCATATTGAACACTGTAAGAATTAGGGGAAAATAATAGAAATGTAAAGAGTTTAGATCACTTCAGGAAAATTGGAGCTACCAGAGGAACACTTCATGCAAGGATGGCCACAATAAAGGGCAGAAAAGTCAAACAGCTAACAGAAGCAGATGAGATTAAGAAGAGGTGGCAAGAATGCACTGAAGAACTGTACAAAAACAAAAGATTGGGATAGGGATGATGCTTGTGTCACTCATGTAAAGCCAGATATACTGGAGTATGAAGTCAAGTGGGCCTTAGGAAGCATTACTACAAACAATGATAGGAGAGGTGATGGAATTCCAGTTGAGCTATTTAAAAATCCTAAAGAATGAGGCTGCAAAAGTGCTGCATTCAATATGACAGCAAATTTGGAAAATTCAGCAGTGGCCACAGTGCTGGAAAAGGTCAATTTTCATTCCAATCCAAAAGAAAGGCAATTCCAATGAATGTTCAAATTATCATGCAATTTCACTCATCTCACTTGCTAGCAAGGTAATGTTCAAAATCCTTCAAGCTAAGCTTCAACACTACATTAACTGAGAACTTTCAGATGTACAGACTGGTTTCAGGAACCAGAGATCAAATTGGCAACATCCACTGGACCATAGAGAAAGCAAGGGAATCCCAGAAAACATTTCTGTCTGCTTCACTGATTATGCCAAAGCCTTTCACAAAAAGGACCACAACAAACTGTGGAAAATTCTTAAGGAAATGGGAGTACCAGATCACCTTACCTGTCTCCTGAAAAGTCTGTATGTAGGTCAAAAAGCGACAGTTAGAATCATATGCAGAACAACTGGAAAATTTAAAACTGGGAAAGAAGCATGACAAGGTGTACATTCTCACTCTGGTTATTTAACTTCTATATAGGATACATCATTCAATATGATGGACTGCATAAATCCCAAGCTGGAATAAAGACTGCTGGGAGAAATATCAACATCCACAGATATGAAGATGACACTGCCCTAATGGCAGAAAGCAAAGAAGAAATAAAGTCCTCTTGATGAGGAGAGGAGATGCAAAAACTGGCTTAAAACTCAACATTCAAAAAACTCTTCACAAAAATATACTCAACATTCATGGCATCTGGTCCCACCACATCATGCCATATAGATGAGTGAAACATGGAAACAGTGGCAAATTTTATATTCTTGGGCTTCAAAACCACAATGGACCTTGACTGCAGCCCAAAATTAAAAGACACTTACTTCTTGGAAGGAAGAAAGGCTATGAAAAACTTGCATAGTGTATTAAAAAGCAGAGCCTCACTTTGCTACAGAGGTCTGTAGTGTCAAAGCTATGATATTTCAGTAATCATGTACAGATGAGTGATCTAGACCATAAGAAAGTGTGAATGCTGAAGAATCAAGCTTTTGAACTGTGGTGCTTGAGAAGATTCTTGAGAGTCCCTTATACAACAAGGAGATCAAACCAGTCAATCTGAAAGAAAATCAACTTATGACGCCTGCTGACTCAGCTGAGGCATCTACTGAGGGCCTCCAGGTGGAAAGAATGGATTCTTCCACTGCAAAAGAGCCTAACCATGGCAGCTCCAAGCAAATACTTTGTAGCTCCACCCCTGGAGGAAGGTCAGAAAGGCTGAAGGCTCTATGTACCTTGGGTTCCCTGATGCAGGCGTTGCATTTTCCCCAACAGCACTGGAGGCCAAGGAAGGGGCATTCTGGGCCCTGGAAGAGGCGGATGGCTCAGGGATCCACTGGGACCACCACTTACCAGGTAGGACTGGAAAGGACAGAGCAGGCATATGTGGCAGAGAGCTGGTGACTGGGGTGTTGGAAAAAGAGGGAACCAGCTTTGAATGAAGCACCTCACTCAACATCCCTTGGAGGAGAAGCCCAGTGATAAGTTCGTCTGAGATGGGATGAAGAGAGTCTATTTCATCACCCCTTATAATTCCTCTGAATGAGGAGGCGGTGGAGTTTATGTGTCATCACAAACTCTTCCATGGCCTAGACCATCTGCCAGTTGCTATCCTTGGGGCCGCCTCTCTCCAGCTACAGTCATGTAGTTCTGGAGGAAATTAACAATCATGTTGCTGCTGAGTCAGGGCCAAAGACAATGTAAAGCCAATCATAAGACACCATGTCCCTGACAGGATGGCTGATCTGGGGCTGTACATGTGAACTGAGGTGGGTCATTCAGAGAACACCCTTGAACTCTGATGTCTGCAATCCTTTTTCCTTACTAGGAGATGCCTTCAGGATTTAACACCTTAGGGCAGGTAGCTTGAACTCCCTCACTAGGTGTAGAAGCCTTAAGGAAAAATGTTGCCAGGCTAAGACCATCGAAAAAGAGTGAAGGGAAATAGCGAGGGTGAAAGAGAATTGATGACTTCTGATTTCTTGGTTCCAGTCACTGAGACCTTTGTATTTGCTCTGAGTCTTGTATCCTGGATTCGCAGAATCATTTCAATGAGTCTCCCTTTTCCTTGAAGCCAGTTGGAGTGGGGCTCCTCTCAATTTTGATTCAGACTTGGCTCTAGATCCTTCACATCCAGACACAAACAGAGGCAACATTTGCTTCAACACCATTAAGAGTGAAACCCTTTATTCTTTACTGAGAATAGGGTGTACAGAACACCAAATACAGTTCACCAGCATCCTGGGCAGGAGTGCCCAAACTGTGAGTGAGTGTGTGTTAGGAACAGCCTTACTGATTCCTGAACCACTCCAGTCTTTTACACTGCCGGTGCCAGGCCAATCCTGTCATTTCTTCGATCAAAGACCGAGAAATAAAGCCTCAGGAAGACGTCACCCAGGACCCAGGACTCTGTAGATGTCCTCACTCTTTTCGCTCTAAAGGCGGTATAGCAGCGGCCTCTGGAATCCTGGGGGAGTCAGAGACACACACCAGTCAGCATGAGCCCTTACCAGTGACTCCCTCCAATATCCAGACCCAGCAAAATTCTTTATTTTATTTCCCTCTTTTGGTAAGTATCAAGGGGTTTTCTCAGCAGCAGGGTATATGAGAGTTCATCCAAAACCAACGAGGGCCAAGACATCAGGTTGTCATGAGGAAGGGTGTGGTGAGTGGAGGACTGGGAAGTGGGGAAACAGAGGAATGTAAAACAACAAAGTCCTACTATAGAGCACAAGGAACTATATTCAATATTCAGCGATAAATCACTTGAAAAAGAATAAGGAAAAACATTTTTATAGTATAACTGAGTCACATTGTTGTGCACCAGAACTTAATGCAACAAGAAGATCAGTCACACTTCAATATAATTATTTAGAAAAGAACAAGTGTGTCCATAGTTCCCCTCACTCCCTGTTTCTTTCCTTCTGACTTCCGCTCCTTGTTTCTCTGTGGAGAATGCTGGTTCTACTCCTGAATCTAAGAAAAAACCTTTATTTTGTATTGGAGTGTAGCTGATTAACCGCAATGGTGTGACATGGCCGCCACCCGCGTGCTCCTCCCAGCAGCAGCCCAAGGGTCCCTGCAACCTCCAGTTTGAGAACCAACCCTCAGTATTGTCCCCTCACCTTGAGGATGTAGGCTCGACCTGGCACTGGGTAGTTGATGCCATTGATGGTGAAGATAATAGAGGGCAGAGTATTGACCGCAGAACATGAAACATAGTGCTGTTATTGAGAGAATGTGAGAGGTTGACTATGGAGATCCTTCTTATATGCGGAGACTGGGAGTGACCCTGGGGCATGACCCGTCACCTTGGAACCCCGTTGCTTGGCGCCAATGAGCTTTTGTACGTTATCGACCAGTCTTCCTGGGCCTTGGATATGTGATGCCCCGGTGTCCACCATGGCCGCGCAGGCATCAGAACAAGCAATAACCTCTCTTTTCATGGTGATGCTGAGAGACAATGGAAGAAAGGGGGCAACAAGGTCACTGTGAGTCTCCACAGAGTTGCTCCCTTCCTGACTGTCTTGTAAACAGCTCTTCATCTCTCGCCCTCTTTTCCTTTGCCCTCAACACAGCACCTTTCTTGACATCCTCGAATGCAGTACTTGAAAACACCAGGATATTTTGTACCTTGACACAAGCTGGCCTTCATTCCTAGAAGACTCCACTCCCCTTTGACTAGCTAATTTTTTCTCATCTCCCAGATTCCCATTTAATTGTCATTGATTCAGGGAAGTCTTTCCCCTGGTGTTTATCAGTCTCCTGTCTTGGTCACTCTCTGTAGACCCTTCCTCATGTCTGCTGCTGCTGGTGATGCTAATTCACTTCAGTCGTGTCCGACTCTATGCAGCCTCATAAAGAGCAGCCCACCAAGCTCTGCCGTCCCTGGGATTGTTCAGGCAAGGTACTTTGGTGAGTTGCCAGTGCCTTCTCCTCCTCATGTCTAGCATGTACCAAAGTCACAATTCACTATGTGGGTGAGTTACTTCATGTACATCTGCCTTCTTAGATGTGAGGGCGAGTTTTATTCTCCTTGCATCCCTAAAGTGCCTGGCACACAGTAGATGCCCAATGCTTGTCTGTTCAATGAGTGAATGAGACTGAGAAAACAATAAGAAACCTCCAGAGAGCTGTATCTGGTGGGAAACAAATAACATGTTGCACACAGAGTGAAGATGGAGATTCACAGGGGCAGCAGATTCTTATAGTAGGGGGAGAGAGGGGCTCCTCTGGGAGAGGGTATCTCCCAGCATTGCTCCTACAACCAGCTCAGACTCTGAGACCCTGGCCAGGAAATACATGACTAGCCCACACAAACTCCAAAGGATAAGTCAGCTTTTGTATTCGGGTGTCACACAGAACCATATGAATTATGCTTCTGTCCTCAGGACACTCCTGGATCCCTCCTTCCTGATTCTCTGTTATAGCCACTGCCCCACTGTGTGCCCATGAACACTGCTTTCACATCTTAAGACTGCAGCCAACCTCTATCCACTGCTGGGTAGCTGCTCCCTAAGAAGACCAGTTTCTCCATTTTCTCAGTAGTGTCCCTGTTTTTAAAATGACATTTATCTGTACTGAGAACTTCCTACGTCCTAGGTAGCCCTGGACAGTTGGTCATCTTATCATAACTCTGTTCAGGCTGGTAAATTTTTCCCTGATCCTCTGTTCACCACACTATAGAGTCCTCTACCATGCTTCCCACCTCAAAGCGTAGTGGGTGCAGCCCTATCCCAGCTGCACAGACCTCTCTGGATCCTTTTAGCACCCTGGCAGAGCCTTGCTCAGAAGTCCTGGGCATTATGAACCCATGGGTTGTTTGTGTATCTATGTGCTTGTGTGTTTGTTTGTATGTGTGTTTGTACGTGTCTCTGTGAGTGCTTGTGTGTCTCTGACTAGCTATGTATGTTTTTATGTGTCTCTGTGTAGGTTTATATATGTCTGCTTGTATGTTTCCAAGTGTCTCTGTGTCTGTGTCGTTGTGGGTGGTGTACATGTCTGTGTGACTGTGTGTCTGAGAATGCATGTGTGTGTGTCTGCCTCTGTCCATGTACATTAGCAGGAGCATCACTTGGGCTGACCCTCAGAGGGAGAGGCTTACCGGTCTACAGGTATAGTCCAGTCACTTGCTTGGATCAATGGTACCCAGTTGAGCTCTCCCTTGTAGTAGTGGTGGTCCACCCCACCAAACATCACCACACTGCCCTCCTGCTCGTCTCTGTAGAGAGAAGTGAGGGGGGATCCTTGGAGGCCAGTAACAACAGCACTGTCTGAGAGCTGTGCTGGTCCAACCATCAAGGCCCTAATAAGTTCTCCATGTACAGATGCAGAAATCGAGTCCAGAAGAGATAGAGATCCAGACTGAGGTCTGTTACTGTCTCATGAGCGGCACAGCGAAGCTTAGAAGCTGAATCACTTGTCTGAGCTCCACCCACTATGTCTTCTGAAGACACGCTGGACCTTCAGCGACCTGAGTGCTCAGACACCCTCAGAGGACATGGCGCTGAAATGTTTTGGCTTTTCCTGTGTCCACCTTATCTTTTTTCAGGAAAATCAAGGCCTGGGAGTTCTAAGGGTGTGTGTTCAGGTCACCCAGAGTTGGCGCCACTGGCCTGTGACCTACAATGTCCAAAGGGCCCCACACTCAGAAGGGATCCCACCTCTGCTCTCTCTGTCTTGAAATGCCTAATATTTCTTGAATGAGGGGTCCCACACTTTTGTGTCCCACACTTTCATGTCTCTCTGGCTCCACAAATTGGGGAGCTATTCCTGGGCTCTCTTTTAAATGCTAATGAGGAAGGAAAGATATCCACCATCCTTCTCTTTCCTTCCTTATCAAAATCATAAGCAAATTGTAATGCTTTTTCCTCCAACTTGTTTCCTGTTGTCTTCCTTTTGCCTCCCTCATGACTCACCCCCTAGACCAAGTTACTGGTCTTGAGCCCAGGAGTAGGGTTGTGTTCCAATAAAATTTTATTTATAAAAGCCAGTGGTGAAGCCAGGTATAGTTATCCTTGCTTATATTACTCTCAGGATACTTCTTTATCAAGTGTTCTATAATTTCTGTGCAACTGAAAGCATCTTACAGCTAATTTGGAGAAAGGAATTGTCCATCTCAGACTTACTTGCTCAAGTAGAAGGCAAAAACAGGCTCAGAAATGGCACCTTCATTCTTCAGCTTGTCAAAGATGGGGATGGTTCTAGACCAGGATTGCTTTGGGTAATTCAAGCCCAAGATGCCATCAGATCTTCCGCCCTGAAACCCGTATTCTGCCACGCTTAGACCGAATGGCTGGTCAGTACTTACTAGGTCCCCAATCTGTGGGAGAGAAGAGTGTTCCCACTTACAGATACATGAAGTGGGGCTAGGACTGGACTGGGGTGCATTGCCATTAGATCTTCAGAGAAGAATTAAGGCTGGGCTCTGTCTTTGGTTGCCCACAGACAGAGCAAGGTGGAAGGGGAATTGGGATTCCATTTGAGAGATGCTGTGAATTTTAAAACATCTGCCCCTCTGAAAAACACCACCTGAGTGAGTCAAATTGGCCTCATGGCTTCTGTCCAGGTGGGGCAACCAAGAGTCAGGCCAGGTCCCATTGGTGCCACCTTATGGACAACACAATCGAGAGCAAGATAGCCTTCTCTTTGGCATCACTGTGACCTAATGACAGGAATGGACTGCATTCT
Organism: Budorcas taxicolor; assembly: GCF_023091745.1. Taxonomy (NCBI): domain Eukaryota; kingdom Metazoa; phylum Chordata; class Mammalia; order Artiodactyla; family Bovidae; genus Budorcas; species Budorcas taxicolor. Next base: position 38,086,061 of record NC_068934.1, read on the forward strand.
CTGTAAGGTACTGTGGATTCTGCATCTGTCCAGGAAGACAGAAACAAAAGCACAATCTTGCTTGCAGGGTTCTATGAAATTACTATCTGGGGAATTCACGTTGGGGGATATGTGTATATTTCTGTGAGCATGTATGAGAGAAAAAGAGAGAGAGGGGAACTACTCAAGTATTTTGGGGGAGGCAAGCCATAGATTTATTAGATTCTCAAGGGTCCTCTAGAGTGAGAACTCATTTATCAGGCCCCTTGACTTCTCAGGCCTCCAGTTTCCCATTCTGGATACCTGAAGCCCTTGACTGCCCCAAGGGTCCCCAGATCAGTTTTATCCTGTCCCCAAACACCCCACCACAACTTCAGTCCTGAATAGCCAGCCTAACTCCACCCTTTACCGCATGTGTCCTCTCAGCAAGGCCCTTGCTGTCTGGACCTCAGTTTCCTGATATGTCTCATGAGCTAATCAGAGTAACTGCTTTGTGGGGTTGTTGCAGAATTAAACCAGTTATCACCTGAAAGTGGCTGGAACAGTCTGCTAATATAAAAGTGGCTGCTTTTATCCCTTCTTGCTCCAAGCGAAATGAACCTTGAACTGCTCATGGGCAGAGGAGCTGAAGTCCACACCTCAAGCCACACTCTGGGTTAGCTAATCTGTTTGCTCCTGTGTCACCATGGGCACTGCCACCCCAGAGACATGATCCTGTGAATAAGATGGCCAATATCTATGGGAGTTAGGCTAGGAAGTGTCCTGCCACATGGTCCTGCATCTGTTTTGCAAGCAGTGGTCACCACATATCCAGTCCTGACTCAGCATTTTTTACAATGTTACCCGAACTGTGTCATAAGCAACAACTCCTTTCATTGTCCCAGCTCCATAGATGATCCTGAACGTCTTATTGGTAGGCCGGAAGGTGGAAGACTGAAGATGTCTGAACCTAATGTGTGTAGCTGCAGACACAAGAGATGAGTGTCATCAGGTGCCAAGGGTGGAAAAAAGGGTGGCAGGGCAAGGGAAAGATGGTCTGGGTAAGGTGTGTCTGTACTCACAACAGGCTGAGCTGTTGCAATAGTCGGAGGGCACCCACAAGTCAGATGAGCCTGTGTCAAAGACAACCTGGAATTCTTGAGGGGGTGTTCCAATGGTGATATTACCCACATAGAGTATCTACAGGGAGAAGGAGGGAGTGGGTTAGTGCAGAACTGGCTACCCTCTGTTCCCACACTGATGACTCCCTCTGGTGTCACATATCTCTTGAGAACACTTTCTAACCACCGTTCAATTCACAGACTTTGGTCACAGAATTATCTGCATTTGATATATATTTCCTGTGCTACATTGTAAGCAAGATATTGACTCTATGAACAGGCGTTGAAGTGGTACCTCCTGCATGGGAAGCCCAGAGGCATAACCACTGGACCTCCAGGACTGCTGGACACCCAGGGAAGTCCTTGGGCCTTCATTTGAGAAGCTCTGTAGTCTCTTCAAACCAAGCCTTAGGACCCCCTTCTCCAGGAGGTCCTTCTTGATCAACTCCAGTCACTCCCTCTAAACTCAGACCACATCCAATCAACACCACACAGGTGACCCTTTCATTTGACAGGTATTTACTCTTTGCCTATCTCTCAGGCTGGCGTGGGCATTTTTGAAGACAAAATAAGCCCTTTTCTAATCGAAAAACAGTGAGCACTGTGTTAGATTCTTATGGCCATACACGGAATACAGGTTCAGTAAATTTTTCCTGCTGTTCTTGCATCTGTGGAAACCAAATTCCTCTACCTGGGGATTCACAATTGCTTTGCAGTGGATTCTACCTTTTAATCACTGATGGCTCACTCTTCATCTGTATCTGAGTGGCTCACCTAGTTCCTAAGGAACAACCACCCTCAAACTAATGACACATGTTTGACAAAGAAATGGATATTTATTTCCCTGCCACCTGGTAATGGCCAGGCCCAGTCACAAAGACCAACAGTTGAGGATGAGAATGCCTTCTCCTCTGGGTGGGGTTCCTGTTTTCCAGTGTCTCGGCCTCCTGCAGGAACCCCAACCCCAACATCCCACCTGGCACCTCCAGATGAGCCCCATGCTAAGCTAGAGCACCAGGGAGCACTGTGGAGCACCATCATCCCAAAATACTCACATCTCTGATGTTTCTCAGTGGGTGAATAGTTAGATTTGAACCACGAAAAGAAATCTGGGGCAGTCTGTAAGCATGCTCCCTCAAGACATCGTTCAGCATGTTTTTACCACTGAGGGTTTTTCTCATGGTCTTCACTCTCCTTAGAGGTATTCTTTCACCGAGCATTTGACAAAGAAAACAAAGAAGATGCTACAATTAGCTGTCAGTGTTAAGGTATAACTGTCATTGTAATGGCCCTGTGTGTTTTCTAATCATTTTTATGAGGCACATTATTATCAGAATATTATGCATATACCATGGCAAAGACATAGATTTGAATACAGGTTCTCTCTGCCATCTTATGTAAGCCATATGACCATGAGGTGCCTCGGTGTCCCCTTCAGCAAAATGGTGAAATGTAACAGTACAAACCCTCCAAATAGAATATCTTGGGGATAATTGAAGTAATGGATATTAGGAACCTGATAAATAGGAAGTGTCAACAATGACAGCCATTAGCATTGCTGTTGCCATCCCACTCATTCCTTCTCAAAGAACCTCAAGAAGAGAAGTAGAAGGGGGACTTTTATTCTATTTTACAAGGGAGAAACTTGAAATGCAAGAGTTTTCTGAGTTGGATGTTGTCACACTGCTTGTCAGATATATGACAGTTTATCTTTCTCCAAGTTGAAGGAGAAGAGAGAGTTGGAAGAAGAATCCAAGATGTAGGGTACAAGAAAGGGAAATTCAGAGGCTTTAGAAGGAAGTAAGAGTCAAATGAAAAATTAAAAGCAAACAACACAAAGAGAAATAGACTCTCAGTGACTTCCAAAGAGATGGAGAGATAAATGACAGTGATACAGAGATGCAGATATAGGCATATACACACTGAAGTAGACAGGGAAAAAAGAGGACATGTTGAGCAAAATGTAGAGAAGTGCTATTCCATAGGACCACATCACCATTTGCATAGACTGGGCACTGAACAGTTGCAAGGAGTTGCATTTTCAACAGGTCATGACCTGACTAGACCCCAAGTGTTGTGCAACCCTAGTCTACACAAAGACCTTGGGATCCACAGTTCCTATAGCAAGTTACTTATCAATAAGTCAGAGTTGAACTTTAAGACTCTTAGGGAAATATTCCATTCCCTTCTAAACCTGATGGGTGGAAGAATAATCAGATGAAAATAAAAATCAGATAAAGGAATATGATGTGACATACAGTCCCCATACTTACTTGACTATGCACTCTGAGAAGGCCACCAGCCCAAGGAGCACAAGCCACTTCATGCTTCTTTTCTGGCTCCAAGTACTCAGGGAAGTTTAGGTTCTTAGTGTGTAGTGGTGACTGGGAGCCCCTAGTTATATATGCTCTGACCTACCCTAGTTTTCCCCTTCAGGCCATTAAAGATCTGAAAAAAACACAAAGGTTTCGATAAAAACTTTACCTTCTTCAGTGTCCTTGGCGAATGGACTTTGAAGCTTTTCAGAATACAGAGAATTGAGCTGTAATCTCTTCCTTGAATCTTGGCTCAAAAATCAAGCTGATCTGCATGGACATCTAAGAAGATCGAAAACCAGGCTACTGGGAGAAAAAACTGCTAACAACATCATGAAAATGGATATTAGGGGCCATGCTCGACATGTGTGGTTTCATGTGATCTTCCTAGCTACTTTGTGAGATATGCATTGCTGACTTTGTGAGATATGCATTGCCCTCTTCTTTGCTGAGGACATTGCTAGGATGATAAGTTGTCAAATGGCAAAGTGAAGACTTCAGGGACAGCCCAGGGACATACAACTGGGTTTAGGTAGTTGGTCTAATGGCAGACTTAGGGGCACTTATGATGCCAGGCTGCATCAAAGATTTAGGGCAGAGCAGTACTTCAGTTGCATGGTTTCTGTATTGGAAGAAATGTCAGATGCATCCACAAGCTATTTTATAGCATCCAACAACTGTACAAGGAAGAACTGTGTGCTAGGTTCTGGGTTAAAGGCTTCAAAGTCAAAGTTGATCAAGACAAAAGTAGTCTTTATCTTAATAGAGCTAGAAGTCTAGTTCTAACAAAGTCATGGCCCCAGGAGGCAGGAGATATGATACTAGGACTAGGTGGCCATGTTGGAATATGGGCAGCACAGGCCTTACCTCTGTTAGCAGCCTTTCTTCCACTTCACCCATGCTCGAAAGCAGGCCAGTTGGCCATGTTTTCAAGAAAATCAGAAGTTTGGATATTTATGTACAATCTTCTAATTTTAATGTGAGCAACTAATTTTATTTTCCTGAAAAAAACAGTGGGAACATAATCTCTACAGTGATGTGCTGGAATCAGCCTTTAGTCTGCAGGGTTGTTTCTGGCCTAGAGTTGGGAGTGCAGTAGGGACAGAAAGGAATTTAATTCATGTTGGTTGATTTTAAAAGAGAGTGAATGCATAGTAAACATGCTGACTCATTGGAAAAGACCCTGATATTAGGAAAAATTGAAGTCAAGAAAAAGAAGCGGAAGACAGATGATGAGATGGTTGGATAGCACCACCAAGTCGATGGACAGGAGCTTGAGAAAGCTCCAGGAGTTGGTGATGGATAGGGAAGCCTTGCCTGTTGTAGTCTATGGCGTTGCAAAGAGACGGACACAACTGAAGTACTGAACTGAACTGAACAAATTGAAAACAAACAAACAAACAAAAGACTAATAAATCTAATTGCATCAAGATGTTGACTATCTACCTATAACAACACATTACTTAAGTGGCTTTAAAATTCAGACTTATGACTCTACATTCAGAGTGGAATATCTTCTAAGGAAAAAGAAAATCCTGCCCATCAAAAACAAAACCAAAGAAAACCAAAAGAAAAAGGGGAAAGAAATCTGACACTATATTCATCAGCTTCAGTTCAGTTCAGTTGCTCAGTCATGTTCAACTCTTGTGAGCCCATGAATGGCAGCACACAAGGCCTCCTTGTCCATCATCAACCTGGAGTCCACACATATTCATGTCCCTTGAGTTGACGATGCCATCCAACCATCTCATCCTCTGTCATCCCCTTCTCCTCCTGCCCTCAAACTTTACCATCATCAGGGATTTGTCAAATGAGTCAGCTCTTTGCATCAGGTGGCCAAGGATTGGAGTTTTAGCTTCAGCATCAGTCCTTCCAGTGAACATTCAGGACTGATTTCCTTTAGGATGACTGGCTGCATCTCCTTGCAGTCCAAGGGACACTCAAGATTCTTCTTCAACACCACCATTTAAAAGTCCAGTTCTAACTACTGTTTCCTGACCTGCATACAGGTTCCTCAAGAGGCAATTCAGGTGGTCTGGCATTCCCATCACTTTCAGAATTTTCCACATTTTATTGTGATCCACACAGTCAAAGACTTTGGCATAGTCAGTAGCACAGAAGTAGGTGTTTTTCTGGAATTTCTTGCTTTTTTAATAATCCATCAGATGTTGGCAATACGATCTCTGGTTCCTCTGCCTTTTCTACAACCAGCTTGATCATCTGGAAGTTCATGATTCATGTATTGCTGAAGCCTGGCTTGGAGAATTTTTAGCATTACTTTACTAGTGTGTAACATGAATGCAACTGTGTGGTAGTTAGAGCAATCTTTGGCACTGCCTTTCTGTGGGATTGCAATGAAAACTGACGTTGTCTAGTTCTGTGGCCACTGCAGAGTTTTCCAAATTTGCTAGCATATTGAGTGCAGCATTTTCACAGCATCATCTTTCAGGATTTGAAATAGTTCAACTGGAATTCCATCACCTCCACTAGCTTTGTTCATAGTGATGCTTCCTAAGGCCCATTGACTTCACATTCTAGGATGTCTGGCTCTTGGTGAGTGATTACACCATCGTTATATCTGGGTCATGAAGATCTTTTCTGTACAATTCCTCTGTGTACTCTTGCCACCTCTTCTTAATATCTTCTGCTTCTGTTAGGTCCATATCATTTCTGTCCTTTATTGAGCTCATCTTTGCATGACATATTCCCATGGTATCTCTACTTTTCTTTAAGTGATCTATAGTCTTTCCCATTCTGTTGATTTCCTCTATTTCTTTGCATTGATCGCTGAGGAAGGGTTTCTTATCTCTCCTTGCTATTTTTCATAACTCTGCATTCAAATGGGTAAATCTTTGATTTTCTCCTTTGCTTTTTGCTTCCCTTCTTTTCATAGCTATCTGTAAGGCCTCCTCAGACAGCCATTTGGCTTTTTGGATTTCTTTTCCTTGGGGGTGGTCTTGATTCCTGTCTCCTGTACAATGTCATGGACCTCTATCCATCGTTCATCAGGCACTCTGTCTATTAGATCTACTCCCTTAAATCTATTTCTCACTTCCACTGTATAGTCCTAAGGGATTTGATTTAGGTCATACCTGAATGGTCTAGTGCTTTTCTCCACTTTCTTCAATTTCAGTCTGAATTTGGCATAAGGAGTTCATGATCTGAGCCACCAAGAGCTCCCAGTCTTGTTTTTGCTGACTGTATAGAACTTCTCCCTCTTTGGCTGCAAAAAATATAATCAATCTGATTTTGATGCCAACCATCTGGTGATGTCCATGTGTAGAGTCTTCTCTTGTGTTGTTGAAAGAGGGTATGTGCTATGACCTTGCATTCTCTTGGCAGAATGCCTTTGCCCTGCTTCATTCTGTACTCCAAGCCCAAATTTGCATGTTACTCCTGGTGTTTCTTGACTCCTACTTTTGTATTCCAGTCCCCTACAATGAAAATGACATATTTTTTGGGTGTTTTTTCTAGAAGGCCTTGTAGGTCTTCATAGAACTGTTGAGCTTCAACTTCTTCAGCCTTACTCATCGGGACATAGACTTGGATTACTGTGATATTGAATGGCTTGCCTTGGAAATGAACAGAGATCATACTATCGTTTTTGAGACTACATCCAAGTACTGCATTTCAGACCCTTTTGTTGACCATGATGTCTACTCCATTTCTTCTAAGGGATTCCTGCCCGCAGTAGTAGATATAATGGTCATCTGAGTTAAATTCACCCATTCCAGTCCATCTAAGTTCGCTGATTCCTAGAATGTCTGTGTTCTCTCTTGTCATCTCCTGTTTGACCACTTCCAGTTTGCCTTGATTCATGGACCTAACAATCCAGGTTCTTATGCAATATTGCTCTCTACAGCATCAAATCTTGCTTTTATCACCAGTCCCACCGCTTTGTGTTGTCTTTGCTTTGGTTCCATCCCTTCATTCTTTCTGGAGTTATTTCTCCATTGATCTCCTTATTGGGCACCTACTGACCTGGGGAGTTCATCTTTCAGTGTTCTATCTTTTTGTTTATCATACTGTTCTTGGGGTTCTCAAGGCAAGAATACTGAAATGGTTTGCCATTCCCTTCTCCAGTGGACCACATTCTGTCAGACCTCTCCACCATGACCCATCCATCTAGGGTGGCCCCACACGGCATGGCTTAGTTTCACTGAGTTAGACAAGGCTGTGGTCCGCATGCCAGATTGGCTAGTTGTCTGCGCATGTGGTTTCAGTCTGTCTGCCCTCTGATGCCCTCTCTCAGCACCTACCATCTTATTTGGGTTTCTCTTACCTTGGACGTGGGGTATCATTTCACTGCTCTCCAACAAATTACAGCCTCTGCTCTTTACCTTGGAAGTAGAGTAGCTGCTCTTGTTTGCTGCCCCTGATTTGGACGTGAGGTTATTCCTCTCCGCCACACTTCTGTACTGCAGTTGTTGCCATCATGCATCTGCACAACCATCACAGCAGAGGCGAGCAAAAATTGAACCACTTATTGTTCTTCATATTGTTTCTGTTATTGTGACAGAATCGCATGTATGTTAACAAGTAAAAGCAAGATGATAATTAAAACTAATGTTTTAAAGTAAGCCTTTCAGTGGCGAGAAGAAAAGGTTCACACATAACATATACAAGTTTAATTCAAACCCTGCTATCTTAAAACTTGAACTGAAAGCATAAGTTTGTACCAACTAATTATATTTATTTTCATTTTAATTTTTAAGGAAAATGGGTACTTCCTCCTCCAACTTCTGTAAAGCCTAGAAGTAGTAACAACTTGATGACAGTGCCTATTCTGAGGTCTAACATGTAGCTTCTAGATATATTTCCCATCAGAAGATCTTAAAAAGATGGCTGATTACTGGACTGGGTAGAGAAATGCACAAAATAATCTTGGGAATCATGAAGGACCAGAAAACTGAGGGACTTCAAAGACCAGTGGGGACTGGGCAGAATGTTTAGGAATCTGAATGAAAAGGCATGACATCTACCAGTTTGTTGGGCAGAGTGATGTTTCTGCTTCTCAACACACTATTTATGTTTCTCATAGCTTTCCTGCCAAGAAACTAATGTCTTCTGATTTCATGGCTGCAGGCACCATCCACAGTGGTTTTAGAAGCTAAGATGAAGAAATCTGTCAGTGCTTCGACATTTTCTCCTTCTATTTGCCATGAAGGGTGGGGCTGGATCCCACAAACTTAGTTTCTTAATATTGAATTTTAAGGTGACTGAATGTGTCCAAATGTTAATAGGAAACATCTAATTTGTCACTGTGATAGACTGCTAGGACACCAACTCACCCTTCTGAGCACTGAGAGAGGAAAATAATCATCAATATTTAAGCTGTTTTTGTTTCTATTAAGCATAGGTTATGTAACTACAAAGAGTTCCAGGAAAACAAGCTAGACTCCCTCTTCTGTGGGTGATGAGAAAGTGATGGGGAGCAGCTATAATACAGTTGAAGCCTCACTCAGTGGCCTGCAGCTCACCTCCTGCTGTGGAGGTCTGGTTCCTAATAGACCAAAGACTGGTACTGGTCCTGACCCACTGTGCTGGTATTGTGGACTCCTGCTCTAAAACCAATAGTGGGACATTCTGTAAGACAAACCACCATGCTTCCGCCCATTTTTTAAACAAATGAATGGCATTAAAATTGGGAGAGGAACAGTTATTTAGTCCTAAAGGAGAACAACCAAGTGCAACATATGACTACATTCTTTCAATAAACTGTGAAAAGACATCTGCTTTTTGAGCATCAGGGTAATTTGCACATGGACTGGATATAAAATGTTCATTTTTGGGGGGGAACAAAAGAGCTTTTTTTTTTTTTTCATATCCTATCATTCTACCACAGATACTCATTATGTAGATGTGGTGAAATGTTCATCTTGTCCCTAAAATACTTCAGGGAAAATGAATAAGCATTAAAACAGAGAACGAAACAATGGTTTGTCTTGATTTAAAAACAGATAGCTGCTATGCATAGCTGCTATGGATTGAATTGTGTTTACCCTTGACTGCCAATGTGATGGTATTAGGAAGTAGGGCATTTGGGAAGTACCCAGGTTGACATGAAGTTTTGATGGTGGTCCCTCATGATGGGAGTAGCCTCTGCTTCGTTTTCTCTCTTATTCTCCCTCTTCCTTCCCTTCCACCACCACATGTGAGAACATAGCAAGAAGAGAAAGACTGATGCAAGTCAAGAATGTCTTCGCTGGGAACCCAATTGGCCACCACCTTGATGTTGCATAGTCTTCAGTCTATGACAACCTGTGGGACTAAGAAGTTAGTTTTGTAGTTATTGATGCCAAATGATGAAACATAGGGTTCATGACACTCTTCTTTCTTATATTTGTTATGTTTGAATTTTTTCTGCAGTAAGAGGTTTATGGAAAGTCCATTTTGAAGGTTCTGTCTTAGTGATACCCTGAGGAGTCCAAGAATACAGATTTAGGCAGGTCCCAAATGAATGAGTGATTGGAGGGCCACATGCTCCTTACTCCAACTCATCTCTTGTCATCTGAAAACTGTCCCCCACTTCTGACACCCTTACCACCCCCTTCCCCAATCTGCATCTCCATTCCTCTCCTAAGCTCAGTCATCTAGCTGAAGATGTTGATGACTCAGGACAGTGTCTGGAAGCAGAAGGAATGTGGACATTTTTAGGAAGAATGAACTGGGAAGACCCGTCTTGGTTTTCCCTCCTTTAGTGCGATTTGCAGGTGAGGGATTGGGCCTGGGTAGGGAGGGAGCCACAAGTGAGACTGCCTAGATATCTACAATTGAAGGGCAGAAAAATTCAGAACCCAGTAACCAGGAGGTGGGAAGTGTGCACAGGACCCAGGAGGGAAGGAAGAAATACTGGGAAAAGAATAGTGCCTACAGGAGGGCGAGACCTTCTTGAGACTTCCGGTTAAACTTGGAAGTCATGTCCTTCCTGCTGGAATTGCTGCTCCACATGTGGAGGGGAGAGAGCTCTACTCACTCCTAATGAGTCAAAGGGAGAGGGACAGTGTCCCCCAGAGGCCCTTTGATTTCACTCTAACTGTGGGTATCATCCCAAGCCAGAGACCAAATGGCAGGTCATCCTAAAGATGACCTACTTTAAAAAGTATTTAAAATACTACAAAATTTGTCTAAGAGTCCTGGCATATCTAGTTCCCAGAGTTTTTTTGGAGAGATGATTCATCACCCTAATTTGGGATTCTGCTGAGGAATCTACATGCTTCCCCTTTGGTAACTTCTGAATTATAACTACCTGATCTCATCCCACAGAACCCAAATGACAATAAGTTCCAGAGAGCAAGGCCTCTAAGGTCCTTGATGGCACAGCAGCTGTGTGCCAAGTGGTCTACCACTCTCAGTGCTGAGACCAGAAGCCATGAACATCACCAGACAGTTACATCCCCCTGCCCACCAGAGGCAACCTCATCATCCTCAGCAACAGCCACCTCTGAGCCACTTGTCCACTGATTGGCATTGAGCCTCATTCTGGAACAAGTGTTCTGGAGCATGTCCAGACTCCCTCATCCAAAAAATGGGAAACTGAGCCCTGGGGTGTATGACTCACCTTAGCTGTAGGTAGGTTAGTGAAGACATGGAACCCAGGAACTCCAGTTCCCAGGCTGGGAGACTTCCAGGAAGGGAAAGATGAGAGAAAACTCATTGCATTCACTGCTGGGTAGCTCTCAGATGTCTGCAAGCATCAGAGTGAAAGTTTCTTTCACGTTGCCCCTCAAGTCTGGTTCCAATTTTATTAGCAGACCTGCCTCCCTGTAGCAGCAGGAATGCAATATTCAGAGCTGTTTCATCTGGGTTCCAGGCACACTGGGAGAGCCCCAGCTGTAGTGACCCTAGGAGGCCGTCATGCAGGTGGTGACTGACTGACTTCCAACTCAGAATCCCCAGAGCTCACAATCCTCATTGAGACAACACAGACCTTTGGTTGACTGGGTAACATGAAGTTGCATTCACAGCGAGAAGCATTTTTTTCTCAGCCTTAACTTATATATGTGCCTTATGTTTCCTCAGGGAACCACTGGCTGAGCGAGGTCGGGGTCTGAGACTAGCCTGGATGCAGGGGATGTGTTCCCACTTTGATGCTCCAAATAGACCTTGGAGATTCTAAGGCCTTGAGAGAATTACAATCACCCTTATATTTTGTAGGGACTTTGCTTTATGAATCTGGTTGGAGAAAAAGGACAGAACCACAGGACAAGGCTGGACATCTCTGGGTCCCAGCTGACTATGATTAGAGTTCCAGCTACCAGGCTTCACAGTCACGTGCTAAAGTTATTCACAAGCCACCTTTGAAGAAGCAAAAGAGGAAAGAGTTTTTGGGCACAGAGCATTGTGGTCAAGGGACTATGGGAATCCCATGGGGGCAAGATGAAACAAGAGTCATTACTTGTTTCTTTGCTCTATCAGTTCCTTGGCGTTTCTACTCCTGAGAACAAGTACATGGAGATAGTCAGAGCATTGGTGGTGCCCCTGGCACCTGATGCTCCTTCTGATAACCAGTTTGTGGACAAGTCCCTGAGTCCAGAGCATATTCAGCCTCGTGATAGCCCCAGGTTCTCCCATCTTGGGAAGGCTGACATGGCTCATTCCTGCTAACTCACAACTGAAGCATGGGATGAGGTCATGGTGGTTTACCTGTGGGTCAATTCCAAGCATGGTAGGAAGATTGGGAGTGGAAGGGTAGCCATTTATTAAACTTGGTTACCTTAGTCCTTAGCAGGGGCTACTTCCCATATCTAGAATGTTTTTCTCCCAGATTTTTGCATGGCCAGGTCCTTGTCCACATTCAGCATCATCTCAAATGAGTCTCTCTCAGGCTTGCTTTCCCTGGCCACTCCACTCTCACAAGCAGAGACCGTGATACAATAAGTGCCTATAGACACTTCCCTCCATCAAAATAATAATTATAGCTACCAATGTGGAAAGGTGGCAGAGGGATAAATTGAGAGTTTGAGATTAATATATGTATACTGTTTTATTTAATAAAGAATCACCTGTACAGCACAGGAATTCTGCTCAGTAGTCTGTAATATCCTTTATTGGAAAAGACTCTAAGAAACAATGGATACATGTGCATGTATAAGGAAATTAATTTCCCATACAACTAAGATTAATGCAATGTTGCAAATCAACTACACTCCTATATAAATTAAAACCTGAATTAAAAAAAATGCTTACATGTAGAGACCTATGGAGTTCTTTAGACTCGCAGGAATCCAGATGTGATGTTGGAGATGGCAGAATGGGTGCAGAAATCTAGACATTATCTGAGTTTGCATTTTCCTGAGCTTTGGTGTCTTTTGCTTCAAGTGTCAACTTTGATTTGTCTTTGGAGGATCTGATACAAAGGCTTGGAGACAACAGCTGGGTGTTAGCTGAAGGAGCAGAGGGAGGCACTAGTGGGAGAGTGAAATCTCTGTAGCTCTGTAGCCTTGGGTTGGGGCATGTTTGAAGCACAACTTATATCCCAAGTTCCCTGTGAAAACAGGCTGTAACTTCCCTCTCCATGACTTGCATGATATCAGACCCAGACTGGTTTCATCCTTTCTCATGTCCTGCTTCCCGTGAGACCTCACTGGTTTCTCTGGGAGAATCGTTTTTTGTTTTTTTGTTATTTTTTTTTTTTTCTTTTGCCAGCACTAGGTCTTCATTGTGGAGAAGGCAATGGCACCCCACTCCAATACTCTTGTCTGGAAAATCCCATGAACGGAGTAGCCTGAAAGGCTGTGGAGCATGAGGTCGCAGAGGATCAGGCACGAAGGAACGACTTCACTTTCATGCACTGGAGAAGGAAATGGCAACTCACTCCACTGTTCTTGCCTGGAGAACCCCAGGGACGGGGGAGCCTGGTGGGCTGCCGTTTATGGGGACTCACAGAGTCAGACACAACTAAAGTGACTTAGCAGCAGCAGCTGGTCTTCATTGCTGCTCAGGACTTCTATATTGTCAGCGAGCAGGGTCTACTCTGGAATTGCAGTGCACTGGCTTTTTAATCCTGTGATTCCCCTGATGTAGAACACAGGCTCTAGGGCACTCAGGCTCAGTAGCTGCGGGTCACCAGCTTAGTTGCCCTGCAGCATTTGAAATCTTCCCCAGCCAGGTCTCAAACGCACATCTTAAGCACTGGATCAAAAGGGAAAACACTCTGGAAGGAATTTGAAATAAATCACTTTTACGTGAAACTTGGCACCATGGTCTATTTATGAGGAGACTGAGAGAAGATTGTCTCTGCTTCAAGCAACCTCCTGAGATCAGGATTGATTGAGGTTCCCCTCCCAAGGGTTCCTACAGGATCATGAATCTCTCCTTCCATGTGGCTTTGTTCTTGCTTCAGTTTCTGGATCCCACACTAAAGCAAAGCTTCCAGAGGGCAGGGCTGTCACTTGACTCACTTCTAAGTACACATCAAGAGATATTGTCTCATTCAGACCCTAATGTCAAGACAAGGCTAACACAAAGATCAGTTATTCTAATATGACTGTTAGGTTACAGGTTCAACGACTGTAATCAAATCCTAAATAACATTGTCTTACATACAATACAATTTCAATTCTCTGTCATATAATGTTAGTACAGGTCTCTCCACAGAGATGAGGGCCCACTTCTTTTTTGTCACATCTTACACCTGTGCTGCTTACCTTTGGTCTAACATGGCTACTCCAGTCCTGTCATTATATCTGCATCCCAGCTAGTGGGACAGAAAATAATACTTCCATTTGGAAGTGACATATCACACCTACTCAAATTCCTCTGGCTGAAGTATCTTCCATGATCATGGCAAACCTGGGGCTGGTGGGCACACAGAAGGGCAGGGAATGTAATCATCGTACTGAAGAACATTCATGATGAGTAACAAGGGCCACCATCCTTCATTTATGTCTCTGTAATTCATCCTTTTTTGGTTCTCCCCACACAGCTCTCAGTCTGTTTTAGCCTGCAGATATGGATATGGATGAGGTTATAAGAGAGGACATGGCCCAGGCAGTACAAATATAGAGAAAACAAGAATGGAAAGAAGATAAGAAAGTACAAAAATTAAAAATCCAAAGGAAAGCATGCTTATAATCATAATTTTGCATTTATACAACTTAGGTATAATGGCTGATGAATCTATTTATAAAATGAAAAATTACAGAAATGTAAAACATAAATATATTCACTAAAGCCAATAAAATAATAAGGCTATATCATATTAAACACATAGTAGTATCAGGATTAAGTTTGGATGCACACTGCAAAAAACTAAAACAACTATAACTTTAGCAAGATAAACTTGATTTTTCTCTCCCTCTGAAACAAAGGTGGGGTTGGGCCAGCCAGAGCTTGGGTGGTATCCATATCCAAGGTTACATGATTGTGCAATACAACTTCAGGAGTTCCATCCATCACAAGTAAAATCCAGACATCAGTTATGAAGAAAGTAAGGAAGGGAAAAGTCCCATCTTTCAGCTAAATCAGCTCCTTGAATGCAGTCTTCCAAGAAATCCCTCTTACAGATCTTCTTGCCTCTCTAAGTCACCAGTCATGACTAAGGCACGGGTGTATAGGAAGGGCAGTCCTGTAGCTACTAGGCACATGGCTATATAACAAACTATTTTCAGTTTTGAAAGAGAAGCAGAGAATTAATCATTTTGTAGGTAGCCTGCAGCACCTGCCTTAAAGAACAACAACAACAAAAATGAATGGAATAGGCTGAACGGCTGCCCACAGTGTGGGAGCCAGGAGAAAGGAGCAGCAACGAGAAACAGCTGGATGGATCTGAACTGTGCTCCAGAAAATAGAGGCAGACCGGTCTGTAGAAATCTTCTAAGGGATGAAGTGAGGATTACACATACCACATGACCCAATTTGTTTTGCAAACTGCTTTTCCAACTCAGGTCCCAAATCTCTCTCAATTCTTCAGCTTCTAAATATCTTGTCTTTGTTACCTCACATTCTGACCTACCTGTCTCACCTTCCTTATTTTTGTTCACATCACTTCTCCAATAGTCCACCAGCATTACAAGATCCAGTATTGAAAACTTAGCAACACTTTCTCGAAATGGGTAGAAACACAATGACTATTTCTACTTTAGTATTTGTTTGTCCTGATCAAGGTTGTTTGAAAGGACTGAGATGGCTACAATTGTGGAGATTTCACGTTTCCTCTAAAATCCCAACCAAGAATGTGACTTCCTTGGACCTGGAGGGGATGCGTTCACTTTTGGATCCACAGGTTTTAGCAGAACAGTAAGTCCCCTGTATATGAACAAGTTCCATTTGAAAGGGTGATCAATAATCACAATTTCTTCATAAATCTAGCAAAGTTGCTTAGGTAGCCAACTAAGACAATTGGCTATATATTACTGTTTTTAATAGCTTTATGATACTTTTCACACAAGTAATACATAAAAAACAAACACAAACAATAAAAGAAACATTTTAAATCTTGTGTACCTGGATAGGGCATGGCAACCCACTGCAGTATTCTTGTCTGGAGAATCTCAATGGCAAGAGGAGCCTGGAATACTGCAGTCCATATATTGAAAATTCAGACACAGCTGAACAACTAAGCACACCTTTAAAAATAGAATAGTAGTAGCATCTCCATTACCATTGCATTTATGCTTCCTTTCAGACAGTGTAGGCTTGAAATAAAAGTCCTGCACTATTGTACTCCATACAGTTCTGTACAGTAAAATACACAAATTCACACCAAATTGTCTTGGATGTGTCCATGACAATGGGTGTCAGATCTGTGAATTAACTGATGTGATTGCACTTGCAAATGCACTTTTACATGTTTGAATGTTTTCAACTTAAACGTCTGTATGTAACAAACTTGCTACACAGGTTTTCAGTGAATGTATGTAATGAAGGAACAAGAGGGGAGAGTAAGGAGCTGCCTGTTCTTTCCCTTTTTGCATGTATTATGGCCACTCTGAATAGGAATTTCTTTGGGTGTAATTGAGGCCCGGTGTATGGGAACATGGCTGCAAATGATGGAGGACCAAGATCCCAGGAGGTAGGACAAGAGCCGTGCTTGGTTGAAAAGAGCCAAGAGTGTGAAATAGGAGGAAACAAGTTTTCACAGGTTTATGTGAAAGACGCGGCAAATATCATCTGGCTTTGTGTGTAGTGATTGAGCTGTGGTTTAGAGGAGCAGTCCCTGTTGCCCAGGATGAGCAAGAGAGGAGACTGAACCGTGAAAATCAAACATGTATGTCTAGTATTGTCTATGTATGTCAAGTATGTCTAGTATTGAATAGATATAAGTCCTGTAATTTATTTGCTCCTTCCTGGGCAGAATTAGTGTTGTAAAAGTGGGAAGGTCTGCACTATGCTAGCACCTTCTTCTTCTGTCCAGTGAACATTGATTTCTAATGCCATTTCTTTATGAACAGAGGTTATACTTTGTATGATTGAAGTCTTCTTAATTACTGTTCCTTATAAACTTTTGATGCTGTTCTGTGCCCAGGCACAAGGGGCCCTGGTGCCTGGCAGGCTCTGTTTCAGCTGCAGAGTGCAGTGTATGGGGATCTCTGTCATCTGCAGCCTGCGGTGTATCTTCATTTTGGGTTCACATCTGAGGGATTAACTCTAGTTGGGTTTAATTTGACCATCTTGCTCTTTATCTTCAGTTTGTCCCACGTTCTTTTTTCCCATGTCTCTTTATCCCTGACTTCTGTGTGACTGAGTAGGTTTTCGGATTCCCTTCTATATCCTTTGTCACTTTACTCACTGTAACTGTTTTTTAAGTAGTTTTAAGATCCATGGTATGCATCTTTAACTTGACAGTCTATCATTATTAATTATGATAATTATTACATTATTTATTCATTTATCATTTCTTTGTCTGTACTGGGTCTTAATGTGCCATGCAGGATCTTCCTTGTGGTAGGGACTCTCTATTTGAGGAGGGCAAGCTCAGTACTTGCAGCGTGTAAACTCTATTTGAGACAGGCAGGCATAGTTGCTCAGTGGCATGTGGCATCTTAGTTCTCTGGCAAAGGAACAAAACTTTTCCATTTGCAAATGCATTGCATTGCAAAGCAGATCCGTAACCACTGGACCACCAAGGAAGTCCCTATATTTACCTTTTAATACATATTACATGTTTATCATTTTGGGTACTGTTCATTCCTCCTGTAGATCCAGATTTTCACTTTGTTTAAATTCCTTCTGACTTGAGAACTGTTGAAAAAACATTTATTACATTGGTCTGTTGGTGGTGATGCAGTCTTGTAGTTGTTGTCTCTCTGAGAAAGTATTCTATCTTGTTTTTGATATGTATTTTTCTTGGGTATAGAATTCTGAGTCAATTATGTTTCTCTCAGCAATTAAGATGTGGCGCCAGTGTACCCTGGCTAACATTGTTTCTTTTGCCTAATCTGCTGTCATCCCCATTTTTTGTTCTACTATGTTTGCTTTTCCTTCTGGTTACATTTCTCTGGTTGATTATCTTAAACCATGAATTATGATGTG
Organism: Budorcas taxicolor; assembly: GCF_023091745.1. Taxonomy (NCBI): domain Eukaryota; kingdom Metazoa; phylum Chordata; class Mammalia; order Artiodactyla; family Bovidae; genus Budorcas; species Budorcas taxicolor. The sequence continues at coordinate 38,103,930 of NC_068934.1, forward strand.
CCTTTGTAGAGTTGTCATATTTTTTGTCCTCGAGTTAAATGAGTTTCTGTGTTAATGTCTTTAAAGCTTTCATCATACCTGGAAATTTTTCAGCCAGTAATTATGAAGTTCTTTGCTTTATTCTCCTGTCTTTCACTTCCTGTGTGGTTCGATTTACATATATTTTAGCACTCTTAAAGTTGCTTCACAAGTCTGTGATGCACAATTAATTTTTCCCCAGAGTCTTTGCATTTCTATTTCACCTGTGTCTATTTAACATACTCAATATTCTTCGGCTTCATGAATATAAGGATTATTGATGTAGTAAGCATTTTAATGTCCTTCCTTGCTAATTATGTAACATATATCTTACTTGTGTTTTTACTAATTGATTTTGCCCTGGTTATGGATATTTTCTTGCTTCTTTATGCATCTGGATTTTTTTCTTTTAAAATTTATTTATTTGTCTTAATCAGAGAATAATTACCTTACAATATTGAGATGAAACTAGGACAAATATGTTGACAATTTATATGGAAATTTTTAATTGGATTGTGGATGTGGTCACTTTACATTTGGATGCTGGATATTTTTTAATTTTTATAAATTATTCCTTTCACTGTTTGCAAACACTGTTAATTTCTTGGAAACAATTGCATTTTTTGAAGGTTTGCTGTAAATTTTTTTAGGCTGAGATGAAACCAGTCTTTAGACCAGGTTTACTATTCCCCACTAGCAAGGCAGTATTGTCTTTGGGGCCCTATTGAGCTCATGGGAATTATGAGTAATTTCGGGGACAGTCCTAACATGGTGGAGGAATAGGACAGGGAGAACACTTTCTCCTCAAAAGATTCATCAAAAGAACATTTGAACGCACAGTAAATTCAACAAAACTACTTCTGAATGCAGGCAGAGAATATCAGGCACCCAGAAAAGCAGCCCATTGTCTTTGAAAGGAGGTAGGAAAAAATGTAACAGGTAAAAAGAGAGGCAAAGGAGGTAGAGATGGAGATCTGTCCCGGGAAGGGAGTCTTAAAAAATAGAGACGCTTCCAAACACCAGGAAACACTCTCACTGGCGAGTCTGTGGTGAGCCTTGGAACCTCAGAGGGCAACATAGTGGGAGGAAAAATAAATAAATAATTGAAACCCACAGATTACATGCCCAATGGTAACTCCCAGCAGAGAAGCAGTGCAGACGCCCTCATCTGCCACTAGCAAGTGGGGACTGGGCAGGGGGTTGCGGGCTGCATTGCTTAGAATAAGGACCGGGCCTGAATGCCCCGAGGGCAATCTGAGATAACTAACTTGAGATAGCAAGCCATCTGGGATAGCTCCCCTGGTGAAAAGCCTTAAACTAAGACACCTCCTGGCCTGCTCACAGTCAAAGGAGTGAGCAGAGGTAGCCGGCTGTGGACAGGCCCATCCCCTGCCAGGGACAAGGAAGCAAGGGAAGCCAGAGCTGGAAGGGGGCAATCGTGGCCCCATATAGTCATCATCTACCAAACTGCAAGCAGCTACTGCTGCTGCTAAGTCGCTTCAGTCATGTCCGAGTCTGTGCGATTCCTTAGATGGCAGCCCACCAGGCTTGTCTGTCCCTGGGATTCTCCAGGCGAGAATACTGCAAACAGGCTTCGTTACTAACCAAGTCTTCTTGGGATTCTGGATGGTCAGTATCCTCCTGAGAAGGTATGCTGGTTGTACACGCAGAAAACTGAGCAGCAGGGACAGGAGAGGCAATAAGTAGGAGCGACCACGCTCGCCAAACACCTGGTCATGGTCACCTGAGCGGCTTGGACCTGGGAAGGGCACAAAACACAGGCCCAACCGAGTCTGCGCTTTTGAGGAGTACCCAAGTGAATGAACCTGAACAGCTTAGACGTGGGAAGTGCATGCAACCCAGGGCTCGCCTCAGACAGTTCTCAGCAGAGCAACCTAGAGCCTGAACAATGTAGACTGGGAAAGCACACATGCCATGAGCAGGGGCAAACCCAGTGTGCCTGAGACACTGGGAGCACTCTCCACACACGTCAGTGATATTTGTTTGCAGTGTTCCTCCCTCCCCATAGCACGAGTGAACAAGTGAGCCTAAAAAATTGTCCACCACCAACCCCTTTGGTCAGGGCAGAAATTAGACACTGAAGAGACCAGCAAACAGAAGAAGGTACAACAGAGGGAACCACCCTGGAAGTGACAGGTGCAATAGATTAAAACCCTGCAGTTAGCACCAACTACATAGGAAGGGGCGTATAGATCTTGAGGGGTATAAGCTGGATCAAGGAACTATCTGAAAGTGAACTGACCCACACTGTCCACAACAACACCAGAGAAAGTTCTAGATATATTTTTACTATTTTCATTCTTTGAATTTATTTTTTTTTAATTTTTAAGTCCTCTACTACTCCTTTAAATTTCATTTGTATAACCTACTATTACGTTGAAAAAAAAAAAAGAAGACCCTATTTCTTAAAGCAAACTATATATATATATATATATATATATATATATATATATATATATATACACACATATATATATAATAACTTTTGTGAGGTTTTTTTTTTTTTCTTTAATATCGTATTTTTGAGAATCCAACCTCTACTCTACATTTTTAATCTTTGCTTTTTGGTATTTGTTATCAGTTTTGTACCTTTAAGAACCCGATCTTCAGTAACCATTTTTACTTGGGAGCAAGATCACCAGCCTGATTGCTGTCTCCCCCTTTGGATCTCCTTTTTCTCCACCAGGTCCCCTTTATCTCCTCCCTCACCCTTCTCTTCTCTACCCAACTCTGTGAATCACTTTGAGTGTTCCAGACGGCTGAGAACACTTAGGGAATTGATTACTGGCTGGATCTGTCTTACTCCTTTTGATTCCCCTCTTTATACCCCCTGGACACCTCTGTTTCCTTCCTCCCTCTTCTCTTCTTTGTGTAACTCTGTGAACATCTCTGAGGGATCCAGACTGTGGAGAGCACATAAGGAAGTGACTACTGGCTAGCTTGCTCTCTCCTCTTCTGATTCCCCTTCTTCTACCCCTGGTCACCTCTACCTCCCTTCCTCCCTCTTCTCTTCTCCATGTAACTTTGTGAACCTCTCTGGATGTCCCTCACTGTGGAGAAACTTTTCATCTTTTACCTAGATGTTTTATCATTGCTGCTGTGTAGATGGAGAAGTCTTGAGGCTACTGTAAAAATAAGACTGAAACCTAGAGGCAGGAGGCTTAAGTCCAAATCCTGACAACACCATAGAACTCCTGAATCCAGGGAACACTAATCAATAGGAAGTCATCAAATGCCTCCATACCTACACTGAAACCAAGCACCACCCAAGGGCCAACAAGTTCCAGAGAAAGACATACCATGCTAATTCTCCAGCAACACAGGAACATATCCATGAACTTCAATATACAGGCTGCCCAAACTCACTCCAAACCCATGGACATCTCATAACTCATTACTGGACACTTCATTGCACTACAGAGGGAAGAAAGCCAGCTCCACCCACAAGAACGCCAAGACAAGCTTGCCTAACCAGGATACCTTGACAAGCCATCCATCCAAACCCACCCACAGTGAGGAAACTCCACAATAAAAAGAACTCCACAAACTGCCAGAATACGAAAAGGCGACCACAAAGACAGCAATATAAACAAGAAGAAGAGGCAGAGAAATACCCAGCAGGTAAAGGAACAGAATAAATGTCCACCAAACCAAACAAAAGAGGAAGAGATAGGGAATCTACCTGATAAAGAATTTGAAATAATGATAGTGAAAATGATCCAAAATCTTGAAATCAATAAGGAAATCCAGATAAATAGCCTGGAGACAAGGATTGAGAGGATGCAAGAAAGGTTTAACAAGGACATAGATGAAATAAAAAATAGTCAATATATAATGAATAATGCAATAAATGAGATTAAAAAACACTCTGGTGGGACCCAACAGTAGAATAATGGAGGTAGAAAATAGAATGGCAGAAATCAATGAAACAGAGAGGAAAAAGAAAAAGAAATAGAAAGAAATGAGGACAATCTCAGAGACCTTTGGGACAGTGTTAAACACCCCAACATAAGAATCACAGGAGTCCCAGAAGAACAAGACAAAAAGAAAGACCTTGAGAAAATACTTGAGATAATAGTTGAAAACTTCCCTAAATTGGGGAAGGAAATAATCACGCAAGTCCAAGAAATCGAGAGAGTCCCAAACAGGATAAACCCAAGGCCAAACACCCCAAGACACATATTAATCAAATTAACAAAGATCAAACACACAGAACAAATATTGAAAGCAGCAAGTAAAAAACAACAAATACCACACAAGGGGATTCCCATAAGGAAAACAGCTTATCTTTCAATAGAAACACTTCAGCCCAGGAGGGAATGGCAGGGCATACTAAAAGTGATTAAAGAAAACACCTACTGCCCAGATTACTGTACCCAGCAAGGATCTCCTTCAAATATGAAGGAGAAATCAAAAGTATTAGAGACAAGCAAAAGCTGAGAGAATTTAGCACCACCAATCCAGCTCTCCAACAAATGCTAAAGGATCTTGTCTAGACAGGAAACACAGAAAAGGTGTAGAAACTCAAACCCAAAACAATAAAGTAAATGGCAATGGGATCATACTTATCAATAATTACCTTAAATGTAAATGGATAGAATGCCCCAAACAAAAGGCAAAGACTGGTTGAATGGATACAAAAACAAGACCCTTATGTATGTTGTCTACAAGAGACCCACTTTGAAACAAGGGACACATACAGACTGAAAGTGAAGGGCTGGAAAAAGATATTCCATGCAAATAGAGACCAAAAGAAAGCAGGAGTAGCAATACTCATATTAGATAAAATAGACTTTTAAAAAAAGGCTACAAAGAAGGACGCTACATAATGATCAAAACATCAGTCCAAGAAAAAAAGAAATAAAAGGAATCCAAATTGGAAGAGAAGTAAAACTCTCACTGTTTGCAGAGGACATGATCCTCTACATAGAAAACCTGAAAGATTCCACCAGAAAATTACTAGAGGTAAACAATGAATATGGTAAATTTGCAGGATATAAAATCAACACACAGAAATCCCTTGCATTCCTATATACTAATAATGAGAAAATAGAAAGAGAAATTAATGAAATAATTCCATTCACCATTGCAATGAATGATTAAAATACTTAGGACTATATCTACCTAAAGAAACTAAATGCCCATATATAGAAAACTATAAAACATTGGTTAAAGAAATCAAAGAGGACACTAACAGATGGAGAAATATACCATGTTCATGGATCAAAAAAATCAATATAGTGAAAGTGAGTATACTACCCAAAACAATCTATAGATCCAATAGAAACCCTATCAATGGTATTTTTCACAGAGCTAGAACAAATAATTTCACAATTTGTATGGAAATACAAAAAACCTCGAATAGCCAAAGCAATCTTGAGAAAGAAGAATGAAACTGGAGGAATCAGCCTGCCTGACTTCAGGCTCTACTACAAAGCCACAGTCATCAAGACAGTATGGTACTGGCACAAAGACAGAAATATAGATCAATGGAATGAAATAGCCCAAAGATAAATCCACTCACCATTGGACACCTTATCTTTGACAAAGGAGGCAAGAATATACAATGGAGAAAAGACAATCTCTTTAATGAGTGTTGCTGGGAAAACTGGCCAACCACCTGTAAAAGAATGAAATTAGAACACTTTCTAACACCATACACAAAAATAAACTCAAAATGTATTAAAAATCTAAGTGTACAACCAGAAACTATAAAGCTCCTACAGTAGAACATAGGTAAAACACTCTGTGACATAAATCACAGCAGGATCCTCTGTGACCGACCTCCCAGAATATTGGAAATAAAAGCAAAAAGAAAACAAATGGGACCTAATTAAAATTGACAGCTTCTGCCTAACAAAGGAAACTATAAGCAAGGTGGAAATACTGCCTTCAGAATGGGAGAAAATATTAACAAATGAAGCAACTGACAAAGAATTAATCTCAAAAATATACAAGCAACTCCTGCAGCTCAATTCCAGAAAAATAAATGACACATACAAAATTGGGCCAAAGATCTAAACAGACATTTCTCCAAAGAAACATACAGATGGCTAACAAACACATGAAAAGATGCTCAACATCACTCTTTATCAGAGAAATGCAAATCAAAACCACACAATGAGGTACCATTTCATGTCAGTCAGAATGGCTGCTATCCAAAAGTCTACAAGCAATAAATGCTGGAGAGGGTGTGGAGAAAAAGGAACCCTCTTACACTGTTGGTGGGAATGCGCACTAGTACAGCCACTCTGGAGAACAGTCTGGAGATTCCTTAAAAAACTGGAAATTGAACTGCCATATGACCCAGTAATTCCACTGTTGGGCATACACACCAGGGAAACCAGAATTGAAAGACACACAGGTTCATTAGCCATCTGTATGTCCTTTGGAGAAATATCTGTTTAGTTCTTTGGCCCATTTTTTGATTGGGTCATATTTTATCTGGAATTGAGAAGCAGGAGTTGCTTGTATATTTTTGAGATTAGTTCTTTTCAGTTGTTTCATTTGCTATTATTTTCTCCCATTCTGAAGGCTGTCTTTTCACCTTGCTTATAGTTTCTTTTGTTGTGAAGAAGTTTTTAATTTTAATTAGGTCCCATTTGGTTATTTTTGCTTTTATTTCCAGTATTCTGGGAGGTGGGTCATAGAGGATTCTGCTGTGATGTATGTTGTAGAGTGTTTTGTCTATGTTTTCCTCTAGGAGTTTTATAGTTTCTGGTTGTATGTTTAGATCTTTAATCCATTTTATTTTTGTGTATGATGTTAGAAAGTGTTCTAGTTTCATTCTTTTACAGGAGGTTGTCCAGTTTTCCAGCACCACTTGTTAAAGAGATTGTCTTTTCTCCATTGGATATTCTTGCCTCCTTTGTCAAAGATAAGGTACTGGGGTCCAGCCCCGGTTGGATCCAGGGTATCCAAAGTGTGACAGGATTGGCGACTGAGATTTATTTAGAGATACAGAGAGAGATAAGGAAAGAATATTGCAGTTAAGAAAATAGAGGAGAGAAAGAGGCTGATATTCCTTGATTTATGCAGAAAGCCAATAAAGCCCGAGCATAGGCCTTGTTCTCTTCACATAGGCCACAGGCGCCCTCCCGAATAGCAGAGGGTGCCCCACCTTGGGAACCCTCTCGAGTGGGTCTTAGAAGCCCAGGCAGAGAAGTGAACTCAGAGGGACCCTGCGCTTCAGGGAGTCAGCCTGAAAAGGAAAGAAAGAATGACACGGGGTGACCAAGCTTCTGTGAGCAAGGCCCGCAACTTTTAAAGAGATTGTCTTTTCTCCATTGTATATTCTTGCCTCCTTTGTCAAAGATAAGGTGACCATTGATGCGTGGATTTATCTCTGGGCTTTCTATTTTGTTCCATTGATCTATATTTATGTCTTTGTGCCAGTACCATACTGTCTTGATGACTATCGGTTTGTAGTAGAGCCTGAAGTCAGGTAGGTTGATTCCTCCAGTTTCATTCTTCTTTCTCAAGATTGCTTTGGCTATTCAAGGGTTTTTTGTATTTCCATACAAAGTGTGAAATTATTTGTTCTAGCTCTGTGAAAAATACCGTTGGTAGCTTGATAGGGATTGCATTGAATCTAACAAATACATGAAAATATGTTCAACATCACTCATTATCAGGGAAATGCAAATCAAAACCAAATGAGATTCCATTTCACATCAGTCAGAATAGCTGCTATCCAAAAGTTTAGAAGTAAGAAATGCTGGAGAAGGTGTGGAGAAAAGGAAAATCTCTTACACTGTTAGTGTGAATGCAAACTAGTACAGCCACTATGGAGAGCAGTGTGGAGATTCCTTAAAAAACTGGAAATAGAACTGCCTTATGAGTCAGCAATCCCACTACTGGGCATACACACCAAGGAAACCAGAATTGAAAGAGACGTGTACCCCAATCTTCATTGCACCACTGTTTTTAATAGCCAGGACATGGAAGCAACCTAGATGTCCCTCAGCAGATGAATGGATAAGAAAGCTGTTGTACATATACGCAATGGATATTACTCAGCCATTAAAAAAATACATTTGAATCCATTCTAATGAGGTGGATGAAACTGGAGAATGTTATACAGAGTGAAGTAAGCCAGAAAGAAAAACACCAATACAGTATACTAACTCATATATATGTAATTTAGAAGGATGGTAATGATAACCCTGTATGTTGCTGCTGCTGCTAAGTCACTTCAGTCATGTCCAATGCCATAGATGGCAGCCCACCAGGCTCCCCTTTCCTTGGGATTCTCCAGGAAAGAACACTGGAGTGGGTTGCCATTTCCTTCTCCAATGCATGAAAGTGAAAATTGAAAGTGAAAAGTGAAAGTGAATTCGCTCAGTCGTGTCCCAGGCTTCTCCATCCATGAGATTCTCCAGGCAAGAGTACTGGAGTGGGGTGCCATTGCCTTCTCCAATAACCCTGTATGCAAGACACCAAAGGAGACACAGATGTATAGAACAGTCTTTTGGACTTTGGAGAGGGCGAGGGTGGGATGATTTGGGAGAATGGCATTGAAACATGTATATTATCATATGTGAAATGAATCGCCAGTCCAAGTTCGATGCATGATACAGGATGCTTGGGGCTGGTGCACTGGGATGACCCAGAGGGATGGTAAAGGGAGGGAGGTGGGAGGGGGTTTAGGATGAGAAACATGTGTACACCCGTGTTGGATTCATGTCAATGTATGGCAAACCAATACAATATTGTAAAGTAATTAGCTTTCAAATAAAATAAATTTATATTAAAAATGAGTAATTTACACGCTGGTGGGTGGGGACATAATTAGACTTGGTGCAATTTGAGGCTCAAGGATTGTTCCTTATAATTCAGACCAGTACTATCAACTCTCTGCAGAAGACTGGAAGGTTATCACCTGTACCTTCCTACAGTTCTCTGTATGTAGTTCTCTCCTGTGAACTCTAGTTATATAGAGTCATAAATCTCTCTTCTTGGGGAGACTGTTTGTCTCTACCTAGGTTCAACTTCCATGTATGTGTTGGAAACTATTTCTAGAGTTGGGGCAATTGTAGAACTTTCCTTGCTTGCTCCCGACCTCATGAATCCATTCTCTGCTGACAGACGTTTGATGTAAGACAATGCTCTTTCATTTGTCTTTCCTACTTAGGAGTCATTAGAGACAGGAGGATAAACGTGTTTTTTAATCCTTTATGTCGACTGAAATGGAGGTCCCCCTGCAATCAGAACTCACTGAATGGCTTGTGAATGCTAGGCACTGACTTCTGTGCATGGGTGCAGACTTGATTGGGGATATAGGTTGGGGCCATAGGGAGCTCCAGTCTTGCTGGAGAAACATGCCCATTACAAATAGTATTTGCTATGTGGTATGTTCAGTTCACTTCAGTCTCTCAGTCATGTCTGACTCTTTGCAACCCTGTGGACTGCAGCATGCCAGGGTTCGCTGTTCTTCACCAAATCCTGGAGCTTGTAAACTCATGTCCATCGAGTTGGTGATTCCATCCAACCATCTCATCCTCTGTCATCCTCTCTCCTCCTGCCTTCAATCTTGCCCAGTAACAGGGTCTTTTCTAATGAGTCAGTTCTTCACATCAGTTGGTCCAAAGTATTGGAGGTTCAGTTTCAGCAACAGTCATTCCAATGAATATTCAGGATTGATTTCCTTTAGGATGACTAGATGGATCTCCTTGCAGTCCAAGGGACTCTCAAGAGTCTTGTAAAACGCCACAGTTCAAAACCATCAGTTCTTCTTCACTCACCATTCTTTATGGTGCAACTGTCACATCCATACATGACAACTGGAAAAATAATAGCTTTGATTATACTGAACTTTTTCAGCAAAGTTGTCTCTACCTTAAAAAAAAATTGTATAGTTGTGTCATAGTTTTCCTTCAAACGAGCAAGCATCTTTTAATTTCATGACTGCAGTCATCATCTGCAGTGATTTTGGAGCCCCTGAAAATAAAGTCTCTCACTGTTTCCATTGTTTCCCCATCTCTTTGCCATGAAGTGATGGGGCCAAATGCCATGATCTTCATTTTCTGAATGTGAAGTTTAAACCAGATGTTTCACTCTCCTATTCCACGTTCATCAAGAGGCTCTTTAGTTCCCCTTCAATTTCTGCCATGAAGGTGGTGTCTTCTGCAAATCTGAAGTTCCTGATATTTCTCCCAGCAATCTTGATTCCAGCTTGTGCTTCATCCAGTTGGGCATTTCACATGATGTACTCTGCATATAAGTTATATAAGCAAGGTGACAATGTACAGCCTTTATGTACTCCTTTCCTGAATTGGAACCAGTTTATTGTTCCATGTTCAGCTCTAACTGTTGTTTCTTGACCTGCATACAGATTTCTCAGAAGGCAGGTAAGGTGGTCTGGTATTCCCTGCTCTGTAAGTTTTCCACAGTTTGTTGTGATCCACATAGTCAAAGGCTTTTGCATGGTCAATAGAGCAGAAGTAGGTGTTTTTCTAGAATCCTCTTGCTTTTTCTATCATCCAATGAATGTTGGCAGTTTGATCTCTGGTTCCTCTGTCTTTTCTAAATCCAGAAGAACATATGGAATTTCACAGTTCATGTTGTTGAAGACTTGCCTGGAGAAATTGCTTTGTTAGCATGTGAGATGAGTGCAACTGTGTGGTAGCTGAACATTCTTTAAAATCACCTTTCATGAGGATTCCAAGGAAAACGACCTTGCCAGTCCTGTGGCCACTGCTGAGTTTTCCACATTTGCTGGCATATTGAGTGCAGCACTTTAAAAGCATCATCTTTTAAGATCTGATATAGCTCTACTGCAATGCCATCACACCCACTAGATTTGCTCTAGTGATGCTTCTGAAGATGCATTTGACTTCGCATTTCAGAATTGTCTAGCTTTAGGTGAGTGTTCACAGCATCATGGTTATCGTGGTCATTAATATCTTCTTGTGCAGTTCTTCTATTTATTCTTTCAACCTCTTTTTAATATATTCTTCTGTTAGGTCTATCCTATGTCTCTCTTTTATTGTGCCCGTTTTTCCATGAAACATTCCCTCCCTATCTCTAATTATCTTGAAGAGATCTCGGTTTTTTACCATTTAATGTTTTCCTCTATTTACTTCACTGATCACTTAGGAAGGCTTTTTAAAAATTTCTTCTTGCTGTTCTTTGGAACTCTGCATTCAGATGGGTACATCTTTCTTTCCCCCTTTGCCTTTTGCTTCTCTTCTTTTCAAAGTTATTTGTAAGGCCTCCCCAGGCAACTGTTTTGCCTTTTTGCATTTATTTTTCTTTGGGATGGTCTTGATGTAATACGTACAGATCAAAAAATGAAGATCATGGCATCCAGTTCCATCACTTCGTGGCAAATACATGGAAAAACAATGAAAACAGTGACAGACTTTATTTACCTGGGCTCCAAAATCACTCTAGATAGTGCCCATAGTGGTGAGGAAAAAAAAAAAAAAGACGTTAGCTCCTTGGAAGAAAAGCTATGAAAAACCATACAGCACACTAAAAAGCAGGGACATTGCATTACCAGCAAATGTCCGTATAGTCAAAGCTATGGTTTTACCAGAAATCGTGAGTGGATGTGAGAGGTGGACCATAAAGAAAGCTGAGTACCAAAGAATTGATGCTTTTAAAATGTGGTGTTGGATAAGACTCTTGAGAGTCCTGTGGACTACAAGGAGATTCAACCAGTTCATGCTAAAGGAAATAAGTCCTGGATATTCACTGGAAGGACCAATGCTGAAGCTGAACCTCCAATACTTTGGCCAGTTGATGCGAAGAACTGACTCATGAGAAAAGACCCTGATGCAAGGAAAGATTAAAGACAGAAGGCAAAGGGGAAGACAGAAGATGAAACTGTTGGGTGGCATCACCGACCTGATGAACATGAGTCTGAGCAAGATCTGGGAGTTGGTGATGGACAAGGAAACCTGGAATACTGCATCCCATGATATAGAAAAGAGTTGCACATGACTGAGAGACTGAACTGAACTAATGTACAGAAAACTTCAGGGAGCAGGCAGAAGTCTTTGGGGTCCAGTCAAGCCTGCGGCCCTGGTGGGAGTGGTGAAAGATTTAGGTGGAAGGGGAGGCTTCCCATCCTCTGGTGCAGGTGCTTGAATCCAGGGCAAGGAGCACAAGATTCTGAATGTGTTACCAAATATTGTTTTCTTAAACAAACAAACAAACAAAAAACAAACATAAACAAACAACAAAAAAACTGCTTTCTTCAGGAGTGAGAACTTTGACTGAGTCTGTTCTCTAGATTTTACTGAGGGATGTGGAAGGAATCTGGAGTGGGCTGAGTCTGCAAAAATTAGGTGACCAGCTGCTGGAAGACCAGGCTTATGGTAGACATTCTGCATTAGGTGGAAAACAAATCCAGAGAAAAATTGTCCCTTCTGGAGTGTACATGCCAATGTATCACATTGTTTCAGTAGATCAGTTCAATGGTGTTTTGGGGCAAGCAAGAAATGCCTGATGGGTGGTTTGCTTTTGTCAATTCCTGTGGGTAGTTAGATGACTAAATGTTTGGTTACTTAACTGCATAGTTGGAATTATGCTTGGGAAAGAAAACTATATCAGGTCCACACATATTTTGACATTAAATAGCAAGCAAAGGAAGATTACTAAGGCAACTATAGGTAATTTAAACATGAGGGGCCAAATGGGGAAAGATTCACATAACAGGCTGAAATTGGATTGTACAGGTTGCCATAGTTGTTGCTATGAAGAGTAGCCATAACAGCTACTTGTTGCTACACTGTAGATGTGGGAAACTGATAAGAGAGCAAGAGCTTTTACAACTTTCCTTGCAGCGTAATTTCAGCGGAGAAGCCATTGACAAGGAAAGGCTGACTGGTAAGGCTGAGGAAGGGAGTAATCTGAGACAGTAATCATTAGCTCTCATGTGAGCCCAGAAAACAGAAGCATGGGCTCAGTCAGAGTTCTGGGTCAGGGTTCAGAAATATATGTCATTTGGCTTGAATCAATATTTAGCCTTGCGGATGGCAGCCATAACCTCTAAACAGGAGATTTCCTTCTCCCCAGGTGGCATAATAATTCATATTTGTTCCAGATTCAGGAACCCAGAAAGCCCTCTCAGGGCCACTTGCTCTTTGCAGGCACACATGCAATCTAGAAGGTGGAATTATCATCATAATGCCCATTTTCCAGATGAGAAAACATGTTAAGAGACTTGATCAAGCTCACACAGCTAAGCATGTGAAAAAGCCAACCACAAACCCAGGGTAACAGTCCTCAAATTGTGTGTTTTTGCTCCACACCCACTGGGAGTGATGAGTGGTGATCTGGAAGCAATGCTTAGGCAGAAGCAAACATTATTCATCTTTAAATTGAAGAAAGTAAGGAAAACCATCAGAACATTCAGCTATGACCTAAATCAAATCCCTTATGATTATATAGAGGGGATGAGAAATAGATTCAAGGGATTAGGTCTGTTAGCCTGAAAAACTATGGATGGAGGTTTGTAACATTGTATGGGAGGTGGTCATCATAACCATCCTCAAGAAAAATAAATGTGAGAAGGCAAAGTGGTTGCCTGAGGAGGCCTTAAAAATAGCTGAGAAAATAAGAGAAGTGAAAGGCAAAGGAGAAAGGGAAGGATATACCCAATGGAATGCAGACTTTCAGAGAATAGCAAGGAGAGATAAGAAAGTCTTCATAAGTGAATAGTGCAATAATTAGTGGAAAACAATAGAATTGTAAAGAGTATAGATCTCTTCAAGAAAAGTGGAGATACTAGAGGGACACTTCATGCAAAGATGGGCACAATAAAGGACAGAGAAGTCAAAGACCTAGCAGAAGCAGATGAGATTACAAGAGGTGGCAAGAAAGCACAGAAGAACTACACAAAAATGGTCATAATGACCAAGATAGGGATGTTGCTGGGTCACTCACATAAAGCCAGATACTGGAGTATGACATCAAGTGGGCTTGAGGAAGCATCACTACAAGAAATGCTAAGGAAGGTGATGAAATTCCAGCTGAGCTGTTTAAGGTTCCTATAGAATGAGGCTGTAAATGTGCTGCATTCAATATGTCAGCAAATTTGGAGAGCTCATCAGCGACCACAGTGCTAGTAAAGGTCAGTTTTTATTCCAATCCAAAAGAAAGGCAATTCCAAAGAATGTTCAACCTGTCATGCCATTGTGCTCATCTCACTTGCTACCAAGGTAATGCTCAATATCCTTCAAGCTAAGTTTCAACAGTACATGAACTGAGAACTTCTAGATATGCAAACTGGTTTGAGCAACCAGAGATCAAATTGCCAACATTCATTGGATCATAGAGAAAGCAAGGGAATCCCAGAAAAAACATTTCCTTGTGCTTCACTGACTATGCTAAAGCCTGTCACTGTGTGGACCACAGAAAACTGTGGAAAATTCTTAAGGAAATGGGAGTACCAGATCACCTTACCTTTCTCCTAACAAGTCTGTGTGTAGGTCAAAAAGCAGCAGTTAGAATCAGACACCGAAAAACTGAAAATTCAAAATTGAGACACTAGCATGACAAGGTGTACATTGTCACTCTGGTTATGTAATCTATATGTAAGATACATCATTCAATATGCTGTTCTGGATAAATCTCAAGCTGGAATCAAGATTGCTGGGAGAAGTATCAACATCCACAGTTATGAAGATGACACTACCCTAATAGCAGAAAGCAAAGAAAAACTAAAGAGCCTCGCGATAAGGAGACGAGATGAAAAAACTAGCTTAAGCTCAACATTCAAAAAACTATTCACAAAAAGATACTCAACATTCAGGCATCCAGTCCCACCACTTCATGGCATATAGATGAGGGAAAAGTGGAAACAGTGGCAGATTTTATTTTCTTGGGCTCCAAAATCACTATGGACCTTGACTGCAGCCACAAAATTAAAAGACACTTGCTCCTTGGAAGGAAGAAAGGCTATGAAAAACCTGCACAGTGTATTAAAAAGTGGAGATTCACTTTGCTACAGAGGTCTGTAGAGTGAAACCTATGGTTTTTCCAGTAATCAACTACAGATATGCGATCTGGGCCACAAGAAATGATGAATGCCAAAGAATTGAGCTTTTGAACTGTGGTGCTTGAGAAGATACTTGAGAGTCCCTTATACAACAAGGAGATCAAACTACTCAATCTGAAAGGAAATCAACCTCTGACCCCTGCTGACTCAGCTGAGGCATTTACTGAGGGCCTCCAGGTGGAAAGAACGGATGCTTCCACTGCAAAAAGCCTAACCATGGCAGGTCCAAGCAAACAGTTTGTAGCCCCACCCATGGAGAAGCTCAGAAAGGCTGAAGGCTCTGTGTTCCCTGGGTCTCCTGATACATGTGTTGCATTCTCCCCAGCAGCATTGGAGGCCAAGGAAGGGTCATTCTGGTCTCTGGAGGAGGGGGATGGCTCAGGGATCTACTGGGGCCATCACTTACCAAGTAGAACTGGAAAGAACAGAGCAGGCATATGTGGCAGAGAGCTGGTGACTGGGTGTGGGACAAAAGGGAACCAGCTCTCCATGAAGTACCTCACTCAAACTCCCCTGGAGGTGAAGCCCAGTGATAAGATCATCTGAGATGGGATGAAGAGAGTCTATTTCATTACCCCTTGTAGTTCCTCTGAATGAGGACGTGGTGGAGTTGGTGGGTCATCACAAACTCTTCCATGGCCTAGATTGTCTCCCAGTCACTTTCTTAGGGGCTGTCTCTCCCCAGCTTCAATCATGTAGTTCTGGAGGGAATCGACAATCATGCGTGCTGCTGGGTCAGACCCCAAGAGCATTTAAAGGCAGTCATAGAACCGCATGGTGCTGCCAGGTTGGCTGATCTAGGACTGCACATGTGATCTGAGGTGGGTCATTCAGAGAACACCCTTGAACTCTGATGTCTTCTATCTTTTCTGTCCTTATTGGAGATGCCTTCAGGATATAAAACCCTGGGGTAGGTAGCTTGGACTCCCTCACTAGGTATAGAAGCTTTAGGAAGATAGCTGTCAGCCTAATACCATCAAAGAAGAGGGAATGAAAGAGTGAGAGTGTGAAATAGAAGCTGATGACTTCTGATTTCTTGGGTCCAGTCACTGAGATCTTTGTATTTGCTCTGAGTATTGTGTCCTGGATTACCAGAATCATTTCAGAGAGTCTCCCTTTTCCTTGAAGCCAGTTGGAGGTGGGCTCCTCTCCACTGTGATTCAGACTTTGTTCTAGATCCTTCCCAATCATTGTACACCTCCCAGACACAAACGGAGGCACTTCTTTGTTTCAGCACCATTACGAGTGAAACCTTTTATTCTTTACTGAGAATTGGGTGTGCAAACCGACAAATACAGTTCACCAGCATCCTGTGCAGGAGTACCCTAAGTGTGATTTAAAGTTTGCTCGGAGCGCCCTTATTGATTTCTGAACCACACCAAGCATTTATACTGCCTGTGCCCGGCCAATCCTGTCATTTC
The DNA here is from genome assembly GCF_023091745.1 of Budorcas taxicolor. Taxonomy (NCBI): domain Eukaryota; kingdom Metazoa; phylum Chordata; class Mammalia; order Artiodactyla; family Bovidae; genus Budorcas; species Budorcas taxicolor. The sequence goes on from NC_068934.1 coordinate 38,120,397, forward strand.
CTCCATCAAAAACTGAGAAATACAGCCTCAGAAAGACGTCAAACAGGATCAAGTTCTCTCTAGATGTTCTCACTGTGTTCTCTTTAACCGTGGTATAGCAGTGGCCTCTAGAATCTTGGGGGAGTCAGAGACACACACCAGTCAGCCTGAGCCCCTATATTTGACTCCCACAAATATCTAGACCTAGCACTATTATTGATTTTATTTCCCTCTTTTGGTAAGTATCAAGGGAGTTTCTCCTTAGCAGGGGATATGAGAGTTCATCCACAACCAAAAAGGGCCAAGACATGAGGTTTCCATGAGGAAGGGTGTAGGGGAGGGGAGGACTGGGAGTTGGGGATACAGAGGAATGATAAACAACAAAGTCCTGCTGTAGAGCATAAGGAAATATATTAAGTATCCAGTCATAAACCACATGAAAAAGAATAAGAAAAAGAATATATATTTCTTCATGTGTATAACTGAGTCACATTGCTGTGCAACAGAACTTAACGCAACACTGAACAACAGCCACACTTCAATAAAATTTTAGTAAAGAAAAAGAGTGTCCATAGTTCTCCTCTCTCCCTGTTTCTTTCCTTCTGACTCCAGCTCTTTGTTTTCTCTTCAGAGAATGCTGGTTCTCCTCCTGCATCCCCACAATCCATACTTTATTAAACAATTTTATTTTGTATTGGTGGATATCTGATTAACAATATTCTGAGTTTCAGATGGACTGTAAACAGACTCAACCATATGTATCCATGTATCCTGGTCACCAAAATACCCCTCCCATCCAAGTTGTCATATAATTAAGTGGAGTTCCCTGTGCTACACAGAAACTCATTGTTGGTTATCCATCTTATACAGAGCTGTGCCCACAGCACGTTCTTGAAAGCTTAATTTAGGAATTCTGGGAATCCTCCTTTGGCCCGCACTCACCCTCCTTGGACCCTCCAGGTTTGGTTGGGTAATGTACTCTGGTTCCCCATCCCCACTGGTCAGTCTATAGCCCTCATCACCCCGAGTAAGTCCCCAGTGCCCCAGTGCAGAGCATCTTGGGATGTCATTTGCATGGAATCCAGTGCAGTTTTGCCTAGAACCAAGCAACCCTCCATATGGCTCCATGAGTTAGCAGTTTTAGAATTCCTGAAATTCCCTCCCTTCCTCAAAGTTTTCTTCGAGCCCATCAGCCAGCTCTGAACTCCCCTAGGGAGCTGACATGAATCCTCCACCCAGTGCCGGGGCTGAGCAGTCACTGTGAACCCTTTATTCTCATTAGTATCCAGCCTCCCTTCAGAGGGGTTGGATAGCCTGACTCACAAAGGGGGCACCTGGCCAGAGCTATGGGAAGATGGATCCGAGAACTAGGGTGACCTTGTAATTTATCATCCAAACCAGGAAAACTGCAAGAAGGGAAGGGAGACTGTTAATCCCTATGGTGAGACAGCACACTGGGACTGTCCCCAGCCGTTCTTCTTGTCACATGACTTATTCAGGGACTGCTAGAGCTGACCTTCCATGTTCATCCATCTGAGGGTTCAGATTGAACTGAAGCTGTTTGAACACTGAGGACCTGAGTGTTCCCCTCTCCTTGTGACTCCCACCATGCCAGCATGGAGTGGTGTCTCCACATTTATTTCAGGATGATCAGTGTCCCAGAGGGCCCTTTACTCTCAGGTTGTTCGTGTTGTGGGAGGCTCTGGCCCAACCCCAGGGCTCAGCAGCTTCTGCAATAGTGCGAGATGGCCTGCAGAGGGCGCCGTTCTCCCAGCAGCAGCCCAAGTGTTATTTCAAGTTCCTATTTGAGAACCACCCCTCAGGCTTCTCCCCTCACCTTGAAGATGTAGGCTTGAGCTGGGACTGGGTAGTTGATACCATTGATGGTAAGGATAATAGAGGACAGGGTATTGACTGCAAAAGATGAAACGTAGTGCTGTTAGAGAGAGAGGGAGAGAGGTTGGCCCTGGGGATCCTTCTTGTGAGTGGAGACTGGGAGTGACCCTGTGGCATGACCCTTCACCACGGAACCCCATGGCCGATGAGCTTCTGAATGTTTTTGACCAGTCTTCTTGGGCCAAGGATCAGTGATATCGCAGTATCCACAAGGGCTTCACAGCCGCCAAAACAAGCAAGGGCTTCACAGCTGCCAGAACAAGCAATAACCTTTCTTTCCATGGAGATGCTGAGAGACAGTGTGACAAAGCAGGCATCAAGATCACTCTGAGTCTCCCCAGAGGTGCCCCCTTCCTGACTGTCTCCTAAACAGCCTTTTGTCTCTTGCCCTCTTTCTCTTTGCTCCCGACATGGCACCTTCCTTGACATTCTTGAATGCAGTAGTTGAATGCACCAGGCTCTTTTGAACCTTGACTCAAGCTGGTCTTCCTTCCTAGAGGAGCCACCTCCCCTTTGACTAGCAAATTTCTTCTCATCTTCCAGATTCCAGCTTAATTGTCATGGTTTCAGGGAAGTCTTTCCCCCAGTGTTGATCAGTCTCCTTCCTTGATAGTCTCTGTAAACACTTCCTCATGTCTAGCATGTACCAAAGTCACAATTAATTATGTGTGTGTCTCATTTCCTGTGCATCTGCCTTCTTAGACTGAGGGCAAGTTTCATTATCATTGCCTCCCTAAAGTGTCTGGCACACAGTGGATGCCCAAGGCTTGTCTGTTTGGCTTGTGAATGAAGGCTGTGAGAATAATGAATGAGAAATACCCAGAGAGCCGTAACTGGTGGGGAACGAAAAATGGGTCAGTCGCAGAATGCAGATGGAGATTCGCGGGGGCAGTAGACTGTCATAATGGTGGGAGACAGGGGCTCCTCTGGGAGAGGGTTTCTGCCAGCACTGCTCCTACAACCAGCTCAGACCCTCAGTCCCTGGCCTGGAAATATATGACAAGTCCACAGACACTCCAAAGAATGGGTTGGCTTTTGTCTGAGGGTATCACACAGAATCCTATCAATTATGCCTCTTGTCCTCAAGTTACTCCTGGATCCTACCTTCCTGATTCTCTGTTACAGCCCCTGCCCCACTGTGAGCCCATGAACTTGGGGTGTCTTTTTTATTAGTTGCTTTTATGTCTTAAGACCAGCAAATCTCTCTACCCTGCTCAGTAGTTGCTCCCTTAGGAAACCAGTCTCCCCATTTGCTCAGGACTTTCCCTGTTTTTAAAATGACATTTATCTGTACTAAGAACTTCCTGTGTCCCAGGTAGCCCTGGACAGTTGGTCATCTTATGCTTCTGTTCACCACACTGTAGAGTCCTCTAACCATGCTCCACGCCTCACAGGGCGGTGGGTGCAATTCTCTCCCATCTGCACAAACTTCTCCAGACCCTTTTAGTACCCTGGTCAGAGCCCTGGTTAGAAGTCCTGGAGATTATGAACTCACTGGTTGTTTGCATATCTGTCTGCTTGTGTGTTTGTTTGTATATGTGTTTGTTTTTGTCTCTGTGAGTGCTTGTGTGTCTCTGACTAGCTATGCATGTTTATGTGTGTCTCTGTGCATGTTTATAGGTGTCTGCTTGTGTGTTTCCATGTGTCTGTGTGTCTGTCTGTGTTGTTGTGAGTGGTGTGTATTTTTGTGTGATTCTGTGTCTGAGAATGTATTTGCGTGTGTGTGCCTGTGCCCATGTACAGTAGCAGGAGCATCACTTGGGCTGACCCTCAGAGGGAGAGGCTTACAGGTCCATGTGTACATTCCAGTTGCCTGTGTGGATCAATGGTACCCAGTTGAGCACTCCCTGGTTGTAGAATTTATCCACCCCACCAAACGTCACCACACTGTGTTTCACCCTGCATGTGTAGAGAGCAGAGAGCGGGGGAGGGGAATCCTTGGAGGACAGTAACAACAGCACTGTCTGAGAGCTGTGCTAGTCCACCCACCCAGGCCCTAATAAGGTCCCTATATACAGTTGCAGAAATCGAGGTAGGAGCAATTGAGATCCAGACTGAGGTCAGTTACTGGCTAATGAGTGGCATAGAGGAGGTTAGAAGCTGAGTCACCTGATCCACCCACTATATCTTCTGAAGATACCCTACCTCCTGTGCCCTGAGTGCTCAGACACACTCAGAGGACACGGTGCTGAGGCATATTGGCTTTCTCCTTGTCCACCTTGTCATTTTTCAGGAAAATAAAGCCTGCGAGTTCTAAGGATGCGGGTTCAGGTCATCCAGAATTGGTTCCACTGGCCTGTGACCTCTACTCTCCAAAGGGCCCCACACTCAGAAGGAACCCCATCTCTGCTTTCCCTGTCTTGAAATGCCTACTATTTCTTGAACAAGGGGTCCCACACTTTTGTGTCCCACACTTTCATTTTTCACTGGCTCCTACAAATTGGGTAGCTGGACCTGGGCTCCAAGTGACATGATAATGAGGAAGGGAAGATCGCCACCATCCTTCTCCTTCCTTCCTTATCAATTCATAAGCAAATCCTAATGCCTTGTCCTTCAACTTGTTTCCTGTTGCCTTCCATTAGGCTTCCTCCTCACTCACCCCCCTAGACCAAGTTACTGGTCTTGAGCCCAGGATCTGGGTTGTGTTCCAATAAAATTTATTTATAAAAGCCAGGGGGTGATGTCAGGTAGGGCCCTGGGACCATAGTTTTGGTGGGTTAGATTATCTCTCAGGATAATTCTTTAGCAAATTTTCTATAATTTTCTTGCAACTGAAAGCATCTTACAACTAATTTGGAGAAAGAGATTGTCCACCTCAGACTTACTTGCTCAAGTAGAAGGCAAAAACAGACTCAGAAATGGCACCTTGATTCTTCAGCTTGTCAAAGATGGAGATGGCTCCAGTGAAGGATATGTTGGGGTAGTTCAAACCCAAGATGCCATCAAAAGGCGTCTCAAACCAGGATTCCATGAAGGTTAGACGGAACAGATGGTCAGTACTTACAAGGTCCACAATGCGTGGGAGAGAAGAGTTTCCCACTTATAGATCCATGAAGTGGGGCTAGGACTGGGATGGGGTCCACTGCATTAAGATCCTCAGAGAAGAATTGAGGCTGGGCTCTTTCTTCAGTGGCCCACAGATGGTTAGACCAACCTGGGAGGGGAATTTGGGTTCTATTTGAGAGATGCTGTGAATTTTAAAACATCTGCTCCTCTGAAAAATTCTCCATTTGCCATGAAGGATGGGGCTGGATCCCATGATCTTAGTTTTTTAATATGTAATTTTTAGCTGGCTGAATGTGTCCAAATGTTAATAGGCAACATCTAATTTGTCACTGTGATAGACTGCTAGGGCACCAACTCAAGATTCTGAGCACTGAGAAAGGAAAATAATCATCAATATTTATGCTATTTTTGTTTCTATTATGCATAGGTTATGTAATTACAAACAGTTCCAGGAAAACAAGGTAGACTGTCCCTTCTGAGGATGAGGAGAGAGTGATGGGGAGCAGCTATAGTACAGATGAAGGCTCACTCACTGGCCTGCAGCTCACCTCCTGCTGTGGAGATCTGGTTTCTAATAGATCCAGGACTGGTAATGGTCCTGACCCACTGTGCTGGTATTGTGGACTCCTGCTCTAAAACCAATAGTGAGACATTCTCTAAGACAGACCACCCTGCTTCCGCCCAGTTTCTGAACAAATAGCGGCATTCAAATCGGGAGAGGAGCAGTGATTAATCTTAAAGGAGAACAACCAAGTGCAACATATGACTATATTCTCTCAATAAACTGTGAAAAGACATCTGCTTTTTGAGAATCAGGGAAATTTGTACATGGACTGGATATTAGATGTTAATTTTATTGGGGACAAAAGAGCATTTTTTTCACATTGTATCATTTTACCCCAATAATCATTATGTATATTTTGTGAAATGTTCATCTCGTCCATAAAACACTTCAGGAAAAATGAATAAGGAGTGAAAGAGAGAATGAAATGAGGGTCTGTCTTGATTTAAAAACAGATCTGCACAGCAGGTATGGATTGAATTGTGTCCACCCTTGACTCCAATGTGATGGTATTAAGAAGTAGGGCCTTTGGGAGGTGAGCAAGTTGACATAGAGTTTGATGGTGGTCCCCCATGATGGGATTATCCTTTCCCTCCTTTTCTCTCTTATTCTCCCTCTTCCCATTTCTCTTTCCCCACCACAAATGAGAACATAGCAAGAAGAAAAAGACCTGATGCCAGTCAAGAATGTCTTCAACAGGAACTCAATTGTCCACCACCTTGATATTGCATAGTCTCCGGTCTATGACAACCCGTGGGACTAAGAGGTTAGTTTTGTAGTTATTGATGCCGAATGATGAAATATATGGTTCATGACCATCTTCTTTCTTATATTTGCTATGTTTGAAATAGTTTTGTAGTAAGAAGTTTATAGAATGAAGTTTCTGTCTTAGTGATACCCTGAGGGGCCCAAGATAGCAGATTCAGGCAGGTCCCCGATGAGTGAGTGGTTGGACCACATGCTCCTTCCTCCAACTCTTCTGTTGTCATCTGAAAACCATCCCCCCCCCCCCCCCCCATACCTGACAAGCTTACCTCCAACACTATCTGCATCTTCACTTCCCTGCTAAGCTACTGAGCCATCTAGTTGGAGATCTTGATGACTCAGGACAGGGTCTGAAAAGAGAAAGAATGCATACATTTTTAGAAAGAATGATCTGGGCAGACCTCTCCTTGGTTTTCCCTTCTTTATTGCCATCTGCAGGTGAGGGATAGGGCCTGGTTAGTGAGGAAGGCACAAGTGAGACTGCATGGATATTTGCAAGAGAAGGGAGGAGGAATTCACAACCCAATAACCAGGAGGTGGGCAGTTTGCACAGGACGCTGGAGGGAAGGAAGAAGCACTGGGAAAAGAATAGTGCCTACCTGAGGGCCAGACATACCTGAGTCTTCCTGTTAAACTTGGAGGTCACATCCTTCCTGCTTCAATTTCTGCTCCAGATATGAAGAGGATAGAGCTGTACTCACTGCTAATGAGTCACGAGATGAGGGACAGCCTCCCTCAGGAGCCCTTGGATTCCACTCTAACTGTAGGTATCATCCCAAGGCAGAGAGCAAATGGCAGTTCATTCAAAAGATGACCTACTTTAAATAGTATTTAAAATACTACAAAATTTGTCTAAGAGTCCTGGCATATCTTGTTCCCAGAGTTTTTTAGGAGAGATGATTCATTGGCCTAATTTGGGTCCTGCTGTGGATTTTACAAGCTTCCCCTTTGGTATCTTTTTACTTATAACTACCTGATCTCATCCCACAGAACCCGAATGATGGTAAGTTCCAGGGAGCAAGGCCTCTAAGGTCCTAGGTGTCACAGCAGCTGTGTGCCAAGTGGTCTACCACTCCCAGTCCTAAGCCCAGGACCCATGAATATCATCAGACAGTTACAGCCCCCTGACCACCAGAGGTAGCCTCAGCACCCTCAGCAACACCCACCTCTGAGCCACTTGTCCACTGATTGGCACTGAGCTTCAGTCTTGAACAAGTGCTCTGGAGCAAGTCCAGTCTCCCTCATCCAAGAGATGGGAAACTGAACCCTGGGGTGTATGACTCACCTTAAGGCTTCAGATAACTTAGTGAAGAGTTGGGACCCAGGAACTCTGGTTCCCAGGCTAGGAGACTGCCATGAAGGGAAAGATGAGAGAAAGCTCAACTGCATCCACTGCTGGGTAGCTCTCAGATGTCTGCAAGCACCAGGGTGGAAGTTCCTTTCCTGCTGCCCCTCAAGTCTGGTTCCGATTTTATCAGCATATCTGCCTCCATGTAGAAGCAGGAAAGCAATATTTTGGGCTGTTTCTTCTGGGTTGACAGTGGAAGGATAGCCTTTTATTAAACTTTGTTACCTTGGTCCTTAGCTTTGTAGTAGAGCCTGAAGTCAGGCAGATTGTTTCCTCCAGTTCCATTTTTCTTTCTCAAGATTGCTTTGGCTATTCGAGGTTTTTTGTATTTCCATACAAATTGTGAAATTATGTGTTCTAGTTCTGTGAAAAATAACATTGGTAGCTTGATAGGGATTGCATTGAATGTAAAGGTTGCTTTGGATACTATACTCATTTCCACTATATTGATTCTTCTGATCCATGAACATGGTATATTTCTCCATCTATTAGTGTCCTCTTTGATTTCTTTCACCAGTGTATTATAGTTTTCTATATATAAGTCTTTTGTTTCTTTAGGTAGATATATTCCTAAGTATTTTATTATATTCATTGCAATGGTGAATGGAATTGTTTTCTTAATTTCTTTTCTATTTTCTCATTATTAGTGTATAGGAATGCAAGGGACTTCTGTGTGTTGATTTATATCCTCCAAATTTACTATATTCATTCATTAGCTCTAACAATTTTTGGGTGGAATCTTTAGGATTTTCTATGTAGAGGATCATGTCATCTGCAAACAGTGAGAGTTTTACTTCTTCTTTTCCAGTCTGGATTCCTTTTATTTCTTTTTCTGCTCTTGTTGCTATGGCCAAAACTTCCAAAACTATGTTGAATAGTAATGATGAGAGTGGGCACCCTTGTCTTATTCCTGACTTTAGGGGAAATGCTTTCAATGTTTTACCATTGAGGATCATGTTACTGCGGGTTTGTCATATATAGCTTTTATTATGTTGAGGTATGTTCCTTCTATTCCTGATTTCTGGAGGGTTTTATCATAAATGGATGTTGAATTTTTTAAAAGGCCTTCTCTGCATCTATTGAGATAATCATATGGTTCTTATTTTTCAATTTGTTAATGTGATAAATTATGTTGATTGATTTGTGGATATTGATGACTCCCTGTATTCCTGGGATAAAGGCCACTTGGTCATGATGTATGATCTTTTAAAATGTTGTTGGATTTTCTTTGCTAGAATTTTTTTAGGTTTTTGCGTCTATGTTTATCAGTGATATTGGCCTATATGTGGCATCTTTGTCTGGTTTTGATATTAGGGCGATGGTGGCCTCATAGAATGAGTTTGGCAGTTTGTCTTTGTCTGCAATTTTCTGGAAGAGTTTGAGTAGCATAGGTGTTAGCTCTTCTCTAAATTTTGGTTGAATTCAGCTGTGAAGCCGTCTGGTCCTGGGCTTTTGTTTGATGGAAGATTTCTGATCACAGTTTCAATTTCTGTGCTTGTGATGGGTCTGTTAAGATTTTCTATTTCTTCCTGGTTCAGTTTTGGAAACTTTATTTTTCTAAGAATTTGTCCATTTCTTCCCTGTTGTCCATTTTATTGACATATAGTTGCTGATAGTAGTCTCTTATGATCCTTTGTATTTCTGTGTTATCTGTTGTGATCTCTCCATTTTCATTTCTGATTTTGTTGACTTGACTCTTCTCCCTTTGTTTCTTGATGAGTCTGGCTACTGGTTTTTCAATTTTATTTATCCTCTCAAAGAACCAGCTGTTGGCTTTGTTTATTTTTCTTATGGTCTCCTTTATTTCTTTTGAATTTATTTATGCCCTAATTTTTAAGTTTTCTTTCCTTCTACTAACCCTGGGGTTCTTCATTTCTTCCTTTTCTAGTTGTGTTAGGTGCAAAGTTAGGTTATTTATTTGACTTTTTTTCCCTGTTTCTTGAGGTAAGCCTGTATTTCTATGAACCTGCCCCTTAACACTGTTTTTACAGGGTCCCATAGTTTTGGGGTGGTTATGTTTTCATTTTTATTCATTTCTGGTGTTCTTTGGAAGGAATGATGCTAAAGCTGAAACTCCAGGACTTTGTCCACCTCATGCGAAGAGTTGACTCTGATGCTGGGAGGGATTGGGCGCAGGAGGAAAAGGGGATGACAGAGGATGAGATGGCTGGATGGCATCACTGACTCCATGGACGTGAGTTTGATTGAACTCCAGGACATGGTGATGGACAGGGAGGCCTGGCGTGCTGTGATTCATGAGGTTGCAAAGAGTCAGACACGACTGAGTGACTGGACTGAATTGAACTGAATGCATATTTTGATTTCCTTTTTTATTTATTCTGTGAATTGTTGGTTATTCAGCAGCATGTTGTTCACCCTCCATATGTTGGAATTTTAATAGTTTTTCTATGTAGTTGACATCTAATTTTACTGAATTGTGACCAGAAAAGATGCTTGGAATTATTTCAGTTATTTTGAATTTGCCAAGGCTAGATTTATGGCCCAGGACGTGCTTTATCTAGGAGATGGTTCTATGTGCACCTCCAAAAAAGGTGAAATTCATTGTTTTCGGGTGAAATGTCCTATGGATATCAATTAGGTCTAACCGGTCTAAAGTATCATTTAAAGTATGTGTTTCCTTGTTATTTCCCTGTCTAGTTGATCTATCCATAGGTGTGAGTGGGATATTAAAGTCTCCCACAATTCTTGTGTTATTGTTAATTCTCCCATATTTTTTGGGAAAAAAATTTCGCTGCACTAGGTCTTCATTGCTGCTCAGGACTTCTCTATTTGCAGCGAGCTGGGGCTACTCTGTAATTGCAGTACACTGGCTTTTCAAGCCTGTGTTTCTCTTGATGCAGATCACAGGCTCTAGGGCACTCAGTCTCAGTAGTTGTGGCCTGCTGGTTTAGTTGCCCTGGGACATTTAAAATCTTGCCAAGCCAGATCTCAAAGGCATATCTTAAGCAGTGGATCAAAAAGGAAAATCGTCTGGAAGGAATTTGAAATACATAACTTTTACATGAAACTTGGCACCTTACCTATTTTTTAAGGAGACCAATAGAGGATTGTCCGCTACTTCAAGCAACCTCATGAGACCAGGACTGATTTAGGTTCCCCTCCCAAGTGTTCCTGCAGCATCTTGAAGCTGTCCCTGCCATGTCGCTTTGTTCTTGCTTGAGTTTCTGAAACCCAAACTAGATCACAGCTTCCAGAGGGCAGGGCTGTCACTTAACTCACTTGTAAGTATACATCAGTAAATCTTGTCTCATTATACCAGACTCTAATGTCAAGACAAGGCTAAAAGAATGATCAGTTATTCCATTATGAGTTTTAGGTTACAGGTTCAAGTACTGTAATTGAACCTTAAATAACATTGCCTTAAATGCAATACAATTTTAATTTTCTTTCATATAATATAAATGCAGGACCCTCCACAGAAATGGGACCCACTTCTTTCTTGTTACATCTTCCACCTGTGCTACTTACCTCTGGTATAATATGGCTGTCCCAGCCCCTGTCATTACATCTTCATTCCAGCTAGTGGGAGAGAAAATAATACCATTTGGAAGTGACATATCATCTGTACTCAAATTCGATGGGCTTAAGTATCTTCATGGTCATGGAAAACCTGGGTGTAGTGAGTCCACAGAAGGGCAGGGAAATGTGATTCAACTACAGAACATTCATGATGAGTAACAAAGGCCACCACCCTTCATTCATGTGCCTGTAATTCATTCTTGTTTGGTTCTCCCCACACAGCTTTCAGCCTGTTTTTGCCTGCGGATATGGATACGGATGAGGCTGTAAGAGAGGAAATGGCCCTGGCTGTACAAATATGGAGAAAACAAGAAAGGAAAGAAGATAAGAAAGTATATAAATGCAAAATCTATAGGAAAGTATGCTTATAATTATAATTCTGCAGTTAATCAATTTAGGTATACCTGTGCTTGGTGAATCAATTTATTAAATAAAACATAAGAGAAAGGTAAAATATAAATATATTCACTAAACCCAACAAAATAATAAAGCTATATCACATTAAACACATAGTAGTATCATGATTAGTTTGGATGCACATTGCAAAATAATAAACAACCATAACTTTAGCAAGATAAACTTGATTTCTCTCTCCCACTGAAACAAAGATTGAGGTGGGCCAGTGAGAGCTTGGATGGTATTTATCTCCAACGTTACATGATCGTCTAATACAACTGCAGGAGTTCCAGCAATCACAACTAAAATCCAGGGAGCAGTTAGGAAGAAGGTAAGGAAGGGAAGAGACTCATCTCTCAGCTAAATCAGCTCCTTGAATGCAGTCTTCCAAGAAATCCCTCTTACAGGTCAGCTTGCATCTCAGTCACCAGCCATGACCAAGAGCACGGGTGGGTAGGAAATGCAGTCCTGTAGCTACTGGGCTCATGGCTATATAACAAACTATTTTCAGTTTTGAAAGAGAAGCAGAGAATAGATCATTTTGTAGTCAGCCAGCAGTGTCTGCCTTAAAGAACAAACCTTTTCTGAATATATTAGGCTGAACAGCTGGGCACAGTGTGGAAGAATCAGCAATGAGAGACAGATGGGTGGATCTGAACTGTGCTCCAGAAAAAAAAAAAAAAAAAAAAGTCAGACTGGTCAGTAAAAATCTTCTAAGGACTGAATTGAGGATTATACATACCACAGGAACCAAGTTGTTTTGAAAACTGCTTTTCCAACTCAGGTCCCAAATCTCTCTCAGTTCTTCAGCTTCTAAATACCTTGTCTATGTTATCTCACATTCTGACCTTCCTGTCTCACCTTCCTTATTTCTGTTCACATCACTTCACTATCCAGTAACAATCATTACAAGATCCAGTACTGAGGAGTTAGCAACACTTTCTAGATGTGTGTTGAAACGCAATGACTATGCCTACTTTAATATTAGTTTCTCATGATCAAGGTCTATTGAAGGACTGATATGCCTAGAATTATCAAGATCTCACGTTTCCTCTAAAATCCCAAACATGAATGTTACTTTTTTGGACTTGGAGGGGATGCAATTACTTTTGTATCCACAGGTTTTAGCAGGACAGTAAGTCCCCTGTGTATGAACAAGTTACATTTCAAAAGGGTGTTCAAAAATTCCAATTTCTTCATAAGTCCAGCAAAGTTACTTAGACAGCCAACTAAGACAGATGGCTATATGTTACACCAGTTTAATAGTTTATGATAGTTTTCACACAAATAATACATAAAAAACAAACACAAACAATAAAAGAAACCTTTTTAATCTTGCAGTACCTGGAGAGGGCATGGCAACCCACTCCAGTATTCTTGTCTGGAGAATCTTCATGGCAAGAGGAGCCTGGCTGACTATAGTCCATATGTTGACAAATTAGAACACAGCTGAACTAAGCACACTTTTAAAAATAGAATAGTAGTACCATCTATATTACCACTGCATTTACTCTTCCATTCAATCATCATAGGCTTGAATTAAAAATACTGCACTATTGTACTCCGTCAGCTTCCCTTGTAGCTCAGTCGGTAAAGAATCTGCCTGCAGTGCAGGAGACCCAGGCTCAATCCCTTGGTTGCAAAGATCCCCTGGAGAAGGATTTGGCAACACACTCCAATATCCTTGCTGGAAAAATCTCATGGACAGTGGAGCCTGGTGGGCTGCAGTCTATGGGGTCACAAAGAGTCAGGCCAGACTGAGCGACTAACACTTATTGTACTCCATACAGTTCTGTACAGTAAAGTAGACAAAAGCACACCCACTTGTCTGGGATGTGCCCACAACCATGTGTGTCAGATCTGTGAACTAACTGATGTGATTGCACATTAAACTACACTTTTACATGTTTGAAAGTTTTCAACTTGAAGGTCTGTTTGTAACAGACTCGCTACACAGGTGTTCAGTGAATGTATGTAGTGAATGAACAAGAGAGGAGAGTAAGGAGCTGCGTGTTCTTTCCATTTTTGCATGTATTATGACCACTCTGAATAGGAATTGCATGGAGCATAATTGAGGCCCGGTGTATGGGAACATCACTGCAAGTGACAGAGGACCAGGATTTCAGGACGTGGCACAAGAGCCATGGTTGGTTGGAAAGAGCCAGGAGTGCGAATTAGGGGGAAACAAGTGTTCACTGGTTTATGTGAAAGACTCAGCAAATATCATCTGGATTTGTTTGTAGTGACTGAGCTGTGGTTTAGTGGAGCAGTCTCTGTTGCTCAGTATGAGCAAAGAGAGGAGAATGAACCATGAAAATTGAACATGTGTCCCAGGTCAAGTATATCTAGTATTGAAGAGATGCAAGTCCTGTCAATTTACCTGCTCCTTCCGGGAAAGAATTAGAGTAGTAAAGGAGGGAAGGTCCACACTATGCTAGCACCTTTTTCTTCTTCTGTCCAGTGAATATTGATTTCTAATGAAATTTCTTTATAAACAGAGGATGTACTTCATATGATTGAAGGCTTCTAATTTACTGTTCCATATAAACTTTTGGTGCTGTTCTGTGCCCAGGCACAAGGGGCCCTGGAGCCTGGCAGGCTCTGTTTCAGTTGCAGAGTGCAGTGTATGGGGATCTCTGTCATCAGGGGCCTGCATTGTATCTTCAGTCTGGGTTCACATCTGAGGGGTTAACTCTAGTTGGGTTTAATTCGACCATCTTGCTCTTTATCTTCAGGTTGTTCCATGTTCTTTCTTCCCATGCCTCTTTTTATCCCTGACTTCTTTATGACTGAGTACTTTTAATGATTCCCTTTTATAGACTTTGTCACTTTATTAACTGTAACTATTTTTAAGTAGTTTTAAGATCCATGGTATGCATCATTAACTTTCCAGTCTATCATTACTAATTATGATAATTATTAATAATTATTAAATTGTATATTTATTTATCATTTCTTGGATGTGTTGGGTCCTAGTGTGGCATGAAGGATCTTTCTTGTGGTAGGGACTCTTTATTTGAGGAGTACTTGCAGCGTGTAAACTATTTGAGACATGCAGGCCTAGTTGCTCAGTGGCATGTAGGATTTTAGTTCTCTAGCAAAGAAACAAACCAGCATCCCCTGCATTGCAAAGCCAATCCTTAACCACTGGACCACTGGGAAACTCATTATAATTACCTTTTAATATATATTATATGTTGATCATTTGGTTTCTGTTCCTTCACTCTTTGTATCTAGATTTCTCCTTCCTTTTAAATTCCTTCTGACTTTAGACCTTTTATAAAACATTTATTACATTGGTCTGTTGGTGGTGATGCAGTCTTGTAGTTGTTGTATGTCTGAGAAAGTATTTATCTTGTTTTTGATATGTATCTTTCTTGGGTATAGAATTCTGAGTCAATTCTATTTCTACCAGCACTCTAAGATGTGGTGCCAGTGTCCTCTGGCTAACCTTGTTTCCTATGCCAAATCTGCTGTCATTCCCATTTTTTGTTCTGCTGTGTCTGTTTTTCCTTCTGGTTACATTTCTTTGGTTGATTGTTTTAAGCAATGAATTATGATGTGCCTTTGTATAGTTGTCATACTTCTTGTCCTTGAGTTACTTGAGCTTCTGTGTTTGTGGGTTTAAAGCTTTCATAATATGTGGAGATTTTTCAGTCAGTAATTATGAAGTTTTTTTCTCTATTCTCCTGTTTCTAACTTCCTGTTGGATTCCATCTACATATATTGTAGTATTCTTAAAGTTGTTTCAAAGTTCTGTGATGGACAATTAATTTTTTCCCACATTCTTTCCATTAGTATTTTCCATGTCTCTATTTAACATACTCAATACTCTTCAGCTTCATGAATATAAGGATTATTTCTGTAGTAAGAAGGAATGATGTAAAAGCTGAAACTCCAGTACTTTGGCCACCTCATGTGAAGAGTTGACTCATTGGAAAAGACTCTGATGCTGGGAGGGATTGGGGGCAGGAGGAGAAGGGAATGAAAGAGGATGAGACGGCTGGATCACATCACTGGCTTGATGGACGTAAGTCTGAGTGAACTGGAGTTGGTGATGGACAGGGAGGCCTGGCGTGCTGCGATTCATGGGGTCGCAAAGAGTCGGACACTACTGAGTGACTGAACTGAACTGAAGCATTTTAACGTCCTTCCTCACTAATTATGTAATGTACATTTTTAACTGTGCTTTTACTAATTGATTTTTCCTTCATTATGGATGTTTTCTTGCTTCTTTGCACATCCAGAATTTTTTTCTCTTTAAATTTATTTATCTTAATTTGAGAATAATTACATTACAATATACTGATGGAACTAGGATATCACTGCAAGTGAAAGAGGACCAAGATTCCAGGACGTGGCACAAGTTCCATGGTTGGTTGAAACGAGCCAGAAGTGTAAAAGAGGAGGAAACAATCTTTCACTGGTGTATGTGAAAGACTCAGCAAATATCATCGAGATTTGTTTGTAGTGATTGAGCATGTTTTTGCCGATTGATTTTCCCCTCATTTTGGATATTTTCTTGCTTCTTTGGACATCTGGAATTTTTTTTTTTCTTTTTAAATGTATATATCTTAGTTAGAGGATAATTATTTTACAATACTGTGAAGGAGCTAGGACAAATACCTTCACAATTTATATGGAAATTTTAAATTGGATGTTGAATGTGGTCATTTTTACCCTTTGGATCCTGGATGGTTTTTAATTATTATAAATTATTCTTGGCACTCTTCACAAACATTGTTAATTTCTTGGAAACTGTTGTACTTTTTGAAGGCTTGCTGTTCAGTTTTTTTTAGCTGAGATGAGACCAGACTTTAGACCAGGTTTATTATTCCCCACTAGCAAGACAATATTGTCTTCAAGGCCCTACCGATGTCATCGGAATTATGAATCATTTCCACTCTGGTGGGTGAGGACACAATTAGACTTGGCTCAATTTGGGGCTCAAGGTTTGTTCCCTATAATTCTTACCGTTACTATACACTCTCCACTGAAAACTGGAGGGTATCATCTGTACCTTCCCACAGTTCTATCTGTGTAGCTTTCTCCTGTGAACTCTTAATTGTCTAGAGTCTCAAATCTCTATTCTTGGGGAGACTGTTTGTCTCTGCCTAGATACCCCCTTCATGTATGTGTTGGAAACTATTTCTAGAGTTGGGGCAATTGTAGAACTCACCTTGCTGGCTCCTCCCTCCCACCCCAGGAATCCATTTTGCTGCCAGATGTTTGATGTAAAAAGTTACTCTTTCATTTATCTTGTCTATTTTGGAGTTGTTTGAGACAAGAGGATAAATGTGTCCTTTGCTCCTCTATGTCTACCAAAATGGAGGTCCCCCTGCAATCAGAACTCACTGAATGCCTTGTGAATGCTAGGCACTGACTTCTGTGCATGGGTGCAGACTTGACTGGGAATATGTGTTGGGGCCTTAGGGAGCCCCAGTTTTGCTGGAGAAACATGCCAATTATAAACAGTATTTGCTATGGGGTCTGTTCAATTCAGTTCAGTCGCTCAGTCATGCCCAACTCTTTGCAACCCCATGGACTGCAGCACGCCAGGCATCCCTGTCCTTCACCAACTTCAGAAGCTTGCTCAAACTCATGTCCATCAAGTCAGTGATGCCATCCAACCATATCATCCTCTGTTGTCCTCTTCTCCGCCTGCCTTCAATCTTTTCCAGCAATAGCGTCTTTCCTAATGAGTCTGTTCTTTGCAACAGTTGGCCTAAGTATTGGAGCTTCAGGTTCATATTCAGTGCTTCCATTGGATATTGAGGATTGATTTCCTGTAGCATTGACTGGTTGGATCTCCTTGCAGTCCAAATGTCTCTCAAGAGTCTTGTCCAACACCACAGTTCAAAAGCATCAATTCTTCATTGCTCACCACTCCTTATGGTGCAGCTGTCACATCCACAGATGTGAAGATGACACCACCCTAATAGCAGAAAGCAAAGAACTAAAGATCAATTAACAAGGAAAGGAGATGAAAACAAGCTGGCTTAAAACTCAACATTCAAACAACTATTCACAAAAAATTACTCAACATTCATGGCATCCAGTCCCACCACTTCATGGCATATAGATGAGGGAAATGTGGAAACAGTGGCAGATTTTATTTTCTTGGGCTCCAAAATCACTATGGACCTTGACTGCAGACACATAATTAAAAGATACTTGCTCTTTGGAAGGAATAAAGGCTACGAAAAAATGCACAGTGTATTAAAAAGCAGAGACTCACTTTGCTACAGAGGTCTGCAGTGTCAAAGCTATGATTTTTCCAGTAATCACACACAGATGAGTGATCTGGACCATACGAAAGGGTGAATGCCAAAGAATTGAACTTTTGAAATATGGTGCTTGAGAAGACTCTTGAGCGTCCCTTATAAAGCAAGGAGATCAAATCAGTCAGTCTAAAAGGAAATCAGCCTTTGACCCCTGCTGTCTTATCTGAGGCATGCACTGAGGGATCCAAGTGGAAAGAATGGATGCTTCCACTGCAAAGGTACCTAACCATGGCAGCTCCAAGCAAATACTTTATAGCTCCACCCCTGGAGGAAGCTCAGAAAGGCTGAAGGCTCTGTGTACCCTGGGTCCAACGATACATGCATTGCATTCTCCCCAGCAGCACTGGAGGCCAAGGAAGGGTCATTCTGGGCCCTGGAGGAGGGAGATGGCTCAGGGATCCACTGGGGCCACCACTTACCAAGTAGGACCAAAAAGTACAGAGCAGGCATATGTGGCAGAGAGCTGGTGACTGGGGTGTGGGAACATGAGGGAACCAGCTCTGCATGAAGCACCTCACCCAAAATCCCCTGGAGGAGACCAGTGATAAGATCATCTGAGATGGGATGAAGAGAGTCTATTTCATTACCCCTTATAATTCCTCTGAATGAGGAGGTGGTGGAGTTGGTGGGTCATCACAAACTCCTCCATGGCCTAGACCATTCCCCAGTCGCCATCCTTGGGGCTGCCTCTCCCCAGCTTCAGTCATGTAGTTCTGGAGGAAATTGACAATCATGTGTGCTTCTGTGTCAGGTCCAATGACCATGTAAAGCCAGTCATAGGACCCCATGGCCCTGCCAGGATGGCTGATCTAGGGCTGTACATGTGAACTGTGGTGGGTCATTCAGGGAACACCCTTGAACTCTAATGGCTCTGTGCTTCTTTCCTTACTAGGAGATGCCTTCAGGATATAAAACCATAGGGCAGGTAACTTGGACTCCCTCACTAGGTGGGGAAGTCTTAGGGAAGAGAGATGTCAGGCTAACACCATCAAAGAAGTGGGAAAGGAAAGACCGAGGGTGAGAAAGAGAGAATTGATGATTTCTGATTTCTTGGGTCCAGTCACTGAGATCTTTGTATTTGCTCTGAGCCTTGTTTCCTTAATTCCCAGAATCATTTCAGTGAGTCTCTCTTTTCCTTAAGGCCAGTTGGAGTAGGGCTCCTCTCAATTTTGATTCAGACTTGGTTCTAGATACTTCACTCCCAGTCACAAACAGAGGCAACCATTTGTTTCAGCACCATTAAGAGTGAAACCCTTTAATCTTTACTGAGAATAAGGTGTGCAGACCACCAAATACAGTTCACCAAAATCCCAGGCAGCAGTGCCTAAAGTGTGAGTGAGTGTGTGTTAGGAGAGTCCTTACTGATTCCTGAACCACTCCAAGCATTTACACTGCCTGTGCCAGGCCAATCCTGTCATTTCCTTGGTCAAAGACCGAGAAATACAGCCTCAGGAAGATGTCATCCAGGACCCAAGTCTCTATAGATTGACTCACAGTGTTCTCTTAAAGGTGATATAGCAGCAGCCTCTAGAATCCTGGGAGAGTCAGAAACACACACCAGTCAGCATGAGCCCTTACCAGTGACTCCCACCAATATCCAGATGCAGCAAAATACTTTGTTTTATTTCCCTCCTTTGGTAAGTGTCAAGGGGTTTTCTTAGCAGTAGGGGATATGAGAGTTCATCCAAAACCAGAGGGCCAAGACATGAGGTTTCCATGAGGCAGGGTGTGGTGAGTGGAGGACTGGAAGTTGGGGAAACAGAGGAATGAAAAACAACAAAGTCCTATTGTACAGCGTCAGGAACTATA
The DNA here is from genome assembly GCF_023091745.1 of Budorcas taxicolor. Taxonomy (NCBI): domain Eukaryota; kingdom Metazoa; phylum Chordata; class Mammalia; order Artiodactyla; family Bovidae; genus Budorcas; species Budorcas taxicolor. The sequence continues at coordinate 38,139,982 of NC_068934.1, forward strand.
TTCAATATTCAGTGATACACCACATGAAAAAGAATAGGAAAAAAAATATTTTTATGTGTATAACTGAGTCACATTCTTGTGCAGGAGAACTTAAAGCAACACTGAAGATTAGCCACACTTCAGTATAATTTTTTCAAAAAGAACAAGTGTGTCCACAGCTCTCATCAGTCCCTGTTTCTTTCCTTCTGACTCCTGCTCCTTGTTTTCTCTGCAGAGAATGCTGGTTCTCCTGCTGCATCCCCACAATCTGTACTTTATTAAAAAACTTTATTTTGGTTTGGATTATAGCTGATTAACAATATTCTAGGTTTCAGGTGGACAGTAAAGGGACTCAATGGTATGTATCTGGGTATCCTGGTCCCAAAGACACCCCTCCCATCCAGGCTGTCATATAACTGAGCAGAGTTCCCTGTGCTACACAGCAACTCGTTCTTGGTTATCCATCTTAAATAGAGCAATGCCCACAACACTTTCTTGAAGACTTAACTCAGGGACACTGCAAATCCTCCTTCAGCCCACACTCATCCTCTTTGTCCACTCCAGGCTTTGTTGGGTAATGCACTCTTGTTCCCCATCCCCCTGGTCAGTCTGTAGCCCTGATCACCACTAGTAAGCCCCAGAGACCTAGTGCAGACCACCTTGAGATGCCATTTGCATGGAATCCAGTGCAGTTTTGCCTAGAACTAAGCAACCATCCATGAGTTTTTGATTTTAGAATTCCTGAAGTTCCCTCTCTTCCTCAAAGCTTTCTTTGAGCCCATCAGCCTGCTCTGAACTCCCACTGGGAGCTGACACGAAGCCTCCACCCCATGCCGGAGCTGAGCAGTCACTGTGTACCCTTTATTCACATTAGCATCCAATCTCCCCACAGAGGGGTCGGGTACCCCAACTCACAAAGGAGGTACCTGGCCGGAGCAAGAGGAAGATGCAGCCGAGAATTAGGCTGACCATGTAATTTATCATTCAAACCAGGAAAACTTTGAGAAGGGAAGGGAGACTTTTAACTTATGCTGGGACATCACACTTGGACTGTCCCCAGCCATTCTCCTTGTAACATGGCGTATTTCAGGGACTGCTAGTGCTGAATTTCACGTTCATGCACCTAAGGGTTCAGATTGAATTGAAGCTCTTTGAGGAATAAGGACCTTAGTGTTCTCCTCTCGCTGATCCCCAGCATGCCATATGGTGCGGCCTCTCCACATTTATTTCAGGAAGATCAGTGTCCCACACGGCCCTTTACTCGCAAGTGATTAGTTTTGTGGGAGGCACTGACCCAGCCACAGGGCTCAACTGCATCTGTAATGGTGTGACATGGCCTCCAGAGGGCGCCCTCTTCCCAGCAGCAGCCCAAGGGTTCCTGAAAGCTCCAGTTTGAAAACTAACCTTCAGTATTGTCCCCTCAACTTGAGAATGTAGCCTCAAGCTGGCAGTGGGTAGTTGATGCCACTGATGTTGAAGATAATAGAGGGCAGAGTATTGACCGCAGAACATGAAACGTAGTGCTATTAGAGAGAGGGTGAGAGGTTGGCCCAAGGTTGATCCTTGTTGTGTGAGGAGACTGGGAGTGACCCCGGGGCATGACCCTTCACCTTGGAACCCCATGGCGTGGTGCTGATGAGTTTCGGTATGTTATCGACGAGTGTTCTTGGGCCTTTGGTCACTGATACCCCGGTGTCAACAACAGCCTTGCAGCCACCAGAACAAGCAATAACCTTTCTTCTCATGGAGATGCTGAGAGACAAAGGAAGAAAGCAGGCTTCAAGGTCACTCTGAGTCTCCCCAGAGTTGTCCCTTTCCCAACTGTCTCATAAACAGCCCTTCGTCTCTCGCCCTCTTTTCCTTTGCTCTTGACACAGAAGCTTTCTTGACATCCTCGAAGGCAGTACTTGAATACACCAGGATTTTTGTAACTTGACACAAGCTGGTCTTCCTACCTAGAAAACTCCACTCCACTTTGACTAGCAAATTTCTTCTCATCTTCCAGATTCCAGCTTAATTGTATTGTTTCGCGAGGTCTTTCCCCCAGTGTTTATCAATCTCCTGTGTTAGTCACTTTGTGTAGATCCTTCCTCATGTCTGCTACTGCTACTGCTGCTAACTCACTTCAGTTGTGTCCAGCTCTGGGTGACCTCAAAGAGGGCAGCAAACTAGGCTCTGCTGTCCCTAGGATTTTCCAGGCAAAGTACTTTAGTGGGTTGCCATTGCTTTCTCCTCCTCATGTCTAGCATGTACCAAAATCACAATTCACTATGTGGGCGAGTCACTTCATGTACATCTGCTTTCTTAGATGTGAGGGCGAGTTTTATTCTCCTTGCCACCCTAAAGTGCCTGGCACACTGTAGATGCCCAATGCTTGTCTGTTCAATGAGTGAATGAAGACTGAGAAAACAATAAGAAATCTCCAGAGAGCTGTATCTTGTGGGGAACAAATAACGGGTCACACAGAGTGAATATGGAGATTCACAGGGGAAGCAGATTCTCATAGTAGAGGGCGAGAGGGGCTTCTCTGGGAGAGGGTGTCTCCCAGCACTGCTCCTACAACCAGCTCAGACCCTGAGACCCTGGCCAGGAAATACGTGACTAGCCCACAGAAGCTCCAAAGTAGAGGTCAGCTTTTGTCTGAGGGTATCACGCAGAATCCTATCAATTATGCCTCTTGTCCTCAGGTCACTCCTGGATCCCACCTTCCTGATTCTCTGTAATAGCCCCTGCCCCACACTGTGCCCAAGAACTTGACATGTCTTTTTTTTAGTTGCTTTCATGTCTTAAGTTTGCAGGCAACCTCTCTCCACTGCTGGGTAGCTGCTCCCTAAGAAGACCAGTTTTCCCCAGTTTCTCAGGACTGTCCCTGTGTTTTAACTGACATTTATCTGTACTGAGAACTTCCTATGTCCAAGGTAGCCCTGAACAGTCGGTCATCTTATCATAACTCTGTTCTCAATGGAGATATTCTCCCTGATCCTCTGTTCACCACACTGTATGGTCCTCTAACCATGCTCCCCACCTCAAAGGGCAGTGGGTGTAGCCTTCTCCCAGCTACACAGACCTCTGGTGCCTTTTAGGACCGTGGTCAAGACATGCTCAGAAGGGATGGGGATTGTGAACCCATGGGATTTTTTGTGTATCTATGTGCTTGTGTGTTTGTTTGTATGTGTGTTTGCATGTGTCTCTGTGTGTGCTTGTGTGACTCAGACTAGCTATGCATGTTTTTATGTGTTGCTGTGTATGTTTATATGTGTCTGCTTTTGTGTTTCCACGTGTCTGTGTGTCTGTCTCTGTCGTTGAAGGTGGTGTTTATGCCTGTGTGAGTGTGTGTCTGAGAATGAGCTTGTGTGTGTCTGCCTGTGTCCACGTACAGTACTGGGAACATCACTTGGGCTGACCCTCAGAGGAAGAGGCTTACCGGTCCATGTGTACAATCCAGTCTCCCGCTTGGATCAATGGTACCCAGTTGAACTCTTCCTTATAGTATCAGTTGTCCAGCCCACCAAATATCACCACACTGCCCTCCTGCTTGTCTCTGTAGAGAGAAGTGAGGGGGAGGGTGGAATCCTTGGAGGACAGTAACAACAGCACTGTCTGAAAGCTGTGCTGGTCCACCCATCAAGGCCCTAATGAGGTCCCCATGTACAGATGCAGAAATCGAGTCCAGGAGAGATAGAGATCCAGACTGAGGTCTGTTACTGTCTCATGAGTGGCAGAGAGGAGGTTAGAAGCTGAATCACTTGTCTGAGCTCCACCCACTATGTCTTTGAAAGATGCCCTGGACCTCCAGCAACCTGAGTTCTCAGACACCCTCAGAGGATAGGGTGCTGAAGTGTTTTGGCTTTCCCCGTGTCCATCTTGTCATTTTTCAGGAAAATCAAGGCCTGGGAGTTCTAAGGGTGTGGGTTCAGGTCACCCAGAGTTGGCTCCACTGGCCTGTGACCTACAATGTCCAAAGGGCCCCACACTCAGAAGGGACCCCACCTCTGCTCTCCCTGTCTTGAAATGCCTAATATTTCTTGAACAAGGGGTACCATATGTTTGTTTGTGTTCCACACTTCCATTTTTCACTGGCTCCTGCAAATTGGATGGCTGGTCTTGGGCTCCCAGTGAAATGCTGATGAGGAAGGAAAGATATCCACCGTCCTTCTCCTTCCTTCCTTATCAAATTCATAAGCAAATCGTATTGTTTTTTCCTTCAACTCTTTCCTGTTGCCATCTATTAGCCTCCCTCATAACTCACCCCCCTAGACCAAGTTACTGGTCTTGAGTCCAGGAGTAGGGTTGTGTTCCAATAAAATTTTATTTATAAAAGCCAGCGGTGAAGCCAGGTAGGGCCCTGGGGCCATAGTTATCCTTGGTTATATTACTCTCTGGATTCTTCTTTATCAAGTGCGCTATAATTTTTGTGCAACTGAAAGCATCTTACAGCTAATTTGGAGAAAGGAATTGTCCATCTCAGACTTACTTGCTCAAGTAGAAAGCAAAAACAGGCTCAGAAATGGCACCTTGATTCTTCAGCTTGTCAAAGATGAGGATGGCTCCAGAAAAGTATATGTTGGGGTAGTTCAAGCCCAAGACACCTTCAAATCTTCTTCCCTCAAACCCGTATTCTGCCACGCTCACACCAAACGGCTGGTCAGTACTTACAAGGTCCCCAATCTGTGGGAGAGAAGAGTGTTCCCACTTACAGATATGTGAAGTGGGGCTAGAACTGGGCTGGGGTGCATTGCCATTAGATCTTCAGAGAAGAATTGAGGCTGGGCTCTGTCTTTGGTTGCCCACAGATGGTTAGAGCAAGGTGGAAGGGGAATTTGGGTTCCATTTGAGACAGGCTATGAATTTTAAAACATTTGCCCCTCTGAAAAACACCACCTGAGTGAGTCAAATTGGCCTCGTGGCTTCTGTCCAGGTGGGGCAACCAAGAGTCAGGCCAGGTCGCATTGGTGGCACCTTATAGACAAAACAATCTGGAGCAAGATAGCCTTCTCTTTGGCATCACTGTGACCTAATGACAGGAATGGACTGAATTCTCTGTAATGTACTGTGGATTCTGCATCTGTCTGGTAAGACAGAACCCGAAAACACAATCTTGCTTGCAGGGTTCTATGAAATTACTGCCTGGGGAATTCACTTTTGGGGATATGTGTATATTTCTGTGAGTGTGTATGAGAGAGAAAGAGAGGTGAACTAATCAAGTATTTTTGGGGAGGCAGGCCATAGGTTTATGAGACTCTCAAGGGTCCTCTAGAGTGATAACTCATTTATAAAGCCCCTTGACTTCTCAGGCCTCCAGTTTCCCACTCTGGATACCTGAAGCCCTTGACTGCCCCAAGGATCCCCAGATCACTTTTATCCTGTCCCCAAACACCCCACAGCAACTTCAGTCCTGAAAAGCCAGCCTAACTCCACCTTTTACCACATGTGTGCTTCCAGCAAGGCCCTTGCTGTCTGTACTTCAGTTTCCTCATACGTCTCATGAGCTAATCAGAGTAACTGCTGTGTGGGGTTATTGCAGAATTAAACCAGTTATCACCTGAAAGTGGCTGAAACAGTCTGTGAATATAAAAGTGGGTGTTTTTTTCCCTCTTCTTGCTCCCAGCAAAATGAATCTTGAACTGCTCCTGGGCAGAGGAGCTGCAAGTCCACACCTCAAGCCACTCTCTGGGTTAGATAATCTGTTAGCTCATGTGTCACCACGGGCACTGCCTCCCCTGGGACAGGATCCTGTGGGTAAGATGGCCAATGTCTATGGGAGTTAGGCTAGGAAGGTTCCTGCCAAATGGTCCTGCATCTATTTTGCAATCAGGGGTCACTCCATAGCCAGTCCTGACTCAGCTTCTTTTTACACGTTACCCGAATGGTGTCATAAGCAAGAAATCCCTTCATGCTCCCAGATCCATAGGCAATCCAGAATGCCTTCTGGATTGGCCGGAAGATGGAAGACTTATAATGTCTGAACCTAACTTGTGTAGCTGCAGACACAACAGATGAGTGTCATCAGGTGCTAAGGGTGGAAAGAGGGCAGCAGGAAAAGTGAAAGATGGTCTTGATAGGGGGTGTCTGTACTCACAACAGGCTGAACTGGGGCAAATGCGGGAGGGCACCCACAAGTCAGATGATCTTGTGTCAAAGATAACCTGGAATTGCTGAGGGCGTGTTCCAATGGTGATTTTACCCACATAGAGCATCTATATGGAGAAGGAGGGAGTGGGTTAATGCAGAACTGGCTACCTTCTGTTCCCACACTGATGTCTCCCTCTGGGTGTCATATATCTCTTGAGATCACTTTCCAACCACTGTGAAGCTCACAGCCTTTGATCACAGAGGTGGTTGCATTTTACTTCACTTTTTTTTCCTGTGCTACATTGTATGCAGGTTATTCATTCTATGACCAGGCGTTGAAATGGTACCTCTTGCATTGGAAGTGCAGAGGCATAACCACTGGACCTCCAAGATTGTTGGACACCCAGGGAAGTCCTGGTGCCTTTATTTGAGAAATTCTGTAGTCTCTTCAAACGCAGCCTTAGCACCCCCTTCTCCAGAAGGTCCTTCTTGATCAACCCCAGGCACTAACTCTAAACTCAGACCACATTCAATCAACGCCACACAAGTGACCGATTCATTTGACATGTATTTACTCTTTGGCTATCTCTCAGGCTGACATGGGCATTCTTGAAGACAAATAAGCCCTTTTTCTTATCTAAAAACAGTAAGCACTGTGTTAGATTCTTATGGCCTTACACGGAATATGGGTTCAGTAACTTTTTCTTGCTGTGGTTCTTGCATCTGTGGAAACTGAATTACTCTGCCTGGTTATTCACAATTGCTTTGCAGTTGGTTCTACATTCTGATCAGAAATGGTTCATTCTTCATCTGTAACTAGTTGACTCCCTTAGTTCAGAAGGAGCTGCTGCTGCTGCTAAGTCACTTCAGTCGTGTCCGATTCTGTGCAACCCCATAGACAGCAGCCCACCAGGCTTCACCGTCCCTGGGTTTCTCCAGGGAAGAACAGTTGAGTGGGTTGCCATTTCCTTCTCCAATTCAGGAAAGTGAAAAGTGAAAGTGAAGTCCCTCAGTGGTGTCCGACTCTTAGCGACCCCATGGACTACCAGGCCTCTCCATCTTTGGGTTATTCCAGGCAAAAGTACTGTAGTGGGTCATCATTGCCTTCTGCTCAGAAGGAACAATCTCCCTCAAACTAATGACACATCTTTGACACAGAAATGGATGTTTACCAGCCACCTGGTAATTTATGGGCCCAGTCACCAAGACCAAGAGTTGAGGATGAGAGTGCCTTCTCCTCTGCGTGGGGCCTCTTTTGCCCAGTGTTTCTGCCTCCTGAAGAGCCCTAGCCCCAACATACCACGTGGCATCTCCAGATGAGCCCCAGTGCTAGGCTAGAGCATCAGGGGGCACTGTGGAGCACCATCCTCCCAAAACACTCACATCCATGATGTTCCTTGGTGGATGAATACTTTAGAGGTATTCTTTCACTGAACATTTGACAAACAAAACTCTACAATTAGATGTCAGTGTTAAAGTATAACTGTCATGGTAATGGCACTCTGTACTTTCCACTCATTTTTATGAGTCACCTTATTATAAGAATTTTTTGCATATTCCATGGCAAAGACGTAGGTTTGAATAAAGCTTCTGTTCTGTAATGTTGGATAAGCCATATGACCATGTGGGATCTCACTCTTTCCTTCAGTAAAATGGTGGAATGTAACAATTCAAACCCTCCAAATAGGATATCTTTGGGATAAGTGAAGTGATGGATATAAGGTGCCTGATAAATAGGAAGTCTCAACAATGACAGCCACTAGCATTGCTTTTGCCACCCCACTGTATCCTTCTCATAGAAGCTCAGGGAAGGAGGTAGAAGGGGGATTCCTTTCCTCTTTACAAGGGAGGAATTTGAAATGCGAGAGGCTTGTGAATTGGCTGTGGTCATACTGCTTGTCAGATATAAAACGGTGTATAACTTGCTCTCCCAATCTTTCTCCAAATTAAAAGAGAAGAGAGAGTTAAAAGAAGAATCCAGGAGATAGGTAACAAGTTCAGGAAGTGTAGAAAATTAAAATACAATTTAAAAGAAAACACTACAGAGAGAAATACACTCACAGAGACTTCCAAAGGGATGGAGAGACAAATGATAGTGATACAGACATGCAGACATAGAGATATACACACTGAAGTAGAGAGGGAACAAAGAACATGCTAAATAAAACCTATAAAAGTGCTATTCCCCAGGATCACACCTACATCTGCGTTGACTGTGCACTGAACAATTGCAAGGAGTTCCAATTTCAATAGGTCATGACATGACTGGACCCTAGAGTTGTGCAACTATGCAAATCTACACCAAGAACCATAGTTCTCAGAGTTCCTATAGCAAGGTACTTATCAATATTTAAGGGCTGAACTTTAAGATTGTCAGGGAAATATTCCATTCCATTCTAAACCTGATGAGTAGAAGAATAATCAGATGAAAAGAAAAATCACAGAAAGGAAGATGATGTGGCTTGCACTCTCCATACTTACATGACTCTGCAATCTGAGAAGGCCACTAGGTCGAGGAGCACAAGCCACTTCATGCTTCTTTCCTGGCTCCAAGTACTCAGGGAAGTTCAGGTTCTTAGCATGTAGTGATGACCAGGAGTCCCTAGTTATATATACTCTGACATGCCCTAGTTTAGCCTTTTAGGCCAATAATAGGTCTGGAAACACACACACACACACACACACACACACAGGTCTCGATAAAATCTTTATATTCATCAGTGTCCTTGGTGAGTGGATTTTGAAGCTTCACAGAATACAGAGAATTGAACTGTAATCTCTTCCTTGAAGGTTGACTGGAAAATCAAACTGATCTGCATGGACATCTAAGAAGATGTTGAACCTTGCCTAGTTGGAGAAAAAACTGCTAAAAACACCATAAAAATGGATATTAAGGGCCATGCTCAACTTTCTTGGTTTCATGTCATCTTCCTAGCCACTTCATGAGATATGCATTGCTGTCTTCATTGGCGAGGAGATTGCTAGGAGGATAAGTTGTCAAATAGCAAAGTGAAGACTTCAGGCACAGCCCAGGGACATACAACTGGCTTTAGGTAATGGGTCTGATGGCAGACATCATGGGCATCTATGATGCCAGGCTGCATCAAAGATTTAGGGCAGAGCAGTACTTCAATTGCATGGTTTCAGTATTGGAAGAAATGTCATATGCATCCACAGCATATTTTATAGCGTCTAACAAATGTACGAGGAAGAACTGTGTGCTAACTTCTGGGTTAAATGCTTCAAAGTCAAAGTTGATGAAGACAAAGTAGTCTTTATCTTAAGAGACCTAGCAGTCTAGTTCACAAAGTCATGGTCCCTGGAGGCAGGAGATATGATACTACGACTAGTTGGCCAAGTTGAGCTTTGGGCCACACAGGCCTTACCACTGGGAGCAGCCTTTCCTCCACTTCACCCATGCTGGAAAGCAGGCTACTTGGCCATGTTTTCAAAAGAATTGGAAGTTTGGATATTTACATACAATCTATTGATTTTAAAGTTAGCAACTAATTTTTTTCCCAAAAAAACAATGGGAGCAAAATCTCCACAGTGATGTGCTGGAATCAGCCTTCAGTCTCTGCAGGTTTTAATTTCTCGCCTAGAGCTGGGACTGCAGTGGGGACAGAGAGGAATTTAATTCATGTTGGTTGATTTACAAAGAGACTTAATGCACACTGAACATGTGTGTTTCCTTTCTATTTAAAAAGAAAGATCATCAGGGATATACAAGCCAACAAAATTTAACTGCTGAAGATAAATGGATATATTTCTAATATAATTTCCCCATAAGTTTTATGTTATGAAAAATTTTGTGTGCCAAACCCAACATACAAAAAATAATTTTGAAATGTCTTCCCAATCAAAGAAGACAAAACTACTGTGGCAGCCAAAGTAAAGACAATCATGTTTAGTGACTCATCCAGGACTCCCAGGGCCTATTCCTGCTTGAGATCAATCCATGCCTGTCCCTTGAATACAACAGCAGCCTCTCCTTTTGCCAGGTGTGTTTAGATGGGGCACTGTGACTTAATCCTCATTTTTGCATGTTGTTTAAATTCAGTTCTGGTGGTTAAATGCCAACAGAGGGAATATGACGTCACTGACAAATGGCACATATATATGCCCTTTGAACTATGGTGTTTGAGAAGACTCTTGAGAACACCTGGGACTGCAAGGAGATCAAACCAGTCCATCCTAAAAAAAAAAAAAAAAAACAACAGTCCTGTATATTCACTGGAAGTACTGATGTTGAAGCTGAAGCTCCATTATTTGCCTACCGGATGGGAAGAACTGACTCAATGGAAAAGAACCTAATGTTAGGAAAGATTGAAGGCAGGAAGGGAGGTGGTAGACAGAATGAGATGGTTGGATGGCATCACCAAGTCGATGGACATGAGCTTGAGTAAGCTCCGAGAGTTGGTGGTGGATAGGGAAGCCTGGCATGCTGCAGTCCATGGCATTGCAAAGAGATGGACACCACTGAAAGGACTGAACTGAACTGAACAAATTGAGAAGAAAGAAACTGATGAATCTGATTGTATCAAGTTGGTGACTAGCTGCTCATAACAACACATTACTTAAGTAGCTTTAAAATTCAGAATTATGACTATATTCAGAGTGGAATATCTTCTAAAGAAAAACAAAAAATACTGCCATCCAAAATAAAACCAAAGAATATCAAAAGAAAAAAACAGGAAAGAAATCTGAAACCATATTCAACAACTTATTTTTCCTCATAACTTCTGTTATTGTGACAGAATCATATGTATGTTAATAGGTAAAAGCAAAACAATAATTAATACTAATGTTCTGAAATAAGCCTTTCAATGGCTAGAAAAAGAGGTTCACAGGTAACAGAAAGAAGTTTAATTCAAACCTTGCTGTCTTAAATCTAGAACTGAAAGCATAAATTTGTACCAACTAATTATATTTCTTTTTATTTTATTTTCTAAGGAAAATGAGTCCTTCCTACTCTGACCAATGTGAAGCCCACAAGCCATGACAACATGGTAACAGTGACTATTCTGAGGTCTAACATATAGCTTCTAAAAGCATTTCCCATCAGATGATGCATGGATTCTTAAAGAGATGGCTGATTTCAGGACTGGGTAAAGAAATGCACAAAATAATCTTGGTAATCGTAAAGGACGATTACCTGCTCTAAACCCAATAGTGGGACATTCTGTAAGACAAACCACCCTGCTTCCGCCCAGTTTCTGAACAAATGAATGGCATTAAAATTGGGAGAGAAACAGTTATTTCATCTTAAAGGAGATCAACCAAGTGCAACATATGACTACATTCTTTCAATAAACTGTGAAAACTGCTTTTTGAGCATCAGGGAAATTTGTACATGGACTGGATATTAGATGTTAATTTTATTGGCAACAAAGTGCATTTTTTTTTAACATCCCATTATTTTACGCCAAATACTCATTATGTACATTTTGTGAAATGTACTAAAATACTTCAGGAAAAATAAATAAGAAGCAAAAGAGAGAATGAAATGAGTGTCTGTCTTGATATAAAAGCAGATCTACATAGCTGCTATGGATTGAATTATGTCCACCCTTGACTCCCCGTGTGATGGTATTAGGAAGTAGGGTGTTTGGGCGGTACCCAGGATGACATGGATTTCTGATGGTGGTCCCTCATGATGGGATTAGTCTCTCCCTATTTTTCTCTCTTATTTTCCCTCTTTCTCCTTCCCTTCAACCACCACATGTGAGAAGATAGCAAAGAGAAAGACTGATGCAAGTTAAGAATGTCTTTACCGAAAACTCAAATGGCCATCACTTTGATGTTGCATAGTCTCCAGTCAATGACAATCTATGGGACTAAGAGGTTAGTTTTGTACTTATTGACGCAAAATGATAAAATATAGCATTTATGACACTCTTCTTTAATATATTTTTATGTTTGAAATCATTTTGTAGTAAGAAGTTTATAGAAAGTCCATTTTGAAATTTCTGCCTTAGAGATACCCGGATGAGTCCAAGAGAGCAGATTCAGGCAGGTCCCCAGTGAATGAGTGGTTGGAGGACAACATGCTCCTTACTCCAACTCATCTCTTGTCATCTGAAAACCGTCCCCCAACTTACCAGCCCTACCACATCTGCATTTTCATTACCCTGCTAAGCTGAGTCAACTAGCTGGAGATGTTAGCGATTCAGGAAAGGGTCTGGAAGCACAAGGAATGTGGACATTTTTAGAAGAATGAACTGGGCAGACCCGTCCTTGGTTTTCCCTTCTTTCATGCCATCTGCATGTGAGGGATTGGGCCTGAGTAGAGAGGAAGCCACAAGTGGGACTGCATGGATATTTGCAAGAGAAGGGAGCAGGAATTCAGAATCCAGGAACCAGGAGGTGGGCAGCTTGCACAGGATGCAGGAGGGAAGGAAGAAGCACTGGGAAAAGAATAGTGCCTACCTGAGGGCCAGACCTACCTGAGTCTTCTGGTTTAACTTGGAGGTCACGTCCTTCCTGCTGGAATTCCTGCTCCAGATGTGGAGGGGAGAGAGCTGTACTCACTCCTACTGAGTCACAGGGAGAGTGACAGCCTCCCCTAGAGCCCTTTGATTCCACTCTCACTGTGGATATCATCCTAAGGCAGAGAGCAAATGTAAGGTCATTCAAAAGATGACCTACTTTAACAAGTATTTAAAATACTACAAAATTTGTCTAAGAGTCCTGGCATATCTAGTTCCCCAAGTTTTTTAGCAGAGATGGTTCATCAGCCTAATTTGGGTTTTTGCTGAGGAATCTACAAACTTCCCCATAGGTAACTTCTGAATTATAACTACCTGATCTCATCCCACATAACCTAAATGATGGTAAGTTCTAGCGGGCAAGGCATATAAGCTCCTCGGTGTCATAGCAGCTGTGTGCCAAGTGGTCTATCACTCCCAGTTCTGATCCCAGGACCCATGAACATCATCAGACAGTTACAGCCCCCTGCCTACCAGAGGCAGCCTCAGCATCCTCAGCAACATGCACCTCTGAGTCCCTTGTCCACTGATTGGCCCTGAACTTCAGTCTGGAACAAGTGTTGTGAAGCAAGTCCAGTCTCCCTCATCCAAGAGGTGGGAAACTGAACCCTGGGTTGGTGACTCACTCTAAAGCTGCAGGTACATTAGTGAAGACTTGGGTCCCAGGAACCTTGGTTCTCAGACTAGGAGACTTCCAGGAAGGGTAAGATGAAAGAAAACTCCATTGCATCCAAGCTGGAGAGATATCAGATATCTGCAGGCACCAGGGTCGAAGTTCCTTTCCCGTTGCCCTTCAAGTCTGGTTCTGATTTTATCAGCATACCTACCTTCTTGTAGCAACAAGAAAGCAATACCGCAGGCTATTTCTCCTGGGTTCCAGGCACAATGGGGAGCCCATTGCGAGCTGTAGTGACCCTACGAGGCCATCATGTAGGTGGTGACTGACTCACTCCCAACTCAGAATCCCCAGAGCTCCCTATCCTCATTCAGACAACACAGACCTTTGGATGACTGGATAACATGAACCTGCATTCACAGTGAGAAGCATTCTCTTCTCAGCATTCTGGCAACTTAGATAAGTGTCTTATGTTTCCTCAGAGAACCCCTGGCTGAGGGAGGCTGAGGCCTGAAACTAGCCTGGATGCAGGGGAATATGTTCTGTCTTTGATGCTCCAAATAGACCTTGGATATTCAAAGGCCTTAAGAGAACTACCATCACCCTTATGTTTTTTAGGGACTTTGCTTTATGAATCTGGTTGGAGAAAAAAGATAGAAACTCAGGACAAGGCTGGGCATCTCTGGGTCCCAGCTGATTGTGAGTTGAGTTCCAGCCACAAGGCTTCACAGTCAGGTGCTGATGTTATTCACAAGCCACCTTTGAGGAAGCAAAAGAGGAAAGAGTTTTTGGTCAGAGAGCAGTGTGGTCAAAGGGCCATGGGAATCACACGGGACAAGATGGAACAAGAGACATTATTTGTTTCTTTGCTCTATCAGTTCCTTGGCATTTCTACTTCTGAGAACAAGTACATGGAGATAGTTAGAGGCATTGGTGGTGCCCCTGGCACCTCATGCTCCTGGTGATAACCAGTTGTGTACACATCTCTGAGTCCAGAGCATATTCAGCCTCATGATAACTCCAGGTTCTCCCTTCATGGGAAGGCTAACATGGCTCATTGCTGCTAACTCACAACTGAAGCATGTGATGAGGTCATGGTGGTTGACCTGTAGGCCAAGTTCCAAGGATGGAAGGAAGGTTGGAGTGGAACAGTAGCCATTCATTAAACTTGGTTACCTTGGTCCATAGCCGGGGCTACTTCCCACATCTAGAATGTTTTTCTCCCTACTTTTTTGCATGGCCAGGTCCTTCTCAACATTTACCTTCATCTCAAATGAGTCTCTGTCAGGCTTGCTTTCCCTGGCCACTGCACTCTCACAAGCACAGACCCTGAACCAAAAAGTTCCTAGACACTTCCCTCCATCAAAAAATAAATAAATAAATAAATTATTAAAAAGTCAAATAAATAACCTAACTCTATACCTAAAGCTACTAGAAAAGGAAGAAATGGAGAACTTCAGAGTTAGTAGAAGGAAAGAAATCTTAAAAATTAGGGCAGAAATAAATGCAAAAGAATTAAAAGAGACCATAGCAAAAATCAACAAAGCCAAAAGCTGGTTCTTGAAAGGATAAATAAAATTGACAAATCATTAGCCAGACTCATCAAGAAACAAAGAGAGAAAAATCAAATCAACAAAATTAGGAATGAAAATGGAGAGATCACAAAAGACAACACAGAAATACAAATGATCATAAGAGACTACTATCAGCATTTATATGCCAATAAAATGGACAATGTGGAAGAAATGGACAAATTCTTAGAAAAGTACAACTTTCCAAAACTGAAACAGGAAGAAATAGAAAATCTTAACAGACCCATCACAAGCACGGAAATTGAAACTGTAATCAGAAATCTTCCAGCAAACAAAAGCCCAAGTCCAGATGGCCTCACAGCTGAATTCTACCAAAAATTTAGAGAAGAGCTAACACCTATCCTACTCAAACTCTTCCAGAAAATTGCAGAGGAAAGGAAACTTCCAAACTCATTCTATGAGGCCACCATCACCCTAATACCAAAACCTGACAAAGATGCCACAAAAAAAGAAAACTACAGGCCAATATCACTGATGAACATAGATGCAAAAATCCTCAACAAAATCCTAGCAGTCAGAATCCAACAACACATTATAAAAAGATCATACACTATAACCAAGTGGGCTTTATCCCAGGGATGCAAGGATTCTTCAATATCCACAAATCAATCAATGTAATTCGCCACATTAACAAATTGAAAAACAAAAGCCATGTGATTATCCCAATAGATGCAGAGAAAGCCTTTGACAAAATTCAACATTGATTTATGATTAAAACTCTCCAGAAAGCAGGAATAGAAGGAACATACCTCAACATAATAAAAGCTATATATGGCAAACCCACAGCAAACATCATTCTCAATGGTGAAAAATTGAAAGCATTTCCCCTAAAGCAAGGAACAAGACAAGGGTGCCCACTTTCACCGCTACTTTTCAACATAGTTCTGGAAGTTTTGGCCACAGCCATCAGAGCAGAAAAAGAAATAAAAGCAATCCAAATTGGAAAAGAAGAAAGAAAACTCTCACTGTTTGCAGATGACATGATCCTCTACATAGAAAACCCTAAGGACCCCACCAGAAAATTACTAGAGCTAATCAATGAATATAGTAAAGTTGCAGGATATGAAATCAACACAAAGAAATTCCTTGCATTCCTATACACTAATAATGAGAAAGTAGAAAAAGAAATTAAGGAAACAATTCCATTCATCATTGCAATGAAAAGAATAAAATACTTAGGAATATATCTACCTAAAGAAACTAAAGACCTATATATAGAAAATTATAAAACACTGATGAAAGAAATCAAAGAAGACACTAATAGATGGAGAAATATACCATGTTCATGGATCGGAAGAATCAATATAGGCAAAATGAGTATACTACCCGAAGCAATCTACAGATTCAATGCAATCCTTATCAAGCTACCAATAGTATTTTTCACAGAGCTAGAACAAATAATTTCACAATTTGTATGGAAATAGCCAAAGCAATCTTGAGAAAGAAGAATGGAACTGGAGGAATCAACCTGCCTGACTTCAGGCTCTACTACAAAGCCACAGTCATCAAGACAGTATGGTACTGGCACAAAGACAGAAATATAGACCAATGGAACAAAATAGAAAGCCCAGAGATAAATCCACACACCGATGGACACCTTATCTTCAACAAAGGAGGCGAGAATATACAATGGAGTAAAGACAATCTCTTTAACAAGCGGTGCTGGAAAACAGGTCAACCACTAGTAAAAGAATGAAACTAGATCACTTTCTAACACCATACACAAAAATAAACTCAAAATGGACTAAAGATCTAAATGTAAGACCAGAAACTATAAAACTCCTAGAGGAGAACATAGGCAAAACATTCTCCGACATAAATCACAGCAGGATCCTCTATGATCCACCTCCCAGAATACTGGAAATAAAAGCAAAAATAAACAAAAGGGATCTAATTAAAATTAAAAGCTTCTGCACAACAAAGGAAAATATAAGCAAGGTGAAAAGATAGCCTTCTGAATGGGAGAAAATAATAGCAAATGAAGCAACTGACAAACAACTAATCTCAAAAATATACAAGCAACTTATGCAACTCAATTCCAGAAAAATTAACGACCCAATCAAAAAATGGGCCAAAGAACTAAATAGACATTTCTCCAAAGAAGACATACAGATGGCTAACAAACACATGAAAAGATGCTCAACATCACTCATTATCAGAGAAATGCAAATCAAAACCACGATGAGGTACCATTTCACAGCAATCAGAATGGCAGTGATCCAAAAATCTACAAGCAATAACTGCTGGAGAGGGTGGCGAGAAAAGGGAACCCTCTTACACTGTTGGTGGGAATGCAAACTAGTACAGCCACTATGGAAAACAGTGTGGAGTTTCCTTAAAAATTGCAAATAGAACTGCCTTACGACCCAGCAATCCCACTGCTGGGCATACACACCGAGGAAACCAGAGTTGAATGAGACACGTGTACCCCAATGTTCATCACAGCACTGTTTATAATAGCCAGGACATGGAAACAATCTAGATGTCCATCAGCAGATGAATGGATAAGAAAGCTGTGGTACATATACACAATGGAGTATTACTCAACCATTAAAAAGAATATATTTGAATCAGTTCTAATGAGATGGATGAAACTGGAGCCTATTATACAGAGTGAAGTAAGCCAGAAAGAAAAACACCAATACAGTATACTAACACATATACATGGAATTTAGAGAGATGGTAATGATAACCCTGTATGCAAGACAGCAAAAGAGACACAGATGTATAGAATGGGCTTTTGGACTCTGTGGGAAAGGGCAAGGGTGGGATGATTTGGGAGTATGGCACTGAAACATGTATACTACCAGGCAAGAAACAAATCGCCAGGCTATGTTTGATACAGGATACAGGATGCTTGGGGCTGGTGCACGGGGATGATCCAGAGAGATAATATGGGGGGGGGGGGGAGGTGGGAGGGGCATTCAGGATTGGGAACTCATGTACACCCGTGGCTGATTCATGTCAATGTATGCCAAAACCAATACAGTATTGTAAAGCAAAATAAAGTAAAAATAAAAATTAAAAAAAATAAAATAAAATTCGGAAAAAAAAAAACCCCACCCATTATAGTTACCAATGTAGAAAGTTGGGAGAGGGATAAATTGAGAGTTTGAGATTAATATATTTATACTACCTTATTTAATAGATAATCAACAAAGACCTACTGTATTGCACAGGAATTCTGCCCAATAGTCTGTAATATCCTGTATGGGAAAAGAATCTAAGAAAGAATGGATATATGTCTATGTATAAGGGAACTAATTTCTCATACAACAAATATTAATACTATGCTATAAATCAGCTCTACTACTATACAGATTGAAAGCTAATTAATTTCTCATACAACTAATATTAATACGATGCTATAAATCAGCTATACTACTATACAGATAAAAAGCTTTTTTTTTTTTTTTTAATCCTTACATGTAGAGACCCATGGAGTTATTTAGACTCACAGGATTTCAGATATGATGCTGGATATGCCAGAACGGGCACAGAAATCTATACATTTTCTGAGGTTATATTTTCCTGAGCTGTGGTGTCTTTTGCTTCTAGTGTCACCTTTGATTTGTCTTTGGAGGATCTAATACAAGGCTTGGAGACACCAGCTGGGTGTTAGTTGAAGGATGAGAGGGAGGCATTAGTGGGAGAGTGAAATCCCAGCTCCGTAGCCTTGGGTTGGGGTATGTTTGAGGCACAACTTACATCCCAAGTTCCCTGTGAAAACAGGCTCTTGCTTCCCTCTCCATGACTTGCCTGATATCAGACCCAGACTGGTTTCATCCTCTTTCATGTCCTGCTTCCCCTGAGACCTCACTGGTTTCTCTGCGAGAATTTTTTTTTTTTAAATTTTGGCTGCACTAGGTCTTCATTGCTGCTCAGTACTTCTCTATTTGCAGCGAGCAGGGACTCCTCTGTAATTGCAGTGCACTGACTTTTCAATCCTGTGATTCTCCTGATGTAGTTCAGTCTCTAGGTCACTCAGGCTCAGTAGTTTTGGCCCACCGGGTTAGTTGCTCTGCAGCATTTACAATCTTCTCAAACAAGGTCTCAAACGCATATCTTAAACACTGGCTCAGAAGGGAAAACCCTCTGGAAGGAATTTGAAATAAATCACTTTTACATGAAACTAGGCACCATGGCCTATATATGAGGAGACTGAGAGGATTGTCCCTGCTTCAAGCAACCTCCTGAGATCAGGATTGATTGAGGTTCCCCTCCCAAGGGTTCCTACAGGATCATGAATCTCTCCTTCCATGTGGATTTATTCTTGCTTCAGTTTCTGAATCCCACACAAGAGCAAAGCTTCCAGAGGGCAGGGCTGTCACTTGACTCACTTCTAAGTATACATCAGTAGATATTGTCTCATGCAGACCATAATGTCAAGACAAGACTAACACAAAGATCAGTTATTCTGACTGTTAGGTTACAGGTTCAACGACTGTAATAAAAACCTAAGTAACATTGTCTTACATACAATGCAACTTCAATTCTCTGTCATATAATGTTAGTACAGGTCTCTCCACAGAGATGAGGGCCCACTTCTTTCTTGTCACATCTTACACCTGTGCTGCTTACCTCTGGTCTAACATGGCTACTCCAGCTCCTGTCATTATATCTGCATTCCAGCTAATGAGACAGAAAATAATACTTCCATTTGGAAGTGACATGTCAACTCTACTTAAATTCCACTGGCTGAAGTATCTTCCGTGGTCATGGCAAACCTGGGGGTGGTTGGCACACAGAAGGGCAGGGGAATGTGATCCTACTGAAGAACATTCATGATGAATAACAAGGGCCACCATCCTCCATCCATGTCTCTGTAATTCATTCTTTTTTGGTTCTCCACACACAGCTCTCAGTCTGTTTTAGCCTGCAGATATGGATATGGATCAAGTTATAAGAGAGGACATGGACCAGGCTGTACAAATATGGAGAAAACAAGAATGTAAAGAAGATAAGAAAGTATAAAAATTCAAAATCTAAAAGAAAACATGATTTTAATCATAATTTTGCATTTATACCATTTAGGTATAATGGTTGATGAATCAATTTATAAAACAAAAATATAGATAAATATAAAACATAAGTATATTCACTAACCCCAATGAAATAATAAGGCTATATCATATTAAACACATAGTAGTATCAGGATTAAATTTGGATGCACATTGCAAAAAACTAAAACAACTATAATTTTAGCAAGATAAGCTTCATTTTTCTCTCCCACTGAAACAAAGGTGGAGGTGGGCCAGCCAGAGCTTGGGTGGTATCCATCTCCACGGTTACATGATTGTGCAATACAACTGCAGGAGTTCCAGCCGTCACAACTAAAATCCAGACAATAGTTAGGAAGAAAGTAGGAAAGGGAAGAGTCCCATCTCTCAGCTAAATCAGCTCCTTGAAAGCAGTCTTTATAGAAATCCCTCTTACAGATTCTCCATGCATCTCAGTCACCTGTCATGACTAAGAGCACAGGTGGGCAGGAAATGCAGTCCTGTAGCTACTGTGCTCATGGCTATTTAACAAACTATTTTCAGTTTTGAAAGAGAATCAGAGAATAGATCATTTTGTAGGTAACTTGCATCACCTGCCTAAAAGAAGAAACCTTTTCTGAATGGATTAGGCTGAATTGCTGGGCACAGTGTGGAAACCAGGAGAAAGGAACAGCAATGAGAAACATCTAGATGAACCTGAACTGTGCTCCAGAAATAAAAGGCAGACTGGTCAGTAGAGATCTTCTAAGGACTGAAGTGAGGATTATACACACCCCATGACCCAATGTGGTTTGAAAACTGCAGGTCCCAAGTCTCTCTCAATTTTTCAGCTTCTAAATATCTTATCTTTGTTACCCCACATTCTGACCTACCTGTCTCACCTTGTTTATTTCTGTTCACATCACTTCTCCATCTAGTCCACAAGTATTGCAAGATCCAGAACTGAGGAGTTAGCAATACTTTCTCAAAGTGGGTAGAAACACAATGACTATTTCTACTTAAATATTTGTTTGTCCTTATCAAGGTCTTTTGAAGGAATGAGATGGCTAAAATTATGGAGATCTCACATTTGAGGCCTAGTAAAAAATTTTCTTGTTACATTGGTTGTTGGTGGTGATGCAGTCTCATAGTTGTTGTATGTCTGAGAAAGTATTTTATCTTGTTTTTGATATGTATTTTTCTTGGGTGTTGAATTCTGAGTCAATTATATTTCTCTCAGCATTTTAAGATGTAATGACAGTGTCCTCTGGCTAACATTGTTTCCTATGCCTAATCTTCTGTCTTTCCCATTTTTGGTTCTACTGTGTCTGATTTTCCTTCTGGTTACATTTCTTTGGTTGACTGTTTGAAACAATGAATTATCATGCGCCTTTGAATAGTTGTCCTATTTCTAGTCCTTGAGTTAATTGAACTTCTGTGTTAATGGGTTTAAAGCTTTCATCGTATCTGGAAAATTTTCAGCCAGTAATTATGAAGTTATTTTCTCTGTTCTCCTCTTTTCATTTCCTGTGGGATTCCATTTACATATATTTCAGTAGTCTTAAAGTTGTTTCAAATCTCTGTGATGGGCAATTAATTTTTTCCCACAGTCTTTTCATTCCTGTTTTCCATGTCTCTATTTAACATACTCACTATTCTTCAACTTCATGACTCTAAAGATTATTGTTCTAGGAAGCATTTTAATGTCCATCCCAGCTAATTATGTAATGTAGATCTTAACTGTGTTTTTACTAATTGATTTTTCCCTCATTTTGGATATTTTCTTGCATTATTACACATTGGAAAATTTTTTTTCTTTTTAAATTTATATATTTATCTTAATTAGAGGATAATTACTTTGCAATATTTTGATTAATGTAGGACAAATATTTTTACAATTTATATGGAAATTTTAAGTTGGATATTGGATGTGTCAATTTTTACCCTTTGGATGCTGGATATTCTTAATTTTTATAAACTATTCCTGGCACTGTTTGCAGACACTGTTAATTTCTTGGAAACAATTGTATTATTTGAAGGCTTGCTGTTCAGGTTTTTTAGCTGATATAAGACCAGCCTTTAGACCAGGTTAACTATTCCCCACTAGTAAGGCAATATTGTCTTCATGGCCATACTGATGTCATGGGAATTATGAGTAATTTCCATGGTGGTGGTGGGGACACCATTAGAGTTGGCACAATTTGAGACTCATGAATTGTTCCTTATAATCCTGACCAGTACTATCAAATCTCTGCTGTAAACTGGAAGGGTATCACCTGTACACTCGCACAGTTATCTGTGTGTAGGTCTCTCCTGTGAACTCTAACAATCTAGAGTCTCAAATCTTTCTTCTTGGGAGACCGTTTATCTCTGCCTAGATAGCACTTCCATATATGTGTTGGAAACTATTTTAAGAGTTGGGACAATTGTAGAACTCACCTTGCTTGCTCCCCGCCTCAGGAATCCAATATCTGCTGCCTGACATTGGATGTAAAAAAGTGTTCCTTCATTTATCTCTTCTATTTTCAAGTTGTTTGAGACAGGAGAATAAATGTGTCCTTTGCTCCTCTATGTCTGGCAAAATAGAGGTCCCCCTGCAATCAGAACTCACTGAATGCTTTGTGAATGCTAGGCACTGACTTCCGTGCATGGGTGCAGACTAACTATGGATATGGGGCTCTGGGGAGACCCGTCTTGCTGGAGAAACCTGACAGTTACAAATAGCATTTGTTAAGGGGTATGTTCAGTTCAGTTCAGTGACTCAGTAATGTCTGAATCTTTGCAACCCCATGGACTGCAACACGCCAGGCTTCTCTGTCCATCACCAACTCCTGGATCTTGCTCAAATTCATGTCATCGAGTTGGTAATGCCATCCAACCATCTCATCCTCTGTCATCCTCTTCTCCTCCTGTCTTCAATCTTTCCCAGTAATAGGGTCTTTACTAATGAGTAAGTTCTTCATATCAGTTGGCCAAAGTACTGGAATTTCAGCTTCAGCATCTGTCTTTCCAGTGAATATTCAGGATTGATTTCCTTTAGCATGGACTTGTTGGATCTCCGTATAGTCCAAGGGACTCTCAAGAGACTTGTCCAACACCACCACCACCCAGTTCAAAACCTTCAATTCTTCATTACTCACCATTCTTTATGCCTCAACTGTCACATCCATACATGAAAACTGGAAAAATAGCTTTGATTATACTGAACTTTTTCAGCAAAATAATGTTTTTGCTTTTAAAAATGTGGCTAGGCTTGTCATAACTTTTCTTCAAACAAGCAAGCATCTTTTAATTTCATGGCTGCTGTCATCACCTGCAGTGATTTTGGAGCCCCTAAAAATAAAGTCTCTCACTGTTTCCATTGTTTCCCCATGTATTTGCCATGAAGTGATGGTACGAAATGCCATGATATTCATTTTTTGAATGTGGAATTTAAGCCAGAAGTTTCACTCTCCCCTTTCACTTTCAACAGGAGACTCTTTAATTTCTCTTCATGTTCTTCCATGAGAGTGGTGTCTTCTGCATACCTGAGGTTATTGATATTTCTCCCACCAACCATGATTCCAACTTGTGCCTCATCCAGTTGGGCATTTCACATTATGTACTCAGCATATAATTTAAATAAGCAGGGTGTCAATATACAGCCTTTACTTATTCCTTTCCTGATTTGGTATCAGTCTGCTGTTCCATGTTCAGTTCTAACTGTTGCTTCTTGACCTGCATACAGATTTCTCAGAAGGCAGGCACGATGGTCTGGTATGCCATTCTCAGTAAGTTTTCCAAAGTTTGTTGTGATCCACACTGTCAAAGGCTTTTATATGGTCAATAAAGCAGAAGTAGGTATATATCTGGAATTCTCTTGCTTCTTCTATGATCCAATGGATGATGGCAATTTGATCTCTGGTTCCTCTGCCTTTTCTAAATCCAGCTAGAACATATGGGATTTCACAGATCATGCACTGTTGAAGACTTGCTTGGAGAAATTACTTTGGTAGCATGTGAGATGAGTGCAAGTGGGTGGTAGTTGAACAGTCTTTGAAATCGCCTTTCTTTGGGATCGCAATGAAAACAACCTTTCCAACCTGTGGCCACTGCTGAGTTTTCTAAATTTGGTAGTGTATTAAGTGCAGCAATTTAACAGCATCATCTTTTAGGATTTGAAATAGCTCAACTAAAATTCCATCACAACCACTAGCTTTACTCGTAGTGATGCTTCTTACGGCCTTCTTGACGTCACATTTCAGGATGTCTAGCTCTAGGTGAGTGATCACACCATCGTGGTTATCTGGGTCATTAATATCTTTTTTGTATAGTTCTTCTATATATTCTTTCAACCTGTTCTTAATATGTTCTGCTTCTCTTAGGTCCATACCATTTCTGTCTTTTATTTGGCCCATCTTTGCATGAAATGATCCTCCCTGCCTCTAATTTTCTTGAGCAGATCTCTGGTCTTTCCCATTCTATTGTTTTCCTCTCTATCTTTGCACTGATCACTTAGGAAGGCTTTTTTAAAATAGCTTCTTGCTATCTTTGGAACTCGGCCTTCAGGTTGGTATGTGTTTCTTTTCCCTTTTACCTTTTGCTTCTCTTCTTTTCTAAGTTATTTCTAAGGCACCCTCAGACAACCATTTTGCCTTTTTGCATTTCATTTTATTGGGGATGACCTTGATTAAGTATGTACAGATCAATAAATGAAGATCACTGCATCCAGTTCCATTATTTCATGGCAAATATATGGAGAAACAATGAACACAGTGATAGAGTTTATTTCCCTGGGCTCCAAACTAACTGCAGATAATGACTGCAGCTGTAGGGAAAACAACAACAATAACAACACTTGGTCCTTGGAAGAAAAGGTATGAAAAACCTTGACAGAATACTAAAAAGCATAGACATTACTTTACCAGCAAAGATCTGTACAGTCAAACTATGGTTTTTCCAGAAGTCATGAGTAGATGTGAGAGTTGGACCATAAAGAAAGCTGAGCACCAAAGAATTGATGCTTTGGAACTGTGTGCTGGACAAGACTCTTGAGAGTCTCTTAGACTGCAGGGAAATCCAACCAGCCCATCTTAAAGGAAATCAGTCCTGAATATTCATTGGAAGGACTGATGCTGAAGCTGAACCTCTATTATTTTGGCCAATTGATGGGTAGAACTGACTCATTATAAAAGACCCAGATGCTGGGAAAGATTAAAAGCAGGAGGCAAAGGGGAAGACAGAAGATGAAATTGTTGGCTGGCATGATCAACTTGATGAACATGAGATTGAGCAACCTCTGGGAGTTGGTGATGGACAGGGAAGCCTGGCGTGCTGCACCCCATGATATAGCAAAGAGTGGACATGACTGAGAGATTGAACTGAATTGATGTACAAAGGGCAATCAGGAAGCAGGCAGAAGTCTTTAAGGAAGGAGGAAGGAACAAGTCCTGGATAGCTGACAATTTTTGGTCCGCAGGCCATTTCAAGCTGAAGAAGCTGTAGGGAAGCAATTCTATGCCAGGTGGAGAGAATGGTAAGAGAAGGGCAGGGGAGCAGTGCTGGAATTTTCCAGAGGACCAGATCCCACTTCTATTAAACTTTATCAATGTTCAATATTGTTCGGTGATTGGAAACATGAAGTGGTACAGCAACATTCAATGGAAGAACTGATGATGAAGATGAAGCTCCAACACTTAGGGCAATGATATGAAGACCCTACTCATTGGAAGAGACCCTGATGCTGGGAAATATCATGGGCAGAAAGAGAGAGATGACAATATGAGATGGCATCACCTACTCAAAGGACATTAGTTTGAGGAAACTACACGAAATAGTGAAAGACAGGGAGGCCTGTTTTGTTGCCAAACATGTAATCACAAAAAGTCAGACATGGCTTAAAACTGAACGATACCAATAAAGACACAGGGTCCAGTGAAGGCTCTGGTCCTGGTTGGAGTGTAAAGGTTTAGTTGGAAGGGGAGGCGTCCCATCCTCTGGTGCAGGTCCTTGAATCCAAGGCAAGGAGCACAAGATTTGAATGTTACCAGAAATTGTTTTCTAAAAAAACCCAAAAAATTCTCCTCTGCAGGAGAGACTGTTTGTTCTCTAGATTTTACTGAGGGATGTCGAAGGGATCTGGAGTTGGCTGAGTCCTCAAAAACCAGGTGGCCGGCTGCCGGAGGGAGAGGCTTGTGGTAGACATCAGGCACTAGGTGCAAAATGAATCCAGAAAAAGTGTCTCTTCTGGAGTGTACATGCCAATGTATCACATTGTTTCAGCAGATCACGTCAAAGTTGTTTAGGGGCAAACAAGAAATGGATGGGTGGTTTGCTTCTGTCAATTCCTGTGGGTTATTAGATAACTAAATGTCTGGTTACTTCATTGCATGGTTGGAATCATACTTGGGAAAGAAAACTAGATCAAGTCCACACATATTTGGTCATTACACAGCAAGCATAGGAAGGTTTCTAAGGCAACTGTAGGTAATTTAAACATGAGTTGCCAAATAGGGACAGTTTCATTTAACAGGCTGAGATTGACTGTACATGTTGCCATACTTGTTGCCATGACAAGAAGCCATAACAGCTACTTGTTGCTATGCTGGAGATGTGGGAAACCGAAAAGAGACCAACAGCCTTACAACTCTCCTTGCAGTGTGATTTCAGGCTAGAGGTAGTTGACAAGGAAATGCTGACTGGTAAGCCTGGGAAGGGAGCAATCTGAGCCAGTAATGATTAGCTCTTGTTGGGGCCCAGGAAACAGAAGCATCGGCTGAGTCAGAGTTCTGGGTAATGTTCAGAGATAGATGTCATTTGCCTTTAATCAATATTTATCCTTGGGGATGGCAGCCATAATCTCTAAACAGAAGATTTCCATCTCCCCAGGTGGCAGAATAATTCATACTTTTTCAGACTCAGGATTCCAGGAAGCCCTCTCAGGGCCACCTCTTCTTAGCGGGCACACATGCATCTAGAGGTGGAATTATCATCATCGTGCCCATTGACCAGATGAGCAAACTGAGGTTAAGGGACTTGATAAAGGTCACACAGCTAAGCAAGTGAAAAGCCAAGCACAAACCCAGGGTAACAGTCCTCAAATTGTGTGTTTTTGCTTCACACCCACTGGGAGTGGTGGGTGGTGATCTGGCAACAATGCTTAGGCAGAAGTGAGCAGTACTCAGGCTTTAATTGAAGAATGTAAGGAAACCAGTAGAACATTCACCTATGACCTAAATCAAATCCCTTATGATTTTATAGTGGAGATGAAAAATAGATTCAAGGGATTAGGTCTGGAAGCCTGAAGAACTATGGATGGAGGTTCATAACACTGTATGGGAGGTGGTCACCTAAACCATCCCCAAGAAAAACAAATAGGAGAAGGAAAAGGGGTTGCATGAGGAGGCCTTAAAACAGCTGAGAAAATAAGAGAAGTGAAAGGCAAAGGAGAAAGGGAAAGATATACTAAATGGAATGCAGACTTCCAGAGAATAGCAAGGGGATATAAGAAAGTTTTCATAAGTGAACACTGTAAGAATTAGAGGAAAATAATAGAAATGTAATGAGTATAGATTACTTCAGGAAATTTGGAGCTACCAGAGGAACACTTCATGGAAGGATGGGCACGATAAATGTCAGAAAAGTCAGAGACCTAACAAAAGCAGATGAGATTAAGAAGAGGTGGCAAGAATGCACTGAAGAACTGTACAAAAACCGTCATTATGACTGGGATAGGGATCATGCTTGGGTCACTCATGTAAAGCCAGATATGCTGGAGTATGAAGTCAAGTGGGCCTTAGGAAGCATCACTACAAACAATGATAGGAGAGGTGATGGAATTCCAGCTGAGCTATTTAAAAATCCTAAAGAATGAGGCTTTAAAATGCTGCATTCAATATGTCAGCAAATTTGGAAAACTCAGCAGTGGCCACAGTGCTGGAAAAGGTCAATTTTCTTTCCAATCCAAAAGAAAGGCAATTCCAATGAATGTTCAACCTATCATGCAATTGCACTCATCTCATTTGCTAGCAAGGTAATGCTCAAAATCCTTCAAACTAAGCTTCAACACTACATGAACTGAGAACTTCCAGATGTACAAACTGGTTTGAGGAACAAGATATCAAATTGGTAATATCCACTGGATCATAGAGAAAGCAAGGGAATCCTAGTAAACATTTCTGTCTGCTTCACTGATTATGCTAAAGTCTTTCACATAAAGGACCACCATAAACTGTGGAAAATTCTTAAGGAAATGGGAGTACCAGATCACCTTACCCGTCTCCTGAAAAGTCTGTATGTAGCTCAAAAAGTGGCAGTTAGAATCAGACATGGAACAATTGAAAGATTTAAAACTGGGAAAGAAGCGTGACAAGGTGTACATTCTCACTCTGGTTATTTAACTTCTATGTAGGATACATCATTTGATATGCTGGACTGCATAAATCCCAAGGTGGAATAAAGACTGCTGGGAGAAATATCAACATCCACAGATATGAAGATAACACTGCCGTAATGGCAGAAAGCAAAGAAGAACTAAAGTGCCTTTTGATGAGGAGAGGAGATGCAAAAACTGGCTTAAAACTCAACATTCAAAAAACTCTTCTCAAAATTATACTCAACATTCATGGCATCTGGTCCCACCACTTCATGGCATATAGATGAGGGAAACGTGGAAACAGTGGCAGATTTTATTTTCCTGGGTTCCAAAACCACAATGGACCTTGACTACAGCCCCAAATTAAAAGACACTTGCTTCTTGGAAGGAAGAGAGGCTATGAAAAACCTGCACAGTGTATTTTAAAGCAGAGACTTACTTTGCTACAGAGGTCTGTAGCGTCAAAGCTATGATATTTCCAGTAATCATGTACAGATGAGCGATCTGGAGAATAAGAAAGGGTGAATGCCAAAGAATTGAGCTTTTGAACTGTGGTGCTTGAGAAGATTCTTGAGAGTCCCTTATACAACAAGGAGATCAAACCAGTCAATCTGAAAGGAAATCAACTTATGACGCCTGCTGACTCAGCTGAAGCATCTACTGAGGGCCTCCAGGTAGAAAGAATGGATTCTGCCACTGCAAAAGAGCCTAACCATGGCAGCTCCAAGCAAATACTCTGTAGCTCCACCCCTGGAGGAAGCTCAGAAAGGCTGAAGGCTCTGTGTACCCTGGGTTCCCTGATACATGCATTGCATTCTCCCCAACAGCATTGGAGGCCAAGGAAGGGGCATTCTGGGCCCTGGAGGAGGGAGATGGCTCAGGGATCCACTGGGACCACCACTTTCCAGGTAGGACTAGAAAGGATAGAGCAGGCATATGTGGCAGACAGCTGGTGCCTGGGTTGTGGGAAAAAGGGGGAACCAGCTCTCCGTGAAGCACCTCACCCAAAATCCCCTGGAGGAGAAGCCCAGTGATAAGTTCCTCTGAAATGGGACAAAGAGAGTCTATTTCTTTACCCCTTATAATTCCTCCGAATGAGGAGGTGGTGGAGTTGGTGGGTCATCACAAACTCTTCCCTGGCCTAGACCATCTGCCAGTTGCTATCCTTGGGGCTGCCTCTCCCCAGTTTCAGTCATGTAGTTCTGGAGGAAATTAACACTCATGTGTGCTGCTGAGTCAGGGCCAAAGACCATGTCAAGCCAGTCATAAGACACCATGTCCCTGCCAGATGGCTGATCTGGAGCTGTACGTGTGAACTGAGATGGGTCATTCAGAGAACACCTTTGAACTCTGATGTCTGCAATCCTTTTTCCTTACTAGGAGATGCCTTCAGGATTTAAAACCTTAGGTTAGGTAGCTTGAACTCCCTCACTAGGTGTAGAAGCCTTAAGGAAAAATGTTGCCAGGCTAAGACCATCAAAGCAGACTGAAGGGAAATAGTGAGGGTGACAGAGAATTGATGACTTCTGATCTCTTGGTTCCAGTCACTGAGATCTTTGTATTGCTCTGATTCTTGTATCTTGGATTCCCAGAATCATTTCAATGAGTCTCCCCTTTCCTTGAAGCCAGTTGGAGTAGGGCTCCTCTCAATTTTGATTCAGACTTGGTTCTAGATCCTTCACACCCAGACACAAACAGAGGCAATGTTTGTTTCAGCACCATTAAGAGTGAAACCCTTTATTATTACTGAGAATAGGGTGTACAGAAAACCAAATATAGTTTACCAGCATCCTGGGCAGGAGTGCCCAAAGTGTGATTGAGTGTGTGTTAGGAAGAGCCTTACTGATTCCTGAACCACTCCAAGCATTTACATTGCCGGTGCCAGTCCAATCCTGTCATTTCCTCGATCAAAGACTGAGAAATACAGCCTCAGGAAGACGTCACCCAGGACCCAGGACTCTGTAGATGTCCTCACTCTTTTCGCTCTAAAGGCCGTATAGCAGTGGCCTCTAGAACCCTGGAGAAATCAGAGACACCAGTCAGCATGAGCCCTTACCAGTGAGTCCCCCCAATATCCAGACCCAGCGAAATTGTTTGTTTTTTTTTTTCCCCCCTCTTTTGGTAAATATCAAGGGGTTTTTTCAACAGCAGGGGATATGAGAGTTCATCAAAAACCAAAAAGGTCCAAGATATCAGGTTATCATGTGGAAGGGTATGGTGAGTGTAGGACTGGGAGGCTGGGAAACAGAGGAATGTAAAAAAAACAAAAAAACAAAAAAACACAAAGTCCTATTGTAGAGCGTCAGGAACTATATACAACAAAGAGTGATAAACCACATGAAAAAGAATAAGAATAAAAGATTTTTTATGTGTATAACTGTGTCACATTTTTGTGCAGCAAAACTTAATGCAACACTGAAGATATGCCAAACTTAAATATAATTATTTAGAAAAGAATAAGTGCGTCCATAGTTCTCCTCACTCCCTGTTTCTTTCCTTCTGACTCCTGCTCCTTGTTTTCTCTGCAGAGAATGCTGGTTCTCCTCCTGCATCCCCACAATCTGTACTTTATTGAAAAAAAAAACTTTATTTTGCATTGGAATATAGCTGATTAACAATATTCTGAGTTTCAGGTGGATAGTAAAGGGACTCAACTGTATGTTTCCGGTTATCCTGGTCCCAAAGACACCTCTCCCATCCAGGCTGTCATATAACTGAGTGGAGTTCCTTGTGCTACAAAGTAACTCAATGTAGATTATCCATCTTAAATAGAGCAGTGCCCACAACACTTTCTTGAACACTTAACTCAGGAACACTAAGAAGCCTCCTTCAGCCCACCCTCACCCTCTTTGGCCACTCCAGGCTTGGATGGGTAGGGTACTCTGGTTCCCCATCCCCACTAGTCAGTCCATAGCCCTCATCAGCCCTAGTAAGTCCGCAGTGACTTAGTGCAGAGCACCTTGAGATGACATTTGCATAAAAACCAGTGCACTTTTGCCTAGAACCAAGCAACCCTCCATATGCTCAATTAGTTTGTCATTTTAGAATTCCTGAAATTCCCTCTCTTCCTCAAAGTCTTCTTTGAGCCCATCAGCCTGCTCTGAGCTCTCGCAGGGAGCTGGCATGGAGTCTTCACCCTGTGCCGGGGCTAAGCAGTCACTGTGCACCTTTTATACACCTTATTATACAACCTCCCCACTTGGTTTGGTATCCCAACTGACAAAGAAGGCACCTCTTCAGAGCAAGGGGAAGATGCAGGCGAGGACTAGGCTGACCGTGTAATTTATCATTCAAACCAGAAAAATCTTGAGAAGGTAAGGCAGACTGTTAACTTATGCAGGGACTTCACACTTGGACTGTCCCCAGCCATTCTCCTTGTATCATGGCCTATTTTAGGGACTGCTAGAGCTGAATTTTATGTTCATGCACCTAAGGGTTCAGATTGAATTGAAGCTCTTTGGGGACTGAGGACCTTAGTGTTCCCCACTCCCTAACTCCCACCAAGCCATATGGAAAATCAGTGTAGAGGTTTGACCTGAGACACCCTTGTCATGCCCAGAAATTTTTATTGACTGGAGCTGCAAGTTTACTCGTTCTTCGAGAGAACCGGTGAGGAACAGCCCCCCCCCCCCTTCCCCCCATAAAGTCAGAGGTGAAGGTGAGAGCATGAAACAGTAAAGTAGGTAGACTCTGGTTTTGGGGGTAGATGCTCGGGAACAGGGGGTTTCCTGAGGTTCAATCCCACCTTTGCGTATGCCGAAGCCTCCCTACTCATGACCTTTGCTATGGGCGGAGTTCCTCACACTGGCTCCCGGCAGTCCCATACTGCCCTTTACTTTCAAGTGATTGGTTTTGTGGGAGGCACTGGCTCAGCCACAGGGCTCAGCAAATTCTGCAATGGTGTGACATGGCCTACAGAGGGCGCCCTCCTCCCAGCAGCAGCCCAAGGGTTCCTGCAACCTCCAGTTTGAGAACCAACCCTCAGTATTGTCCCCTCACCTTGAGGATGTAGGCTTGAGCTGGCACTGGGTACTTGATGCCATTGATGGTGAAGATAATAGAGGGCAGAGTATTGACCGCAGAACATGAAATGTAGTGCTGTTAGAGAGAGAGGGTGAGACATTAAGTATGGAGATCCTTGTTGTGTGTGGAGACTGGGAGTGACCCTGGGGCATTACCCTTCACCTTGAAATCTCGTGGCTTGGCGCCAATGAGCTTTTGTATGTTATCGACCAGTCTTCCTGGGCCATGGATAAGTGATGCCCCAGTGTCCACAAGGGCATCACAGCCGTCAGAACAAGCAATAACCTCTCTTCTCATGGAAATGCTGAGAGACAATAGAAGAAAGCGGGCATCAAGGTCACTCTGAGTCTCACCAGAGGGGCCCCCTTCCCGACTGTCTCCTAAACAGCCCTTCATTTCTTGTCCTCTTTTCCTTTCCTGTTGACACAGCACCTTTCCTGACATCCTCAAATGCAGGACTTGAATACAACAGGATCTTTTGTACCTTGACACAAACTGGTCTTCCTTCCTAGAAGACTCCACTCCCCTTTGACTAGTATATTTCTTCTCATCTTCCAGATTCTAGCTTAATTGTATTGTTTTCGGGAAGTCTTTGCCCTGGTGTTTATCAGTCTCCTGTGTCGGTCACTCTCTGTAGACCCTTCCTCATGACTGCTGCTGCTGGTGCTGCTGCTAACTCACTTCAGTCGTGGCCAACTCTGTCAGACCTCATAGAGACCAGCCCACCAGGCTCTCCTGTCCCTGGGATTTTCCAGGCAAAGTACTTTAGTGGGTTGCCATTGCCTTCTCCTCCTCATGTCTAGCATATACAAAAGTCACAGTTCACTATGTGGGCAAGTCACTTCATGTATATCTGCCTTCTTAGATGTGAGGGTGAGTTTTATTCCCCTTGCCTCCCTAAAGTGCCTGGCACGCAGTGGATGCCCAGTGCTTGTCTGTTCAAAGAGTGAATGAACAGAGAAAAAAATAAGAAAGATCCAGAGAGCTGTATCTGATGGGGAACAAATAACAGGTCGCACACAGAGTGAAGATGTAGATTCGCAGGGGCAGCAGATTCTCATAATGGAGGGAGAGAGAGGCTCCTCTGGGAGAGGGTGTCTCCCAACACAGCTCCTACAACCAGCTCAGACCCTGAGACCCTGGCCAGGAAATACATGACTAGCCCACACAAACTGCAAAGGGCAGGTGAGCTTTTGTCTGAGGGTATCCCACAGAATCCTGTCAATTAAGCCTCTTGTCCTCAGGTCACTCCTCGATCCCACCTTCCTGATTTTCTGTTATAGCCACTGCCCCACTGTGTGCCCATGAACATGTGGTGCCTTTTTTATTAGTTGCTTTCAGGTCTTAAGACTGCAGCCAACCTCTCTCCACTGCTGGGTAGCTGCTCCCTAAGAAGACCAGTTTTCCCCATTTTCTCAGGACTGTCCCTGTTTTTAAACAGACATTTATCTGTACTGAGAACTTCCTATGTACTAGGTAGCCCTGGACAGTTGGTCATCTTATCATAACTCTGTCCAGGCTGGTGAAATTCTCCCTGATCCTCTGTTCACCACACTATATAGTCCTCTAACCATGCTCCCCACCTCAAAGGGCAGTGGGTGCAGCCCTCTCCCAGCTGCACAGACCTCTCTGGACCCTTTTAGGACCCTAGTCAGAGCCTTGCTCAGAAGGCCTGGGGATTATGAACCCATGAGTTGTTTGTGTATTTATGTGCTTGTGTGTTTGTCTGTATGTGTGTTTGTATGTGTCTCTGTGAGTGCTTGTGTGTCTCTGACTAGCTATGCGTGTTTTTATGTGTCTCTGTGTATGTTAATATGTGTCTGCTTGTGTGTTTCCAAGGGTCTGTGTGTCTGTCTGTGTCATTGTGGGTGGTGTATATGTCTGGGTGACTGTGTGTCTGAGAATGTATTTGTGTGTGTCTGCCTGTGTCTATGTACAGTAGTGGGAGCATCACTTGGGCTGACCCTCAGAGGGAGAGGCTTACCGGTCTATGTGCAGAGTCCAGTCATCCGCTTTGACCAATGGTACCCAGTTGAGCTCTCCCTTGTAGTAGTGGTGGTCCACCCCACCAAACATCACCACACTGCCCTCCTGCTCGTCTCTGTAGAGAGAAGTGAGTTGGGGGATCCTTGGAGGCCAGTAACAACAGCACTGACTGAAAGCTGTGCTGGTCCACCCATCAAGGCCCTAATGAGGTCCCCATGTACAGATGCAGAAATCGAGTCCAGGAGAGATAGAGATCCAGACTGAGGTCTGTTACTGTCTCATGAGTGGCACAGAGGAGCTTAGAAGCTGAATCACTTGTTTGAGCTCCACCCACTATGTCTTTGAAAGATGCCCTGGACCTCCAGCGACCTGAGTGCTCAGACACCCTCAGAGGACAGGGTGCTGAAGTGTTTTGGCTTTCCCCGTGTCCACCTTGTCATTTTTCATGAAAGTCAAGACCTGGGAGTTCTAAGGGTATGGGTTCAGGTCACCCAGAGTTGGCTCCACTGGCCTGTGACCTACAATGTCCAAAGGGCCCCACACTCAGAAGGGACCCCACCTCTGCTCCCCCTGTTTTGAAATGCCTAATATCTCTTGAACGAGGGGTCCCACACTTTTTTGTCCCATGCTTTCATTTCTCAGTGGCTCCACAAATTGGGTAGCTGGTACTGGGCTCTCTTTTAAATGCTAATGAGGAAGGAAAGATATCCACAATCCTTCTTCTCCTTCCTTCCTTATCAAATTCATAAGCAAATCATAATGCTTTTTCCTCCAACTTGTTTCCTGTTGCCTTCCTTCTGCCTCCCTCATGACTCACCCCCTAGACCAAGTTACTGGTCTTGAGCCCAGGAGTAGGGTTGTGTTCCAATAAAATTTTATTTATAAAAGCCAGTGGTGAAACCAGATAGTGACCTGGGGCCATAGTTATCCTTGGTTATATTACTCTCTGGATACTTCTTTATTAAGTGTTCTATAATTTTTGTGCAACTGAAAGCATCTTACAGCTAATTTGGAGAAAGGAATTGTCCATCTCACACTTACTTGGTCAAGTAGAAAGCAAAAACAGGCTCAGAAATGGCACCTTGATTTTTCAGCTTGTCAAAGATGGGGATTGGTCTAGAGCAGGATTGTCTGGGGTAGTTCAAGCCCAAGACGCCATCAAATCTTCTGCCCTGAAACCCGTATTCTGCCATGCTTAGACCAAACGGCTGGTCAATACTTACAAGGTCCCCAATCTGTGGGAGAGAAGAGTGTTCCCATTTACAGATATGTGAAATGGGACTAGGACTGGGCTGGGGTACATTGCCTTTAGATCCTTAGAGAAGAATTGAGGCTGGGCTCTGTCTTTGGTTGCCCACAGATGGTTAGAGCAAAGTAAAAGGGGAATGTGGGTTCCATTTGAGAGAGGCTGTGAATTTTAAAACATTTGCCCCTCTGAAAAACACCACCTGAGTGAGTCAAATTTGCCCCGTGGCTTCTGTCCAGGTGGGGCAACCAAGAGTCAGGCCAGGTCCCATTGGTGCCACCTTATGGACAACAATTGAGAGCAAGGTAGCCTTCTCTTTGGCATCACTGTGACCTAATGACAGGAATGGACTGAATTCTCTGTAATGTACTGTGGATTCTGCATCTGTCCAGGAAGACAGAAGACAAAAACACAATCTTGCTTGCAGGGTTCTATGAAATTACTGCCTGGGGAATTACTTTTGGGGATATGTGTATATTTCTGTCAGTGTGTATGAGGGGGGAGGGAACTACTCAAGTACTTTGGGGGAGGCAAGCCATAGATTTATTAGACTCTCAAGGGTCCTCTAGAGTGAGAACTCATTCATCAGACCCCTTGACTTCTCAGGCCTCCAGTTTCCCTCTCTGGATACCTGAAGGCCTTGACTGCCCCCCAATGTCCCCAGATCAGTTTTATCCTGTCCCCAAACACCCCACAGCAACTTCAGTCCTGAAAAGCCAGCCTAACTCCACCTTTTATCACATGTGTGCTCTCAGCAAGGCCCTTGCTGTCTGTACTTCAGTTTCCTCATATGTCTCATGAGCTAATCAGAGTAACTGCTTTGTGAAGTTGTTGCAGAATTAAGTGGAAAGTGGCTGGAAGAGTCTGTTAATATAAAAGTGGGTGCTTTTATCCCTTTTCACTCTGAGAGAAATGAACCTTGAACTGCTCATGGGCAGAGGAGCTGCAAGTCCACACCTCAAGCCAAACTCTGGGTTAGCTAACCTGTTTGCTTGTGTGTCACCACGGGCACTACCACCTCAGAGACATGATCCTGTCGATAAGATGGCCAATATCTATGGGAGTTAGGATAAGAAGGGTGCTGCCATATGGTCCTGCATCTGTTTTGCAAGCAGTGGTCTCCTCATATCTAGTCCTGACTCAGCATTTGTTACTCTGTTACCCGAACTGTGTCATGAGCAACAACTCCTTTCATTCTCCCAGCTCCATAGGTGATCCAGAATGTCTTATTGGTTGTCCGGAAGGTGGAAGACTGAAGATGTCTGAACCTAACGTGTGTAGCTGCAGACACAAGAGATGAGTGTCATCAGGTGCCAAGGGTGGAAATAGGGCAGCAGGGCAAGTGAAAGATCATCCGGGTAGGGAGTGTCTGTACTCACAACAGGTTGAGCTGTTGCAAAAGACAGAGGGCACCCACAAAACAGATGAGCCTGTGTCAAAGATAACCTGGAATTCCTGAGGGGGTGTTCCAATGGTGATGTTACCCACGTAGAATGTCTACATAGAGAGGGAGGGAGTGGGTTAATGCAGATTGATTACCCTCTATTCCCACACAGATGCCTCCCTCTGGGTGTCACATATCTCTTGAGGCCACTTTCTAACCACCGTTCAGTTCACAGACTTTGGTCACAGAGGTGTCTACATTTGATATATTTTTCCTGTGCTACATTGTAAGCAAGATATTGACTCTACGAATAGGCGTTGAAGTGGTACCTCCTGCATGAGAAGACCAGAGGCATAACCACTGGGCCTCCAGGACCACTGGACACCCAGGGAAGTCCTGGTGCCTTCATTTGAGAAGCTCTGTAGTCTCTTCAAACCAAGCCTTAGCAATCCCTTTTCCAGGAGGTCCTTCTTGATCAACTCCAGCTACTCCCTCTAAACTCAGACCACATCCAATCAACACCACACAGGTGACCCTTTCATTTGACATGTATTTACTCTTTGCCTATCTCTCAGGCTGGCATGGGCATTTTTGAAGACAAAATAAGCCCTTTTCTAATCTAGAAACTGTAAGCACTCTGTTAGATTCTTATGGCCATACACGGAATACAGGTTCAGTAACTTTTTCCTGCTGTTGTTCTTGCATCTGTGGAAACCGAATTCCTCTACCTGGGGATTCACAATTGCTTTGCATTTTGTTCTACCTCTTGATCAGTGATAGTTCACTCTTCATCTGTAACTGAGGTGTTCACTTATTTCAGAAGGAACAATCACTCTCAAACTAATGACACGATTGACACAGAAATGGATATTTACCTGCCACCTGGTAATGGCCAGGCCCAGTCACAAAGACCAACAGTTGAGGATGAGAGTGCCTTATCTCTAGATGGGGTTCCTGTTTTCCAGTGTCTCAGCCTTCTGCAGGAATCCCAACCCCAACATCCCACCTGGCACCTCCAGATGAGCCCCATGCTAAGCTAGAGCACCAGGAAGCACTGTGGAGCACCATCATCCCAAAATACTCACATCTCTGATGTTTCTCAGTGGGTGAATAGTTAGATTTGAGCCACGAAAAGAAATCTGGGGCAGTCTGTAAGGATGCTCCTTCAAGACATCGTTCAGCATGTTTTTACCACTGAGGGTTTTTCTCATGGTCTTCACTCTCCTTAGAGGTATTCTTTCACCAAGCATTTGACAAAGAAAACAAAGAAGATGCTACAATTAGCTGTCAGTGTTAAGATATAACTGTCATTGTAATGGCCCTGTGTGTTTTCTAATCATTTTTATGAGGCACATTATTATCAGAATATTATGCATATACCATGGCAAAGACATAGATTTGAATACAGGTTCTTTGCTGCCATCTTGGGTAAGCCATATGACCATGTGGTGTCTCAGTCTCCCCTTCGGCAAAAAAGTGGAATAGTGGAATGTAATAATACAAACCCTCCAAATAGAATATCTTGGGGATATGCGAAGTGATGGATATAAGGTACCTGATAAATAGGAAGTCTCAACAATGACAGCCATTAGCATTGTTGTTGCCATCCCACTCATTCCTTCACAAAGAACCTCAAGGAAGGAGGTAGAAAGGGGACTCATTCTCTTTTACAAGGGAGAAATTTGAAATGCAAGAGGTTTCTGAGTTGGCTATGGTCACACTGCTTGTCAGATATAAAACAGCGTATCTTTCTCCAAGTTGAATGAGAAGAGAGAGTTGAAAGAAGAGTCCAAATATAGGGAACAAGTAAGGGAAATTCAGAGGCTTGAGAAGGAAGGATGAGTCAAATGAAAAATTAAAAGCAAACAACACATAGAGAAATACACACCCAGTGACTTCCAAAGAGATGGAGAGATAAATGACAGTGATACAGAGATGCTGACATAGGCATATACACACTGAAATAGACAGGGAAGACATGTTGAACAAATGCAGAAAAGTGCTATTCCACAGGACCAGATCAACATCTGCATTGACTGTGCACTGAACAGTTGCAAGGAGCTGCATTTTCAACAGGTCATGACATGACTAGACCCCAAGTGTTGTGCAACCCTAATCTACACCAAGACCTTGGGATCCACAGTTCCTATAGCAAGTTACTTATCAATAATCAGTGTTGAACTTGAAGAATCTTACAGTAATATTCCTTTCCATTCTAAACCTGATGGTTAGAAGAATAATCAGATGAAAAGAAAAATCCGAGAAAGGAATATGATGTGACATACTGTCCCCATACTTACTTGAATATGCACTTTGAGAAGGCCACCAGCCCGAGGAGCACAAGCCACTTCATGCTTCTTTTCTGGCACCAAGTACTCAGGGAAGTTTGGATTCTTAGCATGTAGTGGTGACTGGGAGCCCCTAGTTATATATGCTCTGACCTACCCTAGTTTTCCCCTTCAGGCCACTAAAAGATCTGGAAAAAACACAAAGGTCTCAATAAAAACTTTACCTTCATCAGTGTCCTTGGCGAATGGACTTTGAAGCTTTTCAGAATACAGAGAATTGAGCTGTAATCTCATCCTTGAATCTTGGCTCGAAAATCAAGCTGATCTGCATGGACATCTAAGAAGATGGAAAACTGGGCTACTTGGAGAAAAAAACTGCTAACAACATCATGAAAATGGATATTTGGGGCCATGCTTGATGTGTGTGGTTTCATGTCATCTTCCTAGCTACTTTGTGAGATATGCATTGCTGTCTTCATTGGTGAGGATATTGCTAGGATGATAAGTTGTCAAATGGCAAAGTGAAGACTTCAGGAACAGCCCAGGGACATACAACTGGGTTTAGGTAGTGGGTCGAATGGCAGACATGGGACACCTATGATGTTAGGCTGCATCAAAGATATAGGGCAGAGCAGTACTTCAATTGCATGGTTTCTGTATTGCAAGAAATGTCAGATGCATCCACAAGATATTTTCTATCATCCAACAACTGTACAAGGAAGAACTGTGTGCTAGGTTCTGGGTTAAAGGCTTCAAAGTCAAAGTTGATCAAGACAAAAGTAGTCTTTATCTTAAGAGAGCTAGAAGTCTCAGTTCAGTTCAGTTCAGTCACTCAGTCGTGGCCGACTCTTTGTGACCCCATGAATCGCAGCACGCCAGGCCTCCCTGTCCATCACCAACTCCCGGAGTTAACTCAGACTCATGTCCATCGAGTCCATGATGCCATCCAGCCAGCTCATCCTCGGTCGTCCATTTCCCCTCCTGCCCCCAATCCCTCCCAGCATCAAAGTCTTTTCCAATGAGTCAACTCTTCTCATGAGGTGGCCAAAGTACTGGAGTTTCAACTTTAGCATCATTCCTTCCAAAGAAATCCCAGGGTTGATCTCCTTCAGAATGGACTGGTTGGATCTCCTTGCAGTCCAAGGGACTCTCAAGAATCTTCTCCAACACCACAGTTCTCACAAACTCATGGCCCCAGGAGGTAGGAAATATGATACTAGGACTAGGTGGCCATGTTGGAATCTGGGCAGCACAGGCCTTACCTCTGGGAGCAGCCTTTCTCCACTTCACCCGTGCTGGAAAGCAGGCCAGTTGGCCATGTTTTCAAGAAAATCAGAAGTTTGGATATTTATGTACAATGTACTGATTTTAAATTAGCAACTAATTTTATTTCCCCACCCCCCCCCCCCCAAAAAAAAGGGAGGGGTACAAAATCTCCACAGCAATGTGCTGGCATCAACCTTCAGTCTCTGCAGGTTTTTGTTTCTGGCCTAGAGTTGAGAGTGAAGTGGGGACAAAGACAAATTCAATTCGTGTTGGTTGATTTTAAAAGAGACTGACTGCATACTAAACATGCTGACTCATTGGAAAAAACCCTGATATTAGGAAAGATTGAAGGCAAGACGAGAAGTGAAAGACAGAGGA
The DNA here is from genome assembly GCF_023091745.1 of Budorcas taxicolor. NCBI lineage: Eukaryota > Metazoa > Chordata > Mammalia > Artiodactyla > Bovidae > Budorcas > Budorcas taxicolor. Next base: position 38,180,632 of record NC_068934.1, read on the forward strand.
TGAGATGGTTGGATAGCATCACCAAGTCGATGGACATGAGCTTGAGAAAGCTCCAGGAGTTGGTGATGGATAGGGAAGCCTGGCCTGTTCCAGTGCATGGCGTTGCAAAGAGACAGACACAGCTGAAGGACTGATCTGAACTGAACAAATTGAGAACAAAGACTAATAAATCTAATTGCATCAAGGTGTTGACTAGCTACCTATAACAACACATTACTTAAGTGGCTTTAAAATTCAGACTTATAACTCCGCATTCAGAGTGGAATATCTTCTAAGGAAAAACAAAAATCCTGCCCATCAGAACAAAACCAAAGAAAACCAAAAGAAAAAAAGGAAAGAAGTCTGACAATATATTCAACAACTTCAGTTCAGTTCAGTTCCTCAGTCATGTTCAACTCTTGTGAGCCCATGAAGGGCAGCAGACAAACCTCCTTGTCCATCACCAACCCGGAGTCCACACATATTCATGTCCCTTGAGTTGGTAATGCCATCCAACCATCTCATCCTCTGTCATCCCCTTCTCCTCCTGCCTTCAATCTTTCCCAACATCAGGGCCTTTTCAAATGAGTCAGCTCTTTGCATCAGGTGGCCAAGTACTGGAGTTTCAGCTTCAGCATCAGTCCTTCCAGTGAACATTCAGGACTGATTTCCTTTAGGATGGACTGGTTGCATCTCCTTGCAGTCCAAGGGACACTCAAGATTCTTCTCCAACACCACCGTTCAAAAGTCCAGTTCTAACTGCTGCCTCCTGACCTGCATACAGATTTCTCAAGAGGCAATTCAGGTGATTTTGTATTCCCATTTGTTTCAGAATTTTCCACATTTTATTGTGATCCACACAGTCAAAGACTTTGGAATAGTCGGTAAAGCAGAAGTAGGTGTTTTTCTGGAATTTCTTGCTTCTTAAATAATCCATCAAATATTGGCAATACGATCTCTGGTTCCTCTGCCTTTTCTACAACCAGCTTGATCATCTGGAAGTTCATGATTCACATATTGCTGAAGCCTGGCTTGGAGAATTTTAGCATTACTTTACTAGTGTGTGAGATGCGTGCAATTGTGTGGTAGTTAGAGCAATCTTTGGTACTGCCTTTCTTTGGGATTTCAATGAAAACTGACCTTGTCCAGTCCTGTGGCCACTGCTGAGTTTTCCAAATTTGCTAGTATATTGAGTGCAGCATTTTCACAGCATCATCTTTCAGGATTTGAAATAGTTCAACTGGAATTCCATCATCTCCACTTGCCTTGTTCATAGTGATGCTTTCTAAGGCCCATTGACTTCACATTCTAGGATGTCTCGCTCTAGGTGAGTGATCACACCATCGTGATTATCTGTGTCATGAAGATCTTTTCTGTACAGTTCCTCTGTGTATTCTTGCCACCTCTTCTTAATATCTTCTGCTTCTGTTAGGTCCATAACATTTCTGTCCTTTATTGAGCTCATCATTGCATGACATATTCCCTTGGTATCTCTACTTTTCTTGAAGTGATCTCTAGTCTTTCCCATTCTGTTGTTTTCCTCTATTTCTTTGCATTGATCACTGAGGATTTCTTTCTTATCTCTCCTTGCTATTCTTCAGAACTCTGCATTCAAATGGGTAAATCTTTGCTTTTCTCCTTTGCTTTTTGCTTCCCTTGTTTTCACAGCTATACGTAAGGCCTCCTCAGACAGCCATTTGCCTTTTTTGGATTTCTTTTCCTTGGGGATGGTCTTGATTCCTGTTTCCTGTACAATGTCATGAACCTCCTTCCATCGTTCATCAGGCACTCTGTCTATTAGATCTAGTCCCTTAAATCTATTTCTCACTTCCACTGTATATTCCTAAGGGATTTGATTTAGGTCATACCTGAATGGTCTAGTGCTTTTCTCCACTTTCTTCAATTTCAGTCTGAAAATGTCCAATAAGGAGTTCATGATCTGAGCCACCATCAGCTCCCAGTCTTGTTTTTGCTGACTGTGTAGAGCTTCTCCATCTTTGGCTGCAAAGTATATAATCAATCTGATTTTGGTGCCAACCATCTGGTGATGTCCATGTGTAGAGTCTTCTCTTGTGTTGTTGGAAGAGGGTATTTGCTATGACCAGTGTGTTCTCTTGGCAGAATGCCTTTGCGCTGCTTCATTCTGTACTCTAAGGCCAAATTTGTGTGTTATTCCTGGTGTTTCTTGACTCCTACTTTTGCATTCCAATCCCCTACAATGAAAATGACATCTTGTTTGGGTGTTAGTTCTAGAAGGTCTTGTAGGTCTTCATAGAGCTGTTGAGCTTCAGCTTCTTCAGCCTTATTGATCGGGGTAGAGACTTGGATTACCATGGTACTGAATGGCTTGGCTTGAAACAAACAGAGATCATACTGTCGTTTTAAAGACTGCATCCAAGTACTGCATTTCACACTCTTTTGTTGACCATGATGTCTACTCCATTTCTTCTAAGGGATTCTTCCCCACAGTAGTAGATATAATGGTCTTCTGAGTTAAATTCACCCATTCCAGTCCATCTAAGTTGGCTGATTCCTAGAATGTCTGTGTTCACTCTTGTGATCTCCTGTTTGACCACTTTCAATCTGCCTTGATTCATGGACCTAACAATCCAGGTTCCTATGCAATATTGCTCTCTACAGCATCGAATCTTGCTTCTATCACCAGGCCCACCCACAGCTCTGTGTTGTCTTTGCTTTGGTTCCCTCCCTTCATTATTTCTGGAGTTATTTCTCCACTGATCTCCAGTAGCATATTGGGCACCTGATGACCTGAGAAATTCATCTTTCAGTATTCTATCTTTTTGCTTATCATACTGTTCATGGGGTTCTCAAGGCAAGAATACTGAAATGGTTTGCCATTCCCTTCTCCAGTGGACCACATTCTGTCACACCTCTCCACCATGACCCATCCATCTAGGGTGTCCCCACACGGCATGGCTTAGTTTCATTGAGTTAGACAAGGCTGTGGTCCGCATGCCAGATTGGCTAGTTTCTGCGCATGTGGTTTCAGTCTGTCTGCCCTCTGATGCTCTCTCTCAGTGCCTACTGTCTTACTTGGGTTTCTCTTATCTTGGATGTGGGGTATCACTTCACTGCTCTCCAGCAAAGCACAGCCACTGCTCTTACCTTGGACGTAGGGTAGCTCCTCTTGGTTGCTGAACCTGATTGGGACATGAGGTAGTTCCTCTCCACCACACTTTTGTGCTGCCATTGTAGCCATCATGCATCTGCACCGCCATCACAGCTGAGGCGAGCAAAAATTCAACCACTTATTGTTTCTCATATTGTTTCTGTTATTGTGACAGAATCATATGTATGTTAACAGGTAAAAGCAAGATGATAATTAAAACTAATGTTTTAAAGTAAGCCTTTCAGTGGCTAGGAAAAATGGTTCACACATAACATAAAGAAGTTTAATTCAAACCTTGCTGTCTTGAATCTTGAACTGAAAGCATAAGTTTGTACCCACTAATTATATTTCTTTTATTTTAATTTTTAAACCAACCACTGTAAAGCCTAGAAACAGTAACAACTTGATGACAGTGCCTATTCTGAGGTCTAACATGTAGCTTCTAAATACATTTCCCATCAGAAGATCTTAAAGAGATGGCTGATTTCAGGACTGGGTAGAGAAATGCACAAAATAATCTTGGGAATCATGAAGAACCAGAAAACGGAGGGACTTCAAAGACCAGTGGGGACTGGACAGAATGTTTAGGAATCCAAATGAAAAGACCAAACATCTACCAGTTTGTTGGGCAGAATGATATTTCTGCTTCTCAACACACTGTTTATGTTTCTCATAGCTTTCCTGCAAATAAACTAATGTCTTCTGATTTCACGGCTGCAGGCACCATCCACAGTGGTTTCAGAAGCTAAGAAGAAGAAATCAGTCAGTGCTTCCACCCTTTCTCCTTCTATTTGCCATGAAGGATGCAGCTGGATCCCATGATCTAAGGTTTTTAATATTGAATTTCAAGCTGGCTGAAAGTGTCCAAATGTTAATAGGAAACGTAATTTGTCACTGTGATAGACTGCTAGGGCACCAACTCACCATTCTGAGCACTGAGAAAGGAAAATAATCATCAATATTTAAGCTATTTTTGTTTCTTTTAAGCTTAGTTTATGTAACTACAAACAGTTCCAGGAAAACAAGCTAGACTCCCCCTTCTGGAGGTGATGAGAAAGTGATGGGGAGCAGCTATAATACAGATGAAGCCTCACTCACTGGCCTGCAGCTCACTTCCTTCTGTGGAGGTCTGGTTCCTAATAGACGAAGGATTGGTACTGGTCCTGACCCACTGTGCTGGTATTGTGGACTCCTGCTCTAAAACCAATAGTGGGACATTCTGTAAGACAAACCACCCTGCTTCCGCCCAGTTTCTGAACAAATGAATGGCATTAAAATTGGGAGAGAAACAGTTATTTAGTCCTAAAGGAGAACAACCAAGTGCAACATATGACTACATTCTTTCAATAAACTGTGAAAAGACATCTGCTTTTTGAGCATCAGGAAAATTTTCACATGGGCTGGATATAAAATGTTCATTTTGAGGGGAACAAAAGAGCATTTTTTTCATATCGTATCATTCTACCACAGATACTCATTATGTAGATTTGGTGAAATATTCATCTTGTCCCTTAAATACTTCAGGGAAAATAAATAAGCGTTAAGACAGAGAGAATGAAACGATGGTCTGTCTTGATTTAAAAACAGATAGCTGCTATGCTATGTATAGCTGCTATGGCTTGTATTGTGTCTACCCTTGACTGCCAACATGATGGTATTAGGAAGTAGGGCTTTTGGGAGGTACCCAGGTTGACATGGGGTTTTGATGGTGGTCCCTCATGATGGGATTAGCCTCTCGTTGTTTTTCTCTCTTATTCTCCCTCTTCTTACTTCCCTTCCACCACCACATGTGAGAACATAGCAAGAAGAGGAAGACTGATGCCAAGTCAAGAATGTCCTCACTGGGAACTCAATTGGCCACCACCTTGATGTTGTATAGTCTCCAGTCTATGACAGCCTGTGGGACTAAGAGGTTAGTTTTGTAGTTACTGATATCAATTGATGAAATATAGGGTTCATGACATTCTTCTTTCTTATATTTGTTTTGTTTGAATTTTTTTGCATAAGAGGTTTATGGGAAGTCCATTTTGAAGGTTCTGTCTTAGTGATACTCGAGGAGTCCAAGAATACATATTCAGGCAGGTCCCCAATGAATGAGTGGTTGGAGGACCACATGCTCCTTACTCCAACTCATCTCTTGTCACCTGAAAACTGTCCCCCACAACTGACACCCTTACCACCCCCTTCCCAAATCTGCATCTCCATTCCTCTCCTAAGCTCAGTCATCTAGCTGAAGATGTTGATGACTCAGGACAGTGTCTGGAAGCAGAAGGAATGTGGACATTTTTAGGAAGAATGAACTGGGAAGACCCGTCTTGGTTTTCCCTCCTTTAGTGCGATACGCAGGTGAGGGATTGGGCCTGGGTAGGGAGGGAGCCACAAGTGAGACTGCCTAGATATCTACAAGTGAAGGGAGGAGGAATTCAGAACCCAGAAACCAGGAGGTGGGCAGTGTGCACAGGACCCAGGAGGGAAGGAAGAAACACTGGGAAAAGAAGAGTGCGTACCTGAGGGCCAGATCTTCTTGAGTCTTCTGGTTAAACTTGGAAGTCACATCCTTCCTGCTGGAATTCCTGCTCCAGATGTGGAGGAGAGAGAGCTCTACTCACTCTTAATGAGTCAAAGGGAGAGAGACAACATCCCCCAGAGGCCCTTTGATTCCACTCAAACTGTGGGTATCATCCCAAGCCAGAGACCCAACGGCAGGTCATCCAAAAGATGACCTACTTTAGAAAGTATTTAAAATACTACAAAATTTGTCTAAGAGTCCTGGTATATTTAGTTCCCAGAGTTTTTTTGGAGAGATGATTCATCACCCAAATTTGGGTTTCTGTTGAGGAATCTACATGCTTCCCCTTTGGTAACTTCTGACTTATAACTACCTGATCTCATCCCACAGAACCCAAATGATGGTAAGTTCCAGGGGGCAAGGCCTCTAAGGTCCTCTATGGCACAGCAGCTGTGTGCCAAGTGGTCTACCACTCTCAGTCCTGAGACCAGGACCCATGAACATCACCAGACAGTTACATCCCCCTGCCCACCAGAGGCAACCTCATCATCCTCAGCAACAGCCACCTCTGAGCCACTTGTCCACTGATTGGCATTGAGCCTCATTCTGGAACAAGGGTTCTTGAGCATGTCCAGACTCCCTCATCCGAAAAATGGGAAACTGAACCCTGGGATGTATGAATCACCTTAGCTGTGTGTAGGTTAGTGAAGACGTGGGACCCAGGAACTCTGGTTCCCAGGCTAGGAGACTTTCAGGAAAGGAAAGATGAGAGAAAACATCATTGCATTCACTGCTGGGTAGCTCTCAGATGTCTGCAAGCACCAGAGTGGAACTTTCTTTCACGTTGCCCCTCAAGTCTGGTCCCTATTTTATTAGCAGACCTGCCTCCCTGTAGCAGCAGGAATGCAGTATTCAGGGCTGTTTCTTCTAGGTTCCAGGCAGATTGGGAGAGCCCCAGCTGTAATGACCCTAGGAGGCCATCATGCAGGTCATCACTGACTCACTCCCAACTCAGAATTCCCAGAATTTCCAGTCTTCATTGAGACAACACAGACCTTTGATTGACTGGGTAACATGAACCTGCATTCACAGTGAGAAGCATTCTCTTCTCAGCCTTCTGGCAACTTAGATATGTGCCTTATCTTTCCTTAGGGAACCACTGGCTGATTGAGGTTGGGGTCTGAGACTAGCCTGGATGCAGGGGATATGTTCCCACTTTGATGCTCCAAATAGACCTTGGAGATTCAAAGGCCTTGAGAGAATTACAATCACCCTTATATATTTTAGGTACTTTGCTTTATGAATATGGTTGGAGAAAAACGACAGAAACACAGGACAAGGCTGGACATCTCTGGGTCCCAGCTGACTGAGATTAGAGTTCTAGCCACCAGGGTTCACAGTCAGGTGCTGATGTTATTCACAAGCCACCTTTGAAGAAGCAAAAGAGGAGAGAGTTTTGGGCAGAGAGCATTGTGTTCAAAGGGCCATGGGAATCACACGGGGCAAGATTAAACAAGAAGCATTATTTGTTTGTTTGCTCTATCAATTCCTTGGCTTTTCTTCTCCTGAGAACAAGTACCTGGAGATAGTCAGAGCATTGGTGGTTCCCCTGGCACCCTATGCTCCTGGTGATAACCAGTTTGTGGACAAGTCCCTGAGTCCAGAGCATATTCAGCCTTGTGATAACCCCTGGTTCTCCCTTCTTGGAAAGGTTGGCATGGCTCATTGCAGCTAACTCACAACTGAAGCATGGGATGAGGTCATGGCGGTTGACCTGTGGGTCAAGTTCCAATCATGGAAGGAAGATTGGCAGTGGAATGGTAGCCATTTATTAAACTTGTTTACCTTGGTCCTTAGCAGGGTCGACTTACCTTATCTACAAAGTTTTTCTCTCAGATTTTTGCATGGCCAGGTCCTTCTTCACATTCAGCATCATCTGAAATGTGTCCTTCTCAGGCTTGCTTTCCCTGACCACTCCACTCTCACAAGCACAGACCCTCATCCAAAAAGTGCCCATAGACACTTCCCTCCATCTAAACAATCATAGTTACCAATGTGGAAAGGTGGAAGAGGGATAAATTGAGAGTTTGAGATTGACATATGTATACTACTTGATTTAATAGAGAATTAACTGTACAGCACAGGAATTCTGCTCAATTGTCTGTAATATCCTGTATGGGAAAAGAATCTAAGAAATAATGATACATGTATGTGTATAAGGAAATTAATTTCCCATACAACTAAGATTAATGCGATGCTGCAAATCAACTACACTCCTATAGAAATTAAAACCTGAATTAAAAAAAAATGCTTACATGTAGAGACCCATGGAGTTCTTTAGACTCGCAGAATTTCAGATATGATGTTGGAGATGGCAGAACGGGTGCAGAAATCTAGACATTGTCTGAGTTTGCATTTTCCTGAGCTTTCGTGTCTTTTGCTTCAAGTGTCAACTTTGATTTGTCTTTGGAGGATCTAATACAAGGGCTTGGAGACACCAGCTGGGTGTTAGTTGAAAGAAGAGGAGGAGGCACTAGTGGGAAATTGAAATCCCAGCTCCGCAGCCTTGAGTTGGGACATGTTTGAGGCACAACTTATATCCCAAGTTCCCTGTGAAAACAGGCTGTAGCTTCCCTCTCCATGACTTGCATGATATCAGACCCAGACTGGTTTCATCATTTTTCATGTGCTGCTTCCCCGGAGACATCACTGGTTTTTCTGGGAGAATCTTTTTTTTTTTTTTGCCAGCGTTAGGTCTTCATTGTGGAGAAAGAAATGGCACCCCACTCCAGTACTCTTCTCTGGAAAATCCCATGAACGGAGGAACCTGGAAAGCTGCAGTGCATGGGGTCGCTGAGGATCAGACACGACTGAGCGACTTCACTTTCACTTTTCACTTTCATGCATTGGAGAAGGAAATGGCAACCTACGCCACTGTTCTTGCCTGGAGAATCCCAGGGACTGGGGAGCCAGGTGGGCTGCCGTCTATGGGGACTCACAGAGTCGGACACGACTGAAATGACTTAGCAGCAGCAGCAGGTCTTCATTGCTGCTCAGGAATTCTTTATTGGCAGTGAGCAGGGGCTACTCTGTAATTGCAATGCACTGGCTTTTCAGTCCTGTGCTTCTCTTGATGTAGATCACAGGCTCTAGGTCACTCAGGCTCAGTAGCTGTGGGTCACCAGCTTAGTTGCCCTGGAGCATTTGAAATCTTCCCAAACCAGGTCTCAAAAGCATATCTTAAGCACTGGATGAAAAGGGAAAACACTCTGGAAGGAATTAGAAATAACTCACTATTACATGAAACTTAGCACCATGGCCTATTTATGAGGAAAATGATAGAGGATTGTCCCTGCTTCAAGCAACCTCCTGAGATCAGGATTGATTGAGGTTCCCCTCCCAAGGGTTCCTACAGGATCATGCATCTCTCCTTCCATTGGCTTTGTTCTTGCTTCAGTTTCTGAATCCCATGCTAGAGCAAAGCTTCCAGAGGCCAGGGCTGTCACTTGACTCACTTCTAAGTATACATCAGTAGATATTGTCTCATTCAGACCCTAATGTCAAGACGAGGCTAACCCAAAGATCAGTTATTCTATTGTGACTATTAGGTTACAAGTTCAATGACTATAATCAAAACCTAAATAACATTGTCTAAGTACAATACAACTTCAATTCTCTGTCATATAATGTTAGTACAGGTCTCTCCACAGAGATGAGGGCCCACTTCTTTCTTGTCACATCTTATGCCTGTGCTGCTTACCTTTGTTTTAACATGGCTACTCCAGCTCCTGTAAATGTATCTGCATTCCAGCTAGTAGGACAGAAAATAATACTTCCATTTGGAAGTGACATGTCAACTCTACTTAAATTCCACTGGCTGAAGTATCTTCCATGGTCATGGCAAACCTGGGGTGGTGGGCACACAGAAGGGCAGGGGAATGTGATCCTACTGAAGAACATTCATGATGAGTAACAAGGGCCACCATCCTTCATTCATGTCTCTGTAATTCATTCTTTTTTGGTTCTCCACACACAGCTCTCAGTCTCTTTTAGCCTGCAGATATGAATATGGATGAGGTTATAAGAGAGGACATGGCCCAGGCTGTACAAATATGGAGAAAACAATAATGGAAAGAAGATAAGACAGTAGAAAAATTAAAAATCCAAATAAAAGCATGCTTATAATCATAATTTTGCATTTATACAATTTAGGTATAATGGCTGATAAATAAATTTATAAAATAAAAAAAATTAGAGAAATGTAAAACATAAATATATTCACTAAACCCAACAAAATAATGAGGCTATATCATATTAAACACATAGTAGTAACAGGATTAAGTTTGGATGCACATTGCAAAAAACTAAAACAACTATAACTTTAGCAAGATAAACTCGATTTTTCTCTTCCTCTGAAACAAAGCTGGGGGTGGGCCAGCCAGAGCTTGGGTGGTATCCATCTCCAAGGTTACATGATTGTCCAATACAACTGCATGACTTCCAGCCATCACAACTAAAATCCAGACAACAGTTAAGAAGAAATTAGGGATGGGAAGATTCCCATCTTTCAGCTAAATTAGCTCCTTGAATGCAGTCTTCCAAGAAATCCTTCTTACAGATCTTCTTGCATCTCTAAGTCACCAGTCATAACTAAGGCATGGGTGTATAGGAAGGGCAGTCCTGTAGCTACTGGGCTCATGGCTATATAACAAAATATCTTCAGTTTTGAAAGAGAAGCAGAGAATTGATCATTTTGTAGGTAGCGTGCAGCACCTGCCTTAAAGAACAATAACAACAACAACAAAAATGAATGGAATAGGCTGAACGGCTGGCCACAGTGCTGGAGCCAGGAGAAAGAAGCAGCAATGAGAAACAGCTAGATGGATCTGAACTGTGCTCCAGAAAATAGAGGCAGACTAGTCTGTAGAAATCTTCTAAGGGATGAAGTGAGGATTACACATACCACATGACCCAATTTCTTTTGAAAACTGCATTTCCAACTCAGGTCCCAAATCCCTCTCAATTCTTCAGCTTTTAAATATCTTGTCTTTTTAACATCACATTCTGACCTACCTGTTTCACCTTCCTTATTTTTGTTCACATCACTTGTCCAATAGTCCACCAGCATTACAAGATCCAGTATTGAAAATTTAGCAACACTTTCTAGAAGTGGGTATAAACACAATGACTATTTCTCCTTTAGTGTTTGTTTGTCCGGATCAAGGTCTTTTGAAAAGACTGAAATGGCTAGAATTATGGAGATCTCACATTTCCTCTAAAATCCCAACCAAGAATGTGAATTCCTTTTCCCTGGAGGGGATGCGTTCACTTTTGTTATCCACAGGCTTTAGCAGAACAAGTCCCCTGTATATGAACAAGTTCCTTTTGAAAGGGGGGTTCAAAAATACCAATTTCTTCATAAATCCAGCAAAGTTACTTAGGTAGCCAAGTAAGACAATTGGCTATATATTACTGTAGTTTAGTACCTTTATAATATTTTTGACACAAATAATATATAATAAACAAACACAAACAATAAAAGAAACATTTTAAATCTTGTGTACCTGGATAGGGCTTGGCAACCCACTCCAATATTCTTTTCTGGAGAATCCCCTTGGCAAGAGGAGCTGGCATACTGCAGTCCATATGTTGAAAATTCAGACACAGCTGAGCAACTAAGCACACCTTTAAAAACAGAATAGTAGTAGCATCTACATTACCACTGCATTTATGCTTCCTTCCAGACAGTGTGGGCTTGAAATAAAAGTCCTGCACTATTGTACTCCATACAGTTCTGTACAGTAAAGTACACAAATGCACACCAACTTGGATGTACACATGACGATGTGTGTCAGATCTGTGAATTAACTGATGTGATTGCACTTGCAAATGCACTTTTACATGTTTGAAAGTTTTCAACTTGAACGTTTGTATGTAACAAACTTGCTACGCAGGTTTTCAGTGAATGTATGTAGTGAAGGAACAAGAGAGGAGAGTAAGGAGCTGCCTGTTCTTTCCCTTTTTGCGTGTATTATCGCAACTCTGAATAGGAATTTCTTTGGGTGTAATTGAGCCCTGGTGTATAGGAACATGGCTGCAAGTGATGGAGGTTCAAGTTCCCAGGAGGTAGGAAAAGAGTCGTGGTTGCTTGAAAAAAGCCAAGAGTGTGGAATAGGAGGAAACAAGTTTTCACCGGTTTATGTGGAAGACGCAGCAAATATCATCCGGCTTTGTGTGTAGTGATTGAGCTGAGGTTTAGAGGAGAGGTCCCTGTTACCCAGGATGAGGAAGAGAGGAGACTGAGCAGTGAAAATCAAACATGTATGTCTAGTATTGTCTATGTATGTCAAGTATGTCTAGTATTGAAGAGATGTCAGTCCTGTCAATTTATCTGCTCCTTCCTGGGCAGAATTAGTGTTGTAAAAGTGGGAAAGTCTGCACTATACTAGCACCTTCTTCTTCTGTCCAGTGAACATTGATTTCTAATGCTATTACTTTATAAACAGAGGATATACTTTGTATGATTGAAGTTTTCTAAATTACTGTTCCTTATAAACTTTTGGTGCTGTTCTGTGCCCAGGCACATGGGGCCCTGGAGCCTGGCAGGCTCTGTTTAGACTTCATAGTGCAGTGTATGGGGATCTACTGTCGTCTGGGGCCTGGGGTATATCTTCAGTCTGGGTTCACATCTGAGGGGTTAACTCTAGTTGGTTTAACTCTATTATCTTGCTCTTTATCTTCAGTTTGTCTCATGTTCTTTCTTTCTATGTCTCTTTATCCCTGACTTCTTTGTGACTGAGTAGGTTTTTGGATTCCCTTTTATATCTTTTGTTACTTTATTCAATGTAACTGTTTTTTAAGTAGTTTAAGATCCATGGTATGCATCTTTAACTTGCCAGTCTATCATTATTAATTATGATAATTATTAAATTATTTATTCCTTTATCATTTCTTTGTCTATACTGGGTCTTAGTGTGGCATGCAGGATCTTCCTTGTGGTAGGGACTCTTTATTTGAGGAGGGCAAGCTCAGTACTTGCAGCGTTTAAACTCTATTTGAGACATGAAGGCATAGTTGCTCAGTGGCATGTGGCACCTTAGTTCTCTGGCAAAGGAATAAAACTTTGCTATTTGGAAATGCATTGCATTACAAAGCAGATCTGTAACCACTGGACCACCAAGGAAGTCCCTATATTTACCTTTTAATACATATTACATGTTTATCATTTTGGGTACTGTTCATTCCTCCTGTAGATCCAGATTTTTCACTTTGTTTTAAATTCCTTCTGACTTGAGACCCGTTAAAAAAACATTGGTCTGTTGGTGGCAATGCAGTCTTGTAGTTGTCTGTCTGAGAAAGTATTCTATCTTGTTTTTGGTATGTATTTTTCTTGGGTATAGAATTCTGAGTCAATTCTATTTCTCTCAGCAATTAAGATGTGGCACCAGTGTACCCTGGCTAACATTATTTCATTTGCCTAATCTGCTGTCATCCCCATTTTTTGTTCTACTGTGTCTGTTTTTCCTTCTGGTTACATTTCTTTGGTTGATTGTCTTAATCCATGAATTATAATGTGCCTTTGTAGAATTGTCATATTTTTTGTCCTCTAGTTAAATGAGTTTCTGTGTTGATGGCCTTAAAGCTTTCATCATACCTGGAAATTTTTCAACCAATAATTATGAAGTTCTTTGCTTTATTCTACTGTCTTTCAGTTCCTGTGTGATTCCATTTACATATATTTTAGCACTCTTAAAGTTACTTCAAGGGCGGTCCTAAGATGGCAGAGGAATAGGACGTGAAGACCACTTTCTCCCTCACAAATTCCTCAAAAGAACATTTCAACACTGAGCAAACTCCACAAAACAACTTCTGTAGGCTGGCAGAGGACATCAGGCAACCAGAAAAGCAGACCATTGTCTTCAAAAACAGTGAACCTCTCTGGGTGTCCCTCAATGTGGAGAAACTTTTCATCTTTAACCTAGATGTTTTATCATCGGTGCTATATAGATGGAGAAGTCTAGAGGCTACTGTAAAAATAAAACTGAAAACCAGAAGCAGGAGGCTTAAGTCCAAAGCCTGAAAACATCAGAGAACTCCTGAATTCAGGGAACATTAAGCAATAGGAGCTCATCAAATGCCTCCATACCTACAGTGAAACCAAGCTCCACCCAAGGGCCAACAAGTTCCAGAAAAAGACATACCACACAAATTCTCCAGCAACACAGGAACACACTCCTGAACTTCAATATACAGGCAGCTCAAAGTTACTCCAAAACCTTTGACATCTCATAACCCATTACTGATCATTCCACTGAACTCCAGAGAGAAGAAACCCAGCTCCACCCACCAGAACTCCAACACAAGCCTCCCTAAACAGGAAACCTAGACAAGCCACTGATACAACCCCACCCACATTGAGGAAGCTCCATAATAAAGAGAACTCCACAAATTACCAGAATATAAAAAGGCCACCCCAAACACAGCAATATAATCAAGATGAAGAGACAGAGGAATACTCAGCAGGTAAAGGAACAGGAGAGTTGCCCACCAAACCAAACAAAAGAGGAAGAGGTAGGGAATCTACCTAAGAAAGAATTCCGAATATTGATAGTGAAAATGATCCAAAATCTTGAAATCAAAATTGAATCACAGATAAATAGCCTAGAGACAAGGATTGAGAAGATGCAAGAAAGGTTTAACAAGGACCTAGAAGAAATAAAAAAGAGTCAATATATAATGAATAACGCAATAAATGAGATCAGAAACACTCTGGAAGCAACAAATAGCAGAATAACGGAGGCAGAAGATAGCATTAGTGAAATAGAAGATAGAATGGTAGAAATAAATGAATCAGAGAGGAAACAAGAAAAACGAATTAAAAGAAATGAGGGCAATCTCAGAAACCTCCAGGATGATATGAAACGCTCCAACATTCGAATTATAGGAGTCCCAGAAGAAGAAGACAAAAAGAAAGACCATGAGAAAATCCTTGAGGAGATAATAGTTGAAAACTTCCCTAAAATGGGGAAGGAAATAATCACCCAAGTCCAAGAAACACGGAGAGTTCCAAATAGGATAAACCCAAGGTGAAACACCCCAAGACACATATTAATCAAATTAACAAAGATCAAACACAAAGAACAAATATTAAAAGCAGCAAGGGAAAAACAACAAATAACACACAAGGGGATTCCCATAAGGATAACAGCTGATCTTTCAATAGAAACTCTTCAGGCCAGAGGGAATGGCAAGACATACTTAAAGTGATGAAAGAAAATAACCTACAGCCCAGATTACTGTACCCAGCAAGGATCTCATTCAAATACAAAGGAGAAATCAACAGCTTTACAGACAAGCAAAAGCTGAGAGAATTCAGCACCACCAAACCAGCTCTCCAACAAATTCTAAAGGATATTCTCTAGACAGGAAACACAAAAAGGGTGTATAAACCCGAACCCAAAACAATAAAGTAAATGGTAACAGGATCATACTTATCAACAATTACCTTAAACGTAAATGGGTTGAATGCCCCAACCAAAAGACAAAGACTGGCCGAATGGATACAAAAACAAGACCCCTCTATATGCTGCTTACAAGAGACCCACCTCAAAACAAGGGACACATACAGACTGAAAGTGAAGGGCTGGAAAAAGATATACCACGCAAATAGAGACCAAAAGAAAGCAGGAGTGGCAATACTCATTTCCGATAAAATAGACTTTAAAACAAAGGCTGTGAAAAGAGACAAAGAAGGCCACTACATAATGATCAAAGGATCAATCCAAGAAGAATATATAACAATTATAAATATATATGCACCCAATATAGGAGCACCGCAATATGTAAGACAAATGCTAACAAGTATGAAAGGGGAAATCAACAATAACACAATAATAGTGGGAGACTTTAATACCCCACTCACACCTATGGACAGATCAACTAAACAGAAAATCAACAAAGAAACGCAAACTTTAAATGATACATAAGACCAGTTAGACCTAATTGATATCTATAGGACATTTCACCCCAAAACAATGAATTTCACCTTTTTCTCAAGTGCTCATGGAACATTCTCCAGGATAGATCACATCCTGGGCCATGAATCTAAACTTGATAAATTCAAAAAAATCGAAATCATTCCAAGCATCTTTTCTGACCATAATGCATTAAGATTAGATCTCAATTACAGGAGAAAAACTATTAAAAATTCCAACATATGGAGGTTGAACAACACACTTCTGAATAACCAACAAATCACAGAAGAAATCAAAAAAGAAATCAAAATATGCATAGAAACTAATGAAAATGAAAACACAACAACCCAAAACCTGTGGGACACTATAAAAGCAGTGCTAAGAGGAAAGTTCATAGCAATACAGGCATACCTCAAGAAACAAGAAAAAAGTCAAATAAATAACCTAACTCTACACCTAAAGCAACTAGAAAAGGAAGAAATGGAGAACCCCAGAGTTAGTAGAAGGAAAGAAATCTTAAAAATTAGGGCAGGAATAAATGCAAAAGAAACAAAAGAGACCATAGCAAAAATCAACAGAGCCAAAAGCTGGTTCTTTGAAAGGATAAATAAAATTGACAAACCATTAGCCAGACTCATCAAGAAGCAAAGAGAGAAAAATCAAATCAATAAAATTAGAAATGAAAATGGACAGATCACAACAGACAAAACAGAAATACAAAGGATCATAAGAGACTCCTATCAGCAGTTATATGCCAATAAAATACAACGTGGAAGAAATGGACAAATTCTTAGAAAAGTACAATTTTCCAAAACTGAAATAGGAAGAAATAGAAAATCTTAACAGACCCATCACAAGCACGGAAATTGAAATGATAATCAGAAATCTTCCAGCAAACAAAAGCCCAGGTCCAGATGGCTTCACAGCTGAATTCTACCAAAAATTTCGAGAAGAGCTAACACCTATCCTCCTCAAACTCTTCCAGAAAATTGCAGAGGAAGGTAAACTTCCAAACTCATTCTATGAGGCCACCATCACCCTAATACCAAAACCTGACAAAGATGCCACAAAAAAAGAAAACTACAGGCCAATATCACTGATGAACATAGAGGCAAAAATCCTCAACAAAATTCTAGCAATCAGAATCCAACAACACATTAAAAAGATCATACACCATGACCAAGTGGGCTTTATCCCAGGGATGCAAGGATTCTTCAATATCCGCAAATCAATCAATGTAATTCACCACATTAACAAATTGAAAAATAAAAACCATATGATTATCTCAATAGATGCAAAGAAGGCCTTTGACAAAATTCAACATCCATTTATGATAAAAACTCTCCAGAAAGCAGGAATAGAAGGAACATACCTCAACATAATAAAAGCTATATATGACAAACCCACAGCAAACATTATCCTCAATGGTGAAAAATTGAAGGCATTTCCCCTAAAGTCAGGGACAAGACAAGGGTGCCCACTTTCACCACTACTATTCAACATAGTTTTGGAAGTTTTGGCCACAGCAATCAGAGCAGAAAAAGAAATAAAAGGAATACAAATTGGAAAAGAAGAAGTAAAACTTTCACTGTTTGCAGATGACATGATCCTCTACATAGAAAACCCTAAAGACTCCACCAGAAAATTGCTAGAGCTAATCAATGAATATAGTAAAGTTGCAGGATATAAAATCAACACACAGAAATCCCTTGCATTCCTATACACTAATAATGAGAAAGTAGAAAAAGAAATTAAGGAAACAATTCCATTCACCATTGCAACGAAAAGAATAAAATACTTAGGAATATATCTACCTAAAGAAACTAAAGACCTATACATAGAAAACTATAAAACACTGGTGAAAGAAATCAAAGAGGACACTAATAGATGGAGAAATATACCATGTTCATGGATCGGAAGAATCAATATAGTGAAAATGAGCATACTACCCAAAGCAATTTACAAATTCAACGCAATCCCTTTAAGCTACCAGCCATATTTTTCACAGAACTAGAACAAATAATTTCAAGATTTGTATGGAAATACAAAAAAACCTCGAATAGCCAAAGCAATATTGAGAAAGAAGAATGGAAATGCAGGAATCAACTTGCCTGACTTCAGGCTCTACTACAAAGCCACAGTCATCAAGACAGTATGGTACTGGCACAAAGACAGAAATATAGACCAATGGAACAAAACAGAAAGCCCAGAGATAAATCCACACACATATGGACAGCTTATCTTTGACAAAGGAGGCAAGAATATACAATGGAGTAAAGACAATCTCTTTAACAAGTGGTGCTGGAAAAACTGGTCAATCACTTGTAAAAGAATGAAACTAGATCACTTTCTAACACCATACACAAAAATAAACTCAAAATGGATTAAAGATCTAAATGTAAGACCAGAAACTATAAAACTCCTAGAGGAGAATATAGGCAAAACACTCTCCGACATAAATCACAGCAGGATCCTCTATGATCCACCTCCCAGAATACTGGAAATAAAAGCAAAAATAAACAAATGGGATCTAATTAAACTTAAAAGCTTCTGCACAACAAAGGAAAATATAAGCAAAGTGAAAAGACAGCCTCCTGAATGGGAGAAAATAATAGCAAATGAAGCAACTGACAAACAACTAATCTCAAAAATATACAAGCAACTTATGCAGCTCAATTCCAGAAAAATAAACGACCCAATCAAAAAATGGGCCAAAGAACTAAATAGACATTTCTCCAAAGAAGACATACGGATGGCTAACAAACACATGAAAAGATGCTCAACATCACTCATTATCAGAGAAATGCAAATCAAAACCACAATGAGGTACCACTTCACACCAGTCAGAATGGCTGCGATCCAAAAATCTGCAAGCAATAAATGCTGGAGAGGGTGTGGAGAAAAGGGAATCCTCCTACACTGTTGGTGGGAATGCAAACTAGTACAGCCACTTTGGAGAACAGTGTGGAGATTCCTTAAAAAATTGCAAATAGAACTACCTTATGACCCAGCAACCCCACTGCTGGGCATACACACCGAGGAAACCAGAATTGAAAGAGACACGTGTACCCCAATGTTCATCACAGCACTGTTTATAATAGCCAGGACATGGAAACAACCTAGATGTCCATCAGCAGATGAATGGATAAGAAAGCGGTGGTACATATACACAATGGAGTATTACTCAGCTGTTAACAAGAATACATTTGAATCAGTTCTGATGAGATGGATGAAACTGGAGCCGATTATACAGAGTGAAGTAAGCCAGAAAGAAAAACACCAATACAGTATACTAACACATATATATGGAATTTAGAAAGATGGCAATGACGACCCTGTATGCAAGACAGCAAAAAAGACACAGATGTGTATAACGGACTTTTGGACTCAGAGGGAGAGGGAGAGGGTGGGATGATTTGGGAGAATGGCATTGTAACATGTATACTATCATGTAAGAATCGAATCGCCAGTCTATGTCCGATGCAGGATACAGCATGCTTGGGGCTGGTGCACGGTGATGACCCAGAGAGACGTTATGGGGAGGGAGGTGGGTGGGGGACGCATCCCAACGCATGTTTGGGAACGCATGTACCCCCGTGGCAGATTCATGTCAATGTATGGCAAAACCAATACATTATTGTAAATTAAAATAAAGGAAAAAAAATAAAGTTACTTCAAAGGTCTCTGAGGCACAATTAAATTTTCCCCAGAGTTTTTGCATTTCTATTTTACATGTCTCTATTTAACGTACTCAATATTCTTCAGCTTCATGAAGGATTATTGACATAGGAAGCACTTTAATGACCTTCCCTGCTAATAATGTAACATATATCTTACTCTTTTTTCTACTAATTGATTTTGCCCTCATTATGGATATTTTCTTGCTTATTTACACATCTGGATTTTTTTAAATTTTTAAATATATTTATTTATCTTAATCAGAGAATAATTACCTTACTATATTGAGATGAAACTAGGACAAATACATTCACAATTTATATGGAAATTTTAAATTGGATTGTGGATGTGGTCACTTTACATTTGGATGCTGGATATTTTTTAATTTTTCTAAATTATTCCTTTCACTGTTTGCAAACACTGTTAATTTCTTGGAAACAATTGCATTTTTTGAAGGCTTGATGTAAAGTTTTTTAAACTGAGATGAAACCGGCCTTTAGACCAGGTTTACTATTCCCCACTAGCAAGGGGATATTGACTTCAGGGCCCTATTGATCTCATGGGAATTATGAGTAATTTAGGGGACAGTCCTAACATGGTGAAGGAATAGGACAGGAAGAACAATTTCTTCGCAAATGATTCATCAAAAGAGCATTTGAACACTGAGTAAATTCCACAAAACTACTTCTGAATGCAGGCAGAGGATATCAGGCACCCAGAAAAGCAGCCCATTGTCTTTGAAAGGAGGTAGGAAAAAATGTAACAGATAAAAAGAGAGGCAAAAGAGGTAGGGATGGAGATCCACCCCAGGAAGGGACTATAAAAAATAGAGAAGCTTCCAAACGCCAGGAAACACTCTCACTGGTGAGTCTGTGGTGAGCCCTGGAACCTCAGAGGGCAATATAAGTGGGAGGAAAAATAAATAAATAATTTAAACCCACAGATTACATGCCCAGTGGTAACTCTCAGCAGAGAAGCAGTGCAGATGCCCGCATCCACCACTAGCAAGTGGGGACTGGGCAGGGAGGTGCTGGCTGCATTGCTTAGAACAAGGACTGGGCCTGAATGCCCTGAGTGCAATCTGAGGGAACTAACTTGAGATAGCAAACCAAACCCTGGGATATCTACCCTGGCAAAAAGCCTTAAACTAAGACACTTCTTGGCCTACTCACAGTCAAAGGAGTGAGCAGAGGTAGCCAGCTGTGGACGGGCCCATCCCCTGCCAGGAACAGGGGAGCAAGGGCAGCCAGAGCCAGAAGGGGGCAATCGTGGCCCCAGAGAGTCATCATCTACCAAACTGCAAGCAGCTGTTGCTGCTGCTAAGTCGCTTTAGTTGTGTCCGACTCCGTGTGAACCCTTAGATGGCAGCCCACCAGGCTTCTCTATCCCCAGGATTCTCCAGGAAAAAATACTGCTAGCAGGCTTCATTGCTAATCAAGTCTTCTTGGGATTCTGGATGGTCAATATCCTCCTGAGAAGTCACACCGGTTGTACACCCAGAAAACTTAGCAGCAGGGATGGGAGAGGCAATAAGTAGGAGCAACCACGCTCACCAAACACCTGGTCATGGTCACCTGAGCAGCTCGGACCTGGGAAGAGCACAAAGTGCAGGCCCAACAGAGTCTGTGCCTTTGAGGAGTACCCAAGTAAATGAACCTGAGAGGCTTAGACCTGGAAAGTGCATGCAACCCAGGGCCCGCCTCAGACAGTTTTCAGCAGAGCAACCTAGAGCCTGAACAGTGTACACTGGGAAAGCACACACACCATGAGCAGGGGCAAAGCCAGTGTGCCTGAGACACTGGGAGCACTCCCCACACATGCCAGTGATATTTGTTTGCAGTGTTCCTCCCTCCCCACAACATGAGAACAAGTGAACCTAAAAAATTGTCCACCACCAAACACTTCGGTCGGGGCAGAAATTAAACACTGAAGAGACCAGCAAACAGAAGAAGGTACAACAGAGGGAACCACCCTGGAAGTGACAGATGCAATAGATTAAAACCCCGCAGTTAGCACCAACTACATAGGACGGGGCCTATAGATCTTGAGAAGTATAAGCTGGATCAAGGAACTATCTGAAAGTGAACTGACCCCACACTGTCCACATAAACACCAGAGAAAGTCTTAGATATATTTTTTACTATTTTTGTTCTTTAAATTTATTTTTTTTATTTTTAAGTCCTCTACTACTTCTTTAAATTTCATTTTTATAACCTACAATTACTTTGAGAAAAAAAAGACACTATTTCTTAAAGCAAACTCTCTCTCTCTCTCTCTCTCTCTCTCTCTCTATATATATATATATATATATATATATATATATATATATATATATAGTTTCTGTGAGTTTGTTTTTTTTTTCTTTAATATTGTATTTTTGAGAATCCAACCTCTTCTCTAGATTTTTAATCTTTGCTTTTTGGTGTTTGCTATCAATTTTGTAACTTTAAGAACCCAATCTTCAGTAACCATTTTCACTTGGGAGCAAGAACACTGGCCTGATTGCTCTCTCCCCCTTTGGATCTCTTTTTTCTCCACCAGGTCTCCTCTAACTCCTCCCTCCCCCTTCTCTTCTCTATCCAACTCTGTAAATCTCTATGTGTGTTCCTGATGGGTGAGACACTTAGGGAACTGATTACTGGCTGAATCTGTCTCTCTCCTTTTGATTCCCCCTTTATTCCCCCCTGGCCACCTCTGTTTCCTTCCTCCCTCTTCTCTTCTTTGTGTAACTCTGTGAACATCTCTGAGGGATCCAGACTGTGGAGAGCACATAAGGAAGTCATTACTGGCTAGCTTGCTCTCTCCTCTTTTGATTCCCCTTCACCTACCCCTGGTCACCTCTACCTCCCTTCCTCCCTCTTCTTGTCTCCATGTAACTCTGTGAACCTCTCTTGATGTCCCTCACTGTGGAGAAACTTTCCATCTTTAACCTAGATGTTTTATCATCGGTGCTGCATAGATGGAGAAGTCTTGAGGCTACTGTAAGAATAAGACTGAAACCCAGAGGCAGGAGGCTTAAGTCCAAATCCTGACAACACCAGAGAACTCCTGAATCCAGGGAACACTAATCGATAGAAACTCATCAAATGCCTCCATACCTACACTGAAGCCAAGCACCATCCCAGAGAAAGACATATCATGCAAATTCTCCAGCAACACAGGAACATAGCCCTGAGCTTCAATATACACGTTCTCCAAAGTCACTCCAAGCCCATGGACATCTCATAACTCATTGCTGGACACTTTATTGCACTACAGAGGGAAGAAATCCAGCTCCACCTACAAGAACACCGACACAAGCTTGCCTAACCAGGAAACCTTGACAAGCCATCCGTCCAAACCCACTCACAGTGAGGAAACTCCACAATAAAAAGAACTCCTCAAACTGCCAGAATACAGAAAGGCAACCACAAACACAGCAATATAAACAAGAAGAAGAGGCACAGAAATACTCAGCAGGTAAAGGAACAGAATAAATGTCCACCAAACCAAACAAAAGAGAAAGAGATAGGGAATCTACCTGATCGAAATTTGAAATAATGATAGTCAAAATGATCCAGAATCTTGGAAACAATAAGTAAATATAGATAAATAGCCTGGAGACAAGGATTGAGAAGATGCAAGAAAGGTTTAACAAGGACATAGAAGAAATAAAAAAGTCAATATATAATGAATAATGCAATAAATGAGATAAAAAACATTCTGGTGGGAACCAACAGTACAATAATGGTGGTAGAAGATAGAATGGCAGAAATCAATGAAACAGAAAAAAAAAGAAAAAGAAAAAGAAATATAAAGAAATGAGGACAATCTCAGAGACCTTTGAAATGCCCCAACATAAGAATCACAGGGGTCCCGGAAGAAGAAGACAAAAAGAAAGACCTTGAGAAAATACTTGAGATTATAATTGAAAACTTCCCTAAATTGGGGAAGGAAATAATCAAGCAAGTCCAAGAAATCCAGAGAGTCCCAAACAGGATAAACCCAAGGTCAAACACTCCAAGACACATATTAATCAAATTAACAAAGATCAAACACAAAGAACAAATATTGAAAGCAGCAAGGGAAAACAACAAATAGCACACAAGGGGATTCCCATAAGGAAAACAGCTTATCATTTAATAGAAACTCTTCACCCAAGGAGGGAATGGGCAGGACAGACTTAAAGTGATGAAAGAAAAAACCCTACAGCCCAGATGACTGTACCCAGAAAGGATCTCCTTCAAATATGAAGGAGAAATCAAAAGCTTTGCAGACAAGCAAAAGCTGAGAGAATTCAGCATCACCAATCCAGCTCTCCAACAAATGCTAAAGGATCTTGTCTAGACAGGAAACACAGAAAGGGTGTAGAAACTCAAACCCAAAACAAGAAAGTAAATGGCAACAGGATCATACTTATCAATAATTACCTTAAATGTAAATGGGTTGAATGCCCCAAACAAAAGGCAAAGACTGGTTGAATGGATACAAAAATAAGATCCCTATATATGTTATCTACATGAGACCCACTTTGAAACAAGGTACACATACAGACTGAAAGTGAAGGTCTGGAAAAAGATATTCCATGCAAATAGAGACCAAAAGAAAGTAGGAGTAGCAATACTCATATCAGAAAAAAAAAAATAGACTTTAAAACAAAGGCTGTGAAAAGAGACAAAGAAGGACACTACATAATGATCAAAATTTCAATCCAAGAAGAAAAGAAATAAAAGTAATCCTAATTGGAAAAGAAGAAGTAAAACTCTCACTGTTTGCAGAGGACATGATCCTCTACATGGAAAACCCTAAAGACTCCACCAGAAAATTACTAGAGCAAATCAATGAATATGGAAAAGTTGCAGGATATAAAATCAACACACAGAAATCCCTTGCATTCCTATATACTAATAATGAGAAAATAGAGAAATTAAGGAAACAATTCCATTCACCATTGAAATGAATGATTAAAACACTTAGGACTATATCTACTTAAAGAAAATAAAGATCTATATATAGAAAACTATAAAACATTGGTTAAAGAAATCAAAGAGGACACTAATAGATGGAGAAATATACCATGTTCATGGATTGGAAGAATCAATATAGTGAAAGTGAGTATACTACCTAAAACAATCTATAAATCCAATGGAAACCCTACCAAATGTATTTTTCACAGAGCTAGAACAATTAATTTCACAATTTGTATGGAAATACAAAAAGCCTCGAATAGCCAAAGCAATCTTGAGAAAGAAGAATGGAACTGGAGGAATCAACCTGCATGACTTCAGACTCTACTCCAAAGCCACAGTCATCAAGACAGTATGGTACTGGCACGAAGACAGAAATATAGGTCAACAGAATGAAATAGAAAGCCCAGAGATAAATCCGCGCACCATTGGACACCTTATCTTTGACAAAGGAGGCAAGAATATCCAGTGGAGAAAAGACAATCACTTTAACAAGTGGTACTGGGAAAACTGGCCAAGCACCTGTAAAAGAATGAAACTAGATCACTTTCTAACACCATACACAGAAATAAACTCAAAATGGATTAAAGATCTAAACGTACAACCAGAAACTATAAAAATCCTAGAGTAAAACATAGCTAAAACACTCTGCGACATAAATCACAGCAGGATCCTCTGTGACCGACCTCCCAGAATATTGGAAATAAAAGCAAAAAGAAAAACAAATGGGACCTAATTAAAATTGACAGCTTCTGCCTAACAAAGGAAACTATAAGCAAGGTGGAAATACTGCCTTCAGAATGGGAGAAAATATTAACAAATGAAGCAACTGACAAAGAATTAATCTCAAAAATATACAAGCAACTCCTGCAGCTCAATTCCAGAAAAATGAACGACACATTCAAAAAATGGGCCAAAGAACTAAACAGACATTTCTCCAAAAAAGACATACAGATGGCTAACAAACACATGAACAGATGCTCAACATCACTCCTTATCAGAGAAATGCAAATCAAAACCACAGTGAGGTACCATTTCACGTCAGTCAGAATGGCTGCTATCCAAAAGTCTACAAGCAGTAAATGCTGGAGAAGGTGTGGAGAAAAAGGAACCCTCTTACACTGTTGGTGGGAATGCACACAGGTACAGCCACTCTGGAGAACAGTGTGGAGATTCCTTAAAAAACTGGAAACTGAACTGCCATAAGACCCAATAATCCCACTGCTGGGCATACACACCACAGAAATCAGAAATGAAAGACACACAGGTTTGTTAGCCATCTATATGTCCTTTGGAGAAATGTCTGTTTAGTTCTATGGCCCATTTTTTGATTGGGTCATATTTTATCTGAAATTGAGGTGCAGGAGTTGCTTGTATATTTTTGAGATTAGTTCTTTTCAGTTGTTTCATTTGCTATTATTTTCTCCCATTCTGAAGGCTGTCTTTTCACCTTGCTTATAGTTTCTTTTGTTGTGAAGAAGCTTTTAATTTTAATTAGGTCTCATTTGTTTATTTTTACTTTTATTTCCAATATTCTGGGAGGTGGGTCAAAGAGGATCCTGCTGTGATTTATGTTGTGAAATGTTTTGCCTATGTCTTCCTCTAGGAGTTTTATAGTTTCTGGTTGTACATTTAGATCTTTAATCCATTTTAAGTTTATTTTTGTGTATGGTGTTAGAAAATGTTCTAGTTTCATTCTTTTACAAGTGGTTGGCCAGTTTTCCCAGCATCACTTGTTAAAGTGATTGTCTTTTCTCCATTGGATATTCTTGCCTCCTTTGTCAAAGATAATGTACCGGGGTCCAGCCCCAGTTGGATCCAGGATATCCAAAGTGTGACGGCATCGGCAACTGAGATTTATTTAGAGATATAGAGAGAGATAAAGAAAGAATATTGCAGTTAAGAAAATAGAGGAGAGAAAGTGGCTGATATTCCTTGGTTTCTGCAGAAAGCCAATAAAGCCCCAGCACAGCCTTGTTCTCTTCACGTAAGCCACAGGCGCCCTCCCAAATAGCAGAGGGTGCCCCACCTTGGGCACCCTCTCGAGTGGGTCTTAGAAGCCCGGGCAGAGAAGTTAATTCAGAGGGCCCCTGCGCTCCAGGGAGTCAGCCTGAAAAGGAAAGAAAGAACGACAGGAGGTGACCAAGCTTCCATGAGCAAGGCCCACAACTTGTTAAAGAGATTGTCTTTTCTCCATTGTATATTCTTGTCTCCTTTGTCAAAGATAAGGTGACCATTGGTGCATGGATTTATCTCTGGGCTATTTTGTTCCATTAATCTATATTTCTGTCTTTGTGCCAGTACCATACTGTCTTGATGACTGTTGGTTTGTAGTAGAGCCTGAAGACAGGCAGGTTGATTCCTCCAGTTCCATTCTTCTTTTTCAAGATTGCTTTCGCTATTCGAGGGTTTTTGTATTTCCATACAAAATGCACAATTATTTGTTCTAGCTCTGTGAAATATACCATTGGTAGCTTGATAAGGATTGCAGATCTAACAAATACATGAAAATATGTTCAACATCACTCATTATCAGAGAAATGCAAATCAAAACCGCAAGGAGATATCATTTCATGCCAGTTAGAATAGCTGCTATCCAAAAGTTTACAAGCAATAAATGCTGGAGAGGGTGTGGAGGAAAGGGAAATCTCTTACATTGTTAGTGTGAATGCAAACTAGTACAGCCACTATGGAGAGCATTGTGGAGATTTCTTAAAAATCTGGAAATAGAACTGCCTTATGAGCCAGCAATCCCACTACTTGGCATAAGCACCAAGGAAACCAGAATTGAAAGAGACATGTGTACCCCAATGTTCATTGCAGCACTGTTTATAATAGCCAGGACATGGAAGCAACCTAGATGTCCATCAGCAGAATGGATAAGAAAGCTGTGGTACATATACACAATGGAGTATTACTCAGCCATTAAAAAAAATACATTTGAATCCATTCTAATGAGGTGGATGAAACTGGAGCCTGTTATACAGAGTGAAGTAAGCCAGAAAGAAAAACACCAATACAGTATACTAACACATACATATGTAATTTAGAAAGATGGTAATGATAACCCTGTATACAAGACAGCAAAAGAGACACAGATGTATAGAATAGTCTTTTGGACTCTGGAGAGGGCAAGGGTGGGATGACTTGGGATAATGGCATTGAAACATGTATATTATCATATGTGAAACGAATCGCCAGTCCAGGTTCGATGTATGATACAGGATGCCTGGGGCTGGTGCACTGGGATGACCCAGAGGGATGGTATAGGGAGGGAGGTGGGATGGGGGTTCAGGATAAGAAACGTGTGTACACCCATGGTGGATTCATGTCAATGTATGGCAAACCAATACAATATTGTAGAGTAATTAGCTTCCAAATAAAATAAATAAATTTATATTAAAAATGAGCAATTTACATGCTGGTGGGTGGGGACCCAATTAGACTTGGTGCTATTTGAGACTCAAGGATTTTTCCCTATAATTCAGACCAGTACTATCAACTCTCTGTAGAAAACTGGAAGGGTATCACCTGTACCTTCCTACAGTTCTCTGTATGTAGCTCTCTCCTGTGAACTCTAGTTATATAGAGTCATAAATCTCTCTTCTTGGGGAGACTGCTTGTCTCTGCCTAATTACAACTTCCATTTATGTGTTGGAAACTGTTTCTAGAGTTGGGGCAATTGTAGAACTCTCCTTGCTTGCTCCCCACCTCAGGAATCCATTCTCTGTTGACAGATGTTTGATGTAAGACAATGCTCTTTCATTTGTCTTTCCTACTTAGGAGTCATTAGAGACAGGTGGATAAATGTGTCTTTTAATCCTTTATGTCAACTGAAATGGAGGTCCCCCTGCAATCAGAACTCACTGAATGGCTTGTGAATGCTAGGCACTGAGTTCTGTGCATGGGTGCAAACTTGACTGGGGATATATGTTGGGGCCATAGGGAGCCCCAGGCTTGCTGGAGAAACATGCCCATTACAAATAGTATTTGCTATATGTTCAGTTCAGTTCAGTTCAGTGTCTCAGTCATGTCTGACTCTTTGCAACCCTGTGGACTGCAGCATGCCAGGGCTTGATGTTCTTCACCAAATCCTGGAGCTTGGGGAAACTCATGTCCATCGAGTTGGTGATTCCATCCAACCATCTCATCCTCTGTCATCCTCTCTCCTCCAGCCTTCAATCTTGCCCAGTAACAAGTTATTTTCTAATGAGTCAGTTCTTCACATAGTTGGCCCAAAGTATTGGAGGTTAAATTCCAGCATCTGTCCTTCCAATAAATATTCAGGACTGATTTCCTTTAGGATGACTGGGTGGATCTCCTTGCAGTCCAAGGAACTCTCAAGAGTCTTGTAAAACTCCACAGGTCAAAACCATCAATTCTTCATCACTCACCATTCTTTATGGTGCAACTGTCACATCCATACATGACAACTGGAAAAATCATAGCTTTTATTATACTGAACTTTTTCAGCAAAGTAATGTCTCTACTTTTAAAAACTTGTATCGTTGTGTCATAGTTTTTCTTCAACTGAGCAAGGATCTTTTAATTTCATGACTGCAGTTATCATCTGCAGTGATTTTGGAGCCCCTGAAAATAAAGTCTCTCACTGTTTCCATTGTTTCCCCATCTATTTGGCATGAAGTGATGGGATCTAATGCCATGATCTTCATTTTCTGAATGTGAAGTTTAAACCAGATATTTCACTCTCCTATTCCAGGTTCATCAAGAGGCTCTTTAGTTCCCCTTCAATTTCTGCCATGAGGGTGGTGTCTTCTGCATATCTAAAGTTCCTGATATTTCTCCCATAAATCTTGATTCTAGCTTGTGCTTAATCCAGTTGGGCATTTCACATGATGTACTCTGCATGTAAGTTATATAAGCAAGGTGACAATATACAGCCTTTATGTACTCCTTTCCCGAGTT
Source organism: Budorcas taxicolor (assembly GCF_023091745.1). Lineage (NCBI taxonomy): Eukaryota > Metazoa > Chordata > Mammalia > Artiodactyla > Bovidae > Budorcas > Budorcas taxicolor. Next base: position 38,209,774 of record NC_068934.1, read on the forward strand.
GGAACCAGTTTGTTGTTCCATGTTCAGTTTTAACTATTGTTTCTTGACCTGCATACAGATTTCTCAGAAGGCAGGTAAGGTGGTCTGGTATTCCCTTCTCTGTAAATTTTCCACAGTTTGTTGTGATTCACATAATCAAAGGCTTTTGCATGGTCAGTAAAGCAGAAGTAGGTGTTTTACTAGAATCCTCTTGCTTTTTCTATCATCCAATGAATGTTGGCAATTTGATCTCTGGTTCCTCTGTCTTTTCTAAATCCAGCTTGAACATATGGAATTTCACAGTCCATGTATTGTTGAAGACTTGCCTGGAGAAATTACTTTGGTAGCATGTGTGATGAGTGCAACTGTGTGGTAGTTGAACATTCTTTAAAATCACCTTTTATGAGGATTGCAAGGAAAACGACCTTTCCAGTCCTGTGGCCACTGCTGAGTTTTCCACGTTTGCTGGCATATTGAGTGCAGCATTTTAACAGCATCATCTTTTAAGATCTGATATAGCTCTACTGCAATACCATCACACCCACTAGATTTGCTCTTAGTGATGCTTCTGAAGACCCATTTGACTTCACATTTCAGGATTGTCTAGCTCTAGGTGAGTGATCACACCATCGTGGTTATCATGGTCATTAATATCTTTTTGTGCAGTTCTTCTATGTATTCTTTCAACTTCTTCTTTATATATTCTGCTTCTGTTTGGTCCATCCCCAGTCTCTCTTTTATTGTGCCCATCTTTGCCTGAAACTTTCCCTCCCTATTTCTAATTTTCTTGAAGAGATCTCTGTTTTTTACCATTCTAAATGATTTCCTCTATTTCTTTCACTGATCACTTAGGAAGGCTTTTTAAAAAATCTCTTCTTGCTATTATTTGGAACTCTGCATTCCGATGGGTCATCTTTCTTTTCCCCTTTGCCTTTAGCTTCTCTTCTTTTCTAAGTTATTTGTAAGGCCTCCTCAGGCAACCATTTTGCATTTTTTCATTTCTTTTTGTTTGGGATGGTCTTGATGTGCTATTTAGAGATCAAAAAAAAAAAAAAAAAAGATCATGGCATCCAGTTCCATCACTTCGTGGCAAATACCTGGAAAACAATGAAAACAGTGACAGGTGAAGGGTTAATGAGGCCACAATAGGGAAAGTGGAGATGTACTGCTTGCAAACAAGATGTTCTGCCAAGGAGATGGACACCGCCTTGAGACTGATGGTCCCTTGCAAATAAGGGAACATTCCCTTCTTGTGATAAGGGCTCTGGACAGACTCTGCAGAAGGCTGGAATTTCACTCCCCTTTGCTGTACAATAACATGTATGCACCTGCGCTGTACTGAAAAGGCTTATTTATGCAGTCTGGAATTCTGCCTAGGGGGGCTTTATAATAATAAAGCCCAAATAGTTTGGGCAGTTCTGTTCTGTTCCTCTGGCTGGAGTGTGTACGTGTCATCTGTCCTTTGTGTGTGTCTTATTTTATGTCATTTCACTCGTAATCTCCAACATCTTGTGCCCAACGTGGGGCTCGAGTGAAACCAAAAGGGTGAATAATCCCGGGGGGGATTTTAAATCCATAGCAGGGGAACTTTCGGGAAAATCATGGTGAATTCCTCACCCTAGTGGGGGAACTTTCAGAAAGTCATGGGGAATTCCTCACCCTAGCAGGGAACTTTTAAAAAATCATGGAGAATTGCTAGGGGAATTCATGTACATGGAGTTAGTCAAAGGACTTCTCCACTCCATAGGTGTTAAGGCCTCGACTCGTCGGTTGAATGAGCTCTTTTGCTTGGTGGAGCAATACTGTCATTGGTTTCAATATCAAACTAAGTTACAGTTAAACTTGAAGGAATGGAAAATAATTCAAAAAGAATTTAAAAAGCAACATCAGAAGGGTAATGTGATCCCTTTGAAGTTATAGACTTTGTGTAGTGCTATAACACAGGCTTTGACCTTGCTCTCTACTGATAATAAAACTAAATCTAATGCTTCAAGAAGGGGAGAAATAATTTATGAGGATGTGTCAGACATTGGTGGGGCTTCTGCATCGCCTGAAGGCAAGGATACAAATGAGCCTCCTCCTGTAAATGGTGAAACATCTGATAGTTCAAAATCAGATTCGGAGGCTTCTCCAGTTTTGTCAGAGGAGGGCAAGGAGATTAAAGAAATGACCCATCTACTCCGGGAATGGTAAAAATCCCGTAAGAAGGAGAAAAAATCTACACCCTCTGCTCCTCCTTGTGCTTCTCTTTTCCCCACTGCGGTTAATTGGCCCGATGTGGGCAGGGAACATTGTCGGTTCTCCTTTCCTTTGTCTATGCTTCATGATGATGACTTGCCTGCACCCGCTGGTGGGTTTATCGATCCTCCACAATTATTTCCCATCCAGAGACAGCAGGATGGCAATGTGATAAATGTTCAATATGCTCCTTTGGAATATAAATTTTTTAAAGATCTTAAAGCTGCAATAGCGCAATATGGTCCTCAATCTCCCTTTATTTTGGCTATGCTAGATTCATTGGGGAAAGGCAAATTAGGGGAAAGATAAAATTTCAGAGATATTATTACAAACTTTAACATTGGAAAATGCAAATCCTAAATGCAAGCATATACTGGAACCTTTAAAGGGAGAGGGTACATCTATAGCTAAATATATCAGAGCCTGCTTGGAAATAGGAGGGACTAAGCATCAGGCTAATGTCTTTGCTACAGCCTTGGCCAAAGTTATGAGACCACCAAAGGGAGGTAACTGCTTTCATTGTGAAAAACCAGGTAATATAAAAAGAAAATGTCAAAAATTAAAAGCTGATCAAGGTGCAATTCCTAAAGACAGATTTCTTGCTGAAAAAAATTAGACTCCTCCTAGACTTTGCCATTGGTGTGAAAAAGGGTTTCATTAAACCAATAAATGCAGATTTAAAACAGACAAAATGGGCAACCCGATACTGAAATACTATCCTGTGGGCCTAAATGCTTGGGGCCCAAGAAAATACCAGGGACTTCTCCTCCTTGCCCTCTTCCCATCCCATCTGCCCCAACCCTATTCCCTCCCAACAACTGTTACGAGTCGATGCCCCATTAAAAAGACCTCAAATGATGATTTCAGACTTACGGTCTGCAACTGCAGGGAGTGCTACTGCTGATTTGCCACTAGCTGATAATGTTCTTTTGTCACCAGGGGGAAGCATTTATAAATTAAAAACAAATGTATTTAGACCACTGCCTAAAGGCACTTTTGGCTTGATATTAGGCCATAGCAGTGTGGCTTTGAGAGGTTTAACCATAATTCCTGGGGTAATAGACTCTGACTATGTTAGAGAAATTTTAATTATAGTCTCTACTTCTACCACACGTTCATTGTTAGCTGGGAAACATATTGCTCAAATGCTTCTCCTACCTTATCACTCCTTTTTGGCTCTTCCTAATAAACAAACAAGAAGATTTAAAAATACTGGGCAACATATATTTTAAAAAAATGCTTATCAAAGATTCCAGCCCTGTTCTCTCCTTGATTATACAAAAAACAAAAACAAAAACAACTTTAAAGGACTAATAGACACAGGGACAGATTTTTCAGTCATTTCTTCTCAACAATGGCCCCAAGATTGGAAAAAAAAAAAAAGCCCTTTAATGCTGATGAGATTGGGCTTCATTACAGATGTCTAAAAAAGTACCCATCCCTTGCAATGTCAATTCCATAATGAAAGATCAATGTTTGTTACCTTTTATATTGTAAATATACCTATTAATATATAAAAAAGAGATCTTCTCTCTCCTTTGGGGGCTTCTATAACCATTCCATCAGAAAACTAATAGCCACTACCAAATTCCTCAAACACTCCCATTAAAATGGTTAACTAATACTCCAAAATGGGTTGAGCAGTGGCCATTACCATAAGTAAAGCTCGAGGTGTTAAAAAAAATTAGTATAAAAACAACTCCAACTTGGTCATATAGAGCCCTCTACCTCACCCTAAAATTCTCCTGTTTTTGTTATTTAAAAAAAAATCTAAAAAATGGAGAATGTTAACTGATTTACGAGAAGTTAATAAATGTATTGAACCTATGGGAGCATTGCAATTGGGACTCCCCTCTCCAGCTCTTATTCCTCAGAATTGGTCCTTAATGGTGCTAGATCTTAAAGACTGTTTTTTTTTTTTTTTTAACTATTCCCCTACAATTGCAAGATAGAGATAAATTTGCTTTTACAGTTCCTGTTCTTAATCGTGCTCAGCCTGTTAAGCATTATCAGTGGACAGTCTTACTACAAGGAATGATAAATAGTCCTACCTTATGCCAAGAATTCGTAGCTCGCTCTTTACAATCCCTCCGTCGAAAATACCCCAATTATATTCTATATCATTATACGGATGATCTCCTATTGGCAGCTCCTAGTATTGCTGAACGTGATGAATTCTTTTTAAAAGTACAGGAGGCTTTAAGACTATACAATTTGCAAATAGCCCCAGAAAAAAATTCTAAAGGACTTTCCTATTTCATATTTAGGGACAATATTGGAACAACATAGGATTAGGCCCCAAAAGTTGCAAATTAGAAGAGACCATCTCAAAACCTTAAATGATTTTCAAAAGTTATTGGGATATATTAATTGGCTACGCCTGGTACTTGGGATTCCTACTTATCAATTATGACATTTGTTTTCTACTTTAGAAGGAGATACAGCTCTGGATAGCCCCTGGACCTTAACCTCATTGGCTTTACAGGAACTTCAATTTGTTGAACAATGACTAAATGATGGCTTTTTGACTTACTTACATGCATCTCAACCTATTTCTTTTATAATATTTCATACCCGTTATTCCCCATCTGGTGTAATTGCTCAAGAAAAAGGATTAATAGAATGGGTTTTCTTACCTAACAGTTTTTCCAAAAAAATTGACTATATATATGGATAAATTAGCCTTTCTTATATAGAAGGGTCGCCATTGTATTGTACAATTATCAGGATGTGAACCACACCAGATTGTTACTCAATTAACAACTGCTCAAATATCTCGATGTTTACAATTTAATGAAAACTGGCAAATTTCTCTTGCCTCATATCCTGGTTCGTTTTCTAATCATTATCCATCATCTAAATTGAGTGATTTTCTCCGGACTAACACTATGATATCTCATTCCCCAATTTCAGATATTCCAGTTAAGGGACCCACTATTTTTACAGATGCAAATAAAAATACTGCTGGATATCGGACCCCAGAAAATTCCAAGGTTCTCCCCCACTCATTTTCTTCTGTACAGCCCACTGAATTATGGGCTATCTATTTAATTTTGCAAGATTTTCCCCAACTTCCTATTAATATTGTTTCAGATTCTCGATATGCTGTTCTCTCTTGCCTACAGATTCCCCATGTCTCCCTTCCATTGACTGTTAAAACAGTTATTGATAAATTGTTTTACCAAGTACAACAATCGCTCTTGCAGCGTTCAGAATTAATTTTCTTTACTCACATTTGTGCACATACTGCCCTTTCTAGACCCTTATCATCCAGAAATGCTACAATTGATGCCTTACTTTATCCTATAAAAGCAACAAAGCAAGAACATCTCTTACAACATACCAACTCCAAAGGGTTATAAAAATCTCATGCTATTACTCGAAAATAAGCTCGAAATATTGTTCATTCTTTTTCCATATGTGTACCCTTTGCTTTGCCATTTACCCCACCAGGTGTCACGTAAGAGGACTGCAAGCAAACAAGATATGGCAAATGGATGTAATTTACATTTCTTCCTTCAGACAACAAAAATGTGTGCATCATACTATAGATACTTGCACACATTTTCAATGGGCCACTGCATTACATTCTGAAAAGGCTGATGCTGTTATTACTCATTTGTTATCTTGTTTTGCAGTTATGGGATTACCAATTAAATTAAAAACTGATAATGCACCTGCCTACCAATCCGCAAAATTAGCTCAATTTTTATCACAATATCATATAACTCATACTTTTGGTATTCCTTATAATAGTCAAGGGCAAGCTATCATTAAAAGAGCTAATTGTACCTTGCATGATTATCTTGAAAAAATAAAAAAGGGGGAACAAGAGAGATTTATGAAACCTAAAGACATTCTGAATAAAACCTTACTTACCTTAAATTTTTTGAATGTTTGGAGCGAGGGAAATCTATCAGCAGCACAGTTGCATTTTCAAGGGAAAGAAGAGGATAAGAAGATCTTGAATACGCTTATTTGGTATAAAGATAAAGGGAAAGGTTGGATCCCAGCATCATTAATATATTTGGGACGAGGGTATGCTTTCATTTCTGTTGATAATTACAGGTTTTGGACGCCAGCAAGATTGAACAAAATCAACTATGGCTGACCCCCTTGTTTGAAAATTCGAAGAGCTTTCTATACAGAGAAGACTTACTTCCTGTACAAGGGAAGCAACACCTCCTACATGGGGTCAAATGAAGAGGTTGACCCAGGAAGCAGAGAAGACATTAACGAAGGCAGGACAACCTCTGAATCCTACCAATCTTTTGCTTGCCATAATGGCGGTGGTAACATGTCAGGTAATTGGTGTATCAGCAAGTAATCATACATATTGGGCATATATACCTAATCCCCCATTAGTAAGAGCAGTTTCCTGGGGGGAACCAGAAGTGAAGGTATGTACTAATGAGACTGACTTCTTTCCCCTGCCAGCTTGCGGGGGAATAAAACAACTATCTCATCATAAACAATAATATAATATTAGTAATTTGACCATTGCAATGGAAGGTATTCCTTTATGTATAGGGGGACACCACTTTTGTCTGTCCACCAAGGAACATTCTCATCATTCTTATAATACATGGGGGGTAAAATATAATAATTAACATTTTGCTACTTTTACTGTACTTGTTTCCACCAGGGGATTTAGCATCTCGACAGAACTGATAGATATTCATAATGGAAAACACATGTCACTATGTCCTGTTAACTTTTTTGTTCCTTCTCTAGAATCTTTGGAGTGGAAATGTTGCCGAGGTCATCGACCCTTTAAAGTCATAAATTATTCTGGGGCCATCATTGTAGATTGGAGTCCAGATCATGGGCAATTCTTAAAAAAATGGTCAAATAAATCTTTTAGGTGGCATCGTGCAAATAGCACTTTGATGGGCAATGGTAATGAAACAGTTAAATGGCAGCAATTTGCACTTGTCCCTCCTCAATTACAATTGCAAAGATATCCGCACATTCAAGGAGATATTTGGAAACTTTGGACGGTTTCTGGTAATCTCACTATCTGGTCAGGAAACTATACTTTGGACAGTGGTGATTCTTCAGGTCCATTCCATGTTAATTTACATGTTAATAAATCTTATCCTGCAATGGCATGTGTAAAATATCCTTTTGCATTGTTATATGGGAATTGGACCTGGAATGATACTGTGGGGTCTGTGTCATGTGATTATTGTACTCTAACTCAATGTGTAAATCAGTCTTGGTGGAAAGAATTTGAAAGACGAGCCTTTAATTCCAATTTCTCGCAAGCAATTGTTAAGGCTCGGACAGAAGTATGGTTACCTATAAATATGACTTGGCCATGGTCAGATTCTTTTGCTGTTTCTCGTCTAGTAACCGCTGTACAGACTTTGCTACACTGATCTTGACATATGCTTGGTGTGGTCATTGCTTCGATTCTAGCAGTTGCGTCAGTAACTGCAACAGCAATGGCGGCAGGTCTTGATTTACACCAAAGAATTCAAACAGCTGATTTTATTCGGGACTGGCAAAAAGACTCTCATGTGTTATGGCAACAACAGTGAGATTTGGATGCCCAACTTGCTACCGACGTGCTCAATCTTCAACACACCATTTCCTGGCTTGGAGAACAATTGGCTGTTTTATCTACATGGAGTGTGTTGAAATGTGATTGAAATTCTTCTCAGTTTTGTTTAACACCTGTACCGTTTAACATGAGCCCTTCAAGAGATTAACTGAGACATATAGATAAAAAGAGTTCTAGATGCCAATCATCTAGAGAGATTCCGCCTAGCCCACAAGAGGTGGCTAGATAGCCAATGACGGGTAAGACCCTCAGAGGAGGGCAATCTAAGACAGGCACAGCCACAAGAGGGGCTGGCGAGGCTGGAGGTTGGTCGCCTACAGCTTTATGCCTTGCTCTACAAAACATCAATACAAATGTCTCAAGGGCTTAAATAAAATAAAAAAGGGGGGGATGAAGGGTTAATGTGGCCACAATAGGGAAAGTGGAGATGTGCTGCTTGCAAACAAGATGTTCTGCCAAGGAGACGGACACAGCCTTGAGATTGATGGTCCCTTGCAAATAAGGGAACATTCCCTTCTTGTGATAAGGGCTCTGGACAGACTCTGCAGAAGGCTGGAATTTCACTCCCCTTTACTGTACAATAACATGTATGTACCTGCGCTGTACTAAAAAGGCTTATTCATGCAGTCTGAATTTCTACCTAGGGGGGCTTTATAATAATAAAGCCCAAATAGTTTGGGCAGTTCTGTTCTGTTCCTCCAGCCGGAGTGTGTACGTGTCGTCTGTCCTTTGTGTGTGTCTTGTTTTATGTCATTTCACTCGTAATCTCCAACACACAGGCTTTATTTTCCTGGGCTCCAAAATCACTGTAGATAGTGACCATAGTTGTGAAAAAAAAAAAAAAAAAAAGATGCTAGCTCCTTGGAAGAAAAGCTATGAAAAACCCAACAGCATTCTAAAAAGCAGAGACATTATTTTACCAGCAAATGTCTGTATAGTCAAAGCTATGGTTTTACCAGAAATCGTGAGTGAATGCAAGAGTTGGACCATAAAGAAAGCTGAGTACCAAAGAATTGATGCTTTTAAAATGTGGTGTTTGATAAGACTCTTGAGAGTCCTGTGGACTGCAAGGAGATTCAACCAGTCCAAGCTAAAGAAATAAGTCCTGAATATTCACTGTAAGGACTGATACTGAAGCTGAACCTCCAATACTTTGGCCAATTGATGCAAAGAACTGACTCATTAGAAAAGACCCTGATTAAGGGAAAGATTAAAGACAGAAGGCAAAGGGGAAGACAAAAGACGAAATTGTTGGGTGGCATCACCGACCTGATGAACATAAATCTGAGCAAACTTCAGGAGTTTGTGATGGACAGGGAAACCTGGCATACTGCATCCCATAATATAGAAAAGAGTTGGACATGACTGAGAGAATGAACTGAACTAATGTGCAGAAAACATCAGGGAGCAGGCAGAAGTCTTTGAGGTCCAGTCAAGCCTGTGGCCCTGGTGGGAGTGGTGAAAGATTTAGGTGGAAGTGAAGGCTTCCCATCCTTTGGTGCAACTCCTTGAATCCAAGGCAAGGAGCACAGGATTTTGAATGTGTTAACAAATATTGTTTTATAAACAAAAACAAAAAACAAACAAAAAAACAAACAACAACAAAAAACTGCTTTCTGCAGGAGTGAGAACTTTGACTGAATCTGTTCTCTAGATTTTACTGAGGGATGTGGAAGGAATCTGGTGTGGGCTCAGTCTGCAAAAATTAGGTAACCAACTGCTGGAGGGCCAGGCTTATGGTAGACATTCTGCATCAGGTGGAAAACAAATCCAGAGAAAAATTGTCCCTTCTGGAGTGTACATGCCAATGTATCATATTATTTCAGTAGATCAGTTCAATGGTTTTTGGGGCAAGCGAGAAATGCATGATGGGTGGTTTGCTTTTGTCAATTCCTGTGGGTAGTTAGATGACTAAATGTTTGGTTACTTAATTGCACAGATGGAATTATGCTTGGGAAAGAAAACTACATCAGATACACACATATTTTAACATTAAACAACAAGCATAGGATGATTACTAAGGCAACTATAGGTAATATAAACATGAGGGCCCAAATGGGGAAAGATTCACTGAATAGGACGAGATTGGACTGCACAGCTTGCCATAGTTGTTGCTGTGAAAAGTAGCCATAACAGCTACTTGTTGCTAAGCTGGAGATGTGGGAAACTGATAAGAGAGCAAGAGCTTTTACAACTTTCCTTGCAGTGTGATTTCAGGGGAGAAGCAGTTGACAAGGAAAGGCTGACTGGTAAGGCTGAGGAAGGGAGTAATCTGAGACAGTAATCATTAGCTCTTGTGTGAGCCCAGAAAACAGAAGCATTGGCTCAGTCAGAGTTCTGGGTCAGGGTTCAGAAATAGATGTCATTTGGCTTGAATCAATATTTAACCTTGGGGATGGCAGCCATAACCTCTAAACAGAAGATTTCCTTCTCCCCAGGTGGTGGAATAATTCATATTTGTTCCAGATTCAGGAACCCAGAAAGCCCTCTCAGGGCCACTTGCTCTTTGCAGGCACACATGCCATCTAGAAGGTGGGATTAACATCATGGTGCCCATTTTCCAGATGAGAAAACTGAGGTTGAGGGACTTGATCAAGCTGACACAGCTAAGCATGTGAAAAGCCAAGCACAAACCCAGGGTAACAGTCCTCAAATTGTGTATTTTTGCTCGACACCCGCTGGGAGTGGTGGGTAGTGATCTGGAAGCAATGCTTAGGCAGAAGCAAACATTATTCATGTTTAAATTGAAGAAAGTAAGGAAAACCATTAGAATATTCTGCTATGACCTAAATCAAATCCCTTATGATTATATAGTGGGGATTAGAAATAGATTCAAGGGATTAGATCTGTTAGCCTGAAGAACTATGGATGGAGGATTGTAACATTGTATGGGAGGTGGTCATCAAAACCATCCTCAAGAAAAACAAATGTGAGAAGGCAAAGTGGTTGCCTGAGGAGGCCTTAAAAATAGCTGAGAAAATAAGAGAAGTGAAAGGCAAAGGAGAAAGGGAAGGATATACCCAATGGAATGCAGACTTTCAGAGAAGAGTAGGGAGAGATAAGGAAGTCTTCATAAGTGAATAGTGCAAGAATGAGAGGAAAACAATAGAATTGTATAGAGTATAGATCTCTTCAAGGAAAGTAGAGATACCAGAGGAACACTTCATGCAAATATGGGCACAATAAGGACAGAAAAGTCAAAGACCTAACAGAAGCAGATGAGAATAGAAGAGGTGGCAAGAATGCACAGAAGGATTACACAAAAATGGTCTTAATGACTAGGATAGGGATGTTGTTAGGTCATTCACCTAAAGCCAGATACTGGAGTATGACGTCAAGTGGGCTTTAGGAAGCATCACTACAAGAAATGCTAAGGAAGGTGATGAAATTCCAGCTGAGCTGTTTAAAGTTCCTAAATAATGAGGCTGTAAATGTGCTGCATTCAATATGCCAGCAAATTTGGAAAGTTCATCAGTGACCACAGTGCTGCTAAAGGTCAGTTTTCATTCCAATCCAAAAGAAAGGCAATTCCAAAGAATGTTCCACCAATCATGCCGTTGTGTTCATCTCACTTGCTAGCAAGGTAATGCTCAATATCCTTCTAGCTAAGTTTCAACAGTACATGAACTGAGAACTTCTAGATATGCAAACTGGTTTGAGCAACCCGAGATCAAATTGCCAACATTCATTGGATCATAGAGAAAGCAAGGGAATCCCAGAAAAAATATTTCCATGTGCTTCACTGACTATGCTAAAGCCTTTCACTGTGTGGACCACAACAAGCTGTGGAAAATTCTTAAGGAAATGGGAGTACCAGATCACCTTACCTTTCTCCTAACAAGTCTGTATGTAGGTCAAAAAGCAGCAGTTAGAATCAGACACCGAAAAACTGAAAGATTTAAAATTGGGACAGGAGATGACAAGGTATACACTGTCACTCTGGTTATTTAACCTATGTAAGATACATCATTCAATATACTGTTCTGGATAAATCCCAAGCTGGAATAAAGATTGCTGGGAGAAGTATCAACATCCACAGATATGAAGATGACACTACCCTAATAGCAGAAAGCAAAGGAAAACTAAAGAGCTTCTCAATGAGGAGAGGAGATGAAAAAACTAGCTTAAACTCAACATTCAAAAAACTATTCACAAAAAGATATTCAATGTTTATGGCATCCAGTCCCACCACTTCATGGCATATAGATGATGGAAAAGTGGAAACAGTGGCAGATTTTATTTTCTTGGGCTCCAAAATCACTATGGACCTTGACTGCAGCCACAAAATTAAAACACACTTGCTCCTTCAAAGGAAGAAAGGCTATGAAAAATCTGCACAGTGTATTAAAAAGCAGAGACTCACTGAGCAGAGACTCAGAGGTATGTTAAGCCAAAGCTAAGGTTTTTCCAGTAATCAGGTACAGATGTGTGATCTGGTCCATAAGAAATGGTGAATGCCAAAGAATTGAGCTTTTGAACTGTGGTGCTTGAGAAGATACTTGAGAGTCCCTTATACAACAAGGAGATCAAACCAGTCAATCTGAAAGGAAATCAACCTGTGACCCCTGCTGTATTAGCTGAGGCAACTACTGAGGGCCTCCAAGGAGAAAGAATGGATGCTTCCGCTGCAAAAGTGCCTAACCATGGCAAATCCAAGGAAACAGTTTGTAGCCCCACCCACGGAGAAACTCAGAAAGGCTGAAGGCTCTGTGTTCCCTGGGTCTCCTGATACATCCATTGCATTCTCCCCAGCAGCATTTGAGGCCAAGAAAGGGGCATTCTGGTCCCTGGAGGAGTGGGACGGCTCAGGGATCCACTGGGGCTATCACTCACCAAGTAGGACTGGAAAGGACAGAGCAGGCATATGTGGCAGAGAGCTGGTGACTGGGTATGGGACAAAAGGGAACCACCTCTCCATGAAGTACCTCACTCAAACTCCCCTGGAGGTGAAGCCCAGTTATAAGTTCATCTGAGATGGGATGAAGAGAGTCTATTTCATTGCCCTTTATAATTCCTCTGAATGAGGAGGTGGTGGAGTTGGTGGGTCATCACCAACTCTTTCATGGCCTAGACTATCTCCCAGTCACTTTCTTTGGGGCTGCCTCTCCCCAGCTTCAGTCATGTAGATCTGGAGGGAATTGACAATAATGTGTGCTGCTGGGTCAGACCCCAAGAGCATGTAAAGCCAGTCATCGGACCACATGGCCCTGCCAGGATGGCTGATCTAGGACTGCACATGTGATCTGAAGTGGGTCATTCAGACAACACCCTTGAACTCTGATGTCTTCAATCTTAAGTTTCCTTATTGGAGAGGCCTTCAGGATATAAAACCCTGGGGCAGGTAGCTTGGACTCCCTAACTAGTTGTAGAAGCTTTAGGAAGAATGTTGTCAGGCTCAGACCATCAAAGAAGAGGGAATGAAAGAGTGAGTGTGTAAAATAGAGAACTGATGATTTCTAATTTCTTGGGTCCGGTCACTGAGATCTTTGTATTTGCACTGAGTCTTGTGTCCTGGATTCCCAAAATCATTTCAGAGAGTCTCCCCTTTCCTGGAAGCCAGTTGGAGGTGGGCTCCTCTCAATTGTGATTCAGACTTTGTTCTAGATCCTTCCCTATCATTGTACCCTTCCCAGACACTAACGGAGGCAACTCTTTGTTTCAGCATCATTACGAGTGAAACCCTTTATTCTTTGCTGAGAATAGGGTGTGCAGACCAACAAATACAGTTCGCAAGCATCCTGGGCAGGAGTACCCTAAGTGTGATTTAATGTTTGCTCGGAGCACCCTTACTGATTCCTGAACCACATCATGAATTTATACTGCCTGTGCCAGGCAAATCCTGTCATTTCCTCCATCAAAGACTGAGAAGTACAGCCTCAGGAAGATGTCACCCAGGATCCAGGTCTCTCTAGATATCCTCACTGTGTTCTCTAAAGATGGTATATCAGTGGCCTCTAGAATTTTGGGGGAGTCAGAGACACACACCAGTCAGCCTGAGCCCTTCTATGCGACTCCCACAAATATCTAGACCTAGCACAATTTTTGATTTTATTTCCCTCTTTTGGTAAGTATCAAGGGAGTTTCTCCTTAGTAGGGGATATGAGAGTTCATTCACAACCAAAAAGGGCCAAGACATGAGGTTGCCATGAGGAAGGGTGTGGGGGAGGGAAGGTCTGGGAGTTAGGGATATAGACGAATGATAAACAACAAAGTCCCAGCCCAAGATGCTTGGGGCTGGTGCACGGGGATGACCCAGAGAGATGTTATGGGGAGGGAGGTGGGAGGGGGGTTCATGTTTAGGAATGCATGTACACCCGTGGTGGATTCATGTCAATGTATTGCAAAACCAATACAGTATTGAAAAGTAAAATAAAGTAAAAATAAAAATTAAAAAAATAAATAAACAACGAAGTCCTACTGTAGAGTATAAGGAAATATAGTAACTATCCAGTCATAAACCACATCAAAAAGAATAAGAAAAAGAATATATATTTCCATATGTGTATAACCTAGTCACAATGCTGTGCAGCAGAACTTAACACAACACTGAAGATTAGCCACACTTCAATAATTTTTTTAGAAAAGAAAAAGAGTGTCCATAGTTCTCCTCTTTCCCTGTTTCTTTCCTTCTGACTCCTGCTCTTTGTTTTATCTGCAAAGAATTGTGGTTCTCCTCCTGCATCTGTACAATCCATACTTTATTAAAAATTTTTATTGTGTATTGGAGTATAGCTGATTAACAATATTCTGAGTTTCAGATGGACTGTAAACGGTCTCAACCATATGTATCCATGTATCCTGGTCCCCAAATACCCCTCCCATCCCAGTTGTCATATAATTAAGTGGAGTTCCCTGTGCTACAGGGTAACTTATTGTTGGTTACCCATCTTATATAGAGCAGTGCCCACGACACCTTCTTGAAGACTTAACTTAGGAACTCTGGGAATCCTCCTTCTGCCCTCACTCACCCTCCTTGGCCAATTCAGGCTTGGGTGGGTAACGTATTCTAGTTCCCCATCCCCACTGGTCAGTCTATAGCCCTCATCACCCCAAGTAAGTCCCCAGTGGCCCAATGCAGAGCATCTTGGGATGCCATTTGCTTGGAATCCAGTGCACTTTTGCCTAGAACCAAGCAACCCTCCATATGGCTCCATGAGTTTACAGTTTTAGAATTCCTGAAATTCCCTCCCTTCCTCAAAGCCTTCTTTGAGCCCATCAGCCAGCTCTGAACGCCCCTAGGGAGCTGACATGAAGCCTCCACCCTGTGCCGGGGCTGAGCAGTCACTGTGAACCGTTTATTCACATTTGCATCCATCGTCCCCACAGAGGGGTCGGGTAGCCTGACTCACAAAGGGGGTACCCGGCCAGAGCTATGGGAAGATGCATCCGAGAACTAGGGTAACCATCTAATTTATCATCCAAATCAGGAAAACTGCGAGAAGTGAAGGGAGACTGTTAATCCTTATGGTGGGACAGCACACTGGGATTGTCCCCAGCCATTCTCCTTGTCACATGACTTATTCAGGGACTGCTAGAGCTGACTTTCCATGTTCATACATCTGAGGATTCAGATTGAACTGAAACTCTTTGAACACTGAGGACCTGAGTGTTCCCCTCTCCTTGTGACTCCCACCATGCCAGCATGGCGTGGTGTCTCCACATTTATTTCAGGATGATCAGTGTCCCAGACGGCCCTTTACTCTCAAGTGGTTCATGTTGTGGGAGGCTCTGGCCCAGCCACAGGGCTCAGAAGCATCTGCAATAGTGCGAGATGGCCTGCAGAGGGCGCCCTTCTCCTAGCAGCAGGCCAAGTGTTATTTCAAGTTCCTATTTGAGAACCACCCCTCAGGCTTCTCCCCTCACCTTGAGGATGTAGGCTTGAGCTGGGACTGGGTATTTGATACCATTGATGGTGAGGATAATAGAGGACAGGGTATTGACTCCAAAACATGAAACGTAGTGCTGTTAGAGAGAGAGGGAGAGAGGTTGCCCCTGGGGATCCTTTTTGTGCGTGGAGACTGGGAGTGACCCTGCAGCATGAGCCTTCACCACGCAACCCCGTGGCGTGGCGCCGATGAGCTTCTGGATGTTTTTGACCAGTCTTCTTGGGCCAAGGATCAGTGATATCGCAGTATCCACAAGGGCTTCACAGCCGCTAGAACAAGAAATAAACTTTCTTTTCATGGAGATGCTGAGAGACAGTGTGACAAAGCAGGGATCAAGGTCACCCTGAGTCTCCCCAGAGCTGCCCCCTTCCTGACTGTCTCCTAAACAGACCTTTGTCTCTTGCCCTCTTTTCCTTTGCTCCCGACATGGCACCTTCCTTGACATTCTTGAATGTAGTAGTTGAATACACCAGGCTCTTTTGCACCTTGACACAAGCTGGTCTTTCTTCCTATAGGAGCCCCTTCCCCTTTGACTAGCAAATTTCTTCTCATCTTCCAGATTCCAGCTTAATTGTCATGGTTTCAGGGAAGTCTTTTCCCCGGTGTTGATCAGTCTCCTTCCTTGATAGTCTCTGTAGACACTTCCTCATGTCTAGCATGTGCCAAAGTCACAATTAACTCTGTGTGTGTCTCATTTCCTGTGCATCTGCCTTCTTAGATGTGAGGGTGAGTTTCATTCTCTTTGCTTCCCTAAAGTGTCTGGCACACAGTGGATGCCCAAGCCTTGTGTGGTGAGTGAGTGAAGACTATCAAATAATGAATGAGAAATACCAAGGAGCTGTATCTGGTAGGGAACAAATAACGGGTCCATCACAGTGTGAAGATGGAGATTTGTGAGGGCAGTAGACTCTCATAATGGTGGGAGAGAGGGGCCCCTCTGGGTAAGGGTGTCTGCCAGCACTGCTCCTACAACCAGCTCAGACCCTCAGTCCCTGCCCTGAAAATATATGACAAGCCCACAGACACTCCAAAGAATGGGTCAGCTTTTGTCTGAGGGTATCACACAGAATCCTAACAATTATGCTTCTTGTCCTCAGGTCTCTCCTGGATCCCACCTTTCTGATTCTCTGTTATAGCCCCTGCCCCACTGTGTGCCCATGAACGTGGGGTGTCTTCTTTATCAATTGCTTTCACGTCTTAAGACTTCAGCAAATCTCTCTACCCTGCTCAGTAGTTGATCCCTTAGGAAGCCAGTCTCTCCATTTGCTCAGGACTTTCCCTGTTTTTAAAATGGCTTTTATCTGTACTGAGAACTTCCTATATCCCAGGTAGCCCTGGACAGTTGGTCATCTTATACCTCTGTTCACCACACTGAAGAGTCCTCTAACCTTGCTCCATGCCTCACAGGGTAGTGGATACAATCCTCTCCCATCTGCACAAACTTCTCCGGACCCTTTTAGTACCCTAGTCGGAGCCCTGGTCAGAAGGCCTGGGGATTATGAACTCATTGGTTGTTTGCATATCTATCTGCTTGTGTGTTTGTTTGTATGTGTGTTTGTTTGTGTCTCTGTGAGTGCTTGTGTGTCTCTGACTAGCTATGCATGTTTATATGTATTTCAGTGTATGTTTACATGTGTTTGCTCGTGTGTTTGCATGTGTCTGTGTGTCTGTCTGTGTCATTGTGGGTGGTGTATGTGTCTGTGTGACTGTGTGTATGAGAATGTATTTGTGTGTGTCTGCCTGTGTCCCCCGTACAGTAGTGGGAGCATCACTTGGGCTGACCCTCAGAGGGAGAAGCTTACTGGTCAATGTGTACACTTCAGTCACCCGTGTGGATCAATGGTACCCAGTTGAGCGCTCCCTGGTTGTAGAATTTATCCACCTCAGCAAACATCACCACACTGCCTTTTGCCCTGAATATGTAGAAAGAAGAGAAGGGGTATCCTTGGAGGAGAGTAACATCAGCACTGTTTGAGAGCTGTGCTAGTCCACTGATCAAGGCCCTAATAAGTTCCCCGAGTCTAGGAGCCACTGAGATACAGACCAAGGTTGATTACTTGCTAATGAGTGGCACAGAGGTTAGAGGCTGAGTCACCTGGCTGGGATCCACCCACTATATCTTCTCAAGATACCCTACCTCCTATGACCTGAGTGCTCAGACACACACAGAGGACATGGTGCTGAAGCATATTGGTTTTCTCCTTGTCCACCTTGTCATTTTTCAGGAAAATAAAGCCTGCGAGTTCTAAGGGTGTGGGTTCAGGTCATCCAGAATTGGCTCCACTGGCCTGTGACCTCTCCTGTTCAAAGGGCCCCACACTCAGAAGGAACCCCACCTCTGCTTTCCCTGTCTTGAAATGCCTACTATTTCTTGAACAAGGGGTCCCACAATTTTGTGTCCCACACTTTCATTTTTCATTGGCTCCTACAAATTGGGTAGCTGGACCTGGGCTTCAAGTGAAATGATAATGAGGAAGGAAAGATATCCACCAGCCTTCTCCTTCCTTCCTTATCAAATTCATAAGCAAATCCTAATGCCTTGTCCTTCAGATTGTTTCCTGTTGCCTTCCATTAGCCTTCCTCCTCACTCACCCCTTTAGATCAAGTTACTTGATCTGGATTGTGTTCCAATAAAATTTTATTTATAAAAGCCAGGGGGTGGTGTCAGGTAGGGACCATAGTTATGGTGGATTAGATTATCTCTCAGGATACTACTTTATCAAGTTTTCTATAATTTTCTTGCAACTGAAAGCATCTTACAGCTAATTTGGAGAAAGAAATTGTCCATCTCAGACTTACTTGCTCAAGTAGAAGGCAAAAACAGGCTCAGAAATGGCACCTTGATTCTTCAGCTTGTCAAAAATGGGGATGGTTCCAGTGAAGGATATGTTGCAGTAGTTCAAGCCCAAGATGCCATCAAAAGGCATCTCAAACCAGGATTCCATGAAGGTTAGACGGAACAGGTGGTCAGTACCTACAAGGTCCCCAATGTGTGGGAGAGAAGAGTTTCCCACTTAGAGATACGTGAAGTGGGGCTAGGACTGGGATGAGGTCCACTGCCTTAAGATCCTCAGAGAAGAATTGAGGCTGGGCTCTGTCTTCAGTGGCCCACAGACGGTTAGACCAACCTGGGAGGGGAATTTGTGTTCCATTTGAGAGAGGCTGTAAATTTTAAAATATATGCCCCTCTGAAAAAATTCTCCTTCTATTTGCCATGAAGGATGGGGCTGGTTGCCATGATCTTAATTTTTTAATATGTAATTTTAAGCTGGCTGAATGTGTCTAAATGTTAATATGCAACATCTAATTTGTCACTTTGATAGACTGCTAGGGCACCAACTCAAGATTCTGAGCACTGAGAAAGGAAAATAATCAAGATTAATGCTATTTTTGTTTCTATTATGCATAGTTTATGTAACTACAAACAGTTCCAGGAAAAGAAGCTAGACTGTCCCTTCTGGGGATGAGGAGAGAGTGATGGGGAGCAGCTATACTACAGATGAAGCCTCACTCACTGGCCTGCAGCTCACTTCCTGCCATGGAGGTCTGGTTCCTAATAGACCCAGGACTGGTACTTGTCCTGACCCACTGTGCTGGTATTGTTAACTCCTGCTCTAAACCCAATAGTGGGACTTTCTGTAAGACAAAGTACCCTGCTTCCGCTCAGTTTCTGTTCAAATAAATGGCATTAAAATTGGAAGAGGAACAGTCATTTAGTCTTAAAGGAGAACAACCAAGAGCAACATATGACTACATTCTCTCAATGAACTGTGAAAAGGCATCTGCTTTTTGAGAATCAGGGTAATTTGTACATGGACTGGATATTAGACATTAATTTTGTTGGGAACAAAAGAGCATTTTTTTTTTTCACATCCTATCATTTTACCCCACTACTCATTATGTATATTTTGTGAAATGAACATCTCGTCCATAAAACACTTCAGGAAAAATGAATAAGGAGTAAAAGGAGAATGAAATGAGGGTCTGTCTTTATTTAAAAGCAGATCTGCATAGCAGGTATAGATTGAATTGTGTCCACCATTGACTCCCAATGTGATGGTATTAAGAAGTAGGGCCTTTGGGAGGTATGCAAGTTGACATGGGGTTTTTATGGTGGTCCCTCATGATGGGATTATCCTCTCCCTCTTTTTCTCTCTTTTTCTCCCTATTCCTACTTCCCTTCCCCCACCACAAATAGGAACATAGCAAGAAGAAAAAGACCTGATGCAGGTCAAGAATGTCTTCAACGAGAACTCAATTGTACACCACCTTGATGCTGCGTAGTCTCCAGTCTATGACAGCCTATGGGACTAAGAGGTTAGTTTGGTAGTTATTGATGCCAAATGATGGAATATAGGGTTCGTCACCCACTTCTTTCTTATATTTGTCATGTTTGAAATTGTTTTGTATTAAGAAGTTTATAGAATGAAGTTTCTGTCTTGGTGATACCCTCAGGGGCCCAAGATAGTAGATTCAGGAAGGTCCCCAATGAGTGAGTGGTGGGAGGACCACATGCTCTTTCCTCCAACTCTTCTGTTGTCATCTGAAAACCATCCCCCCCCATACCTGACAACCTTACCTCCAACACTATCTGCATCTCCACTTCCTGCTAAGATACTGAGTCATCTGGTTGGAGATCCTCATGATTCAGGACAGGGTCTGAAAGGAGAAAGAATGCATACATTTTTAGAAAGAATGATCTGGGCAGACCCCTCCTTGGTTTTCCCTTCTTTATTGCCATCTGCAGGTGAGGGATAGGGCCTGGCTAGAAAGGAAGCCGCAAGTGAGATTGCATGGATATTTGCAAGAGAATGGAGGAGGAATTCAGAACCCAGCAACCAGGAGATGGGCAGCTTGCACAGGACCCAGGAGGGAAGGAAGAAGCACTGGGAAAAGAGTAGTGCCTACCTGAGGGCCAGACCTACCTGAGTCTTCCAGTTAAACTTGGAAGTCGCGTCCTTCCTGCTTTAATTTCTTCTCCAGATATGGAGAGAATAGAGCTGTACTCACTGCTAATGAGTCACGGGGAGAGGAACAGCCTATCCCAGGAGCCCTTGGATTCCACTCTAACTGTGGGTATCATCCCAAGGTAGAGAGCAAATGGCAGGTCATTCAAAATATGGTCTACTTTAAATAGTATTTAAAATACTACAAAATTTGTCTAAGAGTCCTGGCATATCTTGTTCCCAGAGTTTCTTAGGAGAGATGATTCATTAGCCTCATTTGGGTTCTGCTGTTTATTCTACAAGCTTCCCCATTGGGATCTTTTGACTTACAACTACCTGATCTCATCCCACGGAACCCAAATGATGGTAAGTTCCCAGGGGCAAGGACTCTAAGGTCCTAGGTGTCACGGTAGCTGTGTGCCAAGTGGCTACCACTCCCAGTCCTAAGCCCAGGACCCATGAATATCATCAGACAGTTAAAGCCCCCTGCCCACCAGAGGCAGTCTCAGCATCCTCAGCATCCTCAGCAACACCCACCTCTGAGCCACTTGTTCACTGATTGGCACTGAACTTCAGTCTGGAACAAGTGCTCTGGAGCAAGTCCAGTCTCCCTCATCCAAGAGATGGGAAACTGAACCCTGGGGTGTATGACTCACCTTAAGGCTTCAGGTAACTTAGTGAAGACTTGGGACTCAGGAACTCTTGTTCCCAGGCTAGGAGACTTTCAGGAAGGGAAAGATGAGAGAAAGCTCAACTGCATCCACTGCTGGGTAGCTCTCAGATGTCTGCAAGCACCAGAGTGGAAGTTCCTTTCATTTGCCTCTCCTGTCCCATTCCGATTTTATCAGCATACCTGCCTCCATGTAGCAGCAGGAAAGCAATATTCAGGGCTGTTTCTTCTGGGTTGGCAATGGAAGGGTAGCCATTTATTTAACTTGGTTACCTTGCTCCTAACTTTGTAGTAGAGCCTGAAGTCAGGCAGGATGATTCCTCCAGTTCCATTCTTCTTTCTCAAGATTGCTTTGGCTATTCGAGGTTTTTTGTATTTCCATACAAATTGTGAAATTATTTGTTCTAGTTCTCTGAAAAATAACATTGGTAGCTTGATTGGGATTGCATTGAGTCTATAGGTTGCTTTGGATATTATACTCATTTCTACTATATTGATTTTTCTGATCCATGAACATAGTATGTTTCTCCATCTATTAGTGTCCTCTTGATTTCTTTCACCAGTGTATTATAGTTTTCCATATATAAGTCTTTTGTGTCTTTAGGTAGATATATTCCTATGCATTTTATTCTTTTCATTGCAATGGTGAATGGAATTGTTTTCTTAATTTCTTTTCTATTTTCTCATTACTAGTGTATAGGAATGCAAGGGATTTCTGTGTGTTGATTTATATCCTCCAACTTTGCTATGTGCATTGATTAGCTCTAGTAATTTTCTGGTGGAGTCTTTAGGGTTTTCCATGTAGAAGATCATGTCCTCTGCAAACAGTGAGAGTTTTACTTTTTCTTTTCCAATCTGGATTCCTTTTATTTCTTTTTCTGCTATGATTGCTGTGGCCAAAACTTCCAAAACTATGTTGAATAGTAATGATGAGAGTGGGCACCCTTGTCTTATTCCTGACTTTAGGGGAAATATTTTCAATGTTTCATCATTAAGGGTAATGTTTGCTATAGGTATGTCATATATAGGTTTTATTATGATAAGGTATGTTCCTTCTACTCCTGCTTTCTTGAGGGTTTTATCATAAATTTGTGTTGAATTTTTTTAAGGCTTTCTCTGCATCGATTGAAATAATCATATGGTTCTTATTTTTTAATTTGTTAACGTGGTATATTATGTTGATTGATTTGTGGATATTGAAGACTCCTTGCATCCCTGGGATAAAGGCCACTTGGTCATGATGTATGATCTTTTTAATATGCTGTTGGATTCTTTTTTGCTAGAATTTTGTTAAGGTTTTTGCATCTATGTGTATCAGTGATATTGGCCTATAGGTGGCATTTTTGGTTTTGGTATTGGAACGATAGTGACCTCATAGAATGAGTTTAGCAGTTTGTCTTCGTCTGCAATTTTCTGGAAGAGTTTGAGTAGAATACGTGTTACTTTTTCTCTAAATTTTTGGTAGAATTCAGCTGTGAAGTCGTCTGGTTCTGGGCTTTTGTTTGCTGGAAGATTTCTGATTACAGTTTCAATTTCTGTGCTTGTGATGGGTCTGTTAAGATTTTCTATTTCTTTCTGGTTCAGTTTTGGAAAGTTTATTTTTCTAAGAATTTGTCCATTTCTTCCATGTTGTCCATTTTATTGGCATACAGTTGCTGATAGTAGCCTCTTATGATCTTTTTCTGTGTTATCTATTGTGATATCTTCATTTTCATTTCTAATTTTGTTGATTTGATTCTTCTCCCTTTGTTTCTTGATGAGTCTGGCTAATGGTTTTTCAATCTTATTTATCCTCTCAAAGAACCAGCTGTTGGCTTTATTTATTTATTTTTTATGGTCTCGTTTATTTTTATTTTTATTTTGAATTTATTTATGCCCTAATTTTTACCTTTTCTTTCCTTACACTAACCCTGGGGTTCTTCATTTCTTCCTTTTCTGGTTGTGTTAGGTGTAAATTTAGGTTATTTGACTTTTCTCTTGTTTCTTGAGGTTAGCCTGTATTGCAATGAACCTTTCCCTTAACACTGCTTTTATAGGGTCCCATAGTTTGGGGGGGGTGGGGGTTGTGTTTTCATTTTTATTCATTTCTGGTGGTCTTTGGAAGGAATGATGCTAAAGCTGAAACTGCAGTACTTTGGCCACCTCATGCGAATAGTTGACTCTGATGGTGGAAGGGATTGGGGGCAGGAGGAAAAGGGGACGACAGAGGATGACATGGCTGGAGGGCATCACCAACTCGATGAACGTGAATTTGATTGAACTCCAGGAAATGGTGATGGACGGGGAGGCGTACTGTGATTCATGAGGTTGCAAAGAGTCATACATGACTGAGCAACTGAACTGAACTGAACTGAATGCATATTTTGATTTCCTTTTTTATTTCTTCTGTGAATTGTTGGTTATTCAGCAGCATGTTGTTCACCCTCCATATGTTGGAATTTTAATAATTTTTCTCCTGTAATTGACATCTAATCTTACTGCATTGTGACCAGAAAAGATGCTTGGAATTATTTCAATTATTTTGAATTTCCCAAGGCTAGATGTATGGCCCAGGATGTGCTCTATCTAGGAGAAGGTTCTATGTGCACCTCCGAAAAAGGTGAAATTCATTATTTTGGGGTGAAATGTCCTATAGATATTAATTAGGTCTAACCGGTCTAAAGTATCATTTAAAGTATGTGTTTCCTTGATAGTTCCCTGTCTAGTTGATCTATCCATAGATGTGAGTGGGATATTAAAGTCTCCCACAATTCTTGTGTTATTGTTAATTTCCCCATATTTTTTAGGAAAAAAAAAATTTGGCTGAACTAGGTCTTCATTGCTGCTCAGGGCTACTCTATTTGCAGCAAGCTGGGGCTATTCTGTAATTGCAGTACACTGGCTTTTCAAGCCTGTGTTTCTCTTGATGCAGATCACAGGCTCTAGGGCACTCAGGCTCATTAGCTGTGGCCCGCTGGTTTAGTTGCCCTGGGGCATTTAAAATCTTGCCAAGCCAGGTCTCAAGTACATATCTTAAGCAGTGGATCAAAAAGGAAAATCCTCTGGAAGGAATTTGAAATACATAACTTTTACATGAAACTTGGCACCATGGCCTATTTTTAAGGAGACAAATAGAGGATTGTCTGCTATTTCAAGCAACCTCGTGAGACCAGGACTGATTTAGGTTCCCCTCCCCTGTGTTCCTACAGCATCTTGAAGCTGTCCCCACCATGTCACTTTGTTTTTGCTTGAGTTTCTGAAACCCACACTAGACCACAGCTTCCAGAGGGCAGGGCTGTCACTAAACTCACTTGTAAGCATACGTCAGTAAATCTTGTCTCATTATACCAGACTCTAATGTCAAGACAAGGCTAACACAATGATCAGTTATTCCATTATGAATTTTAGGTTACAGGTTCAAGTACTGTAATCAAACCTTAAATAACATTGTCTTAAATACAATACAATTTCAATTCCCTTTCATATAATAATAGTGCAGGTCTCTGCACAGAAATGGGACCCACTTCTTTCTTTTTACATCTTCCATTTGTACTACTTACCTCTGGTCTAAGATGGCTGTTCCAGCTCCTGTCATTACTCTGCATTCCAGCTAGTGGGACAGAAAATAATACTTCCATTTGGAAGTGACATATCATCTCTACTCAAATTCCACAGGCTGAAGTATCTTCATTGTCATGGCAAACCTGGGAGTGGTGGATCCACAGAAGGGCAGGGGAATGTGATCCTACTACAGAACATTCATGATGAGTAACAAGGGCCAACACCCTTTATTCATGTCCCTGTAATTCATTCTTCTTTGGTTCTCCCCACACAGCTTTCAGCCTGTTTTTGCCTGCAGATATGAATACGGATGAGTCTGTAAGAGAGGAAATGGGCCTGGCAGTACAAATATGGAGAAAACAAGAAAATAAAGAAGATAAGAAATTATAAAAATGCAAAATCTATAGGAAAGTATGCTTATAATCATAATTTTACAGTTATTCAATTTAGGTATACCTGTGGTTGGTGAATCAATTTATTAAATAAAAAATGAGAGAAATGTAAAATATAAATATATTCACTAAACTCAATGAAATAATAAGGCTATATCACATTAAACACATAGTAGTATCAAGATTAGTTTGGATACACATTGCAAAATACTAAAACAACCATAACTTTAGCAAGATAATCTTGATTTTTCTCTTCCACTGAAACTAAGATTGACATGGGCCAGTGAGAGCTCGGGTGGTATCCATCTCCAGCGTTACATGATTGTTCAATACAACTGCATGACTTCCAGACATCACAACTAAAATCAAGACAACAGTTAAGAAAGTAGGGAAGGGAAGAGTCCCATCTTTCAGCTAAATCAGCTCCTTGAATGCAGTCTTCCAAGAAATCCCTCTTACAGATCTTGTTGCATCTCTAAGTCACCAGTCATGACTAAGAGCACAGGTGTATAGGAAGGGCGGTCCTGTAGCAATTGGGCTCATGGATATATAACAAACTATTTTCAGTTTTGAAAGAGAAGCAGAGAATTGATCATTTTGTAGGTAGCCTGCAGCACCTGCCTTAAAGAAAAAAAAAAAAAAAAAGAATGGAATAGGCTGAACGGCTTCCCACAATGTTGGAGCCAGGAGAAAGGAGCAGCAATGAGAAACAGCTAGATAGATCTGAGCTGTGCTCCAGAAAATAAAGGCAGACTGGTAAGTAGAAATGTCCTAAGGGATGAAGTAAGGATTACACATACCAAATGACCCAATTTGTTTTGAAAACTGCTTTTCCAACTCAGGTCCCAAATCTCTCTCAATTCTTCAGCTTCTAAATACCTTGTGTTTGTTACCTCACATTCTGACCTACCTGTCTCATCTTCCTCACTTCTGTTCACATCACTTCACCATCCAGTCACCAGCATTACAAGATCCAGTACTGAGGAGTTAGCAACACTTTCTAGATGTGTGTAGAAACACAATGACTATATCTACCTTAATATTAGTTTCTCATGATCAGTGTCTATTGAAGGACTCATACACCTAGAATATGAAGATCTCACATTTCCTCTAAAATCCCAACAAAGAATGTTACATCTTTGGACCTGGAGGGGATGCACTTACTTTTGGATCCACATGTTTTTGCAGGACAGTAAGTCCCCTGTGCATGAACAAGTTACATTTCAAAAGGGTGTTCAAAAATCCCACTTTCTTCATAAGTCCAGCAAAGTTACTTAGACAGCCAACTAAGACAAATGGCTATATGTTACTTCAGTTTAATATCTTTATAATACTTTTCACACAAATAATGCATAAAAAATCAACACAAACAGTAAAAGAAACATTTTTAATCTTGCAGTACCTGGATAGGCATGGCAACCCACTCCAGTATTCTTGTCTGGAGAATCCCTATGGCAAGAGGAGCCTGGCTGACTATAGTCCATATGTTGCCAAAGTTGAACACAGCTGAGCAACTAAGGACACTTTTAAAAATAGAATAGCAGTACCATCTATATTACCACTGCATTTATGCTTCCTTTTAGACATCGTAGGCTTGAAATAAAAATACTGCCCCATTGTACTCTGTCATCTTCCCTTGTAGCTCAGTCGGTAAAGAATCTGCCTGCAGTGCAGGACACCCGGGTTCAAGCCCTTGGTTGCAAAGATCCCCTGGAGAAGGAAATGGCAACACACTCCAGTATCCTTGCTGGAAAAATCTCATGGACATTGGAGCCTGGTGGGCTGCAGTCTATGGTGTCATGAAGAGTCAGGCCCGACTTAGCGACTAACACTCATTGTACTCCATAGAGTTCTGTACAGTAAAGTATACAAAAACACACCCACTTGTCTGGGATGTGCCCACAACCATGTGTGTCAGATCTGTGAACTAACTGACATGATTGCACATTAAAATACACTTTTACATGTTTGAAAGTTTTCAACTTGAAGATTTGTTTGTAACAGACTTGCTACACAGGTGTTCAGTGAAAGTATGTAGTGAATGAACAAGAGAGGAGAGTAAGGAGCTGCCTGTAGTTTCCATTTTTGCATGTATTATGACCACTCTGAATAGGAATTGCATTGAGCATAACTGAGGCCCGGTGTATAGGAACATCGCTACAAGTGACAGAGGACCAGGATTCCAGGATGTGGAAAAAGAGCCACGGTTGGTTGGAAAGAGCCAGGAGTGCAAATTAGGAGGAAACAAGTGTTCACTGGTTTATGTGAAAGACTCAGCAAATATCATCTGGATTTGTTTGTAGTGATTGAGCTGTGGTTTAGAGGAGCAGTCTCTTGCTCAGTATGAGCAAAGAGAGGAGAATGAACCATGAAAACTGAACATCTGTCCCAGGTCAAGTATATCTAGTATTGAAGAGATGCAAGTCCTGTCAATTTACCTGCTCCTTCCTGGAAAGAATTAGAGTAGTAAATCAGGGAAGGTGTGCACTATGCTAGCACCTTATTCTTCTTCTGTCCAGTGAACATTGATTTCTAATGTAATTACTTTATAAACAGAGGGTGTACTTCATATGATTGGAGGCTTCTAATTTAATGTTCCATATAAACTTTTGGTGCTGTTGTGCCTAGGCAAAGGGGCCCTGGAGTGTGGCAGGCTCTCTTTCGGCAGCAGAGTGCAGCATATGGGGATCTGCTGTCATCTGAAGCCTGGGGTATATCTTCAGTCTGGATTTACATGTGAGGGGTTAACTCTAGTTGGGTTTAATTCTATCATCTTGCTCTTTATCTTCAGTTTGTCCCATGTTCTTTCTTCCCATGTCTCTTTTTATCCCTGACTTCTTTGTGACTGAGTAGTTTTTATGATTTCCTTTTATAGACTTTGTCACTTTATTAACTGTAACTTTTTAAAAGTAGTTTTGAGATCCATGGTATGCATCGTTAACTTTCCAGTCTATCATTATTAATTATGATAATTATTAATAATTATTAAATTATATATTTATTTATCATTGCTATAACTATGTTGGGTTTAAGTGTGGCACGAAGGATCTTCCTTGTAGTAGGGACTCTCTATTTGAGGAGGGCAAGCTCAGTACTTGCAGCATGTGAACTCTTTTTGAGACATGCAGGCCTAGTTGCTCAGAGGCATGTAGGATTTTATTCCTCTGGCAAAGAAACAAAACAGCATCCCTTGCATTGTAAAACATATCCTTAACTACTGGACCACTGGAAACTCATTATAATTACCTTTTAATATATATTACATGTTGATCATTTGGCGACTATTCCTTCATTCTGTATATCCAGATTTCCCCTTCCTTTAAAATTCCTTCTGACTTGAGACCTTTTATAAAACATTTTTACATTGGTCTGTTGGTGGTGATGCAGTCTTATAATTGTTGTACGTCTCAGAAAGTATTTTATCTTGTTTTTGATATGTATTTTTCCTGAGTGTGGAATTGTGAGTCAATTCTATTTCTCTCAGCACTCTAAGATATGGGGCCAGTGTTTCTGGCTAACATTGTTTTCTATGCCTAATCTGCTGTCATTCCCATTTTTTGTTCTGCTGTGTCTGTTTTCCTTCTGGTTACATTTCTTTGGTTGATTGTTTTAAGCAATGAATTATGATGTGCCTTTGTATAGTTATCATATGTCTTGTCCTTGAGTTACTTGAGCTTCTGTGTTTGTGGGTTTAAAGCTTTCATCATATCTGGAGATTTTTCAGCCAGGAATTATGAAGGTTTTTTTCTCTATTCTCCTGTCTCTAACTTCCTGTTGGCTTCCATCTACATATATTGGAGTATTCTTAAAGTTGTTTCAAAGTTCTGTGATGGACAATTAATATTCCCCACATTCTTTCCATTACTATTTTCCATGTCTCTATTTAACATACTCAATATTCTTCAGCTTCATGAATATAAGGATTATTTCTGTAGTAAGCATTTTAATGCCTTCCTTGCTAATTATGTAATGTACATTTTTAACTGTGCTTTTACCAATTGATTTCCCCTCATTTTAGATATTTTCTTGCTTCTTTGGACATCTGGAATTTTTTTCTTTTTAAATTTATATATCTTATTTAGAGGATAATTATTTTACAATGTTGTGAAGGAACTAGCACAAATACTTTCACAATTCATATGGAAATTTTAAATTGAATGTTGAATGTGGTCATTTTTACCCTTTGGATGCTGGATCTTTTTTAATTATTATAAATTATTCTTGGCACTGTTTGCAAACATTGTTAATTTCTTGGAAACAGTTGTACTTTTTGAAGGCTTGCTGTTCAGTTTTTTAAGCTGAGATGAGACCAGATTTTAGGTTTATTATTTCCCACTAGTAAGGCAATATTGTCTTCAAGGCCCTACATATGTCATGGGAATTATGAATAATTTCCACTCTGGTGGGTAAGAACACAATTAGACTTGGCTCAATTTAAGGCTCAAGGGTTGTTCCCTATAATTCTTACCATTTCTATCAACCCTCCACTGAAAACTGGAGGGGTATCATCTGTACCTTCCCTTCTATCTGTGTAGCATTCTCCTGTGAACTCTTAATTATATAGAGTCTCAAATCTCTATTCTTGGGGAGACTGTTTGTCTCTGCCTAGTTACCCCCTCATGTATGTGTTGGAAAGTATTTCTAGAGTTGGGGCAATTGTAGAACTCACCTTGCTGGCTCCCCCCTCCACCCCAGGAATCCATGTTTGCTGCCAGATGTTTGATGTAAAAAATTACTCTTTCATTTATATTGTCTATTTTAGAGTTGTTTGAGACAAGACAATAAATGTGTCCTTTGCTCTTCTATATCTACCAAAATGGAGGTCCCTCTGCAATCAGAACTCACAGAATGCCTTGTGAATGCTAGGCATTGACTTCTGTGCATGGGTGCAGACTTGATTGGGGATACATGTTGGGGCCTTAGGGAGCCCCAGTCTGGCTGGAGAAACATGTCAATTACAATTAGTATTTGCTATGGGGTCTGTTCAATTCAGTTCAGTCACTCAGTCCTGTCCAACTCTTTGTAACCTCAAGGACTGCAGCACGCCAAGCTTCGCTGTCCTTCACCAACTCCAGAAGCTTGCTCAAACTCATGTCCATCAAGTCAGTGATGCCATCCAACCATCTCATCCTCTGTTGTCCTCTTCTCCTCCTGCCTTTAATCTTACCCAGCAAAAGGATCTTTCCTAATAGTCTGTTCTTTACAACAGTTGGCCAAAGTATTGGAGCTTCAGGTTCAGATTCAGTGCTTCTATTGGATATTCAGGATTGATTTCCGTTAGCATTGACTCGTTGGATCTCCTTGTAGTCCAAGGGTCTCTCAAGATTCTTGTCCAACACCACAGTTCAAAAGCATCAATTCTTCATCACTCACCACTCATATGGTGCATCTGTCACATCCATACATGACAACAGAAAAAATCAGAGCTTTGATTATACTGAACTCTTTTAGCAAAGTAATGTCTCTGCTTTTAAAAATGCTGTCTAAGTTTGTCATAGCTTTTCTTCAAACAAGCAAGCATCTTTTAATTTCATGAGTGCAGTCATTTTCTGCAGTGATTTTGGAGCCCCCCAAAATAAAGTCTCTCATTGTTTCCCCATCTATTTCCCATGAAGTGATGGGACCAAATACCATGATATTCATTTTCTGAATGGGAAGTTTAAGCCAGATGTTTCACTCTCCTCTTTCACTTTCATCAAGAGGCTCTTTAGTTCCTCTTCACTTTCTGCCATGAGGGTGGTGTCATCTGAATATGTACAGTTATTGACGTTTCTCCCGGAAATCTTCATTCCAGTTTTTACTTCATCTAGTTGGGCATTTCTCATGATGTACTCTGCATATAAATTAAGTAATCAGGGTGACAATATACAGCCTTGACATACTCCTTTCCTGATTTGGAACCAGTCTGTTGTTCCATGTTCATTTCTCACTGTTGCTTCTTGACCTGCATACAGATTTCTCAGAAGGCAGATAAGATGGTCTGGTATTCCAGTCTCTGTAAGTTTCCCACAGTTTGTTGTGATCCACACAGTCAAAAGCTTTCGCAAATTTGATGAAGCAGAGGTAGGTGTTTTTCTGCAATTCTCTTTTTCTATGAACCAGCAGATGTTGGCTGTTTGATCTCTGGTTCCTCTGCCTTTTCTCAATCCAGCTTGAACATCTGGAATTTCACAGTACATGTACTGTTGAAGACTTGTTTGGAGAAATTACTCTGGTAGCATGTGAGATGAGTGCAACTGTGTGGGAGAAGTACATTCTCTGATTCGCCTTTCATTTGGATTGGAATTAATATGACGTTCCCAGTCCTGTGGCCACTGCTGAGTTTTACAAATTTGCTAGTATAATGAATGCAGTAGTTTAATAGCATCACCTTTAAAATCTGAAATAGCTCAACTGCAATTCCATCACCTCCACTTGCTTTCTCCTAGTGATACTTCTGAAGGCCCACTTGATGGGCATCTCAGGATGTCTAGCTCCAGGTGAGTGATCACACTATCATGGTTATCTGGGTCATTAATGTCTCTTTTGTACAGTTCTATGTGTTCTTTCAACCTCTTCTTAATATCTTATGATTCTTTTAGGTCCATATCATTTCTGTCCTTTATTGTGCCCACCTTTGCATGAAATGTTCCCTCCCTATCTCTAGTTTTCTTGAAGAGATATCGGGCCTTTGCCATTCTGTTGTTTTCCTCTATTTCTTTGCACTGATAACTTAGGAAGGCTTTTTAAAAATCTCCTTGCTATTCTTTGGCACTCTGCATTCAGATGGGTATGTCTTTCTTTTCTCCTTTCCATCCTGCTTCTGTTCTTCTGTAAGTTATTTGTAAGGCATTATCAGACAATCTTTTGCATTTCTTCTTCTTAGGGATGGTCTTGATATGGTATGTACAGATCATAAGATCAAAGATTATGGCATCCCATTCCATTACTTCATGGCAAATACATGGAGAAACAATGAAAACAGTGACAAGCTTTATTTTCCTGGGCTCCAAAATCACTGGAAATAGTGACTACAGCTGTGAAAAAAAAGACGCTGATCCTTGGAAAATAAAGCTATGAAAAACCTAGACAGCATACTAAAAAGCAGAGACATTGTTTAAAAGCAAAGGTCTGTATAGTCAAAACTATGATTTTGCCAGAAGTTGTGATGGATGTGAGAGTTGGACCATAAAGAAAGCTGAACACCAAAGCATTGATGCTTTTAAGCTGTGGTATTGGACAAGACTCTTGAGAGTCCCTTGGAGTGCAAGGATATCCAACCAGTCCACTCTGAAGGAAATAAGTCCTGAATATTCATTTGAAGGACCGATGCTGAAGCTCAACCTCCGATACTTTGGCCACCTGATGGGAAAAACCAACTTATTAGAAAAGACCCTGATGCTGGGAAAGATTAAAGGCAGGAGGCAAAAGAGAAGACAGAAGATGAAATTGTTGGGTGGCATCACCAACTTGATGAACATGAGTTTGAGCAAGCTCTGGAAGTTGGTGATAGACAGGGAAGCCTGGTGTGCTGCACCCCATGACATAGCAAGAAGTTAGCATTATATAGCAATTCCTCTGAACTGATGTACAGAGGACAATCAGGGAGCAGGCAGAAGTCTTTGAGGAAGGAGGAAGGAACAGTTCCTGGATAGCTGACAATGATAGGTTGGTAGGCCTTTTCAAACAAGAGAAGCTTTAGGGAAGCAATTTTATGCCAGGTTCATAGAATGGTAAGAGAAAGGCAAGGCAGCAGTGCTTGGATTTCCTAGGGGACAATATCCCTGTTCTACTAAACCTTATCAATGCTCAATATTGTTAGGTGATTGGAAACATGAGTTTTGTTTTGGAAGTGGTAGAGCAACATTTAATACAAAGGCTGATGCTGAAGATAAAGCTCCAACATTTAGGCCACCTGGTGTGATGAGCCAGCTCATTGGAAGAGACCCTGATGCTGGGAAAGATTGTTGGCAGAAGGAGAGGTGTCAAAAGGATGAGATGATGAGATGGTGTCCCTGACTCAATGGACATGAGTTTGCGGAAACTCTGCAAAATAGTGAAAGACAAGGAAGCCCGTTTTGCTGTTGTACATGTAATCACAAAGTGTCAGACATGAATTAGCAACTGAACAATACCAGTGAGGACACCGGGTCCAGTGAAGCCTCTGGCCCTGGTGGGAGTAGAGAAAGATTTAGGTGGAAGGGGAAGCTTCCCATCCTCTGGTACAAGTCCTTGAATCCAAGGCAAGGAGCATAAGATTTTGAATGTGTTACCAAATACTGTATTCTAAAAAAACAAAGCTTTCTCCTGCAGAAGTGGGAGCTTTGACTGAGTTTGTTCTCTAGATTTTACTGACGGATGTGGAAGGGATCTGGAGTGGGCTAAGTCTGTAAAAACCAGATGACCAGCTCCTGCAAGGCCAGGCTCATGATAAACATTCTGCACTAGGTGGAAAATGAATCCAAAGGAAAAGTGTCCCATCTAAAGTGTACATGCCAGTGTATCAAATTGTTTCGGCAGATCAATTCAATATTGTTTTGAGGTAAGCAAGAAACGAATGATGGGTGGTTTGCTTTCGTCAATTCCTCTGGATAGTTAGATGACTAAATGTTTGGTTCCTTCAATACATGATTGGAATCATGCTTGGGAAAGCAAACTAGATCATCATGCATATTTTCTGATAAACAGCAGGAATAGGCAGGTTTCTAAGGTCACTGTAGGCATTTTCACCATGAGGGTCCATATGGGGACAGTTTAATTTAACAGGCTGAGATTGGACTGTCCAGGTTGCCATAGTTGTTGCTATGATGAGTAGCCATAACAGCTACTTGTTTGCCTTGCTGGAGATGTGGGAAACCGAAAAGAGACAAAAAGCTTTACAACTCTCCTTGCAGTTGATTTCAGGCTAGAATTAGTTGGCAAGGAAAGGCTAGCTGGTAAGGCTAAGCAAGGGAGTAACCTGAGACAATAATCATTAGCTCTTGTGGGACCCCAGAAAACAGAAGCATTGGCTCAGTCAGAGTTCTGTATTATGGTTCAGAAATAGATATCGTTTGGCTTGAATCAGTATTTAACTCTGAGGATGGCAGACATAACCTCTAAACAGAAGATTTCCTTCTCCCCAGGTGGCAGAATAATTCGTATTTGTTCCAGACTCAGGAGACCAGCAAGCCCTCTCAGGGCCACCTGCTCTTTGCAGGCACGTATGCAATCTAAAAAGTTGAAGTATCATGGTGCCCATTTTCCAGATGAGAAATCTGAGGTTAAGGGACTTGATCAAGGTCATACAGCTAAATATGTGAAACGCCAGAGCAAACCTAGGGTCGTTCAGTTCAGTCGCTCAGTCGTGTCTTACTCTTTGCAACGCTGTGAATCACAGCATGCCAGGCCTTGTGGTCCATCACCAACTCCGAGAGTTCACTCAAACTCATGTCCATCGAGTCGTTGATGCCATCCAGCAATCTCATCCTTTGTTGTCCCATTCTCCTCCTGCCGAAAAACCCTTCCAGCATCAGGGTCTTTTCCAATGAGACAACTCTTCTCATGAGGTGGTCAAACTATTGGAGTTTCAGCTTTACCATCAGTCCTTCCAATGAACACCCAGAACTGATCTCGTTTATGATGGACTGGTTGGATGTCTTTGCAGTCCGAGGAATGCACAAGAGTCTTCTCCAACATCACAGTTCAAAATCACCAATTCTTTGGAGCTTAGCATTCTTCACAGTCGAGCTCTCACATCCATACATGACCACTGGAAAAACCATAGCCTTGACTAAACGGACCTTTGTTGGCAAAGTGTTTTCTCTGTTTTTAAATATGCTATCTAGGTTGGTCATAACTTTCCTTCCAAGGAGTAAGCGTCTTTTAATTTCATAGCTGCAGTCACCATCTGCAGTGATTTTAGAGCCCCCCAAAATAAAGTATGACACTGTGTCCACTGTTTCCCCATCTATTTCCCATGAAGTGATGGGACCAGATGTCATGGTCTTAGTTTTCTGAATGTTGATCTTTAAGACAACATTTTCACTCTCCTCTTTCACTTACATCAAGAGTCTTTTTAGGTCCTATTCACTTTCTGCCATAAGCGTGGTGTCATCTGCATATCTGAGGTTATTGATATTTCTCCTGGAAATCTTGATTCCATCTTGTGCTTCTTCCAGCGCAGCATATCTCATGATGTACTCTGCATAAACAGGGTGACAATATACACCCTTGACATACTCCTTTTCCTCTTTGGAACCAGTCTGTTGTTCCTTACCCAGTTCTAACTGTTGTTTCCTGACTTGCATACAGGTTTCTCAAAAGGCAGGTCAGGTGATCTGGTACTCCCATTTCTTTCAGAATTTTCCACAGTTTATTGTGATCCACACAGTCAAAGGCTTTGTCATAGTCAATAAAGAAGAAATATATATTTTTTCTGGAACTCTCTTGCTTTTTCAATGATCCAGCCGATGTTGCCAATTTGATCTCTGGTTCCTCTGACTTTTCTAAAACCAGCCTGAACATCTGGAAGTTCACAGTTCATGTATTGCTGAAGCCTGGCTTGGAGAATTTGGGGCATTACTTTACTAGCATGTGAGATGAGTGCAATTGTGGATAAGTTTGATCATTCTTTGGCACTATCTTTCTTTGGGATTGGAATGAAAACTGACTTTTTCCAGTGCTGTGGCCACTGCTGAGTTTCCAAATTTGCTGGCATATTGAGTTCAGCACTTTGACAGCATCATCTTTCAGGATTTGAAATAGCTTAACTGGAATTCCATCTCCTCCACTAGCTTTGTTCGTAGTGATACTTCCTAAGGCCCATTAGACATCACATTCCAGGATGTCTGGCTCTAGGTGAGAGATCACACCATGATGTTTATCTATGTCGTGAAGCTCTTTTTTGTATAGTTCTTCTTAATTGCAGCCCAAAATTGAGACACTTACTCCTTGGAAGGAAGAAAGGCTATGAAAAACCTGCACAGCATATTAAAAAGCAGAGATTCACTTTGCCACAGAGGTCTGCAGTGTCAAAGCTATGATTTTTTTCAGTAATCATGTACAGATCAGCGATCTGGACCATACGAAAGAGTGATTACCAAAGAATTGAACTTTTGAAATGCGGTGCTTGAGAAGATTCTTGAGAGTCCCTTATACAACAAGGAGATCAAACCAATCAATCTGAAAGGAAATCAACGTCTGACCCCTGCTGTCTTATCTGAGGCATGCACTGAGGTGTCCAGGTGGAAAGAAAGGATGCTTCCTCTGCAAAGGTGCTAACCATGGCAGCTCCAAGCAAATAGTTTGTAGCTCCACCCCAGTATGAGTCTCAGAAAGGCTGAAGGCTCTGCGTACTCTGGGTCTCCCGATACATGTGTTGCATTCTCCCCAGCAGCACTGGAGGCCAAGGAAGAGATATTCTGGGCGCTGGAGGAGGGAGATGGCTCAGGGATCCACTGAGGCCACCACTTACCAAGTAGGACTGAAAAGGACAGAGTAGGCATATGTGGCAGAGAGCTGATGACTGGGGTGTGGGAACAAGAGGGAACCAGCTCTGCATGAAGTATCTCACCCAAAATCCCCTGGAGGACATCCCACTGAAACGATCTTCTGAGATCGAATGAAGAGAGTATATTTCGTTACCCCTTATAATTCCTCTGAATGCGGAGGTGGTGGAGTTGGTGGATCATCACAAACTCTTCCATGGCCTAGACCATCCCACAGTCACCATCCTTGGGGCTGCCTCTCCCCAGCTTCAGTCATGTAGTTCTGGAGAAAACTGACAATCATGTGTGCTGCTGTGTCAGGTCCAATGACCATGTAAAGCCAATCATAGGACCACATGGCCCTGCCAGGATGGCTGATCTCAAACTGTACATGTGAACTGAGGTGGGCCATTCAGGGAACACCCTTGAATTCTAATGGCTCCGAGCTTCTTTCCTTACTAGGAGATGCCTTCAGGGTATAAAACCCTAGGACAGGTAGCTTAGACTCCCTCACTAGGTGTAGAAGCCGTAAGGAAGAAAGTTGTCAGGCTAAGACCATCAAAGAATTGGGAAGGGAAAGACCGAGGGTGAGGAAGAGAGAACTGATGACTTCTGATTTCTTGGGTCCAGTCACTGAAATCTTTGCATTTGCTCTGAGTCTTGTGTCCTGGATTCCCAGAATCATTTCAATGAGTCTCCCTTTTCCTTGAAGCCAGTTGGAATAGGGCTGCTCTCAATTTTGATTCAGACTTGGTTCTAGAACCTTCATACCCAGACACATACAGAAACAACATTTGTTTCAGCACCATTAAGAATGAAACCCTTTATTCTTTACTGAGAATAGGGTGAGCAGACCACAAAACACAGTTCACCAGCATCCTGGGCAGCAGTGCTCAAAGTGTTAGTTAATGTGTGTTAGGAGAGTCCTTACTGATTCCTGAAGCACTCCAAGTGTTTACACTGCCTGTGCCAGGGCAATCCTATCATTTCCTTGAACAAAGACCGAGAAATACAGCCTCAGGAAGACATCACTCAGGACCCAGGTCTCTGTAGATGGACTCACAGTGTTCTCTTGAAAGGTGGTAAAGCAGTGGCCTCTAGAATCCGGGGGAGTCAGAGACACACACCAGTCAGCATGAACCCTTACCAGTGACTCCCCCCAATATCTAGACCCAACACAATACTTTCTTATTTCCCTCTTTTGGTAAATATCAAGGGGTTTTCTCAGAAGCAGGGGATATGAGAGTTCATCCAAAACCAAAGAAGGCCAAGACATGAGGTTGCCATCAGCAAGGGTGTGGGGTAGGGGAGGACTGGGTATTAGGGAAACAGAGGAATGAAAAACAACAACGTCCTATGGTAGAGCATAAGGAACTATATTTGATATTCAGTGATAAATCCCATGAAAATGAATAAGAATACATATATATGTATATATATTTATGTGTATAACTGATTCACATTGCTGTGCAGCAGAACTTAATGCAACACTGAAAATTAGCCACACTTCAGTATAATTTTGTCGAAAAGAACAAGTGTGTCCATAGCTCTCCTCACTCCCTGTTTTTTTCCTTCTGATTCCTGCTCCTTGTTTTCTCTGCAGAGAATGCTGGTTTTCCTCTTGCATCGTGCAATCCATACTTTATTAAAAAATTTATTTTGTATTGGAATATAGTTGATTAACAGTATTCTGAGTTTCAGGAGGACAGTCAAAGGACTCAACCGTACATATCCAGTTATCCTGGTCCGAAAGACACCACTCACATGCAGGCTGTCATATATCTGAGTGGAGTTCCCTGTGCTACACAGCACCTCGTTGTTGGTTATCCATCTTAAATAGAGCAGTGCCCACAACACTTTTTTGAAGACTTAACTCTGGAAACTGCAAAGCCTCCTTTAGCCCACACTCACACTCTTTGGCCAATCCAGGCTTGGTTGGGTAAAGTACTCTTATTCCCCATCCCCACTGTTCAGTCCATAGACCTGATCACTCCTAATAAGTCCCCAGTGCCCCAATGCAGAGCACCTTGCGATGCCATTTGCATGGAATCTAGTGCAGTTTTGCCTAGAACCAAGCAACCCTCCATATGGTTCAATGAGTTTGTCGTTTTTGAATTCCTGAAATTCCCTCTCTTCCTCAAAGCCTTCTTTGAGCCCATCAGCCTGCTCTGAACTCCTGCTGGGAGCTGACATAAAGCCTCCAACCAGTGCCAAGGCTGAGCAGTCACAGTGCACCCTTTATTCATATTGGCATCCATCCTCCCCACAGAGGGGTCAGGTACCACAACTCGCAAAGGAGGCGCCTGGCTGGAGCAAGGGGAAGATGCAGTCGAGAAGTAGGCTGACAATGTAATTTATCATCCAAATCAGGAAAACTTTGAGAAGGGAAGAAACTGTGAACTTATGCTGGGACATGACACTGGGACTGTCCCCAGCCATTCTCCTTGTAATATGGCATATTTCAGGGACTGCTAGTGCTGAATTTCATGTTCATACACCTAAGGGTTCATATTGAATTGAAGCTTTTTGAGGACTGACAACCTTAGTGTTCCCCTCTCCCTGACTCTCACCATGCCGTATGGTGTGGCCTCTCCACATTTATTTCAGGAAGATCAGTGTTCCACACGGCCCTTTACTCTCAAGTGATTGGTTTTGTGGGAGGCACTGGCCCAGCCACAGGGCTCAGCAGCATCTGCAATGGTTTGACATGGCCTCCAGAGGACGCATTCCTCCCAGCAGCAGCCCAAGGGTTCCTGCAAGCTCCAGTTTGAGAACCAACCCTCAGTATTGTCCCCTCACCTTGAGAATGTAGCCTCAAGCTGGCACTGGGTAGTTGATG
The DNA here is from genome assembly GCF_023091745.1 of Budorcas taxicolor. Lineage (NCBI taxonomy): Eukaryota > Metazoa > Chordata > Mammalia > Artiodactyla > Bovidae > Budorcas > Budorcas taxicolor. The sequence goes on from NC_068934.1 coordinate 38,249,277, forward strand.
CCATTGATGGTGAAGATAATAGAGGGCAGAATATTGACCTTAGAACATGAAACACAGTGCTGTTAGAGAGAAAGGGTGAGAGGTTGGCCCTGGTTATCCCTGTTGTTTGTGGAGACTGGGAGTGACCCTGGGGCATTACCCTTCCCCTTGGAATCCCGTGGAGTGGCGCCAATGAGCTTCTGTATATTATCGACCATTGTTCTTAGGCCTTCGATGCATGTTGCCCGGGTGTCAACTATGGCCTTGCAGCCTCCAGAACAAGCAATAACCTTTCTTTTCATGGTGATGCTGAGAGACAAAGGAAGAAAGTGGGCATCAAGGTCACTCTAGGTCTCCCCAGACTTGTCCCCTTCCCGACTGTCACCTAAATAGCCTTTTGTCTCTCACCCTCTTTCCCTTTGCTCTCGACACAGCACCTTTCTTGACATCCTCGAATACAGTGCTTGAATACCCCAGGATTTTTGTATGTTGACACAAGCTGATCTTCCTTCCTAGAAGACTCCACTCCACTTTGACAAGCAAATTTCTCCTCATCTCCCAGATTCCACCTTAATTGTATTGTTTTCAGGAAGTCTCTCCCCCGGTGTTTATCAGTCTCTTGTCTTGGTCTCTCTCTGTAGACCCTTCCTCATGTCTGCTGCTGCTAACTTACTCAGTCGTGTCTGACTCTGTGTGACCTCATAGAGGGCAGCCCACCAGGTTCCGCCATCCCTGGGATTGTCCAGGCAAGAGTACTGGAGTGGGTTGCCACTGCCTTCTCTTCTTCATGTTTAGCATGTACCAAAGTCACAATTCACTATCTGGGCGAGTCACTTCATGTACATCTGCCGCCTTAGATGTGAGGGCAAGTTTTATTCTCCTTGCCTCCCTTAAGTGCCTGGCACACAGTGGATGCCCAATGCTTGTCTGTTCAATGAGTCTGTTCAATGAGAAGACTGAGGAAACAATAAGAAGCCTCCACAGAGCTGTATCTGATGAGGAACAAATAACGGGTCACACACAGAGTGAAGATGGGGATTCGCAGGGGTAGATATTCTCACAGTAGGGGGAGAGAGGGGCTCCTCTGGGAGAGGGTGTCTCCCAGCAGTGCCCCTACAACTAGCACAGACCCTGAGACCCTGGCCAGGAAATACATGACTAGCCCACAGAAACTCTAAAGGACAGGTCAGCTTTTGCTTGAGGGTATGACACAGAATCCTATCAATTATGCCTCTTGTCCTCAGATCACTGCTGTATCCCACCTTCCTGATTCTCTGTTATAGCCCCTGTCCCACTGTGTGCCCAAGAACTTGGCGTGTCTTTTTTTTTTTTTTTTTTAGTTGCTTTCACGTCTTAAGACTGCAGCCGACCTCTCTCCATTGCTGGGTAGCTGATCCCTAAGAAGACCAATTTTCCCCATTTTCTCAGGACTGTCCTTGTTTTGAAACAGACATTTATCTGTACTGAGAACTTCCTATGTCCTAGGTAGCCCTGGACAGTCGGTCATCTTATCATAACTCTGTTCTGGCTGGAGATATTCTCCCTGATCCTCTGTTCACCACACTGTAGAGTCCTCTAACCATGCTCCCCACCTCAAAGGGCAGTGTGTGTAGCCTTCTCCGAGCTACAGAGATCTCTCTGGTGACTTTTAGGACCGTGGGGACCTTTTAATCCAAGGGGATTATGAAACCATGGATTGTTTGTGTATCTATGTGCTTGTGTCTTTGTTTGTATGTGTGTTTGCATGTGTCTCTGTGTGTGCTTGTGTTTCTCTGACTAGCTATGCATGTTTTTATGTGTTAATGTGTATGTTTATATGTGTCTGCTTGTGTGTTTCCACGTGTCTGTTTGTCTGTCTCTGTTGTTGAAGGTGGTGTATATGTCTGTGTGAGTGTGTGTCTGAGAATGCATTGGTGTGTGTCTGCCTGTGTTCATGTACAGTAGTGGGAACATCACTTGGGCTGACCCTCAGAGGGAGAGGCTTACCAGTCCATGCATACAATCTAGTCACCCTCTTGGATCAATTGTATCCAGTTGAGCTCTCCCTTGTGGTAGTGGTGGTCCACCCCACCAAACATCACCACACCGCCCTCCCGCTTGTCTCTGTAGAGAGAAGTGAGGGGTGAATCCTTGGAGGACAGTAACAACAGCACTGTCTGAGAGCTGTTCTTGTCTACCCATCAAGGCCCTAATGAGGTCCCCATGTACAGATGCAGAAATAGTGTCCAGGAGAGATAGAGATCCAGACTGAGGTCTGTTACTGTCTCATGAGTGGCACAGAGGAGGTTAGAAGCTGAATCACTTGTCTGAGCTCCACCCACTATGTCTTCTGAAGAAGCCCTGGACCTCCAGCGACCTGAGTGCTCAGACACCCTCAGAGGACATGGTGCTGAAGTATTTGGCTTTCCCATTGTCCATCTTGTTATTTTTCAGGAAAATCAAGGCCTGGGAGTTCTAACAGTGTGGGTTCAGGTCACCCAGAGATGGCTCTACTGGCCTGTGACCTCCACTCTCCAAAGGGCCCCACACTCAGAAGGGACCCCCCCTCTGCTCTCCCTGCCTTCAAATGCCTAATATTTCTTGAACAAGGGGTCCCACATTTTTGTGTCCCACATTTTCATTTTTCACTGGCTCCACAAATGGGGTAGCTGGTCCTGAGCTCTGTTTTAAACGCTAATGAGGAAGGAAAGATATCCACCATCCTTCTCCTTCCTTCCTTATCTAACTCATAGGCAAATCGTATTGCTTTTTCTTCCAACTTATTTCCTGTTGCTTTCCATTAGCCTCCCTCATAAGTCACCCAGCTAGATCAAGTTACTGGTCTTGAGCCCAGGAGTAGGGTTGTGTTCCAATAAAATTTTATTTATAAAAGCCAGTGGTGAGGCCAGGTAGGGCCCTGGGGCCATAGTTATCCTTGGTTATATTACTCTCAGAATACTTCTTTATCAAGTGTTCTATAATTTTTGTGCAACTGAAAGCATCTTACAGTTAATTTGGAGAAAGAAATTGTCCATCTCAGACTTACTTGCTCAAGTAGAAGACTAAAACAGGCTCAGAAATGGCACCTTGATTCTTCAGCTTGTCAACGATGGGGATGGCTCCCGAGAGGATATGTTGGGATAGTTCAAGCCCAAGACGCCATCATATCTTGTGCCCTCAGGCCTGTATTCTGCCGCGCTTAGGCCGAATGGCTGGTCAGCACTTACCAGGTCCCCAATCTGTGGGAGAGAAGAGTGTTACCGCTTACAGATACGTGAAGTGGGACTAGGACTGGGCTGGGGTTCATTGCCATTAGATCCTCAGAGAAGAATTGAGGCTGGGCTCTGTCTTTGGTTGCCCACAGATGGTTAGAGCAAGGTGGAAGGGGAATTTGAGTTCCCTTTAATAGAGAGTGTGTATTTTAAAACATTTGCGCCTTTGAAAAACACCACCTGAGTGAGTCAAATTGGCCTCATGCCTTCTGTCCAGGTGTGGCAACCAAGAGTCAGGCCAGGTCGCATTGGCGCCACCTTATGGACAAAACAATCGAGAGCAAGATAGTCTTCTCTGGCATCACTGTGACTTAATGACAGGAATGGACTGTGTTCTTTGTAATGTACTGTGGATTCTGCATCTGTCCAAGAAGACAAGACAAAAACACAATCTTGCTTACAGGGTTCTATGAAATTACTGCCTGAGGAATTCACTTTTGGGGATATGTGTATATTTCTGTGAGTGTGTATGAGAGAGAAAGGAAGAGAGGTGAACTACTCAAGTATTTATTGGGGAGGCAGGCCATAGGTTTATCAGACTCTGAAGGGTCGTCTAGAGCGAGAACTCATTTATCAGGCCCCATTGACTTCTCAGGCCTCCAGTTTTCCACTCTGGACACCTGAAGCCCTTGACTGCCCCCAGTTTCCCCAGATCAGTTTCATCCTGTCCCCAAACACCCCACAGCAACTTCAGTCCTGAAAAGCCAGCCTAACTTCACCTTTTACCACATGTGTGCCCTCAGCAAGGCCCTTGCTGTCTGGACCTGTTTCCTCATATGTCTCATGAGCTAATCAGAGTAACTGCTTTGTGGGGTTGTTGCAGAATTAAACCAGTTATCACCTGAAAATGGCTGGAACAGTCTGTGAATACAAAAATGGGTGCTTTTTTCCTGTCTTCTTGCTCCCAGCAAAATGAATCTTGAACTGTTCATGGGCAGAGGAGCTGCAAGTCCACACCTCAAGCCACTCTCTGGGTTAGCTAATCCGTTTGCTTGTGTGTCACCACGGGGACTGCCTCCCCAGGGACAGGATCCTGTGGGTAAGATGGTCAATGTCTATGGGAGTTAGGCTAGGAAGGGTCCTGCCAAATGGTCCTGAATCTGTTTTGCAAGCAGGGGTCACTGCATAGCCAGTCCTGACTCAGCTTCTCTTTACACATTACCCAAATGTTGTCATAAGCAAGAAATCAATTCATGCTCCCAGATCCATAGGTGATCCTGAAGGTCTTTTGGGTAGGCCGGAAGGTGGAAGACTTGTAATGTCTGAACCTTACTTGTGTAGCTGCAGAACCAAGAGATGAGTGTCATCGGGTGCCAAGGGTGGAAACAGGGCGGCAGGGAAGTGAAGTATGTTGCGGGTATGGGGTGTCTGTACTCACAACAGGCTGGATGGAGGCAAAAGACAGAGGGCACCCACAAGTCAGATGAGCCTGTGTCAAAGATAACCTGGAATTCCTGAGGGGGTGTTCCAGTGGTGATTTTACTTAAATAGAGCATCTACATGGAGAAGGAGGGAGTGGGTTAATGCAGACCTGGCTACCTTCTGTTCCCACACTGATGTCTCCCTCTGGGTGTCATATATCTCTTGAGATCACTTTGCAACCACTGTGAATCTCACAGCCTTTTTGTCACAGAGGTGCTTGCATTTGATTTTTTTTTTTTTCCTGTGCTACATTTAATTCAGGATATTGATTCTATGACCAGGCGTTGAAATGGTACCTCTGGTATTGGAAGGGCAGAAGCATAACCACTGGACCTCCAGGAACATTGGACACCCAGGGAAGTCCTGGTGCTTTCATTTGAGAAATTCTGTAGTCTTTTCAAACACAGCCTTAGCACCCCCTTCCCCAGGAGGTCCTTCTTGATCAACCCCAGGCACTAACTCTAAACTCAGACCACATTCGAGCAACACCACACAAGTGACCCTTTCATTTGCCATGTATTTACTGTTTGCCTATCTCTCAGGCTGACATGGGCATTCTTTAAGACAAATAAGCCCTTTTTCTAATCTAAAAACAGTAAGTATTGTGTTAGATTCTTATGGCCTTACACGGAATACGGGTTCAGTAACTTTTTCCTGCTGTATTCTTGCATCTGTGGAAACTGAATTCCTCTGCCTGGGTATTCACAATTGCTTTGCAGTTGGTTCTATCTTCAGATCAGAGATGGTTCATTCTTCATCTGTAACTAGTTGACTCCCTTAGTTCAGAAGGAGCTGCTACTGCTGCTGCTGCTGTCAAGTTGCTTCAGTCGTGTCTGATTCTGTGCAACCCCATAGACAGCAGCCCACCATGCTCCACCGTCCCTGGGATTCTCCAGGCAAGGACACTTGAGTGGGTTGCCATTTCCTTCTCCAATTCAGGAAAGTGAAAAATGAAAGTGAAGTCTCTCAGTCGTGTCCAACTCTTAGCGACCCCTTGGACTGTAGCCTACCAAGCCTCTCCGTTTTGGGTTTTTTTCCAGGCAAGAGTACTGTAGTGGGTCGTCATTGCCTTCTGCTCAGAAGGAACAACCTCCCTCAAACTAATGATGCATCTTTGACAGAGAAATGGATGTTTACCTGCCACCTGGTAATTTCTGGGCCCAGTCACCAAAACCAACAGTTGAGGATGAGAGTGCCTTCTCCTCTGTGTGGGGCCCCTTTTGCCCAGTGTTTCTGCCTCCTGTAGGAGCCCTAACCCCAACATCCCACGTGGCATCTCCAGATGAGCCCCAGTGGTAGGCTAGAGCATCAGGTGGAGCTGTGGAGCACCATCCTCCCAAAACACTCACATCCATTTTGTTCCTCAGCGGGTGAATACATTAGAGATATTCTTTCACCGAACTTTTGAGAAAGAAAACAAAAAAGATGCTACAATTAGCTGTAAGTGTTAAGGTATAATTGTCTTAGTAATGGCACTGTGTACTTTCCACTCATTTTTATGAGCCACCTTATTATAAGACTTTTATGCATATTCCATGGCAAAGATGTAGATTTGAATAAAGATTCTATTCTGTAATGTTGAGTAAGCCATATGACCATGTGTGGTCTCAGTCTCCCCTTCAGTATAATGGTAGAATGTAATGATTCAAACCCTTCAAATAGGATATCTTGGGGATTTGTGAAGTGATGGATATTAAGTGCCTGATAAATAGGAAGTCTCAACAATGACAACCACTAGCGTTACTGTTGCCACCCCACTGTACCCTTCTCATAGAAGCTCAGGGAAGGAGTTAGAACGGGGATTCCTATCCTCTTTTACAAGGGAGGAATTTGAAATGCAAGAGGCTTGTTAACTGGCTGCGGTCACACTACTTGTCAGATATAAAACAGTGTATAAATAGCTCTCCCCATCTTTCTCCAAGTTGAAAGAGAAGGAGAGTTAAAAGAAGAATCCAGGAGATAGGGAACACGTTTAGGAAATGTAGAAAATTAAAATAAAAGTTAAAAGAAAACACCACAGAGAGAAATACACTCACACAGACTTCCAAAGGGATGGAGAGATAAATGATAGTGATACAGACATGCAGACATAGAGATATACACACGGAAGTAGAGAGGGAACAAAGAACATGCTAAATAAAACCTAGAAAAGTGCTATTCCCCAGGATCACACCTACATCTGCATTGACTGTGCACTCAACAATTGCAAGGAGTTCCAATTTCAATAGGTCATGACATGACTGGACCCGAGAGTTGTGCAAGTATGCAAATCTACACGAAGAACCTTGGGTCCCACAGTTCCTATAGCAAGGTAGTTATCAATATTTAGGGGTTGAACTTTCAGATTATCAGGGAAATATTCCATTCCGTTCTAAACCTGATGAGTAGAAGAATAATCACATGAAAAGAAAAATCACAGAAAGAAAGATGATGTGGCTTACAGTCTCCATACTTACATGACTCTGCAATCTGAGAAGGCCACCAGGTCAAGGAGCACAAGCCACTTCATGCTTCTTTCCTGGATCCAAGCACTCAGGGAAGTTCAGGTTCTTAGCATGTTGTGGTGACTGGGAGCCCTAGGGATGTATATTCTCTGACATGCCCTAGTTTAGCCTTTTAGGCCAATAATAGGTCTGAAAGAAACACAAAGATCTTGATAAAATCTTAATCTTCATCAGTGTCCTTGCTGAGTGAATTTTGAAGCTTCACAGAATACAGAGAATTGAACTGTAATCTCTTCCTTGAAGGTTGGCTGGAAAATCATACTGATCTGCATGGACATCTCAGAAGATGGAGAACCTTGCCTAGTTGGAGAAAATACTGCTAAGAACATCATAAAAATGGATATTAAGGGCCATGCTCAACATTCTTGGTTTTATGCCACCTTCTTACCCACTTCATGAGATATGCATTGCTGTCTTCATTGGCGAGGAGATTGCTAGGAGAATAAGTTGTCAAATGGCAAAGTGAAGACTTCAGGAACAGCCCAGGGACATACAACTGGCTTTAGGTAGTGGGTCTGATGGCAGACATCAGGGGCACCTATGATGCCAGGCTGCATCAAAGATTTAGGGCAGAGCAGTACTTCAATTGCATGGTTTAAATACTGGAAGAAATGTCATATGCATCCACAAGATATTTGATAGCATCCAACAAACATATAAGGAAGAACTGTGTGCTAGGTTCTGGGTTAAAGGCTTCAAAGCCAAAGTTGATGACGACAAAGTAGTCTTTATCATAAGAGACCTAGCAGTTTAGTTCTCACAAAGTCATGGTCCCAGGAGGCAGGAAACATGATACTAGGACTAGGTGGCCATGTTGAACCCGGGTCCACACAGGCCTTCCTTACCACTGGGAGCAGCCTTTCCTCCACTTCACCCATGCTGGAAAGCAGGCCAGTGGGCCATGTTTTCAAGAGAATCGGAAATTTGGATATTTATCTACAATCTACTGATTTTAATGTTAGCAACTAATTTTTTCCCCAAAAAAACAGTGGGAATGAAATCTCCACAGCGATGTACTGGAAACAGCCTTCAGTCTCTGCAGGTTTTTATTTCTCGCCTAGAGTTGGGAGTGCAGTGTGGACAGAGAGAAATTTAATTCATGTTGGTTGATTTAAAAAGAGACTGAATGCATACTGAACATGTGTGTTTCCTTTCTATTTATAAAGAAAGATCATCAGGGACATACAAGCCAAAAAAATTTAACTGCTGAAGAGAAATGGATATATTTCTGATATAATTCCCCATAGGGTCTATGTAATGAAAAATTTTGTCTGCCAAACCAGACATACAAAAATTAATTTTGAAATGTCTTCCCTATCAAAGAAAACAAAACTACTTTGGCAGCCAAAGTAAAGACAGTCGTGTTTAATGACTCAGCCAACCCTCCAGGGCCTATTCCTGCTTGAGATCAATTCATGCCTGTCCCTTGAATACAACAGCAGCCTCTCCTTTTGCCAGGTGTGTTTAAATGGGGGCACTGTGACTTAATTCTCATTTTTGCATGTTGTTTAAATTCAGTTCTGGTAGTTAAATCCCAACAGGGGGAATGTGACATCACTGACAATGACACACTTATGTGCCCTTTGAACTATGGTGTTGGAGAAGACTCTTGAGAGTCCCTTGGACTGCAAGGAGATCAAAGCAGTTCATCCTAAAAAACAATCAGTCCTGAATATTCACTGGAAGAACTGATGCTGAAGCTGAAGCTCCAATTATTTGCCTACCTGATAGGAACACCTGACTCTTTGGAAAAGACCATGATGTTAGGAAAGATTGAAGGCAGGAGGAGAAGTGGAAGACAGAATGAGATGGTTGGATGGCATCACCAAGTCGATGGACATGACCTTGAGTAAGATCCGAGAGTTGGTGAAGGATAGGGAAGCCTGGAATGTTGCAGTCTATGGTGTTGCAAAGAGACGGACACCACTGAAAGGACTGAACTGAACTGAACAAATGAGAACAAACAGACTGATAAATCTAATTGCAACAAGTTGGTGACTAGCCTCCCATAACAACACATTACTTAAGAATCTTTAAAATTCAGAATTATGACTGTATTCAGAGTGGAATATTGTCTAAGTGAAAACAAGAATACTGCCCATCCAAAACAAAACCAAAGAAAATCAAAAGAAAAACAGGAAAGAAATCTGAAATTTTATTCAACAACTAATTGTTCCTCATAACTTCTGTTATTGTGACAGAATCATAAGCATGTTAACAGGTAAAAGAAAGACAATAATTAAAACTAATGTTCCGAAATAAGCTTTTCAGTGGCTAGAAAAAGAGGTTCACAGGTAACGGAAAGAAGTTTAATTCAAATCCTGCTGTCTTAAATCTTTACCTAAAGCATAAGTTTGCACCAACTAATTATATTCCTTTTTACTTTATTTTTTAAGGAAAATGTGTACTTCCTACTCTGATCAATGAAAGCCTACAAGCAATGACACTTTGATAACAGTGACTATTCTGAGGCCTATCATGTATCTTCTAAATACATTTCCCATCCAGGGATGCATGGATTCTTAAAGAGATGGCTGATTTCAGGACTGTGTAAAGAAATACACAAAATAATCTTGCAAATCGTGAAGGAACAGAAAGCTAAGGCACTTCGAAGCCCAATGGGGAATGGACAGAAAGTTTAAGAATCCGAATGAAAGGGCTAAGATGATGTTTCTGCTTCTCAACACACAGTTTATGTTTGTCATAGCTTTCCTGCCAAGAAACAAACGTCCTCTGATTTCATGGCTGCAGGCACTATCCACAGTGGATTTGGAAGCTAAGATGAAAAAAATCTGTCACTGCTTCTACCTTATCTCCTTCTATTTACCATGAAGGATGAGGCTGGATACCATGATCTTAATTTTTTAATATTGAATTTTAAGCTGGCCAAGTGTGTCCAAATGTTAATAGGCAACATCTTATTACTCTGTGATAAATTGCTAGGGCACCAGCTCACCTTTCTTAGCGCTGATAAAGGAAAATAATAATCAACATTTATGCTATTTTTTTCTATTAAGCATAGGTTATGTAACTACAAACAGTTCCAGGAAAACAAGCTAGACTGTCGATTGGGAGTGATGAGAGTGATGGAGAGCGGCTATAATACAGATGAATCCTCACTCACTGACCTGCAGCTCACCTCCTTCTGTGGAGGTCTGGTTCCTAATAGACCAAGGACTGGTACTTGTCCTGACCCACTGAGCTAGTATTGTGGACTCCTGCTCTAAATCCAATAGTGGGACATTCTGTAAGACAATCCTGCTACCGCCCAGTTTCTGAACAAATGAATGGCATTAAAATTGGGAGAGGAACAGTTATTTCATCCTAAAGGAGAACAACCAAGTGCAACATATGACTACATTCTTTCAATAAACTGTGAAAACTGCTTGTTGAGAATCAGGGAAATATGCACATGGACTAGATATTAAATGTTAATTTTATTGGGAATAAAGTGCATTTTTTAACATCCCATTAATTTACCCCAAATACTCATTTATGTACATTTTGTGAATTGTTCATCTAGTCCCTAAAACACTTCAGGAAAAATGAATAAGAAGTAAAAGAGAGAATGAAGTGAGTGTCTGTCTTGATTTAAAAAAGATCTGCATAGCTGCTATGGGTTGAATTGTGTCCACCCTTAACTCTCAATGTCATGGTATTAGGAAGTATGGCTTTTGGGAGGTACCCAGGTTGACATGGTTTTTTGATGGTGGTCCCTCATGATGGGATTAGCCTCTCCCTATTTTTCTCTCGTCTTATCTCTTTTCCTCCTTCCCTTCAACCACCACATGTTAGAAGATAGCAAGAAGAGAAAGACTGATGCAAGTCAAGAATGTCTTCATCGGGAACTCAATTGGCCACGCCCTTGATGTTGCATAGTCTCCAGTCAATGACAACCGGTGGGACTAAGAGGTTAGTTTTGTACTTATACATGACAAAATGATAAAATATAGCCTTTATGATACTCTTGTTTATTATATTTGTTATGTTTGAAATCATTTTGTAGTAAGTTTATAGAAAGTTCATTTTGAAATTTCTATCTTAGAGATACCCTGAGGAGTACAAGATAGCAGATTCAGGAAGGTCCCCAGTGCATGAGTGGTTGGAGGACCACATGCTCCTTACTCTAACTCATCTTTTGTCATCTGAAAACCTTCCCCCACACCTGAGAACCTTACCACCACACCCCCGCTCCCGCCATCTGCATCTCCATTACCCTGCTAAGCTAAGTCATCTAGCTGGAGATGTTAGTGATTCAGGACAGGGTCTAGAAGCAGAAGGAATGTGGGCATTTTTAGAAAGAATGATCTGGGCAGACTCGTCCTTGGTTTTCCCTTCTGTAGTGCCATCTGCATATGAGGGATTGGGCCTGGGTAGAGAGGAAACCACAAGTGGGACTGCATGGATATTTGCAAGAGAAGGGAGGAGGAATTCAGAACCCTGGAACCAGGAGGTGGGCAGCTTGCACAAGATGCAGGAGAGAAGGAAGAAGCACTGGGAAAAGAACAGTGCCTACCTGAGGGCCAGACTTACCTGAGTCTTCTTGGAGGTCACATCATTCCTGCTGAAATTCTTGCTCCAGATGTGGAAGGAAGAGAGCTGTACTTAGTCCTACTGAGTCACAGAGAGAGGGACCTCCTCCCCCAGAGCCCTTTGATTCCACTCTAACTGTGGGTATCATCCCAAGCCAGAGAGCAAATGGCAGGTCATCCAAAAGATGGCCTATTTTAAATAGTATCTAAAATACTACAAAACTTGTTGAAGAGTCCTGGCATATCTAGTTCCCCGAGTCTTTTAGCAGAGATGATTCATCAGCCTAATTTGGGTTTCTGCTGAGGAATCTACAAATGTCCCCATGGGTAACTTCTGACTTTTAAGTACCTGATCTCATCCCATAGAACCTAAATTATAGTAAGTTCCAGTGGGCAAGGCCTCTAAGGTCGTCGATGTCACAGCAGCTGTGTGCCAAGTGATCTACCACTCCCAGTTCTGATCCCAGGACCCATGAACATCACCAGTTACAGGCTGTTGCCCACCAGAGGCAGCCTCAGCATCCTCAGCAATACACACCTCTGAGCCTCTCGTCCACTGATCGGCACTGAGCTTCAGCCTGGAACAAATGATTTGGAGCAAGTCCAGTCTCCCTCATACAAGAGGTGGGAAACTGAACCCTGAGTTGTATGACTCACTCTAAAGCTGCAGGCACGTTACTGAAGAATTGGGACCCAGGAACTCTAGTTCTCAGACTAGGAGACTTCCAGGAAGGGAAAGATGAGAGAAAACTCCATTGCATCCACTGCTGGGCAGCTCTCAGATATCCGTACCACCAGAGTAGAAATTCCTTTCCCGTTGCCCCTCAAGTCTGGTTCTGAATTTATCAGCAGACCTACCTTCTTGTAGGAGCAAGAAAGCAATACTGCATGCTGTTTCTTCTGCATTCCAGGCAGAGTGGGGAGCCTCAGTTGTCATGACCCTACAAGGCCATCATACAAGTGGTGACTGACTCACTCCCAACTAAAGAATCCCCAGAGCTCCCAATCCTCGTTCAGACAATGAGGGTGACTGGATAACATGAACCTGCATTCACAGTGAAATACATTTTCTTCTCACCCTTCTTTCAACTTAGATAAGTGTCTTATGTTTCTTCAGGGAACCCCTGGCTGAGGGAGGCTGAGGTCGGAGATTAGCCTGCGTGCAGGGGAATATGTTCTCTCTTTGATGCTCCAAATAGACCTTGGAGATTCAAAGGCCTTGAGAGAACCACCATCACCCTTATGTTTTTTAGGGACTTTGTTTTATTATTCTGGTTGGAGATAAAGGACAGAAACTCAGGACAAGGCTGGGCATCTCTGGGTCCCAGCTGATTGTGTGTTGAGTTCCAGCCAGAAGGCTTCACAGTCAAGTGCTGATGTTATTCACAAGCAACCTTTGAGGAAGGAAAAGAGGAAAGAGTTTTTGGGCAGAGAACAGTGTGGTCAAAGGGCCATGGGAATCACACAGGGCAAGATGAAACAAGAGGCATTATTTGTTTCTTTACTCTATCAGTTCGTTGGCATTTCTACTTCTGAGAACAAGTACATGGAGATAGTCAGAGGCATTGGTGATTCCCCTGGCAACTGATGCTCCTGTTGATAATCAGTTTGTGTACACATCCCTGAGTCCAGAGCATATTCAGCCTCGTGATAACCCAGGTTCTCCCTTCTTGGGAAGGCTGACATGGCTCATTTTGCTAAGTCACAGCTGAAGCATGGGATGAGGTCATGGTGGTTGACCTGTAGGCCAAGTTCCAAGGATGGAAGGAAGATTGGCAGTTGAATGGTAGCCATTCATTTACTTGGTTGCATTGGTCTTTAGCATGGCTACTTCCCACATCTAGAATGTTTTTCTCCCAACTTTTTGCATGCCCAGGTCCTTCTCAACGTTTACCATCATCTCAAATGAGTCTCTCTCAGGCTTGCTTTCCCTGGCCACTCCACTCTCACAAGCACAGACCCTGATACAAAAAGTGCCTAGACGCTTCCCTCCATCAAAACAATAATTATAGTTACCAATGTGGAAAGGTGGGAGAAGGATAAATGGAGAGTTTGAGATTAATATATGTATACTACTTTATTTAATAGATAATCAACAAAGACCTACAGTACAGCACAGGAATTCTGCTCAGCAGTCTGTAATATCCTGTATGGGAAAAGAATCTAAGAAACAATAGATACATGTATATGTATAAGGAAATTAATTTCTCATACAACAAATATTAATACAATGCTGTAAATCAAATATACTACTATATAGATTAAAAGCTGATTAATTTCTCATAAACTAATATTAATATGATGCTGTAAATCAACTATACAATTATATAGATTAAAAGCTGATTTTGTTTTTAATGCTTACATGTAGAGACCCATGGATTTATTGACTCACAGGATTTCAGGTATGATGCTGAATATGCCAGAATGGTGCAGAAATCTACACATTTTCTGAGGTTTTATTTTCCTGAGCTTTGGTGTGTTTTGCTTCTAGTATCACCTTTGATTTGTCTTTGGAGGATCTAATACAAGGGCTTGGAGATACCAACTGGGTGTTGGTTGAAGGATGAGAGGGAGGCATTAATGGGAGAGTGAAATCCCAGCTCCCTAGCCTTAGGCTGGCGCACGTTTGAGGCATAACTAACATCCCAAGTTCACAGTGAAAACAGGCTCTTGCTTCCATCTCCATGACTTGCATGATATCAGACCCAGACTGGTTTCATCCTTTTTCATGTCCTGCTTCCCCCTGAGACCTCACTGGTTTCTCTGTGAGATTTTTTTTTTTAAAATTTTGGCTGCACTAGGTCTTCATTGCTGCTCAGGACTTCTCTATTTGCAGCAAGCAGGGGATACTCTGTAATTGCAGTGCACTGGCTTTTCAATCTTGTGCTTCTCCTGATGTAGATCAGTCTCTAGGGCACTCAGGCTCAGTAGTTGTGGCCCACCAGGTTTGTTGCCCTGGGTCATTGGCAATCTTCCCAAAGCAGGTCTCAAACTCATATCTTAAGCACTGGCTCAGCAGGGAAAACCCTCTGGAAGGAATTTGAAATAAATCACTTTTACATGAAACATGGCACCATGGCCTATTTATGAGGAGACTGAGAGAGGATTGTCCCTGCTTCAAGCAACCTCCTGAGATCAGGACTGATTGAGGTTCCCCTCCCAAGGGTTCCTACAGGATCTTGAAACTGTCCTGCCATGTGGCTTTGTTCTTGCTTCAATTTCTGAATCCTACACTACAGCACAGCTTCCAGAGGGCAGGGCTGTCACTTGACTCACTTCTATGTATACATCAGTAGATACTGTCTCATTCAGACCCTAATGTCAAGACAAGGCTAACACAAAGATCAGTTATTCTATTATGAGTGTTAAGTTACAGGTTCAATGACTGTAATCAAACCCTAAATAACATTATCTTAAATACAATACCATTTCAACTCTCTTTCATATAATGTTAGTGCAGGTCTCGTCACAGAGATGAGGGTCCACTTCTTTCTTGTCATATCTTCCACCTGTGCTACTTACTTCTGGTCTAACATGGCTGCTCCAGGTGCTGTCATTACATCTGCATTTCAGCTAGTGGGACAGAAAGTAATACTTCAATTTGGAAGTGACATATCACCTCTACTCAAATTCCACTGGTCAAAGTATCTTCCATGTTCATGGAAAACTTGGGGGTTTTGGGCACACAGAAGGGCAGGGGAATGTGATCCTACTTCAGAACAGTCATGAGGAGTAACAAGTGCCACCACCCTTCATTCATGTCCCTGTATTCATTCTTGTGTGGTTCTCCCAAAGAGCTCTTGGTCTGTTTTGGCCTGCAAATATGGAATTAGATGAGGTTAACAGAGAGGACATGATCCAGGCTGTACCAATATGGAGAAAACAAGAAAGGAAAGAAGATAAGAAAGTATAAAAATTCAAAGTCTAAAAGAAAGCATGCTTATAATCATAATTTTGCATTTATACAATTTAGGTATAATGGCTGATTAATCAATTTATAAAATAAAAAATAGAGAAATGTAAAGCATAAATTTATTCACTAAACCCAACAAAATAATAAGGCTTTATCGTATTAAACACAAAGTAGTGTCGGGATTAAGTTTGGATGCACATTGCAAAAAACTAAAAGAACTATAACTTTAGCAAGATAAACTTGATTTTTCTCTCCACTGAAACAAAGCTGGAGGTGAGCCAGCCAGAGCTTGGGTGGTATCCATCTCCTAGGATACATGATTGTCCAATACAACTGTAGGAGTTCCAGCCATCACAACGAAAATCCAGACAACAGTTAGGAAGAGAGTAGGGAAGAGAAGAGCCCCATCTCTCAACTAAATCAGCTCCTTGAAAGAAGTCTTTAAAGAAATCCCTCTTAAAGATCTGCTTGCATCTCAGTCAGCAGTCATGACTAAGAGCCCGGCTGGATAGGAAATGCAGTCCTGTAGTTACTGGGCTCATGGCTATATAACAAACTATTTTCAGTTTTGAAAGAGAAGCAGATAATTGATCATTCTGTAGGTAGCCTGCATCGCCTGCCTAAAAGAACAAACCTTTTCTGAATGGATTAGGCTGAATGTCTGGGCACAGTGTGGAAGCCAGGAGAAAGGAACAGAAATGAGAAACAGCTAGATGGACCTGAACTGTGCCTCAGAAAAAAAGAGGCAGACTGGTCAGTAGAGATCTTCTAAGGACTGAAGAGAGGATTATACACACCATATGACCGAATGTGGTTTGTAAACTGCATTTCCAACTGAAGTCCGAAATCTTTCCCAATTCTTTAGCTTCTAAATACCTTGTCTTTGTTACCTCACATTCTGACCTACCTGTCTCACTTACCTTATTTCTGTTCACATCACTTCTCCATCTAGTCCACCAGCATTGCAAGATCCAGAACTGAGGAGTTAGCAATACTTTCTTGAAGTGGGTAGAAACACAGTGACTATTTCTATTTTAATATTTGTCCTTATCAAGGTCTTTTGAAGGACAGAGATGGCTAGAATCATGGAGATCTCACGTTTGAGGCTTGGTAAAAGAAACAAACAAACAAACAAACAAAAACACACAAAAAAACACATTTATTGTTACATTGGTTGTTGGTGGTGAGGCAGTCTCATAGTTGTTTTATGTCTGAGAAAGTATTTTATCTTGTTTTTGATATGTTTTTTTCTTGGGTATAGAATTCTGAGTCAAGTATATTTCTCTCAGCATTTTAAGATGTGGTGCCAGTGTCCTCTGGCTAACATTGTCTCATATGCTTAATCTGCTGTCTTTCCCATTTTTGTTCAATTGTGTCTGTTATCCTTCTGGTTACATTTATTTGGTTGATTGTTTGAAACAATGAATTATCATGCACCTTTGAATAGTTGTCCTATTTCTTGTCCTTTAATTAATTGAACTTCTGTGTTAATGGGTTTAAAGCTTTCATCATATCTGGAAAAATTTCAGCCAGTAATTAGGACGTTCTTTTCTGTATTCTCCTTCTTTCACTTCCTGTGGGATTCCATTTACATATATTTCAGTATTCTTAAAGTTGTTTCAAATCTCTGTGATGCATAATTAATTGTTTCCCACAGTCTTTTCATTCCTATTTTCCATGTCTCTATTTAACATACTCAATATTCTTCAGCTTCATGACTCTAAAGATTATTATTCTAGGAAGCATTTTAATATCCTTCCCTGCTAATTATGTAATGTATATTTTAACAGTGTTTTTACTAATTGAGTTTTCCCTCATTTTGGATATTTTCTTGCTTCTTTATACATTGGAAATTTTTTTTCTTCTTAAATTTATTTATTTATCTTAATTAGAGGATAATTAATTTATAATATTTTGATTGACTTAGGACAAATATTTTCACAATTCATATGGAAATTTTAAGTTGGATATTGGATATGGAAATTTTTACCCTTTGTACATTGGATATTCTTAATTTTAAATAATTATTCATGGCACTGTTTGCAGACACTGATAATTTCTTGGAAACTATTGTATTTTTTGAAGGCTTGCTGTTCAGGTTTTCTACCTGATAAAAGACTAGCCTTTAGACCAGGTTTACTATTCCCTATTAATAAGGCCATATTGTCTTTAGGGTTATACTGATGTCATGGGAATTATGAGTAATTTCCATGCTGGTGGGTGGGGACGCCATTAGACTTAGTGCAATTTGAGACTCAGGGATTGTTCCCTATAATCCTGACCAGTACTACTAACTCTCTGCTGTAAACTGGAAGGGTATCACCTGTACACTCAAACAGTTATCTGTGTGTAGCTTTCTCTAGTGAACTCTAACTATCTAGAGTCTCAAATCTTTCTTCTTGGGAGACTGTTTGTCTCTGCCTAGGTAGCACTTCCATGTATGTGTTAGAAACTATTTCTAGAGTTGTGGCAATTGTGGAACTCACCTTGCTTGCTCCCCGCTTCAGGAAATCATTCTCTGCTGCCTGACATTGGATGTAAAAAACTGCTCTTTCATTTATCTCTTCTGTTTTCAAGTTGTTTGAGACAGGAGAATAAATGTGTCCTTTGCTCCTCTATGTCTAGCAAAATGGAGGTCCCCCTGCAATCAGAACTCACTGAATGCCTTGTGAATGCTAGGCAGTGACTTCTGTGCATGGGTGAAGACTAACTATTGATATGGGGCTTTGGGCAGCGCTGTCTTGCTGGAGAAACATGAAAGTTACAAATAGCATTTGCTAAGGGGTATGTTCAGTTCAGTTCAGTCGCTCAGTCATGTTTGACTCCTTCCAACACCATGGACTGCAGCACACCAGGCTTCTCTGTCCTTCACCAAATCCTAGATCTTGCTCAAACTCATGTCATCAATTCGGTGATGCCACCCAACCTTCTCATCCTCTGTCATTCTCTTCTCTTCCTGCCTTCAATCTTTCCCAGTAATAGGGTCTTTTCTAATGAGTAAGTTCTTCACATCAGTTTAAAATGCTGCTAGTCTTGTCATAACTTTTCTTCAAACAAGCAAGCATCTTTCAATTTCATGGCTGCAGTCACCATCTGCAGTGATTTTGCAGCCCCTAATAATAGAGTCTCTTACTGTTTCCATTGTTTCCCCATCTATTTGCATTAAAGTGATGAGACGAAATGCAATGATCTTCATTTTTTGAATGTGGAATTTAAGCCAGATGTTTCACTCTCCCCTTTCACTTTCATCAAGAGGCTCATTAGTTTCTCTTCACGTTCTGCCATGAGAGTGGTCTCTTTTACATATATGAGGTTATTGATATTTCTCCCAACAACCATGATTCCAGCTTTTGCTTCATCCAGTTGGGCATTTTGCATGATGTACTCAGCATATAATTTAAATAAGCAGGGTGACAATATACAACCTTTACTTACTCCTTTCCTGATTTGGAACCAGTCTGCTGTTCCATGTTCAGTTCTAACTATTGCTTCTTGACCTGCATACAGACTTCTCAGAAGGCAGACATGATGGTCTGGTATGCCAATCTCAGTAAGTTTTCCACAGTTTGTTGTGATCCACACTATCAAAGGCTTTTATATGGTCAACAAAGCAGAACTTGATATATTTCTGGAATTCTCTTGATTTTTCTATGATCCAATGGATGATGGCAATTTGATCTCTGGTTCTTCTGCCTTTTCTAAATCCAGCTTGAACATATGGGATTTCACAGTTCATGTACTGTTGAAGACTTGCTTGGAGAAATTACTTTGATATCATGTGAGATGAGTGCAAGTGTGTGGTAGCTGAACATTCTTTGAAATCACCTTTCTTTGGGATTGCGATGAAAACAACCTTCCCAATCCCATGGCCACTGCTGAGTTTTCCAAATTTGCTAGCGTATTAAGTAAGTACTTTAACAGCATCATCTTTTAGGATTTGAAATAGCTCAACTACAATTCCATCACAACCACTAGCTTTACTCGTAATGATGCTTCTTAAGGCCCTCTTGACCTCACATTTCAGGATGTCTAGCTCTAGGTGAGTGCTCACACCATCGTGGTTATCTGGATCATTAATATCCTTTTTGTATAGTTCTTCTATATATTCTTTCAACCTCTTCTTAATATATTCTGCTTCTCTTAGGTCCATGATATTTCTGTCTTTTATTTGGCCCATATTTGCATGAAGCAATCCTTCCCTGCCTCTAATTTTTTTGAGCAGATCTCTGGTCTTTCCCATTCTGTTGTTTTCCTCTATATCTTTGCACTGATCACTTAGGAAGGCTTTTCTAAAATCCCTTCTTGCTAGCTTTGGAACTCTGCATTCAAATTTGTATGTGTTTCTTTCCCCTCTTGCCTTTTGCTTCTCTTCTTTTCTAAGTTATTTCTAAAGCATCATCAGACAACCTTTTTGCCTTTTTGCATTTCATTTTATCGGGGATGTTTTTGATTAGGTATGTATAGATCAAAAAACGAAGATTACTGCATCCACTTCCATTATTTCATGGAAAATACATGGAGAAACAATGAATGCAGTGACAGAGTTTATTTACCTGGGCTCCAAAATAACTGCAGATAGTGACTGCAGCTGTGGGAAAACAAACAAAACAAAACAAAACAACACTTGGTCCTTGGAAGAAAAGCTATGAAAAAACTTGACAGAATACTAAAAAGCATAGACATAACTTTACCAAGAAAGATCTGTACAATCAAACCTATGGATTTTCCAGAGGTCATGAGTGGATGTGAGAGTTGGACCATAAAGAAAGCTGAGCACTAAAAAATTGATGCTTTGGAACTGTGTGCTGGACAAGCCTCTTGAGAGTCCCTTGGACTGCAAGGAGATCCAACCAGTCCATCTTAAAGGAAATCAGTCCTGAATATTCATTGGACTGAATCTGAAGCTGAACCTCTATTATTTTGGCCAATTGATGGGTAGAACTGACTTATTACAAAAGACCCTGATGGTGGGAAAGATTAAAAGCAGGATGCAAAGGGGAAGACAGAAGACGAAATCATTGGGTGGCATCTTCAACTTGATGAACATGAGTTTGAGCAAGCTCTAGAAGTTGGCGATGGACAGGGAAGCCTGGCATGCTGCACCCCATGATATAGCAAATACTGGACATGACTGAGAGATTGAACTGAACTGATGTACTGAGGACAATCAGGGAGCAGGCAGAAGTTTTTTAAGGAAGGAGGAAGGAACAAGTCCTGGATAACTGACAATTTTGGGTCAGCAGGCCATTTCAAGCTGGAGAAGCTGTAGGGAAGCAATTCTATGCCAGGTGGAAAAAATGGTAAGAGAAAGGCAGGGGCGGCTGTGCTGGGATTTCCCAGAGGACCAGATCCCACTTCTATTAAACTTTATCAATGTTCAATATTTTTAGGTGATTGGAAATATGAGTTTTGTTTTGGAAGTGGTAGAACAATATTCATTAGGACTGATGATGGAGATGAAGTTCCAGCACTTAGGCCAATGATGTCAAGACCCAGCTCTTTGGAAGAGACCCTGACGCTGGGAAAGATTGTGGGCAGAAGGAGACAGATGAGAGTATGAGATGGCATCACCTATTCAAAGGACATGAGTTTGAGGAAACTACAAGAAACAGTAAAAGCCAAGGAGGCCTGTTTTGTTGCCGAACATGTAATCACAAAGAGTCAGACATGGCTTAGCAACTGAATGATACCAATGAGGACACAGGGTCCAGTGAAGGCTCTGGTCCTGGTTGGAGTGGAGAAAGATTCAGTTGGAAGGGGAGGCTTTCCATCCTCTGGTGCAGGTCCTTGAATCCAAGGCAAGGAGCACAAGATTTTAAATGTGTTACCGAAAATTGTTCCCTAAAAAAACAAAATACTGTTTTCTGCAGGAGAGAGAGCTTTGACTAAGCTTGTTCTCTAGATTTTACTGAGGGATGTCGAAGGGATCTGGAGTGGGCTGAGTCTGCAAAAACCAGGTGACTGGCTGCTAGAGGGCGAGGCTTGTGGTAAACATCTGGCACTAGGTGCAAAACGGATCCAGAAAAAGTGTCCCTTCTGGAGTGTACATGCTAATATAACAAATTGTTTCAGAAGATCACTTCAAAGTTGTTTTGGGGCAAGCAAGAAATGAATGGGTGGTTTGTTTTTGCCAATTCCTGTGGGTAGTTAGATGATGAAATGTCTGGTTACTTCACTGCATGGTTGGAATCATACTTGGGAAAGAAAATTAGATCAAGTCCACACATATATGGTCATTAAACAGCAGGCATAGGGAGGTTTCTAAGGCAACTGTAGGTAATTTAAACATGAGGGGCCAAATGGAGACAGTTACATTTAACAGGCTGAGATTGGCCTCTACAGGTAGCCATAGTTGTTTCTATGACAAGTAGCCATAACAGCTACTTCTTGCTACGCTAGAGATGTGGGAAACCAAAAAGAGACCAATAGCCTTACAATTCTCCTTGCAGTGTGACTTCAGGCTAGAAGTAGTTGACAAGGAAAGGCTGACTGGTAAGCCTGGGAAGGGAGGAATCTGAGCCAGTAATGATTAGCTCTTGTTGCGGCCCAGAAAACAGAAGCATCGACTCAGTCAGAGTTCTGGGTCAGGTTCAAAGATAGATGTTATTTGGCTTGAATCAGTATTTATCCTTGCGGATGTCAGCCATAACGACTAAACAGAAGATTTCCATCTCCCCAGGTGGCAAAATAATTCATACCTTTTCCAGACTCAGGAACCTAGTAAGACCTCTCAGGGCCACTTCTTCTTAGCAGGCACACATGAATCTAGAGGTGGAATTATCATCATTGTGCCTATTGAGCAGATGAGCAAACTGAGGTTAAGGGACCTGATCAAGGTCATACAGCCAAGCACGTGAAAAGCCAAGCACAAACCCAGAGTAACAGTCCTCAAATTGTGTGTTTTTGCTCCATACCAACTGGGAGTGGTGGGTGGTGATCTGGCAACAATGCTTAGGCAGAATCAAGCAGTATTCATGCTTTAATTGAGGTAAGTCAGGAAACCCAGTAGAACATTCAGCTATGACCTAAATCAAATCCCTTATGATTTTATAGTGGAGATGAAAAATAGATTCAAGGGATTAGGTCTGGAAGCCTGAAGATCTATGGATGGAGGTTTGTAACATTGTACAGGAGGTGGTCACCTAAACCATCTCCAAGAAAAACAAATGTGAGAAAGAAAGGGGGTTACCTAAGGAGGCCTTAAAAACAGCTGAGAAAATAAGAGAAGTGAAAGGCAAAGGAGAAAGGGAAAGATATACTAAATGGAATGCAGATTTCCAGAGAATGACAAGCAGATATGCCGGAAGGCAGCATGAGAGATCCCACCCATGACATGTCACGTGGAGAGATCTGACAGGCAAGGCGAGTCAGGTCTCAAGGGGGTCCTCTGCCTGAGCATCTACCCCCCAAAACCAGAGTCTGCCTGTCTTATTTTACTGTGTTTTCCACTCTTCTGACATAACAGAGGGCCATCCCCAATCACCTTCCTCTAAAAAGAATTAACTTAGGGCTCCAGGTAACAGTCTCCTGCATATGAAAAGAATGTCTTGGTTTGAACCCCTTTGATAGCTTTCTAACTTACCTGACCAGTCTGCCAGGAGTTTTACAACTTCTGAATTGTTTACAGCCCCCCAACTGTTAGAGACACAAAGCTTAAAACATCTTAAAGATATAGAGCCTTTTTAGAGCTAATAATTAGTTTGGTGAAGGGATTCATTGGTTGAGTTAATGTTTGCCATCAGACCTCCATATCATTTATCTTTTAGGCACCTGAGAGGATATTAATCAATGTAATCAGGATGCAGAAATAAGAATATAGTAGTTTTGATGTCAGCAACACTAGACTTTTGAGTTAATTACTTTTCTCTTTGTTATAAATCACTGTACTTCTTTCATTGTTATAAATTGTTGTGTCCTTGCTATGTAAGAATAAAACTTCATTTAGCGCTTTCTGAGAGTGGCACCAGACTTTGGGAAGAACAACACAAATAAGTTCTCTGGTTGACAGACCCTTATCAGAAAAGGGCTGTAAAATGTTAATTGGCCTGCTGGCCAGAAGATGATGTAAATCACCTAAGACTTGTGTATACAGCTAGGTATGCAGAGAGAAAGCCTTGTCACAATAAGAGTCAGGGCTGCTGATGCTGCATAATTTTGTATTATCCATTGATCTCTATGTACAATCAAAAGTATAAAAGGCTCTTCTGGACAATAGAGGATGGTCCAGTCACTGAAAAGACTGGTTTCCCCGTGTCTTTTCTTACTCTATTTTCTGGCTGAATTCCCATCTGGGGCGTGGAGGCTCACCAATTCTACTTACTTGCCTTGTCTTTGAAGGCCCACGAGAGAGGGAGCCTAAGGTGGGGCACCCTCCACTATTCAAACGGGTGCCAGTGGCCTAATGTAGATGGTGCAAACCTCTTGTCCTGAGGTTTTATTAGCTTTCCCCATAAACCAAGTTATTCAGCATCTTTTCTCCACTAAATTTTCCTACTCTACTATTGTTTCCTAATCTTATATTTCTAAATAAATAAGTTTTTACTCATCTACTCTGTCTTCCCTTCGAATCACCCTGGTTCAACCAGGGCTGGACCCCGGCAGGGATATAAGAAAGTCTTCATAAGTGAACACTGTAAGAATTAGAGGAAAATAATAGAATTGTAAAGAGTATAGATATCTTCAAGCAAAGTGGAGATACCAGAGGAACACTTCATGCAAGGATGGGCACAATAAAGGCAGAAAAGTCAAAGACTTAACAGAAGCAGATGAGATTAAGAAGAGGTGGCAAGAAAGCGCAGAAGAACTGTACAAAAATGGTCACAATGACTGGGATAGGGATGATGCTTGTGTCTCTCATGTAAAGCCAGATATACTGGAGTATGAAGTCAAGTGGGCCTTAGGAAGCATCACTACAAACAATGATAGGGGAGGTGATGGAATTTAAGCTGAGCTATTTTAAAATCCTAAAGAATGAGGCTTTAAAAGTGCTGCATTCAATATGTCAGCAAATTTGGAAAATTCAGCAGTGGCCACAGTGCTGGAAAATGTCAATTTTCATTCCAATCCAAAAGAAAGGCAATTCCAATGAATGTTCAATCTATCGTGCAATTGGACTCATCTCACTTGCTAGCAAGGTAATGCTTAAAATCCTTCAAGCTAAGCTTCAACACTACATGAACTGAGAACTTCCAGATGTACAAACTGGTTTGAGGAACCAGAGATCAAATTGATATCAACCATTGGACCATAGAGAAAGCAAGGGAATCCGAGAAAACATTTCCGTCTGCTTCACTGATTATGCTAAAGCCTTTCACATAAAGGACCACCACAAACTGTGGAAAATTCTTAAGGAAATGGGAGTAACAGATCACTTTACCTGTCTCCTGAAAAGTCTGTATGTAGGTCAAAAAGCCACAGTTAGAATCATACAGGGGAAAATTGAAAGATTTAAAACTGGGAAAGAAGTGTGACAAGGTGTACATTCTCACTCTGGCTATTTAACTTCTATATAGGATACACCATTCGATATGTTGGACTGCATAAATTCCAAGCTGGAATAAAGATTGCTGGGATAAATATCAACATACACAGATAGGAAGATGAAACTGCTCTAATGGCAGAAAGCAAAGAAGAATGAAAGAGCCTCTTGATGAGGAGAGGAGATGCAAAAACTGGCTTAAAACTCAACATTCAAAACACTCTCCACAGAATTATACTTAACATTCATGGCATCCGGTCCCACTCCATCATGGCATATAGATGAGGGAAACGTGGAAACAGTGGCAAATTTTATTTTCTTGGGCTACAAAATCACAATGTACCTTGACTGCAGCCCAAAATTAAAAGACACTTGCTTCTTAGAAGGAAGAAAAGCTATGAAAAACCTGCCCAGTGTATTAAAAAGCAGAGCCTCACTTTGCTACAGAGGTCTGTAGTATCAAAGCTATGATATTTCCAGTAATCATGTACAGATGAGTGATCTGGACCATAAGAAAAGGTGAATGCCAAAGAACTGAGCTTTTGAACTGTGGTGCTTGAGAAGATTTTTGAGAGTCCCTTATACAAGAAGGAGACAAACCAGTCAATCTGAAAGGAAATCAATCTATGGGGCCTGCTGACTCAGCTGAGGCATCTACTGAGGGCCTCCAGGTGGAAAGAATGGATTCTGCCACTGCAAAAGAGCCTAACCATGGCAGCTCCAAGCAAATACTTTGTAGCTCCACCCCTGGAGGAAGCTCAGAAAGGCTGAAGGCTTTGTGTACCTTGGATTCCCTGATACATGCATTGCATTCTCCCAACAGCATTGGAGGGCAAGGAAGGAACATTCTGGGCCCTGTAGGAGGAGGATGGCTCAGGGATCCACAGGGACCAACACCTACCAGGTAGGATTGGAAAGGAAAGAGCAGGCATATGTAGCAGAGAGCTGGTGACGGGGGTGTGGGAAAAAGAGGGAACCAGCTCTGTATGAAGTAACTCACCCAACATCCCCTGAGGAAAAACCCAGTGATAAGTTCATCTGAGATGGGACAAAGAGAGTCTATTTCTTTACCCCTTATAATTCCTCCGAATGAGGAGGTGGTGGAGTTGGTGTGTCATCACAAACTCTTCCATGGCCTAGACCACCTGCCAGTCGCTATCCTTGGGGCTGCCTCTCCCCAGCTTCAGTCATGTAGTTCTGGATGAAATTAACAATCATGTGTCCTGCTGAGTCAGAGCCAAAGACCATGTGAAGCCAGTCATAAGACACCATGTCCCTGCCAGGATGGCTGATCTGGGGCTATACATGTGAACTGAGATGGGTCATTCAGAGAACACCCTTGAACTCTGATGTCTGCAATCCTTTTCCTTACTAGGAGATGCCTTCAGGATTTAAAACCCTAGGGCAGTTAGCTTGAACTTCCTCACTATGTGTAGAAGCCTTAAGGAAAAGTGTTGCCAGGCTAAGACCATCAAAGCAGACCGAAGGGAAATAGCGAGGGTAAAAGAGAATTGATGACTTCTGAATTCTTGCTTCCAGTCACTGGGATCTTTGTATTTGCTCTGATTCTTGTATCCTGGATTCCCAGAATCATTTCAATGAGTCTCTCCTTTCCTTGAAGCTAGTTGGAGTAGGGCTTCTCTCAATTTTGATTCAGACTTGGTTCTAGATACTTCCCACCCAGACACAAACAGAGGCAACATTTGCTTCAACACCATTATGAGTGAAACCCTTTATTCTTTACTGAGAATAGGGTGTACAGAACACCAAATACAGTTCACCAGCATCCTGGGCAGGTGTGCCCAAGTGTGAGTGAATGTGTTTTAGGAACAGCCTTACTGATTCCTGAACCACTCCAAGCATTTACACTGCCGGTGCCAGGCCAATCCTGTCATTTCCTTGATCAAAGACCAGGAAATGCAGCCTCAGGAAGACGTCACCCAGGACCCAGGACTCTGTAGATGTCGTCACTCTTTACTCTCTAAAGGCAGTATAGCAACCGCCTCTAGAATCCTGAGGGAGTCAGAGACACACACCAGTCAGCATGAGCCCTTATCAGTGACTCTCCCCAATATCCAGACCCAGCAAAATTATTTGTTTTATTTCCCTATTTTAGTAAGTATCAAGGGGTTTTCTGAGCAGCAGGGGATATGAGAGTTCATCCAAAACCAAAGAGGACCAAGACATGAGGTTGCCATGAGGAAGGGTGTGGAGAGTGGAGGACTGGGAGGTAGGGAAACAGAGGAATGAAACACAACAAAAACCTATTGTAGAGCATCAGAAACTACATTCAATATTCAGAGATAAACCACATGAAAAAGAATAAGAAAAAATATTTTTTATGTGTATAACTGAGTCACATTTTTGTGCAGCAGAACTTAATGCAACACAGAAGATCAGCTACACTTCAATATAATTATTTCGAAAAGAATAAGTGTGTCCATAGTTCCCCTCACTCCTTGTTTCTTTCCTTCTGACTCCTGATCCTTGTTTTCTCTGCAGAGAATGCTGGTTCTCTTCCTGAATCCCCACAATCTGTACTTTATTAAAAAAATAAATTAAAAAAATATATTTTGTATTGGAGTACAGCTGATTAACAATATTCTGAGTTTCAGGTGGACAGTAAAGGGACTCAACCGTATGTATCCGGGTATCCTCGTCCCAATGACACCCCTCCCATCCAGGCTGTCATGTAACTGAGTGGATATTCCTGTGCTACAAAGTAACTCAATGTAGGTTAATCATCTTAAATAGAGCAGTGCCCACAAAATGTTCTTGAACACTTAACTCAGAAACTCTGAGAAGCCTCCTTTGGCCCACACTCACCCTCTTTGGCCACTCCAGGCTTGTGTGGGTAATGTACTCTGGTTCCCCATCCCCACTGGTCAGTCCGTAGCCCTCATCAGCCCTAGTAAGTCCCCAGTGCCTTAGTGAAGACCAACTTGAGATGTCATTTGCATAGAATCCAGTGCACTTTTGCCTAGAACCAAGCAACACTCCATATGGTTCAATGAGTTTGTCGTTTTAAAATTCCTGAAATTCCCTCTCTTCCTCAAAGCCATCTTTGAGTCCATCAGCCTTCTCTGAGCTCTCGCAGGGAGGTGACATGAAGCCTTCATCCTGTGCCGGTCACTGTGCACCCTTCATACACATTATTATCCAACCTCCCCACCAAGGGGTCGGGTATCCCAACTGACAAAGGAGGCACCTGTCCAGAACTAGGGCAAGATGCAGGCGAGGACTAGGCTGACCATGTAATTTATCATTCAAACCAGAAAAATCTTGAGAAGGTAAGGTAGACTGTTAACTTATGCTGGGACTTCACACTTGGACTGCCCCCCACCATTCTCCTTGTAACATGGCCTATTTCAGGGACTGCTAGAGCTGAATTCCATGTTCATGCACCTAAGGGTTCAGATTGAATTGAAGCTCTTTGAGGACTGAGGACTTTAATGTTCCCCACTCCCTGACTCCCAACATGCCATATGGTGTGGTATCTCCACATTTATTTCAGGAAAATCGGTGTCCCACACAACCCTTTACTCTCAAGTGTTTGGTTTTGTGGGAGGCACTGGCCCAGCCACAGGACTCAGCAGCATCTGCAATGGTGTGACATGGCCTCCAGAGGGCACCCCCCTCCCAGTAGCGGCACAATGGTTCCTGCAAGCTCCAGTTTGAGAACCAACCCTCAGTATTGTCCCCTCACCTTGAGGATGTAGGCTCGAGCTGGCACTGGGTAGTTGATGCCATTGATGGTGAAGATAATAGAGGGCAGAGTATTGACTGCAGAATATGAAACGTAGTGCTGTTAGAGAGAGAGGTTGAGAGGTTGACTATGGAGATCCTTGTGTTTGTAGACTGGGAGTGACGCTGCGGCATGACCCTTTCTCTTGGAACCCCGTTGCTTGGCGCCAATGAGCTTTTGTATGTTATTGACCAGTCCTCTTGGGCCTTGGATATGTGATGCCCCTGTGTCCACCATGGCTGCGCAGCTGTCAGAATAAGCAATAACCTCTCTTTTCATGGTGATGCTGAGAGACAATGGAAGAAAGCAGGCATCAAGGTCACTCTGAGTCTCCTCAGAGTTGCCCCCTTCCTGACTGTCTCCTAAACAGCCCTTCATCTCTTGCCCTCTTTTCTTTGCACTCAACACAGCACCGTTCCTGACATCCTCAAATGTAGTACTTGAATACACCAGGATCTTTGTGCCTTGATACAAGCTGATCTTCCTTCCTAGAAGACTCCGCTCCCCTTTGACTAGAAAATTTCTTCTCATCTTTCAGATTCCACCTTAATTGTAATGTTTTCGGGAAGTCTTTCCCCTGGTATTTATCAGTCTCCTGTCTTGGTCACTCTCTGTAGACCCTTCCTCACGTCTACTGCTGCTGCTGCTGCTGCTAATTCACTTCAGTCGTGTCCGACTCTGTGCGACCTCATAGAGGGCAGCCCACCGGGCTCTGCCTTCCCTGGGATTTCACAGGCAGAGTACTTTAGCGGGTTGCCATTGCCTTCTCTTCTCGTGTCTAGCATGTACCAAAGTCACAATTCACTGTGTGGGTGAGTCACTTCATGTACATCTGCCTTCTTAGATGTGAGGGTGAGTTTTATTCTCTTTGCCATCTAAATTACCTGGCACACAGTGGATGCCCAATGCTTCTCTGTTCAATGAGTGAATGAAGAATGAGAAAACAATAAGAACCTCCAGAGAGCTGTAACTCATGGGGAGCAAATAATGGTTTGCCCACAGAGTGAAGATGGAGATTCGCAGGGGCAGCAGATTCTCATCGTATGGGAAGAGAGGGGCTCCTCTGAGAGAGAGTGTCCCCCAGCACTGCTCTTACAACCAGCTTAGACCCTGAGACCCTGGCCAGGAAATACATGACTAGCCCACAAAAATTCCAAAGGAGAGGTCAGCTTTTGTCTGAGGGTATCACACAGAAACCTATCAATTATGCCTCTTGTCCTAAGATCACTCCTGGATCCCACCTTCCTGATTCTCTGTTATAGCCACTTCCCCACTGTGTGCCCATGAACATGGGGTGCCTTTTTTTATTAGTTTCTTTCACATCTTAAGGCTGCAGCCAAACTCTCTCCACTGCTGGTTAGCTGCTCCCTAAGAAGACCAATTTTCCCCATTTTCTCAGTACTGTCCCTTTTTTTAAACTGACATTTATCTGTACTGTGAACTTCCTATGTCCTAGGTAGCACTGGACAGTTGGTCATCTTATCATAACTCTGTTCAGGCTGGTGAAATTCTCCCTGATCCTCTGTTCACCACATTATGGAGTCCTCTAACCATGTTCCTCACCTCTAAGGGCAGTGGGTGTAGCCCTCTTGTAGACGCACAGACCTCTCTGGACCCTTTTAGTACCCTGGTCAGAGCCATGCTCAGAAGGCCTGGGGATTATAGAACCCATGGGTTGTTTGTGTATCTATGTGTGTTTGTCTGTATGTGTTTTGTATGTGTCTCTGTGAGCGCGTGTGTTCCTCTGACTAGCTATGCATATTTTTATGTCTCTGTGTAGATTTATGTGTGTCTGCTTGTGTGTTTCCAAGTGTCTGTGTGTCTGTGTGTGTCATTGTGGGTGGTGTATATGTCTGTGTGAGTGCATGTCTGAGAATGCATTTGTGTGTGTCTGTCTGTGTCCATGTACATTAGCAGGAGCATCACTTAGGCTGACCCTCAGAGGGACAGGCTTACCGGTCTATGTGTAGAGTCCAGTCATCTGCTTGGACCAATGGTACCCATTTGAGCTCTCCCTTGTAGTAGTGGTGGTCCACCCCACCAAACATCACCACACTGCCCTCCTGCTCGTCTCTGTAGAGAGAAGTGACGGGGGGATCCTTGGAGGACAGTAATAACAGCACTGTCTGAGAGCTGTGCTGGTCCAACCATCAATGCCCTAATGATGTCCCCATGTACAGATGCAGAAATAGTGTCCAGGAGAGATAGAGATCCAGAATGAGGTCTGCTACTGTCTCATGGGTGGCACAGAGGAGGTTAGAATCTGAATCACTTGTTTGAGCTCCACCCACTATGTCTTCTGAAGATGCCCTAGACCTTCAGCAACCTGAGTGCTCAGACACCTTCAGAGGACTGGGTGCTCAAGTGTTTTGGCTTTCCCAGTGTCCACCTTGTCATTTTTCAGGAAACTCAAAGGCTTGGAGTTCTAAGGGTGTGGGTTCAGTTCACCCAGATTTGGCTCCATTGGCCTGTGACCTCCATTGTCCAAAGGGCCCCACACTCAGAAGGGACCCCACCTCTGCTCTCCCTGTCTTGAAATTCCTAATATTTCTTGAACAAGGGCATGCTTTTGTGTCCCACGCTTTCACTTCTCACTGGCTCCACAAATTGAGTAGCTGGGCCTGGGCTCTCTTTAAATGCTAATGAGGAAGGAAAGATATCCACCATTCTTCTCCTTCCTTCCTTATCAAATTCATAAGCAAATCGTAATGCTTTTTCCTCCAACTTGTTTCCTGTTGCCTTCCTTTTGCCTCCCTCATGAATCACCCCCTAGAACAAGTTACTGGTCTTGAGCCCAGGAGTAGGGTTGTGTTCCAATAAAATTTTATTAATAAAAGCCAGTGGTGAAGCCAGGTAGGGCCATGGGGCCATAGTTATCTTTGGTTATATTACTCTCTGGATACTTCTTTATCAAGTTTTCTATAATTTTTGTACAACTGAAAGCATCTTACAGCTTATTTGGAGAAAGCAAATGTCCATCTCAGACTTACTTGCTCAAGTAGAAGGCAGAAACAGCCTTAGAAATGGCACCTTCATTCTTCAGCTTGTCAAAGATGGGGATGGCTCTAGAGCAGGATTGGTTGGGGTAATTCAAGCCCAAGACACCATCAGATCTTCTGTCCTCAAACCCGTATTCGGCCACACTTAGACTGAACGGCTGGTCAGTACTTAAAAAGTCCCCAATCTGTGGGAGAGAAGTGCGTTCCCACTTACAGATACATGAAGTGGGGCTAGGACTGGGCTGGGGTGCATTGCCATTAGATCCTTAGAGAAGAATTGAGGCTGGGCTGTCTTTGGTTGCCCACAGATGGTTAGAGCAAGGTAGAAAGGGAATTCGGGTCCCATTTGAGAGAGGGTATGAATTTTAAAACATTTGTCCCTCTGAAAAATACCACGTGAGTGAGTCAAATTTGCCTTGTGGCTTCTGTCCAGGTGGGGCAACCAAGAGTCAGGCAAGGTCCCATTGGTGCCACCTTATGGACAAAACAATTGAGAGCAAGATAGCCTTCTCTTTGGCATCACTGTGACCTAATGACAGGAATGGACTGAATTCTCTGTAAAGTACTGTGGATTCTGCATCTGTCCAGGAAGACAGAAGCCGAAAACACAATCTTGCTTGCAGGATTCTATAAAATTACTCCCTGGGGAATTAACTTTTGGGGATATGAGTATATTTATGTGAGTATGTATGAGACAGAAAGAGAGAGAGGGGAACTACTCAAGAATTTTGGGGGAGGCAAGACATAGATTTATTAGACTTTCAAGAGTCCTCTAGAGCGAGAGAACTCGTTTATTACGCCACTTGACTTCTCAGGCTTCCAGTTTCCCACTCTGGATACCTGAAGCCCATGACTGCCCCCAAGGTACCCAGATCAATTTTATCCTGTCCCAAAACACCCCACTGCAGCTTCATTCCTGAATAGCCAGCCTAACTCCACCTTTTACCACATGTGTGCTCTCAGCAAGGCCCTTGCTGTATGGACCTCAGTTTCCTCATATGTCTCATGAGCTAACCAGAGTAACTGCTTTGTGGGGTTGTTGCAGAATTAAACCAGTTATCACCTGACAGTGCCTGGAACAGTCTGTGAGTATAAAAGTGGGTGCTTCTATCCCTTCTCGCTCCAAGCCAAATGAAACTTGAACTGCTCATGGGCAGAGGAGCTGCAAGTCCACACGTCAAGCCACACTCTGGGTTAGATAATTTGCTTGCTCATGTGTCACCATGGGCACTGCATCCCCAGAGACATGACCTTGTGGATAAGATGGCCAATATCTACAGGAGTTAGGCTAGGAAGGGTCCTTCCAGATGGTCCTGCATCTGTTTTGCAAGCAGTGGTCGCCTCATATCCAGTCCTGTCTCAGCATTTGTTACACTGTTACCTGAACTGTGTCATGAGCAACAACTCTTTTCATTCTCCCAGATCCATACATGATCCAGAACATCTTATTTGTAGGCCGGAAGGTGGAAGACTGACATTGTCTGAACCTAACGTGTGTAGCTGCAGACCCAAAAGATGAGTGTCATCAGTTTCCAAGGGTGGAAACAGGGCAGCAGGCTAAGTGAAAGATGGTCCGGGTAGAGGGTGTCTGTACTCACAACAGGCTGAGCTGTTGCAAAAGACAGAGGGCACCCACAAGTCAGATGAGCCTGTGTCAAAGACAACCTGGAATTCCTGAGGGGGTATTCCAATAGTGATGTTACCCACGTAGAATATCTACATGGAGAAGGAGGGAGTTTGTTAGTGCAGAACTGGCTACGCTCTATCCCCGCACTGATGACTCCCTCTGGTGTCACATATCTCTTGAGATCACTTTGTAACCACCATTCAGTTCACAGACTTTGGTCACAGAGGTATCTGTGTTTGATACATTTTTCCTGTGCTACACTCTATGCAAGATATTGACTCTATAACCAGGCGTTGAAGTGGTATCTCCTGCATGGGAAGCCCAGAGGCATAACTATGGGCCTCCAGGACTGCTGGACACCCAGGGAAGTCCTGGTGCCTTCATTTGAGAAGCTCTGTAGTCTCTTCAGACCCAGCCTTAGCACCCTCTTCTCCAGGAGGTCCTTCTTGATCAACTTCAGCCACTCCCTCTAAACTCAGACCACATCCAATCAACACCACACAGGTGACCCTTTCATTTGACATGTATTTACTCTTTGCCTATCTCTCAGGCTGGCATGGGCATTTTTGAAGACAAAATAAGCCATTTTTAATCTAAAAACAGTAAGCACTATGTTAGATTCTTATGGCCATATACAGAATACAGGTTCAGTAACTTTTTCCTGCTGCATCTGTGGAAACTGAATTCCTCTACCTGGGGATTCACGATTGGTTTGAAGTTGGTTCTACCTTTTGTAACTTCATTTGTAACTGAGGCGCTTATTTAGTTCAGAAGGAACAATCACCCTCAAACTAATGACACATGTTTGACACAGAAATGGATATTTACCTGCCACTTGGTAATGGCCAGGCCCAGTCACAAAGACCACCAGTTGAGGATGAGAGTGCTTCTCCTCTGGGTGGGGCCCCTGTTTCCCAGTGTCTCGGCCTCTGGCAGGAACCCCAACCCCACCATCCCACCTGGCACCTCCAGGTGAGCCCCATGCTAAGCTAGAGCACCAGGGAGCCCTGTGGAGCACCATCCTCCCCAAATACTCACATCTCTGATGTTTCTCAGTGGGTGAATAGTTAGATTTGAGCCATGAAAAGAAATCTGGGACAGTCTGTAAGGATGCTCCTTCAAGAAATTGTTCAGCATGTTTTTTCCACTGAGGGTTTTTCTCATGGTCTTCACTCTCCTTAGAGGTATTCTTTCACCGAGCATTTGACAAAGAAACATGTCAATGTATGACAAAACCAATACAGTATTGTGAAGTAAAATAAAATAAAAATTAAAATTAAAAAAAAAGAAAACAAAGAAGATTCTAAAATTAGCTGTATGTGTTAAGGTATAACTGTCATTTTAATGGCCCTGTGCATTTTCTAATCATTTTTATGAGGAACATTATTATCAGAATTTTATGCATATACCATGGCAAAAACATAGATTTGAATATAGGTTCTTTTCTGCCATCCTGGGTAAGCCATATGAACATGTGTGTCTCAGTCTCCCCTTCAGCAAAATGGTGGGAATGTAACAATACAAACCCTCCAGATAGGATATCTTGGGGATAAGTGAAGTGATGGATATAAGGTACCTGATAAATAGGAAGTGTCATCAATGACAGCCATTAGCATTGCTGTTGCCATCCCACACATTCCTTCTCAAAGAACCTCAGGGAAGGAGGTAGAAGGGGGACTCTTATTCTCTTTTACAAGGGAGAAATTTGAAATGCAAGAGGTTTCTGAGTTGGGTGTTGTCACACTGCTTGTCAGATATAAGACAGTGTATCTTTCTACATGTTGAAAGAGAAGAGAGAGTTGAAAGAATAATCCAAGATATAGGGAACATGAAGGGAAATTCAGAGGCTTGAGAAGGAAGGACAAGTCAAATGAAAAATTAAAAGCAAGCAACACAAAGAGAAATAGACTGCCAGTGACCTCCAAAGAGATGGAGAGATAAATGACAGTGATACAGAGATGCAGACATAGACATATACACACTGAAAAAGGGGTAAAAGAGGACATGTTCAATAAAATGTAGAAAAGTGCTATTCCACAGGACCACATCAACATCTGTATTGACTGTGCACTGAACAGTTGCAAGGAGTTGCATTTTCAACCCCAAGTGTTGTGCAACTCAAATCTACACCAAGACCTTGGCATCCACAGTTCCTATAGGAAGTTACTTATTAATAAATAAGAGTTGAAGTTTAAGACTCTTATGGAAATATTCCTTTCCCTTCTAAACCTGATGGGTGGAAGAATAATTGGATGAAAAGAAAAATCCGAGAAAGGAATATGATGTGACATACGGTGCCCATACTTACTTGACTATGCACTCTGAGAAGGCCATCAGCCCGAGAAGCACAAGCCAATTCATGCTTCTTTACTGGCTCCAAGTACTCAGGGAAGTTTAGGTTCTTAGCATGTAGTGGTGACCGGGAGCCCCTAGTTATATATGCTCTGACATGCCCTAGTTTTTTCCCATCAGGCCACTAAAAGATCTGGGAAAAAAACAAAACAAAACAAAACACAAAGGTCTTGATAAAAACTTTGCCTTCATTAGTGTCCTTGGCAAATGGACTTTGAAGCTCTTCAGAATACAGAGAATTAAACTGTAATCTCTTCCTTGAATCTTGGCTGGAAAATCAAACTGATCTGCATGGATATCTAAGAAGACAGAAAACCTTGCCTAGTTGGAGAAAAAACTGCTAAGAACATTATGAAAATGGAATAATAGGGGCCATGCTCGATACGCATGGTTTCATGTCATCTTCCTAGCCACTTCATGAGATATGCATCGCTGTGTTCACTGGTGAGGCATTGCTAGGATGATAAGTTGTCAAATGGCAAAGTGAAGACTTCAGGGACAGCCCAGGGACATACAACTGGCTTTAGGTAGTGGGTCTAATGGCAGACATAGGGGCACCTATGATGCCAGGCTGCAACAAAGATTTAGGGCAGAGCAGTACTTCAATTGCATGGTTTCTGTATTGGAAGAAATGTCAGATGCATCCACAAGATATTTTCTATCATTCAACAACTGTACAAGTAAGAACTGTGTGCTTGGTTCTGGGTTAAAGGCTTCAAAGTCAAAGTTGATTAAGACAAAAGTAGTCTTCATCTTAAGAGAGCTAGAAGTCTAGTTCTCACAAACTCATTGCCCCAGGAGCCAGGAGATATGATACTAGGACTAGGTGGCCATGTTGGAATCTGGGCAGCACAGGCCTTATTTCTGTTAGGAGCCTTTCCTCCACTTCATCCATGCTCAAAAAGCAGGCCAGTTGGCCATGTTTTTAAGAGAATCAGAAGTTTGGATATTTATGTACAATCTGTTGATTTTAATGTTAGCAACTAATTTTATTTTCCTGAAAAAAAAAGTGGGAACAAAATCTCCACAGTGGTGTGCTGGAATCAGCCTTCAGTCTGTGCAGTTTTTTGTTTCTGGCCTAGATTTGGGAGTGCAGTGGGGACAGAGAGGAATTTAATTCACGTTGGTTGATTTTATTTTATTTTTTTTTAATTTGTTTTTACTTTATTTTACTTTACAATACTGAATTGGTTTTGCCATACATTCATGTGAATCTGCCACGGGTGTATACGAGCTCCCAATCCTGAATCCCCTCCCACCTCCTACCCCATATCATCTCTTTGGATCATCCCCGTGCACCAGCCCCAAGCATCCTGCATCCTGTATCGAACATAGACTGGCGCTTCGTTTCTTACATGATAGTGTACATGTTTCAGTGCCATTCTCCCAAATCATCCCACTCTCTCCCTCTCCCACAGAGTCCAAAAGTCCGTTCTATACATCTGTGTCTCTTTTGCTCTCTCACATACAGGGTCATCATGACCATCTTTCTAAATTCCATATATATGTGTCAGTATACTATAGTGGTGTTTTTCTTTCTGGCCTACTTCACTCTGTATAATTGGCTCCAGTTTCATCCATCTCATTAGAACTGATTCAAATTTATTCTGTTTAATTGCTGAGTAATACTCCATTGTGTATATGTACCACAGCTTTCTTATCCATTCATCTGCTGATGGACATCTAGGTTGTTTCCATGTCCTGGCTATTATAAACAGTGCTGCAATGAACACTGGGGTACATGTGCCTCTTTCTATTCTGGTTTCCTCAGTGTGTATGCCCAGCAGTGGGATTGCTGGGTCATAAGGCAGTTCTATTTACAATTTTTTAAGGAATCTCTACACTGTTCTCCATAGTGGCTGTACTAGTTTGCATTCCCACCAACAGTGTAAGAGGGTTCCCTTTTCTCCACATCCTCTCCAGCATTTATTGCTTGTAGACTTTTGGATCGCAGCCATTCTGGCTGGTGTGAAATGGTACCTCATTGTGGTCTTGATTTGCATTTCTCTGATAATGAGTGATGTTGAGCATCTTTTCATGTGTTTGTTAGCCACCTGTATGTCTTCTTTGGAGAAACAGAGACTGAATGCATACTAAACATGCTGACTCATTGGAAAAGATCCTCATATTAGGAAAAATTGAAGGCAAGAGGAGAAGCGGAAGACAGATGATGAGATGGTTGAATAGCGTCACCAAGTCAATGGACATGAGCTTGAGACTGCTCCGGGAGTTGGTGATGGATAGGAAAGCCTGGCATGTTGTAGTCTATGGCATTGCAAAGAAACAGACACAACTGAAGGACTGGACTGAACTGAACAAATTGAGAAGAAAGAATAAGAAATCTAATTGCATCAAGTTGTTGACTAGCTACATATAACAACACATTACTTAAGTGGCTTTAAAATTCAGACTTATGACTCTACATTCAGAGTGGAATATCTTCTAAGGAAAAACAAAAATCCTGCCCATCAAAACAAAAGCAAAGAAAATCAAAAGGAAAAAAGGAGATAAATCTGACACTATATTCATCAACTTCAGTTCAGTTCAGTTGCTCAGTCATGTTCAACTCTTGTGAGCCCATGAACTGCAGCACACAAGGCCTCCTTGTCCATCACCAACCTGGAGCCCACACATATGCATGTCCCTTGAGTTGGTGATGCCATCCAGCTGTCTCATCCTCTGTCATCCCCTTCTCCTCCTGCCCTCAATCTTTCCCAACATCAGGGCCTTTTCAAATTAGTCCACTCTTTGCATCAGGTGGCCAAGTATTGGAGTTTCAGCTTCAGCATCAGTCCTTCCAGTGAACATTCAGGAATGATTTCCTTTAGGATGGACTGGTTGCATCTTCTTGCAGTCCAAGGGACACTCAGGAGTCTTCTCCAACACCACAGTTCAAAAGCATCAATTCTTCGGGGCTCACCTTTCTTTACAGTCCAACTCTCACATCTATACATGACCATTGGAAGAACCATAGCCTTGACTACACGGACCTTTGTTGACATAGTAATGTCTCTGCTTTTCAATATGCTGTCTAGATTGGCCTCAACTTTCCTTCCAAGGTGTAAACATATTTTAGTTTCATGGCTGCAATCACCATCTGCAGATTTTGAGCCCAGAAAAATGAGGTCCACCACTGTCTCCACTGTTTCCCCATCTATTGCCCATGAAGTGATGGGACCACATGCCATGATCTTAGTTTTTTAAATTTTGAGCTTTAAGCCAACTTTTAACTCTCCTCTTTCACCTTCACCAAGAGGTATTTTATTCTCCACTTTCTGCAATAGGGTGGTGTCATCTGCATATTTGAGGCTATTGATATTTCTCCCGGCAATCTTGATTCCAGCCTGTGCCTCCTCCAGCCCAGCATTTTCATGAGGTAGTCTGCATAGAAACTAAATAAGCATCGTGACAATATAAAGCCTTGACGTACTTCTTTCCTGTTTGGAACCAGTCTGTTGTTCCATGTCCAGTTCTAACTGCTGCTTCCTGACCTACATACAGGTTTCTCAAGAGGCAATTCAGGAGGTCTGGTATCCCCATCACTTTCAGAATTTTCCACATTTTATTGTGATCCACACAAAGTCTTTGGCATAATCAGTAGAGCAGAAGTAGGTTTTGTTCTGGAATTTATTGCTTTTTTGATAATCCATCAGATGTTGGCAATATGATCTTTGGTTCCTCTGCCTTTTCTACAACCAGCTTGATCATCTGGAAGTTCACGGTTCATGGATTGCTGAAGCCTGGCTTGGAGAATTTTGAGCATTACCTTACTAGCGTGTGAGATGAGTGCAATTGTGCAGTAGTTTGAGCATTCTTTGGCATTGCCTTTCTTTGTGATTGGAATGAAACTCAGCTTTTCCAGTCTCTAGTTGTGTTTAATTCTATCATCTTGCTCTTTGTCATCAGTTTGTCCCATGTACTTTCTTTCAATGTCTCTTTTTATCTCTGACTTCTTTGCAACTGAGTAGGTTTTTGGATTCCCTTTTATATCCTTTGTCACTTTATTCACTGTAACTGTTTTTTAAGTAGTTTTAAGATCCATGGTATGCATCTTTAACTTGCCAGTCTATCATTATTAATTATGATAATTATTGAATTATTTATTAATTTATCATTTCTTTGTCTGTACTGGGTCTTAGTGTGGCATGCAGAATCTTTCTTGTGGTAGGGACTCTCTATTTGAGGAGTTCAGTACTTGCAGCATGTAAACTCTATTTGAGACATGCAGGCATAATTGCTCAGTGGCATGTGGCATCTTAGTTCTCTGGCAAAGGAACAAATCTTTGCCATTTGCAAATGCTTTGCATTGCAAAGCAGATCCTTAACCACTGGACCACCAAGGAAGTCCTTATATTTACCTTTTAATACATATTACATGTTTATCATTTTGGATACTGTTCATTCCCCCTTTAGATCCAGATTTTCACTTCATTTTAAATTCCTTCTGACTTGATATCTTTTAAAAAACATTTATTACATTGGTCTGTTGGTGGTGATGTAATCTTGTAGTTGTTGTCTGTCTGAAAAAGTATTCTATCTTGTTTTTGATATGTAATTTTCTTGTGTATAGAATTCCGAGTAAATTATATTTCTCTTGCAATTAAGATGTGGTGCCAGTGTCTCCTGACTAACACTGTTTTGTTTGCCTAATCTTCTGTCATCCCCACTTTTTGTTCTACTGTGTCTGTTTTCTTTCTGGTTGCAATTCTTTGGTTGATTGTCTTAAACCTTGAATTATGATGTGCCTTTGTAAATTTGTCATATTTCAGGTCCTTGAATTAATTGAATTTCTGTGTTAACGGTTTTAAAGCTTTCATCATTCCTGGAAAATTTTCAACCAGTAAATATGAAGTTGTTTGCACTATTCTCCTGTCTCTCACTTCCTGTGTGATTCTATTTACATATATTTTACCACTCTTAAAGTTACTTCAAAGGTCTCTGATGCAGAA
Source organism: Budorcas taxicolor (assembly GCF_023091745.1). NCBI lineage: Eukaryota > Metazoa > Chordata > Mammalia > Artiodactyla > Bovidae > Budorcas > Budorcas taxicolor. The sequence goes on from NC_068934.1 coordinate 38,290,028, forward strand.
TTAATTTTTCCCCAGAGTCTTTGCATTTCTATTCTACATGTCTCTGTTTAACATACTCAATATTCTTCAGTTTCATTAATATAAGGATTATTGATGTAGTAAGCATTTTAATGTCCTTGCCTGCTAATTATGTAATATATATTTTACTTGTGTTTTTACTAATTGATTTTGCCCTCATTATGGATATTTTCTTGCTTCTTTATACATCTGGATTTTTTTTAAATTTATTTATTTATCTTAATCAGAGGATAATTACCTTACAATATTGAGATGAAACTAGGACAAATACTTTCACAATTTATATGGAAAATTTAAATTGGATTGTGGATGTGGTCACTTTACATTTGGATGCTGGATATTTTTTAATTTTTACAAATTATTCCTTTCACTGTTTGCAAACACTGTTAATTTCTTGGAAACAATTGCATTTTTTGAAGGCTTGCTGTAAAGTTTTTTATACTGAGATGAAACCAGCCTTTAGACCAGGTTTACTATTCCCCAGTAGCAAGGCAATATTGTCTTCAGGGCCCTATTGATCTCATGGGAATTATGAGTAATTCTGGGGACAGTCCTAAGATGGCGGAAGAATAGGACAGGGAGAACAATTTCTCCTCAACAGATTCATCAAAAGAACGTTTGAATGCTGAGTAAATTCCACAAAACTACTTCTGAATGCAGGCAGAGGGCATCAGGCACCCAGAAAAGCAGCCCATTGTCTTTGAAAGGAGGTAGGAAAAAATATAACAGATGAAAAGAGAGACAAAAGAGGTAGGGATGGTGATCCATCCTGGGAAGGGAGTCTTAAAAAACAGAGAAGATTCCAAACACCAGGAAACACTCTCACTGGTGAGTCTGTCACAAGCCTTGAAACCTTAGAGGGCAACATAAAGTGAAGTCGCTCAGTCGTGTCTGACCCTTTGCGACCCCGTGGACTGTAGCCTATCAGGCTCCTCCGTCCATGGGATTTTCCAGGCAAGAGTGCTGGAGGGTATTGCCATTTCCTTCTCCAGGGGATCTTCCCAACCGAGGAATCGAACCTGGGTCTCCTGCATTGCAGGCAGATGCTTTGCCATCTGAGCCACAAGAAAGCCCTTAGAAGGCAACATAAGTGGGAGGAAAAAATAAATAAATAATTTAAACCCACAGATTACATGCCAAATGTAATGCCCAACTGCAAGCAGAGAAGCAGTACAGATGCCTGCATCCACCACTAGCAAGAGGGGGCTGGGCAGGGAAGTGCGGGCTGCATTGCTTAGAGTAAGGACTGGGCCTGAATGCCCTGAGTGCAACCTGAGGGAACTAACTTGAGATAGCAAACCAGACCCTGGGATAGCTACCCCAGTGAAAAGCCCTAACTAAGACACTGCCTGGCCTGCTCACATTCAAAGGCGTGAGTAGAGGTAGCCGGCTGAGGACCAGCCCATCCCCTGCCAGAGACAGGGGAGCGAGGGCAGCCAGAGCCAGAAGGGGGCAATCTTGCCCCAGACAGTCATCATCTACCAAACTGCAAGCAGCAGCTGCTGCTGCTAAGCCGCTTTAGTTGTGTCCGACTCTGTGTGATCCGTTAGACAGCAGCCCACCAGGCTTCTCTGTCCCAGGGATTCTCCAGGCAAGAATACTGTAAGCAGCCTTCGTTACTAACCAAGTCTTCTTGGGATTCTGGATGGTCAATATCCTCCTGAGAAGGTAGGCCGGTTGTACACCCAGAAAACTGAGCAGCAAGGACGGGAGAGGCAATAAGTAGGAGTGACTGTGCTCACCAAACACCTGATCCCCTGAGCGGCTCGGACCTGGGAAGGGCACAAAACGCAGGCCCAACTGGGTCTACACCTTTGAGGAGTACCCAAGTACCTGAAATTAAGTGTCTTAGACCTGGGAAGTGCATGCAACGCAGGGCCCACCTCAGACAGTTCCCGGCAGAGTAACCTGGAGTCTGAACAGTGTACACTGGGAAAGCACACACACCTTGAGCAGGGGCAAACCCAGTGTGCCTGAGACACTGGGAGCATTCCCCACACATGCCAGTGATATTTGTTTGCAGTGTTCCTCCCTCCCCAAAGCACGAGTGAACAAGTGAGCCTAAAAAATTGTCCACCACCACCCCCTTTAGTCAGGGCAGAAATTAGATGCTGAAGAGACCAGCAAACAGAAGAAGCCAAAACAGAGGGAACCACCCTGGAAGTGACAGGTGCAATAGATGAAAGCCCTGCAGTTAGCACCTACTACATAGGAAGGGGCCTATAGTTCTCGACAAGTATAATCTGGATCAAGAAACTATCTGAAACTGAACTGACACCACACTGCCCACAACAACACCAGAGAATGTCCTAGATATATTTTTACTACTTTCATTCTTTAAATGTATTTTTTTTTCATTTTTAAGTCCTCTACTACTCCTTTAAATTTCATTTTTTACAGCCTACTATTACTTTGAAGAAAAAAGACCCTATTTCTTAAAGCAAACTTCATATATATATATATATATATATATATATATATATATATATATCTCATAATTTTGTGTTTTGTTTTGTTTTTTATTAATATTATATTTTTGAGAATCAAACCTCTATTCTGGATTTTTAATCTTTGCTTTTGGGAATTTGTTATCAAGTTTGTACCTTTAAGAACCCAATCTTCAGTAACCATTTTCACTTGGGACCGAGATCACAGGTCTGATTGCTCTCTCCCCCTTTGGATCTCCTTTTTCTCCACCAGGTTTCCTCTATCTCCTCGCTCCTCCTTCTCTTCTTTACCCAACTCTGTGAATCTCATTGTGTGTTCCGGACTGTTGAGAACACTTAGTTCAGTTCAGTTCAGTCGCTCAGTCGTGTCCGACTTGTTGTGACCCCAGAATCGCAGCATGCCAGGCCTCCCTGTCCATCACCAACTCCCGGAGTTCACCCAGACTCACATCCATCGAGTCAGTGATGCCTTCAGTCATCTCATCCTCTGTCATCCCCTTCTCCTCCTGCCCCCTATCCCTCCCAGCATCAGAGTCTTTTCCAATGAGTCAACTCTTCTCATGAGGTGACCAAAGTACTGGAGTTTCAGCTTCAGTATCATTCCTTCCAAAGAAATCCCAGGGCTGATCTCCTTCAGAATGGACTGGTTGGATCTCCTTTCAGTCCAAGGAACTCTCAAGAGTCTTCTCCAACACCACAGTTCAAAAGCATCAATTCTTCGGTGCTCAGCCTTCTTCACAGTCCAACTCTCACATCCATATATGACTAATGGAAAAACCATAGCCTTGACTAGACGGACCTTAGTCAGCAAAGTAATGTCTCTGCTTTTGAATATACTATCTAGGTTAGTCATAACTTTTCTTCCAAGGAGTAAACGTCTTTTAATTTCATGGCTGCAGTCACCATCTGCAGTGATTTTGGAGCCCCCCAAAATAAAGTCTGACACTTTTTCCACTGTTTCCCCATCTATTTCCCATGAAGTGATGGGACCGGATGCCATGATCTTCGTTTTCTGAATGTTGAGCTTTAAGCCAAGGTTTCACTCTCCTCTTTTACTTTCTTCAAGAGGCTTTTTAGTTCCTCTTCACTTTCTGCCATAAGGGTGGTGTCATCTGCATATCTGAGGTTATTGATATTTCTCCTGGCAATCTTGATTCCAGCTTGTGTTTCTTCCAGTCCAGTGTTTCTCATGATGTACTCTGCATATAAGTTAAATAAGCAGGGTGAGAATATACAGCTGTGATATACTCTTTTCCTATTTAGAACCAGTCTGTTTGTTGTTCCATGTCCAGTTCTAACTGTTGCTTCCTGACCTGCATACAGATTTTTCAAGAGGCAGGTCAGGTGGTCTGGTATTCCCCTCTCTCAGAATTTTCCACAGTTTATTGTGATAGACACAGTCAAAGGGTTTGGGATAGTCAATAAAGCAGAAATATATGTTTTTTCTGGAACTCTTTTGCTTTTTCCATGATCCAGTGGATGCTGGCAATTTGGTCCCTTGTTCCTCTGCCTTTTCCAAAACCAGGCTGAACATCTGGAAGTTCACGGTTCATGTATTGCTGAAGCCTGGCTTGGAGAATTTTGAGCATTACTTTAATAGCGTGTGAGATGAGTGCAATTGTGCAGTAGTTTGAGCATTCTTTGGCATTGCCTTTCTTTGTGATTGGAATGAAAACTGACCTTTTCCAGTCCTGTGGCCACTGCTGAGTATTCCAAATTTGCTGGCATATTGAGTGCAGCACTATCACAGCAACATCTTTCAGGATTTGAAATAGCTCAACTGGAATTCCATCACCTCCACTAGCTTTGTTCACAGTGATGCTTTCTAAGGCCCACTTAACTTCCCATTCCAGGATGTCTGGTTTTAGGTGAGTGATCACACCATCGTGATTATCTTGGTTGTGAAGATCTTTTTCGTACCGTTCTGTGTTCTTGCCACCTCTTCTTAATATCTTCTGCTTCTGTTAGGTCCAGACCATTTCTGTCCTTTATCGAGCCCAGCGTTGCATGAAATATTCCCTTGGTATCTCTAATTTTCTTGAAGAGATCTCTAGTCTTTCCCATTCTGTTGTTTTCCTCTATTTCTTTGCATTGATCGCTCCAGAAGGCTTTTTTATCTCTTCTTGTTATTCTTTGGAACTCTGCATTCAGATGCTTATATCTTTCCTTTTCTCCTTTTTTTCCTTTTCCACTTCTCTTCTTTTCACAGCTATTTGTAAGGCCTCCCCAGACAGCCATTTTGCTTTTTTGCATTTCTTTTCCATGGGGATGGTCTTGATCCCTGTCTCCTGTACAATGTCATGAACCTCATTCCATAGTTCATCAGGCACTCTATCTATCAGATCTAGACCCTTAAATCTATTTCTCACTTCCACTGTATAATCATAAGGGATTTGATTTAGGTCATACCTGAATGGTCTAGCGGTTTCCCCTACTTTCTTCAATTTGAGTCTGAATGTGGCAATCAGGAGTTCATGATCTGAGTCACAGTCAGCTCCTGGTCTTGTTTTTGTGGACTGTATAGAGCTTCTCCATCTTTGGCTGCAAAGAATATAATCAATCTGATTTTGGTGTTGACCATCTGATGATGTCCATGTGTAGAATCTTCTCTTGTGTTGTTGGAAGAGGGTGTTTTCTATGACCAGTACATTTTCTTGGCAAAACTCTATTAATCTTTGCCTTGCTTCATTCCGCATTCCAAGGTCAAATTTGCCTGTTACTCCAGGTGTTTCTTGACTTTCTCCTTTTGCATTCCAGTCCCCTATAATGAAAAAGACATCTTTTGTTGGGTGTTAGTTCTAAAAGGTCTTGTAGGTCTTCATAGAACTGCTCAACTTCAGCTTCTTCAGCATTACTGGTTGGGTCATAGGCTTGGATTACCATGATATTGAATGGTTTGCCTTGGAAATGAACAGAGATCATTCTGTTATTTTTGAGATTGCATCCAAGTAATGCATTTCAGACTCTTTTGTTGACCATGATGGCTACTCCATTTCTTCTAAGGTATTCCTGTCCGCAGTAGTAGATATAATGGTCTTCTGAGTTAAATTCACCAATTCCCGTTCATTTTAGTTCACTGATTCCTAGAATGTCGATGTTCACCCTTGCCATCTCTTGTTTGATCACTTCCAATTTGCCTTGATTCATGGACCTGACATTCCAGGTTCCTATGCAATACTGCTCTTTACAGCATCGGATCTTGCTTCTATTCCTAGTCACATCCACAGCTGGGTATTGTTTTTGCTTTGGCTCCATCCTTTCATTCTTTCTAGAGTTATTTCTCCACTGATCTCCAGTAGCATATTGGGCACTGAATGACCTGGGGAGTTCCTCTTTCAGTATCCTATCATTTTGCCTTTTCATACTGTTCATGGTGTTCTCAAGGCAAGAATACTGAAGTGCTTTGCAGTTCCCTTCTCCAGTGGACCACATTCTATCAGACCTCACCACCATGACCCGCCCATCTTGGGTTGCCCACGGGCATGGCTTAGTTTTACTGAGTTAGACAAGGCTGTGGTCCTAGTGTGATTAGATTGACTAGTTTTCTGTGTGTGGTTTCAGTGTGTCTGCCCTCTGATGCCCTCTTGGAAAACCTACCATCTTACTTGGGTTTCTCTTAACTTGGGTGTGGGGTATCTCTTCACGGCTGTTCCAGCAAAGCTTAGCCACTGCTCCTTACCTTGGATGAGGCGTATCAACTCACCACCACCCTTCCTGACCTTCAACATGGGATAGCTCCTCTAGGCCCTCCTGTGGCAGCCACCACTCCTTGGACGTGGGGTGGCTACTGGCTGGATCTGTCTCTCTCCTTTTCATTGACCCTTTACCCCTCTGGCCACCTCTGTCTCTTTCCTCCCTCTTCTCTTCTCTGTGTAACTCTGTGAACATCTCTGAGGGTTCCAGACTGTGGAGAGCACATAGGGAAGTGAGTACAGGCCAGCTTGCTTTCTCCCCTTTTGATTTCCTCTCTTCCACTCCTGGTCACCTCTACCTCCCTTACTCTCTCTTCTTTTCTCCATATAATTCTGTGAACCTCTCTGGATGTCCCTCACTGTGGAGAAACTTTTCATCTTTAACCTAGATGTTTTATCATTGGTGCTGTATAGATGGAGAAGTCTTGAGGCTATTATAAGAATAAGACTGAAAACCAGAGGCAGGAGGCTTAACTCCAAATCCTGAGAACACCAGAGAACTCCTGAATCCAGGGAACACTAATCGATAAGAACTCATCAAACTCCTCCATACCTACACTGAAACCAAGCACCACCCAAGGGCCAACAAGTTCCAGAGAAATGCATACCATGCAAATTCTCCAGCAACACAGGAAAATAGCCCTGAGTTTCAATATACAGGCTGTCCAAAGTCACTCCAAGCCCATGGACATCTCATAACTCATTACTGGACACTTCATTGCACTACAGAGGGAAGAAATCCAGCTCCACCCACAAGAACACCAAAACAAGCTTGCCTAACCAGGAAACCTTGACAAGCCACCCATCCAACCCCACCCACAGTGAGCAAACTCCACAATAAAGAAAACTCCACAAATTGCCAGAATCCAGAAAGGCAACGACAAACACAGCAATATAAACAAGAAGAAGAGGCTGACAAATACCTAGCAGGTAAAGGAACGGAATAAATGTCCACCAAACCAAACAAAAGAGGAAGAGATAGGGAATATACCTGATAAAGAATTCAAAATAATGATAGTGAAAATGATCCAAAATCTTGAAAATAATAAGGAAATCCAGATAAATAGCCTGGAGACAAGTATTGAGAAGATGCAAGAAAGGTTTAACAAAGACATAGAAGAAATTAAAAAGAGTCAATACATAATGAATAATGCAATAAATGAGATCAAAAACACTTTGGGGGGGGGACCATCAGTAGAATAATGGAGGCAGAAGTAAGGATAAGTGAGGTAGAAGTTAGAATGATAGAAATCAATGAAATAGACTTTAAAACAAAGGCTGTGAAAAGAGACAAAGAAGGACAATAAATAATGATCAAAATATCAATCCGAGAAGAAGATATAACAGTAGTAAATATAAAGGCACCCAACATAGGAGCACTGCAATATGTAAGACAAATGCTAACAAGTATGAAAGGGGAAATTAACAATAACACAATTGTCAGGATCTGCGTTAGGCATTACTGACAAATTGGACGCACAGCCCCGACACCCTCTCCTCATTCCGCAGACACGGACCTGGGATAAAGGAGTTAGGTCTTGTGATTCGGACTTGTTCTTTCCTTTCTTCCATTGAGTTGACTGGAAAGAATGTTAAGGTGCTTATTGTTCTTGAGAGAAACATGAGAAAGCACAAAGCCTTCTGCAGTTGTGCCCAGAAAATAATTTATAAAGTGACCATTGACATTTGTTCAAGGATCTTTACAAAGAATGTTCCAGGATGAGCCCATTGGCCGCAGCTTGAGGCCATGGGAAGGATTGTTTTCTGAGACCTGTTTCTGAGGGAAATATTTATGGCAAAACAAGTTTGCTGAGCTTAGGGTTTATAAATAATTAAGAATAGCTAGAAGCCTTTTTAGGAGAAAATGATCTTAAGATGCTAGGGGCAAACAGGATTTAGAAAGATAGGAAATAAACTGAGGAATGTGGAATGAGTTACAATGTAATCACAAGTTAAGTATAGGACACAGAAGAGAAAGTAGATAACAGATAGTAAAGCAGATTCTGACATATTGAGTGCAGCACTTTCACAGCATCATCTTTCAGGATTTGAAACAGCTCAACTGGAATTCAATCACCTCCACTAGCTTTGTTCACAGTGATGCTTTCTAAGGCTCACTTGACTTCACACTCCAAGATGTCTTGCTCTAGATTAATGATGACATCATCATGATTATCTGGGTCATGAAGATCTTTTTTGTACAGTTCTTCTGTGTATTCTTGCCACCTCTTCTTAATATCTTCTGCTTCTGTTAGGTCCAGACCATTTCTGTCCTTTATCGAGCCCAGCGTTGCATGAAATGTTCCCTTGGTATCTCTAATTTTCTTGAAGAGATCTCTAGTCTTTCCCATTCTGTTTTCCTCTATTTCTTTGCATTGATCGCTCCAGAAGGCTTTTTTATCTCCTCTTGCTATTCTTTGGAACTCTGCATTCAGATGCTTATATCTTTCCTTTTTTCTGTTGCTTTTCGCCTCTCTTCTTTTCACAGCTATTTGTAAGGCCTCCCCAGACAGCCATTTTGCTTTTTTGCATTTCTTTTCCATGGGGATGGTCTTGATCCCTGTCTCCTGTACAATGTCATGAACCTCATTCCATAGTTCATCAGGCACTCTATCTATCAGATCTAGACCCTTAAATCTATTTCTCACTTCCACTGTATAATCATAAGGGATTTGATTTAGGTCATACCTGAATGGTCTAGCGGTTTCCCCTACTTTCTTCAATTTGAGTCTGAATTTGGTAATAAGGAGTTCATGATCTGAGCCACAGTCAGCTCCTGGTCTTGTTTTTGTGGACTGTATAGAGCTTCTCCATCTTTGGCTGCAAAGAATATAATCAATCTGATTTTGGTGTTGACCATCTGATGATGTCCATGTGTAGAATCTTGTGTTGTTGGAAGAGCATGTTTGCTATGACCAGTACATTTTCTTGGCAAAACTCTATTAGTCTTTTCCCTGCCTCATTCCACAATCCAAGGTCAAATTTGCCTGTTACTCCAGGTGTTTCTTGACTTTCTCCTTTTGCATTCCAGTCCCCTATAATTTAGAGGACATCTCTTTTGCATGTTAGTTCTAAAAGGTCTTGTAGGTCTTCATAAAACCGTTCAACTTCAGCTTCTTCAGCATTACTGGTCGGGTCATAGACTTGGATTACCATGATATTGAATGGTTTGCCTTGGAGACAAACAGCGATCATTCTGTCGTTTTTGAGATTGCATCCAAGTAATGCATTTCAGACTCTTTTGTTGACCATGATGGCTACTCCATTTCTTCTGAGGCATTCTTGCCCGCAGTAGTAGATGTAATGTTCATCTGAGTTAAATTCACCCACTGCAGTCCATTTTAGTTCACTGATTCCTTGAATGTCAACGTTCACTCTTGCCATCTCTTGTTTGATCACTTCCAATTTGCCTTTATTCATGGACCTGACATTCCAGGTTCCTATGCAATATTGCTCTTTACAGCATCGAATCTTGCTTCTATCACCAGTCACATCCACAGCTGGGTATTGTTTTTGCTTTGGCTCCATCCCTTCATTCTTTCTAGAGTTATTTCTCCACTGATCTCCAGTAGCATATTGGGCACCTAATGACCTGGGGAGTTCCTCTTTTGGTATCCTATCATTTTACCTTTTCATACTATTCATGGGGTTCTCAAGGCAAGAATACTGAAGTGGCTTGCCATTCCCTTCTCCAGTGGACCACATTCTGTCAGGCCTCTCCACCATGACCCTCCCGTCTTGGGTTGCCCCGCAGGCATGGCCTGGTTTCATTGAGTTAGACAAGGCTGTGGTCCTAGTGTGATTAGATTAACTAGTTTTCTGTGAAGGTGGTTTCAGTGTGTCTGCCCTTTGATGCCCTCTTGCAACACCTACCATCTTACTTGAGTTTCTCTTACCTTGGTCATGGGGTATCTCTTCACAGCTGCTCCAGCAATGCACAGCCGCTGCTCCTTACCTTGGACAAGGGGCATCTCCTTACCGCTGCCATTCCTGATCTTCAACGTGGGATAGCTCCTCTAGGCCCTCCTGTGCCTGTGCAGCCACCGCTCCTCGGGTTGCGCCTCCCAGACGCAGGCCCTGGCCTTGGGCATGGGTGGCTCTTCCTTGCTGCTGCCCCTGGCCTCGGGCTGAGGGTGGCTACTCAGGGTCACCACCCCTGGCCTCAGGTGCAGGGTGGCTTCTCCCGGTCTCCCCTGATCTTAGACTCAGGGTGTCTCCTCCCGGCCGCCACTGAACTCGGATGTGGGGTAACTCCTCTCGGCCACCACCCCAACCTCAGACGCAGGGTAGCTCCTCCTGGCCGCCGCCCCTGACCTCGGACGCAGGGTAGCTCCTCTCAACCGTTCCTGAGCCATTGCAGCCTGGCACACTAGGCCACTGCCCCTAACCTCAAATGCAGGGTAGCTTCTCTCAGCGCTGGCTGGCAGCCACCTGTGCTTAAGTGCGCCAGCTGGCAGCCACCTGCACTTAAGTGCGCCAGCTGGCAGCCGCCTGCGCTTAAGTGCGCCGGCACACTGTTTCAAATTCTGAAGATGATGCTGTGAAAGTGCTGCACTCAATATGCCAGCAAATGTGGAAAACTCAGCAGTGGCCACAGGACTGGAAAAGGTCAGTTTTCTTTCCAATTCCAAAGAAAGGCAATGCAAAAGAATGCTCAAACTACTGCACAATTGCACTCATCTCACATACTAGTAAAGTAATGCTCAAAATTCTCCAAGCCAGACTTCAGCAATACATGAACCGTGAACTCCCTGATGTTCATGCTGGTTTTAGAAAAGGCAGAGGAACCAGAGATCAAATTGCCAACATCCGCTGGATCATGGAAAAAGCAAGAGAGTTCCAGAAAATCATCTATTTCTGTTTTATTGACTATCTCAAAGCCTTTGACTGTGTCTATCACAAAAAACTGTGGAAAATTCTGAAAGAGATGGGAATACCAGACCACCTAACCTGCCTCTTGAGAAACTGTATGCAGGTCAGGAAGCAACAGTTAGAACTGGCCATGGAACAACAGACTGGTTCCAAACAGGAAACGGAGTACATCAAGGCTGTATATTGTTACCCTGTTTATCAGGAGAAATGCTGGACTGGAAGAAACACAAGCTGAAATCAAGATTGCTGGGGAAAATATCAATAACCTCAGATATGCATATGACACCACCCTTATGGCAGAAAGTGAAGAGGAACTAAAAAGCCTCTTGATGAAAGTGAAAGAGGAGAGCAAAAAAGTTGGCTTAAAGCTCAACATTCAGAAAACAAAGAACATGGCATCTGGTCCCATCACTTCATGGGAAATAGATGGGGAAACAGTAGAAACAGTGTCAGACTTTATTTTTTGGGGCTCCAAAATCACTGCAGATGGGGACTGCAGCCATGAAATTAAAAAGTGCTTACTCCTTGGAGGGAAAGTTATGAGCAACCTAGACAGTATATTCAAAAGCAGAGACATTACTTTGCAGACTAAGGTCCATCTATTCAAGGCTATGGTTTTTCCTGTGGTCATGTATGGATGTGAGAGTTGGACTGTGAAGAAGTCTGATCGCCAAAGAATTGATGCTTTTGAACTGTGGAGTTGGAGAAGACTCTTGAGAGTCCCTTGGACTGCAAGGAGATCCAACCAGTCCATTCTGAAGGAGATCAGCCCTGGGATTTCTTTGGAGGGAATGATGCTAAAGCTGAAACTCCAGTACTTTGGCCACCTCATGTGAAGATTTGACTCGTTGGAAAAGACTCTGATGCTGGGAGGGATTGGGGGCAGGAGGAGAAGGGGACGACCGAGGATGAGATGGCTGGATGGCATCACTGACTTGATGGACGTGAGTCTGAGTGAACTCCGGGAGATGGTGATGGACAGGGAGGCCTGGCATGCTGAGATTCATGGGATCGCAAAGAGGCGGACACAGTTGAGCGACTGAACTGAACTGAACTGAACTGAAAGTGGATTCTGAGAGAATCGCTGAAGCAGGAACTCTGTTTGTAGGACAACAATGATTTCTGGAGACAATAAATCTGGGTGGGGGAAACTAAAAATGTCAAACCTCTGACCCAACGCTTTGGTCAGAGTATAAAAGAAAACTTGAAGTTTGAAAGAAACATATAGTTCCATACTTTGAGTCAGAGGCCACATCATCGTCTGCCAACACCGCTTACCCCTTCAGGCTGATTCCCTGGCTGCTGGTGCTGGACTCCAGCACAAAATAATAGTGGTAGACTTTAATACCACAGTCACACTTATGGCTTAATCAACTAAACTGAAAATTAACAAGGAAACACAAACTTTAGATGATACAATAGACCTTTTCGTCCTAATTGATATCTATAGGACATTTCACCCCAAAACAATGAATTTCACCTTTTTCTCAAGTGCACATGGAACCTTCTGCAAGATAGATCACATCCTGGGCCATAAATGTAGCCTTGGTAAATTCCAAAAAGAAAAAAAAAATGAAATCATTCCAAGCATCTTTTCTGACCACAATTCAGTAAGATAGATCTCAAATATAGGAGGAAAACTATTAAAAATTCCAACATATGGAGGCTGAACAACGTGCTAATGAATAACCAACAAATCACAGAAGAAATTAAAAATGAAATCAAAATATGCATAGAAATGAATGAAATTGAAAACACAACAACCCAAACCCTCTGGGACACTGTAAAAGCAACGTTGAAGGGGAAGGTTCATAGTAATATAGGCATACCTCAAGAAACAAGACAAAAGTCAAGTAAGTAACCTAACTCTACATCTAAAGCAACTAGAAATGGAAGAAATGGAGAACCCCAGTGTTAGTAGAAGGAAAGATTCTTCAAAATTCAGGCAGACATAAATGCAAAAGAAACAAAAGAGACCATAGCAAAAATCAACAAAGCGAAAACTGGTTCTTTGAGAGGATAAATAAAATTGACAGACCATTAGCCAGATTCATCAAGAAACATAGGGACAAAAATCAAATCAATAAAATTAGAAATCAAAATGGAGAGATCACAACAGACAACACAGAAATAACAACAGACAACACAGAAATACAAAGGATCATAAGAGACTACTATCAGCAATTATATGCCAATAAAATGGACAACGTGGAAGAAATGGACAAATTCTTAGAAAAACATAACTTTCCAAAACTGATCCAGGAAGAAATAGAAAATCTTAACAGACCCATCACAAGCATGGAAATTGAAACTGTAATCAGAAATTTTCCAGCAAACAAAAGCTTAGGACCAGATGGCTTCCTAGCTGAATTCTACCAAAAATTTAGAGAAGAGCTAACACCTATGCTACTCAAACTCTTCCCGAAAGTTGCAGACAAAGGTAAACTTACAAACTCATTCTATGAGGCCACCATTACCTTAATACCAACACCGACAAAGATTCCACAAGAAAAAGGAAACTACAGGCCAGTATCACCGATGAACATAGATGCAAAAAATCCTTAACAGAATCCTAGCAACCACAATTCAAAAAGACATTAAAAAAATCATATATCATGACCAAGTGGGCTTATCCCAGGGATGCAAAGATTCTTTAATATCTGCAAATCAATCAATGCAATACACCACATTAACAAATTGAAAAAGAAGAATCATATGATTATCTCAATAGATGCAGAGAAAGCCTTTGACAAAATTCAACATCCATTTATGATAAAAGCTCTCCAGAAAGCAGGAATAGAAGGAACATGCCTCAACATATTAAAAGCTACATATGACAAACCCATAGCAAACATTATCCTCAATGGTGAAAAATGGAAAGCATTTCCCCTAAAGTCATGAACAACCAAGGGGGCTTACTCTCACCACTACTATTCAACATAGTTTGGGAAGTATTGGCCAAAGCAATCAGAACAGAAAAATAAATAAAAGGAATCCAAACTGGAAAAGAAGAAGTAAAACTCTCACTGTTTGCAGAGGACATGATCCTCTACATAGAAAACCCTAAAGACTCCACCAGAAAATTATTAGGGCTAAATAACGAATATCATAAAGTTGCAGGATATAAAATCAAAACACAGAAATTCCTTGCATTCTTATACCCTAATAATGAGGAAATAAAAAGAGAAATTAAGGAAATAATTCCTTTCCCCATTGCAAGGAAAGATTAAAATACTTAGGACTATATCTACCTAAAGAAACTAAAGACCTGTATAGAGAAAACTATAAAACACTGGTGAAAGAAATCAAAGAGGACACTAACAGATGGAGAATATACCGTGTTCATGGATCAGAAAAATCAATATAGAGAAAATGAGTATACTACCCCAAAACAATTTATAGATTCAATGGAAACCTTACCAAGCTACCAATGGTATTTTTCACAGAGCTAGAACTAATAATTTCACAATTTGTATGGAAATACAAAAAACCTCAAATAGCCAAAGCAATCTTGAGAAAGAAGAATGGAACAGGCGGAATCAACCTGCCTGACTTCAGGCTCTACTACAAAGCCACAGTCATCAAGAGAGTATGGCACTGGCACAAAGACAGAAATATAGATCAGTGGAACAAAATAGAAAGCCCAGAGATAAATCCATGCACCTATGGACACCTTATCTTTGACAAAAGAGGCAAGAATATACAATGGAGAAAAGACAATCTCTTTAACAAGTGGGGTTGGGAAAACTGGCCAACCACTTGTAAAAGAATGAAACTAGAACACTTTCTAACACCATACACAAAAATGAACTCAAAATGGATTAAAGATCTAACGTACAACCAGAAACTATAAAACTGCTAGAGGAAAACATAAGCAAAACACTCTCCGACATAAATCACAACAGGATCCTCTATGACCCACCTCACAGAATATTGGAAATAAAAGCAAAAAGAAAACAAATGAAACCTAATTAAAATTGAAAGCTCCTCCACAACCAAGGAAACTATAAGCGAGGTGAAAAGACACCCCTCAGAATGGGAGAAAATAATAACAAATAAAGAAACTGACAAAGAATTAATCTCAAAAATATAGAAGCAACTCCAGCAGCTCAATCTCAGGAAAAAAAAAAAAAAGACCCAAAAAAGGGCCAAAAAACTAAACAAACATTTCTCCAAAGAAGACATACAGATGGCTAACAAACACATGAAAAGGTGCTCAACATCACTCATTATCAGATAAATGCAAATCAAACCACAATGAGGTACCATTTCACGCTATTCAGAATGGCTGCTATCCAAATGTCTACAAGCAATAAATGCTGGAGAGGGTGTGGAGAAAAGGGAACTCTCTTACACTGTTAGTGGGAATGCAAACTAGTACAGCCACTATGGAGAACAGTGTGAATATTCCTTTAAAAAGTGGAAATAGAACTGTCTTATGATCCAGCAATCCCACTACTGGGCATAATCACCCAGGAAACCAAATTGAAAGATACAGGTGCACCCCAATGTTCATTGCACCACTGTTTATAATAGCTAGGAGATGGAAGCAACCTAGATATCCATCAGCAGATGAATGGATTAGAAAGCTGTGGTACATATACACAATGGATTATTACTCAGCCATTAAAAAGAATACCTTTGAATCAGTTCTAATGAAGTGGATGAAACTGGAGCCTATTTTACAGAGTGAAGTAAGCCAGAAAGAAAAACACCAATACAGTATACAACACATATATATGAAAATTAGAAAGATGGTAATGATAACCCTGTATGTGAGACAGCAAAAGGGACACAGATATATAGAATAGTCTTTTGGACTCTGTGGGAGAGGCAGGAGGTGGGATGATTTGGGAGAATGGCATTGAAACATGTATATTATCATATGTGAAACGAATCACCAGTCCAGGTTTGATGCATGACAGGATGCTTGGGGCTGGTGTACTGGGATGACCCAGAGGGATGGAATAGGGATGGAGGTGGGAGAGGGGTTCAGGATGAGAAACACGTGTACACCTGTGATGGATTCATGTCAATGTATGGCAAACCAATACAATATTATAAAGTAATTAGCCTCCAATTAAAATAAATAAATTTATATTTAAAAATGAGTAATTTGCACACTGGTTGGTGGAGACACAATTAGACTAGGTTCAATTTGAGACTCAAGGATTGTTCCCTATAATTCAGACCAATACTATCAACTCTCTGCAGAAGGCTGGAGGGGTATCACCTGTACCTTCCTATAGTTCTCTGTATGTAGCTCTCTCTTGTGAACTCTAACTACATAGAGTCATAAATCTCTCTTCTTGGGGAGACTGTTTGTCTCTGCCTAGGTATACCTTCCATGTATGTGTTGGAAACTATTTCTAGAGTTGGGGCAATTGTAGAACTCTCCTTGCTTGCTCCCCACCTCAGGAATCCATTCTCTGCTGACAGATGTTTAATGTAAAACAATGTTCTTTCATTTGTCTTTTCTACTTTGGAGTTATTTGAGACAGGAATATAAATGTGTCCTTTACTCCTTTATGTCGATTAAAATGGAGTTCCCCCTGCAATCAGAACTCACTGAATGCTTTGTGAATGCTAGGCACTGACTTCTGTGCATGGGTGCAATCTTGATAGAGGATGTGTTGAGGCCTTAGGGAGCCACAGTCTTGCTGGAGAAACATGCCCATTAGAAATAGTATTTGCTATGTGATATGTTCAGTTCAGTTCAGTCGCTCAGTCATGTCTGACTCTTTGCAACACCATGGACTGCAGCACGCCAGGGCTCACTGTTCTTCACCAACTCCTGGAGCTTGGACAAACTCATGTCCATCAAGTTGGTGATTCCATCCAACCATCTCATCCTCTATCAACCTCTCTCTTCCTGCCTTCAATCTTGCCCAGTAACAGGGTTTTTTCTAATGTGTCAGTTCTTCACATCAGTTGGCCAAAGTATTGGAAGTTCAATTTCAGCATTGGTCCTTCCAATGAATATTCAGGATTGGTTTCCTTTAGGATGACTGGGTGGATCTCCTTGCACTCTAAGGGACTCCCAAATATCTTGTCCAACACCAGAGTTCAAAACCATCAGTTCTTCGCTCACCATTCTTCATGGTGCTACTGTCACATCTATACATGACAACTGGAAAAATCATAGCTTTTATTATACTGAACTTTTTCAGCAAAGTAATGTCTCTACTTTTAAAATATTTGTTAGGGTTTGTCATAGTTTTTTTCATGGGAGCAAGCATCTTTTAATTTCATGACTGCAGTCATCATTTACAGTGGTTTTGGAGCCCCTGAAAATAAAGTCTGTTACTGTTTCCAAAGTTTCCCCATCTATTTGCCATGAAGTGATGGGACCAAATGCCATGATCTTCATTTTCTGATTGTGAAGTTTAGACAAGATGTTTCACTCTCCTATTTCACTTTCATCAAGAGGCTCTTTAGTTCCTCTTCAATTTCTGCTCTGAGAGTGGTGTCATCTGCATATCTGAGGCTATTGATATTTCTCCCAGCAATCTTGATTCCAGCTTGTGCTTCATGCAGTTGGGCATTTCACATGATGTACTCTGCATATAAGTTAAATAAGCAAGGTGACAATATACAGCCTTTACGTACTCCATTCCCGAATTGGAACCAGTCTCTTGTTCCATGTTCAGTTCTAACTGTTGTTTCTTGACCTGCATACAGATTTCTCAGAAGGCAGGTAAGGTGGTCCGGTATTCCCATCTCTGTAAGTTTTCCACAGTTTGTTGTGATCCACATAGTCAAAGGCTTTTGCATGGTGAATAAAGCAGAAGCAGGTGTTTTTCTAGAATCCTCTTGCTTTTTCTATCATCCAACGAATGTTGGCAGTTTGATCTCTGGTTCCTCTGTCTTTTCTCAATCCAGCTTGAACATATGGAATTTCACAGTTCATGTTTTGTTGAAAACTTGCTTGGAGAAATTACTTTGGTAGTATGTGAGAAGAGTGCAACTGTGTGGTAGCTGAAAATTCTTTAAAATCACCTCTTCTGAGGATTGCAAGGAAAACGACATTTCAGTCCTGTGGTCACTGCTGAGTTTTCCACATTTGCTGGCATATTCAGTGCAGCACTTGAACAGCATCGTCTTTTAAGATCTGATATACCTCTACTGCAATGCCATCACACCCACTAGATTTGCTCTTAGTGATGCTTCTGTAGACCCATTTGACTTCACATTTTAGGATTATCTAGCTCTAGGTGAGTGATCACACCATGGTGGTTATCTGGGTCATTAATGTCTTTTTTGTGCAGTTCTTCTATGTATTCTTTCAACCTCTTAATATATTCTGCTTCTGTTTGGTCCATCCCCTGTCTCTTTTTTATTGTGCCCATCTTTGCCTGAAACATTCCCCCCCCATCTCTAATTTTCTTGAAGAGATCTCTGATATTTGCCATTCAAATGTTTTCCTCTATTTCTTTCACTGATCACTTAGGAAGGCTTTTAAAAAATCTCTTCTTTCTATTCTTTGGAACTCTGCATTCAGATGAGTATGTCTTTCTTTTCTCCTTTGTCTTTTGCTTCTCTTCTTTTCTAAGTTATTTCTAAGGCCTCCTCAGACAACCATTTTGCCTTTTTGCATTTCTTTTTGTTTGGGATGGTCTTGATGTGGTATGTGCAGATCAAAAAATGAAGATCATGGCATCCAGTTCCATCACTTCATGGCAAATACCTGGAAAAACAATGAAAACAGTGACAGGCTTTATTTTCCTGGGTTCCAAAATCACTGTACATAGTGACCACAGTTGTGAAAAAATGATGCTAGCTCCTTGGAAGAAAGGCTATGAAAAACCAAACAGCATACTAAAAAGCAGAGACATTAGTTTACCAGTAAAGTTCTGTATAGTCAAACCTATGGTTTTTACCAGAAATCGTGAGTGGATGTGAGAGTGGGACCATAAAGAAAGCCGAGTACCAAAGAATTGATGCTTTTAAACTGTGCTGTTGAATAAGACTCTTGAGAGTCCCATGGACTGCAAGGAGATTCCACCAGTCCATGCTAAAGGAAATAAGTCCTGAATATTCACTGGGAGGACTGATGCTGAAGCTGAACCTCCAATACTTTGGTCAATTGATGCCAAGAACTGACTCATGAGAAAAGACCCTGATGCAGGGAAAGATTAAAGACAGAAGGCAAAGGGGAAGACAGAAGATGAATTTGTTGGGTGGCATCACCGACCTGATGAACATGAGCCTGAGCAATCTCTGGGAGTTGATGATGGACAGGGAAACCTGTCCATCTCCTGCACCCCATGATATAGCAAAGAGTTGGACATGACTGAAAGACTGAACTAAACTAATGTATAGAGGACATCAGGGAGCAGGCAGAAGTCTTTGGGGTCCTGTCAAGCCTTTGGCCCTGGTGGGAGTGGTGAAAGATTTAGGTGGAAGGGGAGGCTTCCCATCCTCTGGTGCACGTGCTTGAACCGAAGGCAAGGAGCACATGGTTTTGAATGTGTTACCAAATATTGTTTTGTAAAAAACAAACAAACAAGCAAAAAAAACTGCTTTCTGCAGGAGAACTCTGACTGAGTCTGTTCTCTAGATTATACTGAGGGATGTGGAAGGAATCTGGAGTGGGCTGAGTCTGCAAAAATTAAGTGACCAGCTGCTGAAGGGCCAGGCTGATGGTAGACATTCTGCACTAGATGGAAAACAAATCCAGAGAAAAAGTGTCCCCTTCTGGAGTGTACATGCCAATGTATCATATTATTTAAGCAGATCAGTTCAATGGTATTTTGGGGCAAGCAAGAAATGCATGATGGGTGGTTTGCTTTTGTCAATTCCTGTGGGTAGTTAGATGACTAAATGTTTGGTTACTTCATTGCATGGTTGGAATTAAGCTTGGGAAATAAAACTACATCAGGTCTACACATATTTCGACATTAAACAGCAAGCATAGGATGGTTACTAAGGCAAATATAGATAATT
Organism: Budorcas taxicolor; assembly: GCF_023091745.1. NCBI lineage: Eukaryota > Metazoa > Chordata > Mammalia > Artiodactyla > Bovidae > Budorcas > Budorcas taxicolor. The sequence goes on from NC_068934.1 coordinate 38,310,003, forward strand.
TAAACATGAGGGGCCAAATGGGGAAAGATCCATTTAACAGGCTGAGGCTGGACTGTACAGGTTGCCATAGCTGTTGCTATGACAAGCAGCCATAACGGCTAGTTGTTGCTACGCTGGAGATGTGGGAAACTGACAAGAGACCAGGAGCCTTTACGACTCTCCTTGCAGTGTGCTTTCAGGGGAGAAGCATGGATAAGGAAAGGCTGACTGGTAGGGCTGAGGAAGGGAGTAATCTGAGACAGTAATCATTAGCTCTTGTCTGAGCCCAGAAAAGAGAAGCATTGGCTCAGAGTTCTGGGTCAGGGTTCAGAAATAGATGTCATTTGGCTTGAATCAATATTTAGCCTTGTGGATGACAGTCATTACCTCTAAACAGAAGATTTCCTTCTCCCCAGGTGCAGAATAATTCATATTTGTTCCAGACTCAGGAACACAGAAAGTTCTCTCAGGGCCACTTCCTCTTTGCGGGCACACATACAGTCTAGAAGGTGGAATTATCATCATGGTGCCCATTTTCCAGATGAGAAAACTGGGGTTAAGAGACTTGATGAAGCTCACACAGCTGAGCATGTGAAAAGACAAGCACAAACCCAGGGTAACAGTCCTCAAATTGTGTTTTTCTCCACATCCACTGGGAGTGGTGGGTGGTGATCTGGAAGCAATGCTTAGGCAGAAGCAAACAATATTCATGTTTAAATTGAAGAAAGTAAGGAAAACCACTAGAACATTCAGCTATGACCTAAATCAAATACCATATGATAATATAGTGGAGATGGAAAATAGATTCAAAGAATTAGGTCTGTTAGTCTGAAGAACTATGGAGGTTTGTAACATTGTACAGGAGGTGGTCATCAAAACCATCCTCAAGAAAAACAAATGTGAGAAGGCAAAGTGGTTGCCTGAGGAGGCCTTAAAAATAGCTGAGAAAATAAGAGAAGTGAAAGGCAAAGAAGAAAGGGAAAGATATAGCCAATAGAATGCAGACTTCCAGAGAAGAGCAAGGAGAGATAAGAAAGTCTTCATAAGTAAATAGTGCAAGAATTAGAAGAGGATAATAGAATTGTAAAGAGTATAGATCTCTTCAAGCAAAGTGGAGATACCAGGGGAACACTTCATGCAAAGATGGGCACAATAAAGGACAGAAAAGTCAAAGACCTAACAGAAGCAGATGAGATTAGAAGAGGTGGCAAGAATGCACAGAAGAACTGTACAAAAACGGTCATAAAGACTGGGATAGGGATCGTGCTTGGGTCACTCATGTAAAACCAGATATAGTGGAGTATGAAGTCAAGTGGGCCTTAGGAAGCATCACTACAAACAATGATAGCAGAGGTGATGGAACTCCAGTTGAGCTATTTAAAAATCCTAAAGAATGAGGCTGCAAAAGTGCTGCATTCAATATATCAGCAAATTTGGAAAACTCAGCAGTGGCCACAGTGCTGGGAAAGGTCAATTTTCATTCCAATCCAAAAGAAAGGCAATTCCAATGAATATTCAACCTATCATGCAATTGCACGCATCTCATTTGCTAGCAAAGTAATGCTCAAACTCCTTCAAGCTAAGCTTCAACACTACATGAATTGAGAACTTCCAGATGTACAAACTGGTTTGAAGAACCAGAGATCAAATTGACAATATCCATTGGATCATAGAGAAAGCAAGGGAATCCCAGAAAACATTTCTGTCTGCTTCACTAATTATGGTACAGCCTTTCACATAAAGGACCACAACAAATTGTGGAAAATTCTTAAGGAAATGAGAGTACCAGATCACCTTTCCTGTCTCCTGAAATGTCTGTATGTAGGTCAAAAACCGGCAGTTAGAATCATACACGGAACAACTGAAAGATTTAAAACTGGGAAAGAAGCATGACAGGGTGTACATTCTCACTCTGGTTATTTAACGTCTATATAGGAGACATAAATCCCAAGCTGGAATAAAGATTACTGGAAGAAATATCAACATCTACAGATATGAAGATGACACTGCCCTAATGTCAGAAAACAAAGAAGAACTAAAGTGCCTCTTGATGAGGAGAGGAGATGCAAAAACTGGCTTAAAACTCAACATTCACAAAAACTCTTCACAAAAATATACTCAACATTCATGGCATCCGGTCCCACCACATCATGGCATATAGATGAGGGAAACGTGGAACCAGTGGCAGATATTATTTTCTTGGGCTCCAAAATCACATTGGACCTTGACTACAGCCAAAAATTAAAAGACACTTTCTTCTTGGAAGGAAGAAAATCTATGAAAAACCTGCACAGTGTATTAAAAAGCAGAGCCTCACTTTGCTACAGAGGTCTGTAGTGTCAAAGCTACGATATTTCCAGTAATCATATATAGATGACCGATCTGGACCATAAGAAAGGGTGAATGTCAAAGAATTAAGCTTTTGAACTGTGGTGCTTGAGAAGAATCTTGAGAGTCCCTTATACAACAAGGAGATCAAACCAGTCAATCTGAAAGGAAATCAACCTGTGATGCCTGCTGACTCAGCTGAGGCATCTACTGAGGGCCTCCAGGTGGAAAGAATGGATTCTTCCACAGCAGAAGAGCCTAACCATGGCAGCTCCAAGCAAATACTTTATAGCTCCATCCCTGGAGGAGGCTCAGAAAGGCTGAAGGCTCTGTGTACCTTGGGTTCACTGATATATGCGTTGCATTCTCCTCAACAGCACTGGAGGCCAAGGAAGGGGGATTCTTGGCCCTGGAGGAGGGGGATGGCTCAGGGGTTCACTGGGACCACCACTTACCAGGTAGGACTGGAAAGGACAGAGCAGGCATATGTGGCAGAGAGCTGGTGACTGAGGTATGGGAAAAAGAGGGAAACAGCTCTGCATGAAGCACTTCACCCAACATCCCCTGGAGGAGAAGCCCAGTGATAAGTTCATCTGAGATGGGACAAAGCGTGTCTATTTCATTACCCCTTATAATTCCTCTGAATGAGGAGGTGGTGGAGTTTATGTGTCATCACAAACTCTTCCATGGCCTAGACCACCTGCCAGTTGCTATCCTTGGGGCTGCCTCTCCCCAGTTTCAGTCATATAGTTCTGGAGGATATTAACAATCATGTGTCCTGCTGAGTCAGGTCCAAAGACCATGCAAAACCAGTCAGAAGACCCCATGTCCCTGCCAGGATGCCTGATCTAGGGCTGTACATGTGAACTGAGGTGGGTGATTCAGAGAACACCCTTGAACTCTGATGTCTGCAATCCTTTTTCCTTACTAGGTGATGCCTTCAGGATTTAAAACCCTAGGGCAGGAAGCTTGAACTTCCTCACTAGGTGTAGAAGCCTTAAGTAAAATAGTTACCAGGCTAAGACCATCAAAGCAGACTGAAGGGAAATAGAGAGGGTGAAATAGAATTGATGACTTCTGAATTCTTGCTTCCAGTCACTGAGATCTTTGTATTTGCTCTAATACTTGTATCCTGGATTCCCAGAATCATTTCAATGAGTCTCCCCTTTCCTTGAAGCCAGTTGGAGTAGGGCTCCTCTCAATTTTGATTCAAACTTGGTTCTAGATCCTTCACACCGAGACACAAACAGAGGCAACATTTGTTTCAGCACCATTAAGAGGAAAACACTTTATTCTTTACTGAGAATAGGGTGTACAGAACACCAAATACAGTTCACCAGCATCCTGGGCAGGAGTGCCCAAACTGTGAGTGAGTGTGTGTTAGGAGCATCCTTACTGATTCCTGAACCACTCCAAGCATTTACACTGCCGGTGCCAGGCCAATCCTGTCATTTCCTCGATCAAAGACAGAGAAATACAGCCTCAGGAAGACGTCACCCAGAACCCAGGACTCTGTAGATGTTGTCACTCTTTTCTCTTTAAAGGCGGTATGGCAGTGGCCTAAAGAATCCTGGGGGAGTGAGAGACACACACCAGTCAGCATGAGTCCTTACCAGTGACTCCCCCCAATATCCAGACCCAGCAAAATTATTTGTTTTATTTCCCTTTTTTAGTAAGTATCAAGGGGTTTTCTCAGCAGCAGGGTATATGAGAGTTCATCCAAAACCAAAGAGGGCCAAAACATCAGGCTGTCATGAGGAAGGGTGTGGTGAGTGGAGGACTGGGAGGCGGGGAAACAGAGGAATGTAAAACAACAAAGTCCTATTGTAGAGCATCAGGAACTATATTCAGTATTCAGATAAACCAAATGAAAAAGAATAAGAAGAAAATATTTTTATATGTATAACTGAGACACATTTTTCTGCAGCAGAACTTAACACAACACAGAAGATCAGCCACACTTCAATATAATTATTTAGAGAAGAACAAGTGTGTCCATAGTTCCCCTCACTCCCTGTTTCTTTCCTTCTGACTCCTACTCCTTTATTTCTCTGCAGAGAATGCTGGTTCTCTTTCTGAATCCACACAATCTGTGCTTCATTTTTTTTTAAAAAAGCTTTATTTTGTATTGGAATATAGCTGATTAACAATATTCTGAGTTTCAGGTGGACAGTAAAGGGACTCAACCGTATGTATCCGGGTATCCTGGTCCCAAAGACACCGCTCCCATCCAGACTGTCATAAAACTGAGTGGAGTTCCTTGTGCTACAAAGTAACTCAATGTAGGTTATCCATCTTAAATAGAGCAGTGCCCACAACATGTTCTTGAACACTTAACTCAGGAAGTCTGAGAAGCCTCCTTTGGCCCACACTCACCCTCTTTGGCCAATCCAGGCTTGGATGGGTAAGGTACGCTCATTCCCCATCCCCACTGGTCAGGCTGTAACCCTCATCAGCCCTAGTAAGTCCCCAGTGCCTTAGTGCAGACCACCTTGAGATGCCACTTGCATAGAATCCAGTGCACTTTTGCCTAGAACCAAGCAACTCTCCGTATGGTTCAATGAGTTTGTCATTATGGAATTCCTGATATTCCCTCTCTTCCTCAAAGCCTTCTTTGAGCCCATCAGCCTGCTCTGAACTCTCATAGGGAGCTGACATGAAGCCTCTCCCCTGTGCCAGGGCTGAGCAGTCACTGTGCACCATTTATACACCTTATTATCCAACCTCACCACTGAAGGGTCGGGTACCCCAACTGACAAAGGAGGCTCCTGTCCAGAGCAAGGGGAAGATGCAGGCAAGGATTAGGCTGACCATGTAATTTATCATTCAAAGCAGAAAAATCTTGAAAGGGTAAGGCAGACTGTTAACTTATGCTGGGACTTCACACTTGGACTGTCCCCAGCCATTCTCCAGATAACATGGCCTATTTCAAGGACTGCTAGAGTTGAATTTCATGTTCATGCATCTAAGGGTTCAGATTGAATTGAAGCTCTTTGAGGACTGACAACCTTAGTGTTCCCCACTCCCTGACTCCCACCATACCATATACTCTCAAGTGGTTGGTTTTGTGGGAGGGACTGGTCCAGCCACAGGGCTCAACTGCATCTGCAATGGTGTGGCATGGCCTCCAGAGGACACATTTCTCCCAGCAGCAGCCCAAGGGTTCCTGCAAGCTCCAGTTTGAGAACCAACCCTTAGTATTTTCCCCTCACCTTGAGGATGTAGGCTTGAGCTGGTACTGGGTAGTTGATGCCACTGATGGTGAAGATAATAGAGGGCAGAGTATTGACCACAGAACATGAAACGTAGTGCTGTTAGAGAGAGATGGTGAGAGGTTGACTATGTAGATCCTTGTTGTGTGTGTAGACTGGGAGTGACCCTGGGGCATGACCCTTCACCTTGAAACCACATCGCTTGGCACCAATGAGCTTTTGTATGTTATCGACCAGTCTTCCTGGGCCTTGGATATGTGATGCCCCGGTGTCCACCAAGGCTGCGCAGCCATCAGAACAAGCAATAACCCCTCTTTTCATGGTGATGCTGAGAGACAATGGAAGAAAGCAGGCATCAAGGTCCCTCTGAGTCTCCCCAGAGTTGTCCCCTTCCTGACTGTCTCCTAAACAGCCCTTCATCTCTTGCCCTATTTTCCTTTGCTCTCGACACAGCACCTTTCCTGACATCATCAAATGCAGGACTTGAATACACCAGGATCTTTTGTACCTTGACACAAGCTGATCTTCCTTCCTAGAAGACTCCACTCCCCTTTGACTAGCATATTTCTTCTCATCTCCCAGATTCCAGCTTAATCGTATAGTTTTTGGAAAGTCTTTCCCCTGATGGTTATCAGTCTCCTGTCTTGGTCACTCTCTGTAGACCCTTTCTCATGTCTGCTGCTGCTGCTGCTGCTAACTCACTTGTCGTGTCCGACTCTGTGCGACCTCACAGAGAGCAGCCCACCAGGCTCTGCCATCCCTGGGATTTTCCAGGCAACGTACTTTAGTGGGTTGCCATTGCCTTCTCCTTCTCATGTCTAGCATGTACCAAAGTCACAATTCGCTATGTGGGTGAGTCACTTCATGTACATCTGCTTTCTTACAGTGAGGGCGAGTTTTATTCTCCTTGCCTCCCTAAAGTGTCTGGCACACAGTGGATGTCCAATGCGTCTCTGTTCAATGAGTGAGTGAATGAAGACCGAGTAAACAATAGGAAACCTCCAGAGAGCTAAATCTGGTGGAGAACAAATAACGGGTTGCACACAGAGTGAAGATGGAGATTCACAGGGGCAGCAATTCTCATAGTAGGGGGATAGAGGGGCTCCCAGAGGGTATCTCCCAGCACTAGTCCTACAACCAGCTCAGACCCTGAGACCCTGGCCAGGAAATACATGACTAGCACACACAAACTCCAAAGGATAAGTCAGCTTTTGTCTGACCGTATCACACAGAACCATATCAATTATGCCTCTTGTCCTCAGGTCACTCCTGGATCCCACATTCCTGATTCTCTGTTATAGGCACTCCCCCTCTGTGTGCCCATGAACATGGGGTACCTTTTTTATTAGTTGTTTTCACATCTTAAGACTGCAGCCAACCTCTCTCCACTGCTGGGTAGCTGCTCCCTAAGGAGACCAGTTTTCCCCATTTGCTCAGGACTGTCCCTGTTTTAAAATGACATTTATCTGTACTGAGAACTTCCTATGTACTAGGTAGCACTGGACAGTTGGTCATCTTATCGTAACTCTGTTCAGGCTGGTGAAATTCTCCCTGATGCTCTGTTCACCACATTATAGAGTCCTCTAACCATGCTTCCCACCTCAAAGGGCAGTGGGTGCAGCCCTCTCCCAGCAGCACAGATCTCTCTGGACTCTTTAAGATCCTGGTCAGAGACTTGCTCAGAAAGCCTGGGGATTATGAACCCGTGGGTTGTTTGTGTATCTATGTGCTTGTGAGTTTGTTTGTATGTGTGTTTGTATGTGTCTCTGTGAGTGCTTGTGTGTCTCTGACTAGCTATGCATGTTTCCATATGTCTCTGTGTAGGTTATATTTGTCTGTTTGTATGTTTTCATGTGTCTGTGTGTGTCATTGTGGGTGGTGTATATGTCTGTGTGACTGTGTGTCTGAGAATGCATTTGTGTGTGTCTGCCTGGGTACATGTACACTAGCAGGAGCATCACTTGGGCTGATGCTCAGAGGGAGAGGATTACCGGTCTACGTGTAGAGTCCAGTCACCCGCTTGAACCAAAGGTATCCAGTTGAGCTCTCCCTTGTAGTAGCGGTGGTCCACCCCACCAAACATCACCACACTGCCCTCTTGCTCGTCTCTGTAGAGAGATGTGAAGGGGGGATCCTTGGAGGACAATAACAACAGCACTGTCTGAGAGCTGTGCTGGTCCAAATATCAAGGCCCTAACGAGGTCCCCATGTACAGATACAGAAATCGAGTCCAGGAGAGATAGAGATCCAGACTGAGGTCTGTTACTGTCTCATGAGCGGCACAGAGGAGCTTAGAAGGTGAATCACTTGTTTGAGGTCCACCCACTATGTCTTCTGAAGACTCCCTGGACCTTCAGCAACCTGAGTGCTCAGACACCCTCAGAAGACAGGGTGCTGAAGTGTTTTGGCTTTCCCCGTGTCCACCTTGTCACTTTTCAGGAAAATCAAGACCTGGGAGTTCTAAGGTGTGGGTTCAGGTCACCCGGAGTTGGCTCCATTGGCCTGTGACCTACAATGTCCAAAGGGCCCCACACTCAAAAGGGACCCCACCTCTGCTCTCCCTGTCTTGAAATGCCTAATATTTCTTGAATCAGGGGTCCCACACTTTTGTGTGCCACACTTTCATTTCTCACTGGCTCCACAAATTGGGTAGCTATTCCTGGGCTCTGTTTTAAATGCTAATGAGGAAGGAAAGATATCCCCCATCCTTCTCCTTCCTTCCTTATCAAATTCATAAGCAAATCATAATGCTTTTCCTCCAACTTGTTTCCTGTTGCCTTCTTTTTGCCTCCCTCATGACTCACCCCCTAGACCAAGTTCCTTGTCTGGAGCCCAGGAATAGGGTTGTGTTCCAATAAAATTTTATTTATAAAAGCCAGTGGTGAAGCCAGCTGGGCCCTGGGGCCATAGTTATCCTTGGTTATATTACTCTCAGAATACTTCTTTATCAAGTGTTCTATAATTTTTGTGCAACTGAAAGCATCTTACAGCTAATTTGGAGAAAGGAATTGTCCATCTCAGACTTACTTGCTCAAGTAGAAGGCAAAAACAGGCTCAGAAATGGCACCTTCATTCTTCAGCTTGTCAAAGATGGGGATGGCTCTAGAGCAGGATTGGTTGGGGTAGTTCAAGCCCAAGACGCCATCAAAACTTCTGTCCCGAAACCCGTATTCTGCCGTGCTTAGACCGAATGGCTGGTCAATACTTACAAGGTCCCCAATCTGTGGGAGAAAAGAGTGTTCCCACTTACAGATATGTGAAGTGGTTTAGGATTGGGCTGGGATGCATTGCCATTAGATCCTTAGAGAAGAATTGAGGCTGGGCTCTGTCTTTGGTTGCCCACAGATGGTTAGAGCAAGGTAGAAGGAGAATTTTGATTCCATTTGAGAGAGGCTGTGAATTATAAAACATCTGCCCCGCTGAAAAACACCGCCCAAGTGAGTCAAAATGGCCTCGTGGCTTCTGTCCAGGTGGGGCAACCAGGAGTCAGGCCCGGTCACATTGGTGCCATCTTATTGTCAAAAGAATTGAGAGCAAGATAGGCCTTCTCTTTGGCATCACTGTGACCTAATGACAGGAATGGACTGAATTCTCAGTAAGGTACTGTGGATTTTACATCTGTCAGGAAGACAAAAGCCAAAAACATAATCTTGCTTGCAGGGTTCTATGAAATTACTGCCTGGGGAATTCACTTTTGGGGATATGTGTATATTTCTGTGAGTATGTATGAGAGATAAAGAGAGAGGGAAGGTACCCAAGTATTTTGGGAGAGGCAAACCATAGATTTATTAGACTCTCAAAGGTCCTCTCAAGTAAGAACTCATTTATCAGGCCCATTGACTTCTCAGGCCTCCAGTTTCCCACTCTGGATACCTGAGGCCTTGAATGGCCCCAGGGTCCCCAGATCAGTTTTATCCTGTCCCCAAACACCCCACAGCAAATTCAGTCCTGAAAAGCCAGCCTAACTCCAACTTTTATCACATGTGTGCCCTCAGCAAGGCCCTTGCTGTCTGGACCTCAGTTTCCTCATATGTCTCATGAGCTAATCAGAGTAACTGCTTTGTGGGGTTGTTGCAGAATTAAACCAGTTATCACCTGAAAGTGGCTGGAACAGTCTGTTAATAGAAAAGTGGGTGTTTTATCTCTTCTCGCTCTGAGCAGAAAGCCTTGAGCTGCTCATGGGCAGAGGAGCTGCAAGTCCACACGTCAAGCCACACTCTGGGTTAGCTAATCTGTTTGCTCATGTGTCACCATGGGCACTGCCACCCCAGAGACGTGATCCTGTGGATAAGATGGCCCATATCTATGGGAGTTAGGCTAGGTAGGGTCCTGCCAGATGGTCCTACATCTGTTTTGAAAGCAGTGGTCGCCTTATATCCAGTCCTGACTCAGCATTTGTTACACTGTTACCTGAACTGTGTCATGAGCAACAACTCCTTTCATTCTCCCAGCTCCATAGATAATCCTGAACGTCTTATTGGTAGGCCAGAAGGTGGAAGATTGACGATGTCTGAACCTAACGTGTGTAGCTGCAGACACAAGAGATGAGTGTCATCATGTGCCAAGCGTGGAAACAGGGTGGCAGGGCAAGTGAAAGATGGTCCGGGTAGGGGTTGTCTGTACTCACAACAGGCTAAGCTATTGCAATAGTCAGAGGGCACCCACAAGTCAGATGAGCCTGTGTCAAAGATAACCTGGAATTCCTGAGGGGGTGTTCCAATGGTGATGTTACCCACATAGAATATCTATATGGAGAAGGAGGGAGTGGGTTAGTGCAGAAATGGCTACCCTCTGTTCCCACACTGATGACTCCCTCTGGTGTCACATATCTCTTGAGACTACTTTCTAACCACCGTTCATTTCACAGATTGGTCACAGAGGTATCTGCATTTGATATATTTTTTCTGTGCTACATTGTATGCAAGATATTGACTCTATGAACAGGCGTTGAAGTGGTACCTCCTGCATGGGAAGAACAGAGGCATAACCACTGGGCATCCAGGACTGCTGGCCACCCAGAGAAGTCCTTGTGCCTTCATTTGGGAAGCTCTGTAGTTTCTTCAAACAAAGCCTTAGCACCCCCTTCTCAAGGAGGTCCTTCTTGATCAACTCCAGCCACTCCCTCTAAACTCAGACCACATCCAATCAACACCACACAGGTGACCCTTTCATTTGACATGTATTTACTCTTTGCCTATCTCTCAGTCTGGAATGGACATTTTTGAAGACAAAAAAAGCCCTTTTCTAATCTAGAAACAGTAAGCCCTGTGTTAGATTCGTATGGCCATACACGGAATACAGGTTCAGTAACTTTTTCCTGCTATTGTTCTTGCATCTGTGGAAGCTGAATTCCTCTACCTGGAGATTGACAATTACTTTGCAGTTGGTTCTGCCTTTTGATCACTGATGGCTCACTCTTCATCTGTAACTGAGTGGCTCACCTATTTCCTAAGGAACAATCACCCTCAAACTAATGACACATGTTTGACACAGAAATGGATATTTATTTACCTGCCACCTGGTAATTGCCAGGCCCAATCATAAAGACCAACAGTTGAGGATGAGAATGCCATCTTCTCTGGGTGGGGTCCCTGTTTTCCAATATCTCAGCCTCCTGCAGGAACCCCAACCCCAACATCCCACCTGGCACCTCCAGATGAGCCCCATGCTAGGCTAGAGCACCAGGGAGCCCTGTGGAGCACCATCCTCCCCAAATACTCACATCTCTGATGTTTCTCAGTGGGTGAATAGTTAGATTTGAACCACGAAAAGAAATCTGGGACAGTCTGTAAGCATGCTCCTTCAAGACACCGTGCAGCATGTTTTTACCACTGAGGGTTTTTCTCATGGTCTTCACTCTCCTTAGAGGTATTCTTTCATCGAACATTTGACAAAAAAACAAAAAAGATGCTACAATTAGCTGTCAGTGTTAATGTATAACTGTCATTGTAATGGACCTGTGTGTTTTCTAGTCATTTTTATGATGCACATTATTATCAGAATTTTATGCATATATCATGACAAAGACATAGATTTGAATACAGGTTCTTTTCTGCCATCTTGGGTAAGCCATATCACCATGTGTGTCTCAGTGTTCCCTTCGGCAAAATGGTGGAATGTAACAATACAAACACTCCAAATAGAATATCTTTGGGATAAGTGAAGTGATGGATATAAGGTACCTGATAAATAGGAGGTCTCAACAATGACAGCCATTAGCATTGCTGTTGGCATTCCACTCATTCCCTCTCAAAGAACCTCAAGGAAGGAGATAGAAGGGGGACTCTTATTCTATTTTACAAGGGAGAAAATTGAAATGCAAGAGGTTTCTGAGTTGGCTGTGGTCACACTGCTTGTCAGATATAAGACAGTTTATCTTTCTCCATGCTGAAAGAGAAGGGAGAGTTGAAAGTAAAATCCATGATATAGGGAACAAGGAAGGGAAATTCAGAGGCTTGAGAAGGAAGGATGAGTAATTTGAAAAATTAAAAGCAAACAACACAAAGAGAAATACACTCCCAGTGACTTCCAAAGAGATGGAGAGATAAATGACAGTGATACAGAGATGCAGACATGGGCATACACACACTGAAATAGACAGGGAAAAAGGAGGACATGTTGAACAAAATGTAGAAAAGAGCTATTCCAAAGGACAAGATCATGGTCTGCATAGACTGTGCAATGAACAGTCGCAAGGAGTTGCAACTTTAACAAGACATGACATGACTGGACCCCAAGTGTTTTGCAACCCAAATCTACACCAAGACCTTGGGATCTGCAGTTCCTATATCAAGTTACTTATAAATAAATCAGAGTTGAACTGTAACACTCTTACAGTAATATTCCTTTCCATTCTAAATCTGATGGTTGGAAGAATAATCAGATGAAAAGAAAAATCCGAGAAAGGAATATTATGTGACATACAGTCCCCATACTTACTTGACTATGCACTCTGTGAAGGCCGCCAGCCCGAGGAGCACAAGCCACTTCATGCTTCGTTTCTGGCTCCAAGTACTCAGGGATGTTTAGGTTCTTAGTGTGTAGTGGTGACCGGGAGGCCCTAGTTATATATGCTCTGACCTACCCTAGTTTTCCCCTTCAAGCCACTAAAAGATCTGAAAAAAAAAAACACAAAGGTCTTGATAAAAACTTTACCTTCATCAGTGTCCTTGGTGAATGGACTTTGAAGCTTTTCAGAATACAGAGAAATGAGCTGTGATCTCTTCCTTGAATCTTGGCTGGAAAATCAAGCTGATCTGCATGGACATCTAAGAAGACCGAAAACCTTGCCTACTTGGAGAAAAAACTGTTAACAACATCATGAACAATGGATATTAGGGGCCATGCTCGACATGTGTGGTTTCATGTCATCTTCCTAGCTACTTCGTGAGATATGCATTGCTGACTGTGAGATATGCATTGCCCTCTTCGTTGGGCATTGCTAGGATGATAAGTTGTCAAATGGCAAAGTGAAGACTTCAGGGACAGCCCAGGGACATACAACTGGGTTTAGGTAGGGGGTCTAATGGCAGACTTAGGGGCACCTATGATGCTAGGCTGCATCAAAGATTTAGGGCAGAGCAGTACTTCAATTGCATGGTTTCTATATTGGAAGAAATGTCAGACGCATCCACAAGATATTGTATATCATCCAACAACTGTACAAGGAAGAACTGTGTGCTAGGTTCTGGGTTAAAGGCTTCAAAGTCAAAGTTGATCAAGACAAAGGTAACAAAGGTAGTCTTTATCTTAAGAGAGCTAGAAGTCTAGTTCTCACAAAGTCATGGCCCCAGGAGGCAGGAGATATTATACTAGGACTAGGTGGCCATGTTGGAATCTGGGCAGCACAGGCCTTACCTCTGTTAACAGCCTTTCCTCCACTTCATCCATGCTCGAAAAGCAGGCCAGTTGGCCATGTTTTGAAGAAAATCAGAAGTTTGGATATTTATGTACAATCTACTGATTTTAACGTTAGCAACTAATTTTATTTTCCCGAAAAAAAAGTGGGAACAAAATCTCCACAGCGATGTGCTGGAATCAGCCTCCAGTCTGCATGGTTTTGTTTCTGGCCTAGAGTCAGGAGTGCAGTGGGAACAGGAATGAATTAAATTCATGTTCGTTGATTTTAAAAGAGACTGAATGCATACTAAACATGCTGATTCATTGGAAAAGACCCTGATATTAGGAAAAATTGAAGGCAAGAGGAGAAGTGGAAACCAGATGATGAGATGGTTGGATAACAACACCAAGTCGATGGACATGAGCTTGAGAAAGCTCCAGGAGTTGGTGATGGATAGGGAAGCCGTGCTTGTTGCAGTCTATGGTGTTGCAATGAGACGGACACAACTGAATTCCTGAACTGAACTGAACAAATTGAGAACAAAGAATAATAAATCTAAATGCATCAAGACGTTGACTAGCTACCTATAACAACACATTACTAAAGTGGCTTTAAAATTCAGACTTATGACTCTACATTCAGAGTGGAATATCTTCTAAGGAAAAACAAAAATCCTTCTGATCAAAACAAAACCAAAGGAAATCAAAAGAAAAAAAGGAAAGAAATCTGACACTATATTCAACAACTTCAGTTCAGTTAAGTTGCTCAGTCATGTTCAACTCTTGTGAGCCCATGAATGGCAGCACACAAGGCCTCCTTGTCCATCACCAACCCAGAGTCCACATATATTCATGTCTCTTGAGTTGGTGATGCCATCCAACCATCTCATCCTCTGTCATCCCCTTCCCCTCCTGCCCTCAATCTTTCCCAACATCAGGGCCTTTTCAAATGAGTCAGCTCTTTGCTTCAGGCGGCCAAGTATTGGAGTTTCAGATTCAGCATCAATTCTTCCAGCGAACAGTCAGGACTGATTTCCTTAGGATGACTAGTTGCATCTCCTTGCAGTCCAAGGGACACTCAAGATTATTCTCCAACACCACCGTTCAAAAGTCCAGTTCTAACTGCTGCCTCCTGACCTGCATACAGGTTTCTCAAGAGGCAATTCAGGTGATTTTGTGTTTCCATCTGTTTCAGAATTTTCCACATTTTATTGTGATCCACACAGTCAAAGACTTTGGCATAGTCGGTAAAGCAGAAGTAGGTGTTTTTCTTGAATTTCTTGCTTTTTAAATAATCCATCAGATGTTGGCAATACGATCTCTGGTTCCTCTGCCTTTTCTACAACCAGCTTGATCATCTGGAAGTTCATGATTCATGTATTGCTGAAGCCTGGCTTGGAGAATTTTTAGCATTACTTTACTAGTGTGTGAGATGCGTGCAATGTGTGGTAGTTAGAGCAATCATTGGCAGTGCCTTTCTTTGGGATTGAAATGAAAACTGACATTGTCCAGACCTGTGGACACTGCTGAGTTTTCCAAATTTGCTAGCATATTGAGTGCAGCATTTTCACAGCATCATCTTTCAGGATTTGAAATAGTTCAACTGGAATTCCATCACCTCCACTAGCTTTGTTCATAGTGATGCTTTCTAAGGCCCCTTGACTTCACATTCTAGGATGTCTGGCTCTAGATGAGTGATCACACCATCGTGATTATCTGGGTTGTGAAGATCTTTTCTGTACAGTTCCTCTGTGTATTCTTGCTACCTCTTCTTAATATCTTCTGCTTCTGTTAGGTCCATACCATTTCTGTCCTTTATTGAGCTCAGCTTTGCATGACATATTCCCTTGGTATCTCTACTTTTCTTGAAGTGATCTCTAGTGTTTCACATTCTGTTGTTTTCCTCTATTTCTTTGCATTGCTCACTACGGAGTCTTTTTTGTCTCTCCTTGCTATTCTTCAGAACTCTGCATTCAAGTGGGTAAATCTTTGCTTTTCTCCTTTGCTTTTTGCTTCACTTCTTTTCACAGCTATCTGTAAGGCCTCCTCAGACAGCCATTTGGCTTCTTTTGGTTTCTTTTCCTTGGAGATGGTCTTGATTCCTGTCTCCTGTACAATGCCATGAACCTCTATACATCGTTCATCAGGCACTCTGTCTATTAGATCTAGTCCCTTAAATCTATTTCTCACTTCCACTGTATAGTTCTAAGGGATTTGATTTAGGTCATACCTGAATGGTCTAGTGCTTTGCTCTACTTTCTTCAATTTCAGACTGAATTCGCCAATAAGGAGTTCATGATCTGAGCCACCATCAACTCCCAGTCTTGTTTTTCCTGACTATATAGAGCTTCTCCATCTTGGCTGCAAGGAATATAATCAATCAGAATTTGGTGCCAACCATCTGGTTATATCCATGTGTAGAGTCTTCTCTTGTGCTGTTGGAAGAGGGTATTTGCTATGACCAGTACGTTCTCTTGGCAGAATGCCTTTGCGCTACTTCATTTTGTACTCAAAGGCCAAATTTGCATGTTACTCCTGGTGTTTCTCGACTCCTACTTTTGCATTTCAGTCCCCTACAATGAAAATGACGTCTGTTTTAGGTGTTAGTTCTAGAAGGTCTTGTAGGTCTTCATAGAACTCTTGAACTTCAGCTTCTTCAGCCTTATTGATCAGGGTATAGACTTGGATTATCGTAGTATTGAATGGCTTGCCTTGGAAACGAATAGAGATCATACTCTCGTTTTTGAGACTGCATCCAAGTACTGCATTTCAGACTCTTCTGTTGACCGTGATGTCTACTCCGTTTCTTCTAAGGGATTCCTGCCCACAGTAGTAGATATAATGGTCATCTGAGTCAAATTGACCCATTCCAGTCCATCTAAGTTCGTTTTCCTAGAATGTCTGTGTTCACTCTTGTCATCTCCTGTTTGACCACTTTCAATCTGCCTTGATTCATGGACCTAACAATCCAGGTTCCTATGCAATATTGCTCTCTACAGTATCAAATCTTGCTTCTATCACCAGTCCCACCCACAGCTCTGTGTTGTCTTTGCTTTGGTTTGATCCCTTTATTATTTCTGGAGTAATTTCTCCATTGATCTCTAGTAGCATATTGGGCACCTATTGACCTGGGGAGTTCATCTTTCAGTGTTCTATCTTTTTGCTTATCATACTGTTCATGGGGTTCTCAAGGCAAGAATACTGAAATGATTTGCCTTTCCCTTCTCCAGTGGACCACATTCTGTCAGAACTCTCCACCGTGACCCATCCATCTAGGGTAGCCCCACATGGCATAGCTTAGTTTTACTGAGTTAGACAAGGCTGTGGTCCGTGTGCCAGATTGGCTAGTTGTCTGTGCATGTGATGTCACTCTGTCTGCCCTCTGATGCCCTCTCTCAGCGCCTACCTTCTTACTTGGATTTTTTTCACCTTGGACGTGGGGTATCACTTCACTGCTCTCCAAAAAGCACAGCCGCTGTTCTTTACCTTGGAAGTAGGGTAGCTCCTCTTGATTGCTGCCCTTGATTTAGATGTGAGGTAGTTCCTCTCTGCCACACTTCTGCGCTGCCATTGTAGCCGCCATGCATCTGCACTGCCATCACAGCTGAGGCGAGCAAAAATTCAACCACTTATTGTTCCTCATGTTGTTTCTGTTATTGTGATAGAATTGTATGTATGTTAACAGATAAAAGCAAGATGATAATTAAAACTAATGTTTTAAAGTAAGCCTTTTAGTGGCTAGGAAAAAAGGTTCACACATAATAAAGAAGGTTAATTCAAACCCTGCTGTCTTAAATTTTGAACTGAAAGCATAAGTTTGTACCAACTAATCATATTCCTTTTTATTTTAATTTTGAAGGAAAATGGGCACTTACTCCTCCAACCATTGTAAAGCCTAGAAGTAGTAACAAATTCATGACAGTGCCTATTCTGTGATCTAACATGTAGCTTCTAAGTACATTTCCCATCAGAAGATCTTAAAAAGATGGCTAATTTCAGGACTGGGTAGAGAAATGCACAAAATAATCTTGGAAATCATGAAGGACCAGAAAACTGAGGGACTTCAAAGACCAGTGAGGACTGGGCAGAATGTTTAGGAATCCAAATGAAAAGGCCAGACATCTACCAGTCTGTTGGGCAGAATGATGCTTCTGCTTCTCAACACACTGTTTATGTTTCTCATAGCTTTCCTGCCAAGAAACTAATGTCTTCTGATTTCATGGCTGCAGGCACCATCCACAGTGGTTTTAGAAGCTAAGATGAAGAAATCTGTCAGTGCTTCCACATTTTCTCCTTCTATTTGCCATGAAGGATGTGGCTGAATCCCATGATCTTCGTTTTTTAATATTGAATTTCAAGCTGGCTGAACGTGTCCAGATGTTAATAGGAAACATGTAATTTGTCACTGTGATAGACTGCTAGGACACCAACTCACCATTCTGAGCATTGAGAAAGGAAAATAATCATCAATTTTTAAGCTATTTTTGTTTCTACTAAGTATAGGTTATGTAACTACAAGCAGTTCCAGGAAAACAAGCTATACTCCCCCTTCTGGGGGTGATGAGAAAGTGATGGGGAGAGGCTATAATACAGATGAAGCCTCACTCACTGGACTGTAGCTCACCTCCTTCTGTGGACATCTGTTTCCCAGTAGACCAAGGACTGGTGCTGGTACTGACCCACTGTGCTGGTATTGTGGACTCCTGCTCTAAAACCAATAGTGGGACATCCTGTAAAACATACCACCCTGCTTCCACCCAGCTTCTGAACAAATGAATGGCATTAAAATTTGGAGAGGAATAGTCATTTAGTCCTAAAGGAGAACAGCCAAATGCAACATGTGACTACATTCTTTTAATAAACTGTGAAAAGACATCAGCTTTTTGAGCATCAGGGAAATTTGTACATGGACTGGATATAAAATGTTCATTTTTTTTTGGGGGGGGGGAAGAGCATTTTTTTCATATCCTATCATTCTACCACAGATACTCATTATGTAGATTTGGTGAAATATTCATCTTGTCCCTAAAACACTTCAGGGAAAATGAATAAGCATTCAAACAAAGAGAATGAAACGATGGTCTGTCTTGATTTAAAAACAGATAGCTGCTATGCTATGCATAGCTGCTATGGCTTGTATTGTGTCTACACTTGACTGCCAACCTGATGGTATTAGGAAGTAGGGCATTTGGGAGGTACCCAGGTTGACATGGAGTTTTGACGAGATTAGCCTCTCCTTTTTCTCTCTTATTCTCCCTCTTCTTCCTTCCCTTCTGCCACCACATGTGAGAAGATAGCAAGAAGAAAAAGACTGATGCAAGTCAAGAATGTCTTCTCTGGGACCTCAGTTGGCCACGACCTTGATGTTGCATAGTCTCCTGTCTATGACAGCCTGTGGGACCTAAGAGGATAGTTTTGTGGTTACTGATGCCAAATTATGAAATATAGGGTTCATGACACTCTTCTTTCTTATATTTGTTATGTTTGAAATTTGTTGCATAAGAGGTTTATGGAAAGTCCATTTTGAAGGTTCTGTCTTAGTGATACCCTGAGGAGTCCAAGAATACAGATTTAGGCAGTTCCCCAATGAATGAGTGGTTGGAGGGCAACATGCTCCTTACTCCAACTCATCTCTTGTCATCTGAAAACTGTTTCCCGCAACTGACACCCTTACCACCCCCACCCCTAATCTGCATCTCCATTCCTCTCCTAAGCTCAGTCATCTAGCTGAAGATGTTGATGACTCAGGACAGGGTCTGGAAGCAGAAGGAATGTGGACATTTTTAGGAAGAATGTACTGGGAAGACCCGTCTTGGTTTTCCCTCCTTTAGTGCGATTTGCAGGTAAGGGATTGGGCCTGGGTAGGGAGGGAGCCACAAGTGAGACTGCCTAGATATCTACAAGTGAAGGGCAGAAAAATTCAGAACCCAGTAACCAGGAGGTGGGCAGTGTGCACAGGACCGAGGAGGGAAGGAGGAAATACTGGGAAAAGAATAGTGCCTACCAGAAGGCCAGACCTTCCTGAGTCTTCTGGCTAAACTTGAAAGTCACATCCTTCCTGCTAGAATTCCTGCTCCAGATGTGGAGGGGAGAGAGCTCTACTCACTCCTAATGAGTCAAAGAGAGAGGGACAGTTTTCCCCAGAGGTCCTTTGATTCCACTCTAACTGTGGGTATCATCCCAAGCCATAGACCAAATGGCAGATCATCCAAAAGATGATCTACTTTAAAAAATCTTAAAAATACTACAAAATTTGTCTAAGAGTCCTGGCATATATAGTTCCCAGAGTTTTTTTGGAGAGATGATTCATCACCCAAGTTTGGGTTTCTGCTGAGGAATCTACATGCTTCCCCTTTGGTAATTTCTGACTTATAACTACCTGATCTCATCCCACAGAACCCAAATGATGGTAAGTTCCAGGGGGCAAGGCCTCTAAGGTCCTCGATGGCACAGCAGCTGTGTGCCAAGTGGTCTACATCTCTCAGTCCTGAGACCAGGACCATGAACATCACCAGACAGTTACATCCCCCTGCCCACCAGAGGCAACCTCATCATCCTCAGCAACAGCCAACTCTGAGCCACTTGTCCACTGACTGGCATTGAGCCTCATTCTGGAACAAGTGTTCTTGAGCATGTCCAGACTCCCTCATCCAAAAAATGGGAAACTGAACCATGGGGTGTATGACTCACCTTAGCTGTAGGTACGTCAGTGAAGATGTGGGACCCAGGAACTCCAGTGCCCAGGCTAGGAGACTTCCAGGAAGGGAAAGATGAGAGAAAACTCCATTGTATTCACTTATGGGTAGCTCTCAGATGTCTGCAAGCACCAGAATCGAAGTTTCTTTCACGTTGATCCTTAAGTCTGGTTCCAATTTTATTAGCAGACCTGCCTCCCTGGAGCAGCAGGAATGCAATATTCAGAGCTGTTTCTTCTAGATTCCAGGCTCATTGGGAGAGCCCCAGCTGTAGTGACCCTAGGAGGCTGTCATGCTGGTGGACACTGACTCACTCCCAACTCAGAATCCCCAGAATTCCCAATCCTCATTCAGACAACACAGACCTTTGGTTAACTGGGTAACATGAACCTGCATTCACAGCGAGAAGTATTCTCTTCTCAGCCTTCTGGCAACTTAGATATGTGCCTTATGTTTCCTCAGGGAACCATTGGCTGAGCGAGGTCGGGGTCTGAGACTAGCCTGGATGCAGGGGATATGTTCCCACTTTGATGCTCCAAATAGACCTTGGAGATTCAAAGGCCTTGAGAGAATTACAATCACCCTTATATTTTGTAGGGACTTTGCTTTATGAATCTTGTTAGAGAAAAAGGACAGAAACACAGGACAAGCCTGGACATCTCTGGGTCTCAGCTGACTGTGACTAGAGTTCTAGCCACCAGGCTTCACAGTCAGGTGCTGATGTTATTCACAAGCCACCTTTGAAGAAGCAAACGAGGAGAGAGTTTTGGGCAGACAGCATTGTGGTCAAAGGACCATGGGAATCACACGGGCAAGATGAAACAAGAATCGTTCCTTGTTTCTTTGCTCTATCAGTTCCTTGGCTTTTATACTCCTGAGAACAAGTACATGGAGATAGTCAGAGTATTGGTGGTGCTCCTGGAACCTGATGCTCCTGGTGATAACCAGTTTATGGACAATTCACTGAGTCCAGAGCATATTCAGCCTCATGATAGCCCTAGGTTCTCCCTTCTTGGGAAGGCTGACATGGCTCATTGCTGCTAACTCACAACTGAAGCATGGAATTAGGTCATGGTGGTTGACCTGTGGATCAAGTTCCCAGCATGGAAGGAAGATTGGCAGTGGAAGGGTAGTCATTTATTAAACTTGTTTACCTCGGTCCTTAGCAGGGTCGACTTCCCTTATCTAGAAAGTCTTTCTCCCAGATTTTTACATGGCCAGGTCCTTCTTCACATTCAGCATCATATCAAATGAGTCTCTCTCAAGCTTGCTTTCCCTGGCCACTCCACTCTCACAAGCACAGACCCTGATCCATAAAGTGCCTATACACACTTCCCTCCATCAAAACAGTAAGTATAGTTACCAGTGTTGAAAGGTGGCAGAGGGATAAATTGAGAGTTTGAGATTAATATATGTATACTTCTTTATTTAATAGAAAATTAACTGTACAGCACAGGAATTCTGCTCAATGGTCTGTAATATCCTGTATGGGAAAGGAATCTAAGAAACAATGGATGCATGTGTATGTATAAGGAAATTAATTTCCCATACAACTAAGATTAATGCAATGTTGCAAATCAACTACACTCCTATATAAATTAAAACTTGAATTTTAAAACATTCAAATTATAGGAGTCCCAGAAGAAGAAGACAGAAAGAAAGATCATGAGAAAAATCCTTGAGGAGATAATAGTTGAAAACTTCCCTAAAATGGGGAAGGAAATAATCACCCAAGTCCAAGAAACACAGAGAGTTCCAAACAGGATAAACCCAAGGCGAAACACCCCAAGACACATATTAATCAAATTAACAAAGATCAAACACAAAGAACAAATATTAAAAGCAGCAAGGGAAAAACAACAAATAACACACAAGGGGATTCCCATAAGGATAACAGCTGATCTTTCAATAGAAACTCATCAGGCCAGGAGGGAATGGCAAGACATACTTAAAGTGATGAAAGACAATAACCTACAGCCCAGATTACTGTACCCAGCAAGGATCTCATTCAAATACGAAGGAGAAATCAAAAGCTTTACAGACAAGCAAAAGCTGAGAGAATTCAGCACCACCAAACCAGCTCTCCAACAAATTCTAAAGGATATTCTCTAGACAGGAAACACAAAAAGGGTGTATAAACCCGAACCCAAAACAATAAAGTAAACGGTAACGGGATCATACTTATCAATAATTACCTTAAACGTAAATGGGTTGAACGCCCCAACCAAAAGGCAAAGACTGGCCGAATGGATACAAAAACAAGACCCCTCTATATGCTGCTTACAAGAGACCCACCTCAAAACAAGGGACACATACAGACTGAAAGTGAAGGGCTGGAAAAAGATATACCACGCAAACAGAGACCAAAAGAAAGCAGGAGTGGCAATACTCATATCTGATAAAATAGACTTTAAAACAAAGGCTGTGAAAAGAGACAAAGAAGGCCATTACATAATGATCAAAGGATCAATCCAAGAAGAAGATATAACAATTATTAATATATATGCACCCAATATAGGAGCACCACAATATGTAAGACAAATGCTAACAGGTATGAAAGGGGAAATCAACAATAACACAATAATAGTGGGAGACTTTAATACCCCACTCACACCTATGGACAGATCAACTAAACAGAAAATTAACAAAGAAACGCAAACTTTAAATGATACATTAGTTCAGTTAGACCTAATTGATATCTATAGGACATTTCACCCCCAAACAATGAATTTCACCATTTTTTCAAGTGCTCATGGAACCTTCTCCAGGATAGATCATATCCTTGGCCATAAATCTAAACTTGATAAATTCAAAAAAATCGAAATCATTCCAAGCATCTTTTCTGACCATAATGCATTAAGATTAGATCTCAATTACAGGAGAAAAACTATTAAAAATTCCAGCATATGGAGGTTGAACAACACACTTCTGAATAACCAACAAATCACAGAAGAAATCAAAAAAGAAATCAAAATATGCATAGAAACTAATGAAAATGAAAACACAACAACCCAAAACCTGTGGGACACTATAAAAGCAGTGCTAAGAGGAAAGTTCATAGCAATACAGGCATACCTCAAGAAATAAGAAAAAAGTCAAATAAATAACCTAACTCTACACCTAAAGCAACTAGAAAAGGAAGAATTGGAGAACCCCAGAGTTAGTAGAAGGAAAGAAATCTTAAAAATTAGGGCAGAAATAAATGCAAAAGAAATAAAAGAGACCATAGCAAAAATCAACAAAGCCCAAAGCTGGTTCTTTGAAAGGAAAAATAAAATTGACAAACCATTAGCCAGACTCATCAAGAAGCAAAGAGAGAAAAATCAAATCAATAAAATTAGAACTGAAAATGGAGAGATCACAACAGACAACACAGAAATACAAAGGATCATAAGAGACTCCTATCAGCAGTTGTATGCCAATAAAATGGACAACGTGGAAGAAATGGACAAATTCTTAGAAAAGTACAACTTTCCAAAACTGAACCAGGAAGAAATAGAAAATCTTAACAGACCCATCATAAGCACGGAAATTGAAACTGTAATCAGAAAACAAAAGCCCAGGTCCAGATGGCTTCACAGCTGAATTCTACCAAAAATTTCGAGAAGAGCTAACACCTATCCTACTCAAACTCTTCCAGAAAATTGCAGAGGAAGGTAAACTTCCAAACTCATTCTATGAGGCCACCATCACCCTAATACCAAAACCTGACAAAGATGCCACAAAAAAAGAAAACTACAGGCCAATATCACTGATGAACATAGAGGCAAAAATCCTCAACAAAATTCTAGCAATCAGAATCCAACAACACATTAAAAAGATCATACACCATGACCAAGTGGGCTTTATCCCAGGGATGCAAGGATTCTTCAATATCCGCAAATCAATCAATGTAATTCACCACATTAACAAATTGAAAAATAAAAACCATATGATTATCTCAATAGATGCAGAGAAGGCCTTTGACAAAATTCAACATCCATTTATGATAAAAACTCTCCAGAAAGCAGGAATAGAAGGAACATACCTCAACATAATAAAAGCTATATATGACAAACCCACAGCAAACATTATCCTCAATGGTGAAAAATTGAAAGCATTTCCCCTAAAGTCAGGAACAAGACAAGGGTGCCCACTTTCACCGCTACTATTCAACATAGTTCTGGAAGTTTTGGCCACAGCAATCAGAGCAGAAAAAGAAATAAAAGGAATCCAAATTGGAAAAGAAGAAGTAAAACTCTCACTGTTTGCAGATGACATGATCCTCTACATGGAAAACCCTAAAGACTCCACCAGAAAATTACTAGAGCTAATCAGTGAATATAGTAAAGTTGCAGGATATAAAATCAACACACAGAAATCCCTTGCATTCTTATACACTAATAATGAGAAAGTAGAAAAAGAAATTAAGGAAACAATTCCATTCACCATTGCAACGAAAAGAATAAAATACTAAGGAATATATCTACCTAAAAAAACTAAAGACCTATATATAGAAAACTATAAAGCACTGATGAAAGAAATCAAAGAGGACACTAATAGATGGAGAAATATACCATGTTCATGGATCGGAAGAATCAATATAGTGAAAATGAGTAGAATACCCAAAGCAATCTACAGATTCAATGCAATCCCTACCAAGCTACCAGCCATATTTTTCACAGAACTAGAACAAATAATTTCAAGATTTGTATGGAAATACAAAAAACCGCGAATTGCCAAAGCAATCTTGAGAAAGAAGAATGGAACTGGAGGAATCAACTTGCCTGACTTCAGGCTCTACTACAAAGCCAGAGTCATCAAAACAGTATGGTACTGGCACAAAGACAGACATATAGATCAATGGAACAAAATAGAAAGCTCAGAGATAAATCCACACACATATGGACACCTTATCTTTGACAAAGGAGGCAAGAATATACAATGGAGTAAAGACAATCTCTTTAACAAGTGGTGCTCGGAAAACTGGTTAACCACTTGTTAAAGAATGAAACTAGATCACTTTCTAACACCACACACAAAAATAAACTCAAAATGGATTAAAGATCTAAATGTAAGACCAGAAACTATAAAACTCCTAGAGGAAAACATAGGCAAAACACTCTCAGACATAAATCACAGCAGGATCCTCTATGATCCACCTCCCAGAATACTGGAAATAAAAGCAAGAATAAACAAATGGGATCTAATTAAAATTAAAAGCTTCTGCACAACAAAGGAAACTATACGCAAGGTGAAAAGACAGCCTTCTGAATGGGAGAAAATAATAGCAAATGAAGCAACTGACAAACAACTCATCTCAAAAATATACAAGCAACTCCTGCAGCTCAATTCCAGAAAAATAAACGACCCAATCAAAAAATGGGCCAAAGAACTAAATAGACATTTCTCCAAAGAAGACATACGGATGGCTAACAAACACATGAAAAGATGCTCAACATCACTCATTATCAGAGAAATGCAAATCAAAACCACAATGAGGTACCACTTCACACCAGTCAGAATGGCTGCGATCCAAAAATCTGCAAGCAATAAATGCTGGAGAGGGTGTGGAGAAAAGGGAATCCTCCTACACTGTTGGTGGGAATGCAAACTAGTACAGCCACTATGGAGAACAGTGTGGAGATTCCTTAAAAAATTGCAAATAGAACTACCTTATGACCCAGCAACCCCACTGCTGGGCATACACACCGAGGAAACCAGAATTGAAAGAGACACATGTACCCCAGTGTTCATTGCAGCACTGTTTATAATAGCCAGGACATGGAAACAACCTAGATGTCCATCAGCAGATGAATGGATAAGAAAGCTGTGGTACATATTCACAATGGAGTATTACTCAGCCGTTAAGAAGAATTCATTTGAATCAGTTCTGATGAGATGGATGAAACTGAAGCCGATTATACAGAGTGAAGTAAGCCAGAAAGAAAAACACCAATACAGTATACTAACACATATATATGGAATTTAGAAAGATGGCAATGATGACCCTGTATGCAAGACAGGAAAAAAGACACAGCTGTGTATAACGGACTTTTGGACTCAGAGGGAGAGGGAGAGGGTGGGATGGTTTGGGAGAATGGCATTTTAACATGTATACTATCATGTAAGAATCGAATTGCCAGTCTATGTCTGACGCAGGATACAGCATGCTTGGGGCTGGTGCATGGGGATGACCCAGAGAGATGTTATGGGGAGGGAGGTAGGAGGGGGGTTCATGTTTGTGAATGCATTTAAGAATTAAAGATTTTAAAATTAAAAAAATGAATTAATTAATTAAAAATAAATAAATAAATAAAAAATCCTTACATGTAGAGACCCATGGAGTTCTTCAGACTCTCAGGAATCCAGATATGATGTTGGAGATGGCAGAAAAGGTGCAGAAATTTAGACGTTATCTGAGTTTGCATTTTCCTGAGCTTTGGTGTCTTTTGCTTCTAGTGTATTTTTTGATTTGTCTTTGGAGGATCTAATACAAGGGCTTGGAGACACCAGCTGCAGACACTAGTTGAAGGAAGAGAGGGAGGCACTAGTGGGAGCGTGAAATCCCAGCTCCGTAGCCTTGGGTTGGGACATGTTTGAAGCACAACTTATATCCCAAGTTCCCTGTGAAAACAGGCTGTAGCTTCCCTCTCCATGACTTGCATGATATCAGACCCAGACTGTTTTCATCCTTTTTCATGTCCTGCTTCCCCTGAGACCTCACTGATTTTTCTGGGAGAATCTTTTTTTTTTTTTTTCCTTTTGCCAGCACTAGGTCTTCATTGCAGAGAAAGCAATGGCACCCCACTGCAGTACTCTTGCCTGGAAAATCCCATGAGCGCAGGAGCCTGGAAGCCTGCTGTGCATGGGGTTGCTGAGGATCAGGCAAGAAGGAACGAATTCACTTTCACGCATTGGAGAAGGAAATGGCAACCCATACCACTGATCTTGCCTGGAGAATCCCAGGGATGGGGGAGCCTGGTGGGCTGCCATCTATGGGGACTCACAGAGTCAGACACGACTAAAATGACTTAGCGGCAGCAGCAGGTCTTCATTGCTGCTCAAGACTTCTATATTGTCAGCAAGGAAGGACTACTCTGTAATCACAGTGCACTGGCTTTTCAATCCTGTGCTTCTCTTAATGTAGATCACAGGCCCTAGGTCACGCAGGCTCAGTAGCTATGGGTCACCAGCTTAGTTGCCCTGAAGCATTTGAAATCTTCCCAAATCAGGTCTCAAACGCGCATGTTAAGACTGGATCTAAAGTGAAAACACTCTGGAAGGAATTTGAAATAACTCACTATTACATGAAACTTAGCACCATGGCCTATTTATGAGGAGACTGATAGAGGATTGCCCCTGCTTCAAGCAACCTCCTGAGATCAGGACTGATTGAGGTTCCCATCCCAAGGGTTCCTACAGGATCATGAATCTCTCCTTTCATGTGGCTTTGTTCTTGCTTCAGTTTCTGAATCTCACGCTAGAGCAAAGCTTCCAGAGGGCAGGGCTGTCACTTGACTCACTTCTAAGTATACATCAGTAGATATTGCCTCATTCAGACCCTAATGTCAAGACAAGGCTAACACAAAGATCAGTTATTCTGACTCTTAGGTTACAAGTTCAACGACTATAATCAAAACCTAAATAACATTGTCTTAAATACAATACAACTTCAATTCTCTGTCATATAATGTTAGTACAGGTCTCTCCACAGAGATGAGGGTCCACTTTCTTGTCACATCTTACACCTGTGCTGCTTACCTTTGTTCTAACATGGCTACTCCAGCTCCTGTCATTATATCTGCATTCCAGCTAGTGGGACAGAAAATAATACTTCTATTTGGAAGTGACATATCACACCTACTCAAATGCCACTGGCCAAAGTATCTTCCATGGTCATGGCAACCTGGGGGTGATGGGCACATAGAAGGGCAGGGGAATATGATCCTACCACAGAACATTCATGATGAGTAACAAGGGCCACCACCCTTCATTCATGTCTCTGTAATTCATTCTTTTTTGGTTCTCCCCACACAGCTCTCAGTCTGCTTTACCCTGCAGATATGAATATGGATGAGGTTATAAGAGAGGACATGGCCCAGGCTGTACAATATGGAGAAAACAAGAAAGGAAAGAAGATAAGAAAGTATAAAAATCAAAAATCAGAAGGAAAGCATGCTTATAATCATAATTTTGCATTTATACAACTTAGGTATAATGGCTGATGAATCTATTTATAAAATAAAAAATTAGAGAAATGTAAAAGATAAATATATTCACTAAACCAAACAAAATAATAAGGCTATATCATATTAAACACATAGTAGTATCAGGATTACGTTTGGATGCACATTGCAAAAAACTAAAACAACTATAACTTTAGCAAGATAAACTTGATTTTTCTCTCCCTCTGAAACAAAGCTTGGGGTGGGCCACCAGAGCTAGGGTTGTATCCATCTCCAAGGTTACATGATTGTCCAATAAATCTGCAGTACTTCCAGTCATCACAACTAATATCCAGATATCAGTTAAGAAGAAAGTAAGGAAGGGAAGAGTCCCATCTCTCAGCTAAATCAGCTCCTTGAATGCAGTCTTCCAAGAAATCCCTCTTACAGATCTTCTTGCATCTTTGAGTCACCAGTCATGACT
The DNA here is from genome assembly GCF_023091745.1 of Budorcas taxicolor. Taxonomy (NCBI): domain Eukaryota; kingdom Metazoa; phylum Chordata; class Mammalia; order Artiodactyla; family Bovidae; genus Budorcas; species Budorcas taxicolor. Next base: position 38,338,687 of record NC_068934.1, read on the forward strand.
AAGGCACAGATGTATAGGAAGGGCAGTCCTGTAGCTACTGGGCTCATGGCTATATAACAAACTATTTTCACTTTTGAAAAAGAAGCAGAGAATTGATCATTTTGTAGGTAGTCTGCAGCACCTGCCTTAAAGAACAACAACAACAACAAAATGAATGGAATAGGCTGAACGGTTGGCCACAGTGTTGGAACCAGGAGAAAGGAACAGCAATGAGAAACAGCTAGATGGATCTGAACTGTGCTCCAGAAAATAGAGGCAGACTGGTCAGTAGAAATCTTCTAAGAAATGAAGTGAGGATACACATACCACATGACCCAAGTTGTTTTAAAAACTGCTTTTCTGACTGAGGCCCCAAATCTCTCTCAATTTCTCAGCTTCTAAATATCTTGTCTTTGTTACCTCACATTCTGACCTACCTGTTTCAACTCCTTATTTTTGTTCACATCACTTCTGCAATAGTCCACCAGCATTACAAGATCCAGTATTGAAAACTTAACAACACTTTCTAGAAGTGGGTAGAAACGCAATGACTATTTCTAATGTAGTGTTTGTTTGTCCTGATCAAGGTCTTTTGAAAAGACTGAAATGGCTAGAATTATGGAGATCTCACGTTTCCTCTAAAATCCCAACCGAGAATGTGACTTCCTTGGACCTGGAGGGGATGCGTTCACTTTTGTTATCCACAGGTTTTAGCAGAACAAGTCCCCTGTATATGAATAAGTTACACTTGAAAGGTGGGTTCAAAAATCCCAATTTCTTCATAAATCCAGCAAAGATACTTAGGTAGCCAACTAAGACAATTGGCTATATATTACTCTAGTTTAATAGCTTTATGATACTTTTCACACAAATAATACATTAAAAAAACACACACACACACAAACAATTAAAGAAACATTTTAAATTTGTGTACCTGGATAGGTCATGGAAACCCACTCCAGTATTCTTGTCTGGAGAATCCCCATGGCAAGAGGATCCTGGCGGACTGCAGTCCATATGCTGAAAATTCAGACACAGCTGAGCAACTAAGCACACCTTTAACAATAGAATAGTAGTAGCATCTACATTACCACTGCATTTATGCTTCCTTTCAGACAGTATAGGCTTGAAATAAAAGTCCTGCACTATTGTACTCCATACAGTTCTGTACAGTAAAGTACACAAATGCACACCAACTTGTCTTGGATGTGCCCACGACAATGTGTGTCATATCTGTGAATTAACTGATGTGATTGCACATGCAAATGCACTTTTATATGTTTGAAAGTTTTCAACTTGAACGTTTGTATGTAACAAACTTGCTACACAGGTTTTCAGTGAATGTAGGTAGTGAAGGAACAAGAGAGGAGAGTAAGGAGCTGCCCGTTCTTTCCCTTTTTGCGTATATTATGGCCACTCTGAATAGGAATTTCTTTGGGTGTAATTGAGGCCTGGTGTATGGGAACATGACTGCAAGTGACAGAGGACCAAGATCCCAGGAGGTAGGACAAGAGCCGTGCTTGGTTGAAAAGAGCCAAGGGTGAGAAATAGGAGGAAACAAGTTTTCACCAGTTTATGTGAAAGACGCGGCAAATATCATCAGGCTTTGTGTGTAGTGATTGAGCTGTGGTTTAGAGGAGCAGTCCCTGTTGCCCAGGATGAGAAAGAGAGGAGACTGTACCGTGAAAATCAAACATATATGTCTAGTATTGTCTATGTATGTCAAGTATGTCTAGTATTGAATAGATATAAGTCCTGTAATTTATTTGCTCCTTCCTGGGCAGAATTAGTTTTGTAAAAGTGGGAAGGTCTGCACTATGCTAGCACCTTCCTCTTCTGTCCAGTGAACATTGATTTCTAATGCCATTTCTTTATAAACAGAAGTGTACTTTGTATGATTGAAGTCATCTAAATAACTGTTCCTTATAAACTTTTGGTGCTCTTCTGTGCCCAGGCACATGGGGCCCTGGAGCCTGGCAGGCTCTGTTTCAGCTTCACAGTGCAGTGTATGGGTATCTGTTGTTGTCTGGGGCCTGGGTTGTATCTCAGTCTGGGTTCACATCTGAGGGGTTAACTCTAGTTGGTTTAACTCTATTAATTTGCTCTTTATCTTCAGTTTGTCTCATGTTCTTTCTTTTTGTGTCTCTCTCTCTTTTTTTTTTTGAACTTTTTTTTTTAATTTTAAAATCTTTAATTCTTACATGTGTTCCCAAACATGAACCCCTCTCCCACCGCCCTCCCCATAACATCTCTGTGGGTCATCCCCATGCACCAGCCCCAAGCATGCTGTATCCTGCGTCAGACATAGACTGGCGATTCAATTCTTACATGATAGTATACATGATAGAATGCCATTCTCCCAAATCATCCCACCCTCTCCCTCTCCCTCTGAGTCCAAAAGTCCGTTATACACAGCTGTGTCTTTTTTCCTGTCTTGCATACAGGGTCGTCATTGCCATCTTTCTAAATTCCATATATATGTGTTAGTATACTGTATTGGTGTTTTTCTTTCTGGCTTACTTCACTCTGTATAATCAGCTCCAGTTTCATCCATCTCATCAGAACTGAATCAAATGAATTCTTCTTAACGGCTGAGTAATACTCCATTGTGTATATGTACCACAGCTTTCTTATCCATTCATCTGCTGATGGACATCTAGGTTGTTTCCATGTCCTGGCTATTATAAACAGTGCTGCAATGAACATTGGGGTACATGTGTCTCTTTCAATTCTGGTTTCCTTGGTGTGTATGCCCAGCAGTGGGGTTGCTGGGTCATAAGGTAGTTCTATTTGCAATTTTTTAAGGAATCTCCACACTGTTCTCCAAAGTGGCTGTACTAGTTTGCATTCCCACCAACAGTGTAGGAGGATTCCCTTTTCTCCACACCCTCTCCAGCATTTATTGCTTGCAGATTTTTGGATCGCAGCCATTCTGACTGGTGTGAAGTGGTACCTCATTGTGGTTTTGATTTGCATTTCTCTGATAATGAGTGATGTTGAGCACCTTTTCATGTGTTTGTTAGCCATCCGTATGTCTTCTTTGGAGAAATGTCTATTTAGTTCTTTGGCCCATTTTTTGATTGGGTCGTTTATTTTTCTGGAATTGAGCTGCAGGAGTTGCTTGTATATTTTTGAGATGAGTTGTCAGTTGTTTCATTTGCTATTATTTTCTCCCATTCAGAAGGCTGTCTTTTCACCTTGCATATAGTTTCCTTTGTTGTGCAGAAGCTTTTAATTTTAATTAGATCCCATTTGTTTATTTTTGCTTTTATTTCCAGAATTCTGGGAGGTGGATCATAGAGGATCCTGCTGTGATTTATGTCTGAGAGTGTTTTGCCTATGTTTTCCTCTAGGAGTTTTATAGTTTCTGGTCTTACATTTAGATCTTTAATCCATTTTGAGTTTACTTTTGTGTGCGGTGTTAGAAAGTGATCTAGTTTCATTCTTTTACAAGTGGTTGACCAGTTTTCCCAGCACCACTTGTTAAAGAGATTGTCTTTACTCCATTGTATATTCTTGCCTCCTTTGTCAAAGATAAGGTGTCCATATGTGTGTGGATTTATCTCTGGGCTTTCTATTTTGTTCCATTGATCTATATGTCTGTCTTTGTGCCAGTACCATACTGTTTTGATGACTCTGGCTTTGTAGTAGAGCCTGAAGTCAGGCAAGTTGATTCCTCCAGTTCCATTCTTCTTTCTCAAGATTGCTTTGGCAATTCGCGGTTTTTTGTATTTCCATACAAATCTTGAAATTATTTGTTCTAGTTCTGTGAAAAATATGGCTGGTAGCTTAATAGGGATTGCATTGAATTTGTAAATTGCTTTGGGTAGTCTACTCATTTTCACTATATTGATTCTTCCGATCCATGCACATGGTATATTTCTCCATCTATTAGTGTCCTCTTTGATTTCTTTCATCAGTGTTTTATAGTTTTCTATATATAGGTCTTTAGTTTCTTTGGGTAGATATATTCCTAAGTATTTTATTCTTTGCGTTGCAATGGTGAATGGAATTGTTTCCTTAATTTCTTTTTCTACTTTCTCATTATTAGTGTATAGGAATGCAAGGGATTTCTGTGTGTTGATTTTATATCCTGCAACTTTACTATATTCATTGATGAGCTCTAGTAATTTTCTGGTGGAGTCTTTAGGGTTTTCCATGTAGAGGATCATGTCATCTGCAAACAGTGAGAGTTTTACTTCTTCTTTTCCAATTTGGATTCGTTTTATTTCTTTTTCTGCTCTGATTGCTGTGGCCAAAACTTCCAGAACTATGTTGAATAGTAGCGGTGAAAGTGGGCACCCTTGTCTTGTTCCTGACTTTAGGGGAAATGCTTTCAATTTTTCACCATTGAGGATAATGTTTGCTGTGGGTTTGTCATATATAGCTTTTATTATGTTGAGGTATGTTCCTTCTATTCCTGCTTTCTGGAGAGTTTTTATCATAAATGGATGTTGAATTTTGTCAAAGGCCTTCTCTGCATCTATTGAGATAATCATATGGTTTTTATTTTTCAATTTGTTAATGTGGTGAATTACATTGATTAATTTGCGGATATTGAAGAATCCTTGCATCCCTGGGATAAAGCCCACTTGGTCATGGTGTATGATCTTTTTAATGTGTTGTTGGATTCTGATTGCTAGAATTTTGTGAAGGATTTTTGCCTCTATGTTCATCAGTGATATTGGCCTGTAGTTTTCTTTTTTTGTGGCATCTTTGTCAGGTTTTGGTATTAGGGTGATGGTGGCCTCATAGAATGAGTTTGGAAGTTTACCTTCCTCTGCAATTTTCTGGAAGAGTTTGAGTAGGATAGGTGTTAGCTCTTCTCGAAATTTTTGGTAGAATTCAGCTGTGAAGCCGTCTGGACCTGGGCTTTTGTTTGCTGGAAGATTTCTGATTACAGTTTCAATTTCCGTGCTTGTGATGGGTCTGTTAAGATTTTCTATTTCTTCCTGGTTCAGTTTTGGAAAGTTGTACTTTTCTAAGAATTTGTCCATTTCTTCCACGTTGTCCATTTTATTGGCATACAACTGCTGATAGGAGTCTCTTATGATCCTTTGTATTTCTGTGTTGTCTGTTGTGATCTCTCCATTTTCATTTCTAATTTTATTGATTTGATTTTTCTCTCTTTGCTTCTTGATGAGTCTGGCTAGTGGTTTGTCAATTTTATTTTTCCTTTCAAAGAACCAGCTTTTAGCCTTGTTGATTTTTGCTATGGTCTCTTTTGTTTCTTTTGCATTTATTTCTGCCCTAATTTTTAAGATTTCTTTCCTTCTACTGACTCTGGGGTTCTCCAGTTCTTCCTTTTCTAGTTGCTTTAGGTGTAGAGTTAGGTTATTTATTTGACTTTTTTCTTATTTCTTGAGGTATGCCTGTATTGCTATGAACTTTCCTCTTAGCACTGCTTTTATAGTGTCCCACAGGTTTTGGGTTGTTGTGTTTTCATTTTCATTAGTTTCTATGCATATTTTGATTTCTTTTTTGATTTCTTCTGTGATTTGTTGGTTATTCAGAAGTGTGTTGTTCAACCTCCATATGTTGGAATTTTTAGTAGTTTTTCTCCTGTAATTGAGATCTAATCTTAATGCATTATGGTCAGAAAAGATGCTTGGAATGATTTCGATTTTTTTGAATTTATCAAGTTTAGATTTATGGCCCAGGATGTGATCTATCCTGGAGAAGGTTCCATGAGCACTTGAAAAAATGGTGAAATTCATTGTTTTGGGGTGAAATGTCCTATAGATATCAATTAGGTCTAATTGATCTAATGTATCATTTAAAGTTTGCGTTTCTTTGTTAATTTTCTGTTTAGTTGATCTGTCCATAGGTGTGAGTGGGGTATTAAAGTCTCCCACTATTATTGTGTTATTGTTGATTTCCCCTTTCATACCTGTTAGCATTTGTCTTACATATTGCGGTGCTCCTATATTGGGTGCATATATATTAATAATTGTTATATCTTCTTCTTGGATTGATCCTTTGATCATTATGTAATGGCCTTCTTTGTCTCTTTTCACAGCCTTTGTTTTAAAGTCTATTTTATCAGATATGAGTATTGCCACTCCTGCTTTCTTTTGGTCTCTGTTTGCGTGGTATATCTTTTTCCAGCCCTTCACTTTCAGTCTGTATGTGTCCCTTGTTTTGAGGTGGGTCTCTTGTAAGCAGCATATAGAGGGGTCTTGTTTTTGTATCCATTCGGCCAGTCTTTGCCTTTTGGTTGGGGCGTTCAACCCATTTACGTTTAAGGTAATTATTGATAAGTATGATCCCGTTACCGTTTACTTTATTGTTTTGGGTTCGGGTTTATACACCCTTTTCGTGTTTCCTGTCTAGAGAATATCCTTTAGAATTTGTTGGAGAGCTGGTTTGGTGGTGCTGAATTCTTTCAGCTTTTGCTTGTCTGTAAAGCTTTTGATTTCTCCTTCGTATTTGAATGAGATCCTTGCTGGGTACAGTAATCTGGGCTGTAGGTTATTGTCTTTCATCACTTTAAGTATGTCTTGCCATTCCCTCCTGGCCTGAAGAGTTTCTGTTGAAAGATCAGCTGTTATCCTTATGGGAATCCCCTTGTGTGTTATTTGTTGTTTTTCCCTTGCTGCTTTTAATATTTGTTCTTTGTGTTTGATCTTTGTTAATTTGATTAATATGTGTCTTGGGGTGTTTTGCCTTGGGTTTATCCTATTAGGAACTCTCTGTGTTTCTTGGACTTGGGTGATTATTTCCTTCCCCATTTTAGGGAAGTTTTCAACTATTATCTCCTCAAGGATTTTCTCATGATCTTTCTTTCTGTCTTCTTCTTCTGGGACTCCTATAATTCAAATGTTGGAGCGTTTCATATTGTCCTGGAGGTCTCCAAGATTGTCCTCATTTCTTTTAATTTGTTTTTCTTGTTTCCTCTCTGATTCATTTATTTCTACCATTCTATCTTCTATTTCACCAGTCCTATCTTCTGCCTCCATTATTCTACTATTTGTTGCCTCCAGAGTGTTTCTGATCTCATTTATTGCGTTATTCATTATATTTTGACTCTTTTTTATTTCTTCTAGGTCCTTGTTAAACCTTTCTTGCATCTTCTCAATCCTTGTCTCTAGGCTATTTATCTGTGATTCCATTTTGATTTCAAGATTTTGGATCATTTTCACTATCAATATTTGGAATTCCTTCTCAGGTAGATTCCCTATTTCTTCCTCTTTTGTTTGGTTTGGTGGGCAACTCTCCTGTTCCTTTACCTGCTGAGTATTCCTCTGTCTCTTCATCTTGGTTATATTGCTGCGTTTGGGGTGGTCTTTTTATATTCTGGTAATTTGTGGAGTTTTCTTTTTTATGGAGCTTCCTCACTTTGGGTGGGGTTCTATCAGTGGCTTGTCAAGGTTTCCTGGTTAGGGAGGCTTGTGTTGGAGTTCTGGTGGGTTGAGCTGGGTTTCTTCTCTCTGGAGTGCAGTGGAGTGACCAGTAACGGGTTATGAGACATCAAAAGTTTTGGAATAATTTTGAGCTGCCTGTATATTGAAGCTCAGGGGAGTGTTCCTGTGTTGCTGGAGAATTTGAGTGGTATGTCTTGTTTTGGAACTTGTTGGCCCTTGGGTGGAGCTTGGTTTCAGTGTAGGTATCAAGGCATTTGATGAGCTCCTATTGCTTAATGTTCCCTGAATTCAAGAGTTCTCTAATGTTTTCAGGCTTTGGATTTAAGCCTCCTGCTTCTGGTCTTCAGTTTTATTTTTACAGTAGCCTCTAGACTTCTCCATCTATACAGCACCGATGATAAAACATCTAGGTTAAAGATGAGAAGTTTCTCCACATTGAGGGACACTCAGAGAGGTTCACTGAGTTACAAGGAGAAGAGAAGATGGAGGGGGTAGTTAGAGGTGACTGGAATGAGATGCGGTGAGATCAAAAGAGGAGAGAGCAAGCTAGCCAGTAGTCACTTCCTTATGTGCGCTCTATAGTCTGGACCGCTCAGAGGTATTTACGGAGTTATACAGGGAAGAGGAGAGGGAGGAAGTAGACAGAGGTGACCAGTAGGATAAGAGAGAGGAATGAGAAGGAGAGAGACAAATCCTGCCAGTAACCAGTTCCTTAGGTGTTCTCCACTGTCTGGAACACACAGAGATTCACAGAGTTGGATAGAGAAGAGATGGGGGAGAAAAGAGACAGAGGCCACCTGGTCGAGAAAAAGGAGAGTCCAAAGGAGAAGAGAGTGGTCAAGCCAGTAATCTCGCTCTCAGGTAAACTTGGGTAGTGAAGTTTGGGTTTTTAAATGTACAAAATTGACAACAAAAACCAAAGAGCAAAGATTAAAAATCTAGAGTAGAGGTTGGATTTTCAAAAATACAATATTAAAGAAAAGAAGCAGAAGGAAAAAGGAGGAAAGAAAGAAAGAAAGAAAAAACAAGAATTATTAAAACAAACAAACAAACAAAAAAACCCAAAACAAACAAAAACAAAAAAACCCAAAAAACCACCAACAACCATCCAAAGGCTATATATGGTGTTTGCCTTAAAAAAAAAAAAAAAAAAGTCTTTTTTTTTTTTTTTTTTTTCTAAATAGTAATAATAGGTTTTGGGCTGTGTGGGATCACTTCCAAGGTGGTTCCCTCTGTTTAACTTCTTCTGTTTGCTGGTTTTTTAGGCTCACTAGTTCAGTCGTGCTGTGGGGAGGGGGGATGCTGCAAACAAATAGCACTGTCGTTTGCATACAGTGTCTCAGCCCCACTTGACCTGTCCCTTCTCGCGGCACACAAATCGCTCCGGCTCTACGATGCTCAGCCGGGAACCTTCTGCGGCCGGCCCTAGGCTGCGTGCACTTCCCCGGTCCAAGCCACTCAGGTTCGGCGCTCAGGCAGCCCTCAGAGGCACAGATTAGGCTGGGACTGTGCTTTGTGCCCTTCCCAGGTCCGAGTAGCTCAGGAGTTTGGCGAGCGCGATCGCCACGGCTTGTCACCTTTTCTGCCGCTGCTGCTCAGCTTTCTGGGTGGCCCGCTGGCGTCCCCTGTGAGGCAGATTGTGACTGTCCAGCACCCCCAGAAGTCTTAGCAAAGAAGCCTGCTTGCAGTTAGGTAAGTAAAGTCTCTCCAGGTCTGCAATTGCCCCTTTCCAGTCCTTACGGCTCTGGCTGCCTGTCCCCGGCGGGGGATGGTCTGCAGCCGGCTTTTTCTGTTCCGTCCTTTGTTCTGTGCTCGGTCCTGGCGCTGTCTTATGTTCGAGCTTTTCGTGCGGTAGCTATCCCATAGTCTGGTTTGCTAGCCCAAGTTAGATCGTTCTGGTTGCGCGTGGGGCGTTCCTGCCTGATTCTTACAAAGCACTGCAGCCCGCGCCTCCCGCGCGTCCCTGCCCTGCCCCCACTTCCCAATGGCGGATGCAGGCGTCTGTGCCGCTTTTCTGCTGGGGGAGTTACTGTTGGGCTTGTAATCTCTTGGTTTTAATTATTTCTTTATTTTCCCTTCCTGTTATGTTGCCCTCTGTGTTTCCAAGACTCGCCACAGACTTGGCAGGGAGAGTGTTTCCTGGTGTTTGGAAACCTCTCTTCTTAAAATTCCCTTCCCGGGATGGGCTTCCCTTCCCGGGACGGAGCTCCCTCCCCACCTCCTTTGTCTCCTTTTTCGTCTTTTATATTTTTTCCTACCTGTTTTTGAAGACAATGCTCTGCTTTTCTGGTTGCCTGATGTCCTCTGCCAGCCTACAGAAGTTGTTTTGTGGAGTTTGCTCAGCGTTGAAATGTTCTTTTGAGGAATTTGTGAGGGAGAAAGTGGTCTTCCCGTCCTATTCCTCCGCCATCTTTCTGTCTCTTTTTTGTGTGTCTCTTTTTATCCCTGACTTCTCTGTGACTGAGTAGGTTTTCGGATTCCCTTTAATGTCTTTTGTCACTTTATTCAATGTAACTGTTTTTAAGTAGTTTAAGATCCATGGTATGCGTATTTAACTTGCTAGCCTATCATTATTAATTTTGATAATAAATTATTTATTCATTTATCATTTCTTTGTCTGTACTTGGTCTTAGTGTGGCATTCAGGATCTGCCTTGTGGTGGGGACTCTCTATTTGAGGAGGGCAAGCTCAGTACTTGCAGCGTGTAAACTCTATTTGAGACGTGCAGGCATAGTTGCTCAGTGGCATGTGGCATCTTAGTTATCTGGGATAGGAATAAACCTTTGTCATTTGCAAAGGCATTGCATTGCAAAGCATATCTGTAACAACTGGACCACCAAGGAACTCCCTATATTTACCTTTTAATACATATTACATGTTTATCATTTTGGGTACTGTTCATTCCTCCTGTAGATCCAGATTTTCACTTTGTTTTAAATTCCTACTGACTTGAGACTTGTTAAAAAAAAAAAAAAAAACATTTATTACATTGGTCTGTTGGTGGCGATGCAGTCTTGCAGTTGTTGTCTGTCTGAGAAAGTATTCTATTTCATTTTTTATGTATTTTTCTTGGGTATAGAATTCTGAGTCAATTATATTTCTCTCAGCAATTAAGATGTGTCGCCAGTGTACCCTGGCTAACATTGTTTCATTTGCCTAATCTGCTGTCATCCCCATTTTTTGTTCTACTGTGTCTGTTTTTCCTTTTGGTTACATTTCTTTGGTTGATTGTCTTAATCCATGAATTATGATGTGCCTTTGTAGAGTTGTCATATTTTTTGTCCTCGAGTTAAATGAGCTTCTGTGTTAATGATCTTAAAGCTTTCATCATATGAAATTTTTGAAATTTTTTTTTGAAATTTTTCAACCAGTAATTATGAAGTTCTTTGCTTTATTCTACTGTCTTTTACTTCCTGTGTGATTCCATTTACATATATTTTTAGCACTCTTAAAGTTACTTCAAATATCTCTGATGCAGAATTAATTTTTCCCCAGAGTCTTTGCATTTCTATTTTACATGTCTCTATTTGACATACTCAATATTCTTCAGCTTCATGAATATAAGGATTATTGCTGTAGTAAGCATTTTAATGTCCTTCCCTGCTAATTATGTAACATATACTTACTTGTGTTTTTACTAATTGATTTTGCCCTCATTATGGATATTTTCTTGCTTCTTTATGCATCTGGATTTTTTTGTTTTTAAATTTATTCATTTATTTTAATCAGAGAATAATTACCTTACAATAGTGAGATGAAACTAGGACAAATACGTTCACAATTTATATGGAAATTTTAAATTGGATTGTGGATGTGGTCCCTTTTCATTTGGATGCTGGATATTTTTTAATTTTTATAAATTATTTCTTTCACTGTTTGCAAACACTTTTAATTTCTTGGAAACAATTTCATTTTTGAAGGCTTGATGTAAACTTTTTTAAGCTGAGATGAAACCAGCCTTTAGACCAGGTTTACTATTCCCCACTAGTAAGGCAATATTGTCTTCAGGGCCTTATTGATCTCATGGGAATTATGAGTAATTTCGGGGACAGTGCTAAGATGGTGGAGGAATGGGATAGGGAGAACACTTTCTCCCCAAAATATTCATCAAAAGAACATTTGAATGCTGAGTAAATTCCACAAAACTACTTTTGAATGCAGGCAGAGAAAATCAGGCAACAAGAAAGGCAGCCCATAGTCTTTGAAAGGAGGTAGGAAAAAATGTAACAGATAAAAAGAGAGGCAAAAGAGGTAGGGATGGAGATCTGTCCTGGGAAGGGAGTCTTAAAAAATAGAGACGCTTCCAAACAACAGGAAGCACTCTCACTGGCAAGTCTGTGGCGAGCCTTGGAACCTCAGAGGGCAACATAAGTGGGAGGAAAAATAAATAAATAATTTAAACCCACAGATTACATGCCCAATGGTAACTCCCAGCAGAGAAGCAGTGCAGATGCCCACATCCGCCACTAGCAAGCGGGGACTGGGCAGGGAGGTGCGGGCTGCATTGCTTAGAATAAGGACCGGAACTGAATGCCCTGAGGGTAATCCGAGGGAACTAACTTGAAATAGCATACCAGACCCTGGGATAGCTACCCCAGTGAAAAGTCTTAAACTAAGACACCGTCTGTCCTGCTCACAATCAAAGACATGAGCAGAGGTAGCTGACTCTGGACTGGCCCATCCCCTGCCAGAGACAGGGGAGCAAGGGCAGCCAGAGCCAGAAGGGGGCAATCGTGCCCCAGAGAGTCATCATCTACCTAACTGCAAGCAGCAGCAGCTGCTCCTAAGTCTCTTTAGTTGTGTCCGACTCTGTGTGATCCCTTAGACATCAGCCCACCAGGCTTCTCTGTCCCCAGGATTCTCCAGGCAAGAATACTACAAGCAGGCTTCGTTGCTAACAAAGTCTTCCTGGGATTCTGGATGGTCAATATCCTCCTGAGAAGGTACGCCAGTTGTACACGCAGAAAACTGAGCAGCAGGGACAGGAGAGGCAATAAGTAGGACCGACCGCGCTCGCCAAACACCTGGTCATGGTAACCTAAGCGGCTCAGACCTGGGAAGGGCACAAAACTCAGGCCCAACCGAGTCTGTGCTTTTGAGGAGTACCCAAGTGAATGAACCTGAGCAGCTTAGACCTGGGAAGTGCATGCAACCCAGGGCCCGCCTCAGACAGTTCTCAGCAGAGCAACCTAGAGCCTGACAAGTGTAGACTGGGAAAGCACACACACCATGAGCAGGAGCAAACCCAATGTGCCTGAGACACTGAGAGCACCCCCACACACACCTGTGATATTTGTTTGCAGTGTTCCTCCCTCCCCACACCACGAGTGAACAATTGAGCCTAAAAAATTGTCCACCACCCACCCCTTCGGTCAGGGCAGAAATTAGACACTGAAGAGACCAGCAAACAGAAGAAGGTACAAGAGAGGGAACCACCCTGGAAGTGGCAGGTGCAATAGATTAAAACCCTGCAGTCAGCACCGACTACATAGGAAGGGGCCTGTAGATCTTGAGAAGTATAAGCTGGATCAAAGAACTATCTGAAAGTGAACTGCACCACACTGTCTGCAACAACACCAGAGAAAGTCCTAGATATATTTTTACTGTTTTCATTCTTTGAATTTAATTTTTTTTTTTTTTACTTTTTAAGTCTTCTACTACTCCTTTAAATTTCATTTTTATAACCTACTATTACTTAAAAAAAAAAGACCATATTTCTTAAAGCAAATTTCATATATATATAATTTTTGTGAGTTTTTTTTTCTTTAATGTTGTATTTTTGAAAATCCAACCTCTTTAGATTTTTAATCTTTGCTTTTGGTATTTGATATCAATTTTGTACCTTTAAGAACCCAATCTTCAGTAACCATTTTTACTTGGGAACGAGATCACTGGCCTGATTGCTCCCTCCCACTTTGGATCTCCTTTTTCTCCACCAGGTCACCTCTATCTCCTCCCTCACCCTTCTCTTGTCTACCCAATACTGTGAATCTCCTTGTGTGTTCTGGATGGCTGAGAACACTTAGGGAACTGATTACTGGCTAGATCTGTCTTTCTCCTTTTGATTCCCCCTTTATTCCCCCCTGGCCTCCTCTGTTTCCTTCCTCCCTCTTCTCTTCTTTGTGTAACTCTGTGAACATCTCTGAGGGATCCAGACTGTGGACAGCACATAAGGAAGTGATTACTGGCTAGCTTGCTCTCTCCTCTTTTGATTCCCCTTCTTCCTTCTTATACTCCTGGTCACCTCTACCTCCCTTCCTCCCTCTTCTCTTCTTCATGTAACTCTGTGAACCTCTCTGGATGTCCCTCATTGTGGAGAAACTTTTCATCTTTAACCTAGCTGGTTTATCACTGGTGCTGTATAGATGGAGAAGTCTTGAGCCTACTGTAAGAATAAGACTGAAACCCAGAGGCAGGAGGCTTAAGTCCAAATCCTGACAACACCAGAGAACTCCTGAATCCAGGAAACACTAATTGATAGGAACTCATCAAATGCCTCCATACCTACACTGAAACCAAACACCACTCAAGGGCCAACAAGTTCCAGAAAAAGATATACCCTGCAAATTCTCCAGCAACACAGGAACATAGTCCTGAGCTTCAATATACAGGCTGCCCAAAGTCACTCCAAACCCATGGACATCTCATAACTCATTACTGGACATTTCATTGCACTACAGAGGGAAGAAATCCACCTCCACCCACAAGAACGCAGACATAAGTTTACCTAACCAGGAAACCTTGACAAGGCATCCGTCCAAACCCACCCACAGTAAGGAAACTCCACAATAAAAACAACGCCTCAAACTGCCAGAATACAGAAAGGCAACCACAAACACAGCAATATAAACAAGAAGAAGAGGCAGAGTAATACCAGCAGGTAAAGGAACAGGATAAATGTTCACCAAACCAAACAAAAGAGGAAGAGATAGGGAATCTACCTGATAAAGAATTCAAAATAATGATAGTGAAAATGATCCAAAATCTTGAAAACAATAGGGAAATCCAAATAAATATCCTGGAGACAAGGATTGAGAAGATGCAAGAAAGGTTTAACAAGGACATAGAAGAAATAAAAAAGAGTCAATATATAAGGAATAATGCAATAAATGAGATCAAAAACACTCCAGTGGGAACAAACAGTAGAATAACGGAGGTAGAAGATAGAATGGCAGAAATCAATGAAACAGAGAGGAAAAAGAAAAAGAAATATAAAGAAATGAGGATAATCTCAGAGACCTCTGGGACAATGTTAAATGCCCCAACATAAGAATCATAGAGTCCCAGAAGAAGAAGACAAAAAGACCTTGAGAAAATACTTGAGATAATAGTTGAAAACTTCCCTAAATTGGGGAAGGAAATAATCACGCAAGTCCTAGAAATTCAGAGAGTTCCAAACAGGATAAACCCAAGGCCAAACACCCCAAGACACATATTAATCAAATTAACAAAGATCAAACACAAAGAACAAATATTGAAAGCAGCAAGGGAAAACAACAAATGGAACACAAGGGGATTTCCATATGGAAAACAGTTTATCTTTCAATAAAAACTCTTCATCCCAGGAGGGAATAGCAGGACATACTTAAAGTGATGAAAGAAAAATCCCTACAGCCCAGATGACTGTACCCAGAAAGGATCTCCTTCAAATATGAATGAGAAATCAAAAGCTTTAGACAAGCAAAAGCTGAGAGAATTCAGCACCACCAATCCAGCTCTCCAACAAATGCTAAAGGATCTTGTCTAGACAGGAAACACAGAAAGGGTGTAGAAACTCGAACTCAAGATAATAAAGTAAATGGCAATGGGATCATACTTATCAATAATTACCTTAAATGTAAATGGGTAGAATGCCCCAAACTAAAGGCAAAGCCTGGTTGAATGGATACAAAAACAAGACCCCTATGTATGTTGTCTACAAGAGACCCACTTTGAAACAAGGTACACAAACAGACTGAAAGTGAAGGGCTGGAAAAAGATATTCCATGCAAACAGAGACCAAAAGAAAGCAGGAGTAGTGATACTCATATCAGATAAACCAGATTTAAAACAAAGGCTGTGAAAAGAGACAAAGAAGGACACTACATAATGATCAAAACATCAATCCAAGAAAAAAAGAAATAAAAGGAATCCAAATTGGAAAAGAAGGAGTAAGACTCTCACTATTTGCAGAGGACATGATCCTCTACATAGAAAACCCTAAAGACTCCACCAGAAAATTACTACAGCTAAAAATGAATATGGTAATGTTGCAGGATATAAAATCAACACACAGAAATCCCTTGCATTGCTATATACTAATAATGAGAAAATAGAAAGAGAAATTAAGGAAACAATTCCATTCACCATTGCAATGAACGATTAAAATACTTAGGACTATATCTACCTAAAGAAACTAAAGACCTATATATAGAAAACTATAAAACATTGGTGAAAGAAACCAAAGAGGACACTAACAGATGGAGAAATATATCATGTTCATGGATCAGAAAAATCAATATAGTGAAAGTGAGTATACTACCCAAAACAATCTATAGATCCAATAGAAACCCTAATAGCAGTATTTTTCACAGAGCTAGAACAAATAATTTCACAATTTGTATGGAAATACAAAATACCTTGAATAGCCAAAGCAATCTTGAGAAAGAAGAATGGAACTGGAGGAATCAACCTGCCTGACTTCAGGCTCTGTCTACCACAAAGCCACAGTCATCAAGACAGTATGGTACTGGCAAAAAGACAGAAATATAGGTCAACAGAATGAAACAGATAGCCCAGAGATAAATCCACGCACCATTGGCCACCTTATCTTTGACAAAGGAGGCAAGAATATACACTAGAGAAAAAACAATCTCTTTAAAGAGTGTTGCTGGGAAAACTGGCCAACCACTTGTAAAAGAATGAAATTAGAACACTTTCCAACATCATACACAAAAATAAACTCAAAATGGATTAAAGATCTAAGTGTACAACCAGAAACTATAAAACTCCTAGAGGAAAACATAGGTAAAACACTCTCCGACATAAATCACAGCAGGATCCTCTGTGACCGACCGCCCAGAATATTGGAAATAAAAGCAAAAAGCAAAAAAAAAAAAGGGACCTAATTAAAACTGACAGCTTCTGCATAACAAAGGAAACTATAAGCAAGGTGGAAATACTACCTTCAGAATGGGAGAAAATATTAACAAATGAAGCAACTGACAAAGAATTAATCTCAAAAATATACAAGCAACTCCTGCAGCTCAATTCCAGAAAAACAAACAATGCATTCAAACAATGGGCAAAAGAACTAAACAGACATTTCTCCACAGAAGACATACAGATGGATAACAAACACATGAAAAGATGCTCAACATCACTCCTTATCAGAGAAATGCAAATCAAAACCACAATGAGGTAACATTTCATGCCAGTCAGAATGGCTGCTATGCAAAAGTCTACAAGCAGTAAATGCTGGAGAGGATATGGAGAAAAGGAAACCTTCTTACACTGTTGGTGAGAATGCACACTAGTACAACCACTCTGGAGAACAGTGTGGAGATTCCTTAAAAAACTGGAAGTTGAACTTCCATACGACCCAGTAATCCCACTGCTGGGCATACACACCACGGAAACCAGAATTGAAAGATACACGGGTTCACTAGCCATCTGTACGTCCTTTGCAGAAATGTCTGTTTAGTTCTTTGGCCCATTTTTTGATTGGTTCATATTTTATCTGGAATTGAGGTGCAGGAGTTGCTTGTATATTTTTGAGATTAGTTCTTTTCAGTTGTTTCATTTGCTGTTATTTTCTCCCATTCTGAAGGCTGTCTTTTCACCTTGCTTATAGTTTCTTCTGTTGTGAAGAAGCTTTAATTTTTAATTAGGTCCCATTTGTTTATTTTTGCTTTTATTTCCAATATTCTGGGAGGTGGGTCATAGAGGATTCTGCTGTGATGTATGTTGTAGAGTGTTTTGCCTATGTTTTCCTCTAGGAGTTTTATAGTTTCTGGTTGTATGTTTAGATCTTTAATCCATTTTGAGTTTATTTTTGTATATGGTGTTAGAAGCTGTTATAATTTCATTCTTCTACGAGTGTTTGGCCAGTTTTCCCAGCATCACTTGTTAAAAAGATTGTCTTTTTTCCATAGTGTATTCTTGCCTCCTTTGTCAAAGATAAGGTACCGGGGTCCAGTCCCGGTTGGAACCAGGGTATCCAAATTGTGACGGCATTGGCGACTGAGATTTATTTAGAGAGAGATAAGGAAAGAATATTGAAGTTAAGAAAATAGAGGAGAGAAAGAGGCTAATAATTCTTGGTTTATGCAGAAAGCCAATAAAGCCCCAGCACAGGCCTTGTTCTCTTCATGTAGGCCACAGGTGCCCTCCAAAATAGCAGAGGGTGCCTCACCTTGGGCACCCTCTCAAGTGGGTCTTAGAAGCCTGGGCAGAGAAGTGAACTCAGAGGGCCCCTGCGCTCCAGGGAGTCAGCCTGAAAAGGAAAGAAAGAACGACACGGGGTGACCAAGCTTCTGTGAGCAAGGCCCACAACTTGTTAAAGAGATTGTCTTTTCTCCATTGTATATTCTTGTCTCCTTTGTCAAAGATAAGGCAGCCATTGGTGCGTGGATTTATCTCTGGGCTTTCTATTTTGTTCCATTGATCTATATATCTGCCTTTGTGCCAGTACCATACTGTCTTGATGACTGTCAGTTTATGATAGAGACTGAAGTCAGGAAGGTTGATTCCTTCAGTTCTATTCTTCTTTCTCAAGATTGCTTTGGCTATTCGAGGGTTTTTTGTATTTGCATACAAAGCGTGAAATTATTTGTTCTATCTCTGTGAAAAATACCATTGGTAGCTTGATAGGGATTACATTGAATCTAACAAATACATGAAAATATGTTCAACATAACTCATTATCAGAAAATGCAAATCAAAGCCACAATGAGATACCTTTTCACATCAGTCAGAATAGCTACTACCCAAAAGTTTACAAGCAATAAATGCTGGAGAGGGTGTGGAGAAAAAGGAAATCCCTTACACTGTTAGTGTGAATGCAGACTTGTGCAGCCACTATGGAGAGCAGTGTGGAGATTCCTTAAAATACTGGAAATAGAACTGCCTTATGAGACAGCAATACCACTACTGGGCATATGCACCAAGGAAACCAGAATTGAAAGAGACATGTGTACCCCAATGTTCATCGTATCACTGTTTTTGATAGCCAGGACATGGAAGCAACCTAGATGCCCATCAGCAGATGAATGGATAAGAAAGCTGTGGTACATAAACACAATGGATACTACTCAGCCATTAAAAAAGTACATTTGATCAGTTCTAATGAGATGGATGAAACTGGAGCCTGTTATACAGAGTGAAGTAAGCCAGAAAGAAAAACACCAATACAGTATACTAATAGATACATATGTAATTTAGAAGAATGGTAATGATAACACTGTATGCAAGACAGCAAAAGAGACACAGATTTAAAGAATAGTCTTTTGGACTTTGGAGAAGGCAAGGGTGGGATGATTTGGGAGAATGGCATTGAAATATATATATTATCATATGTGAAACGAATCACCAGTCGAGGTTTGATGCATGACAGGATGCTTGGGGTGGGTGCACTGGAATAACCCAGAGGGATGGTATAGGGAGGGAGGTGGGAGGGGGGTTCAGGATGAGAAACACGTGTACATCCGTGTGGATTCATGTCAATGTATGGCAAACCAATACAATATTGTAAAGAAATTAGCTTCCAAATAAAATAAATAAATTTACATTAAAAATGATTAACTTACACCTGGTGGGTGGGGACATAATTAGACTTGGTGCAATTTGAGACTTAAGGATTGTTCCCTATAATTCAGACCAGTACTATCAACTCTCTGCAGAAAACTGCAAGGGTATCACCTGTAGCTTCCTACAATTCTCTGTGTGTAGTTCTCTCCTGTGAACTCTAGTTATATATAGTCATAAATCTCTCTTCTTGGGGAGACTGTTTGTCTCTGCCTAGGTTCAACTTCCATGTATGTATTGGAAACTATTTCTAGAGTTGGGGCAATTGTAGAACTCTCCTTGCTTGCTCCCTATCTCAGGAATCCATTCTCTGCTGACAGGTGTTTGATGTAAGACAATGCTCTTTCATTTGTGTTTCCTACTTCGGAGTTATTAGAGACAGGAATATAAATGTGTCTTTTAATCCTTTATGTCGACTGAAATGGAGGTGCCCTGCAATCAGAACTCACTGAATGCTTTGTGAATGTTAGGCACTGACGTCTGTGCATGGGCGCAAACTTGATTGGGGACAGATGTTGGGGCCATACGGAGCCCCAGTCTTGCTGGAGAAACATGGCCATTACAAATAGCATTTGCTATGTGGTATGTTCAGTTCAGTTTCAGTCTCTCAGTCATGTCTGACTCTTTGCAACCCTGTGGACTGCAGTATGCCAGGGCTTGCTGTTCTTCACCAAATCATGGAGCTTGGGAAAACTCATGTCCATCGAGTTGGTGATTCCATCCAACCATCTCATCCTCTGTCATCCTCTCTCCTCCAGCCTTCAATCTTGCCCAGTAACAGGGTCTTTTCTAATGAGTAAGTTCTTCACATCAGTTGGCCCAAAGTATTGGAGGTTCAATTTCAGCATCTGTCCTTCCAATAAATATTCAGGATTGGTTTCCTTTATGATGACTGGGTGGATCTCCTTGCAGTCAAGGGACTCTCAAGAGTCTTGTAAAATGCCACAGTTCAAAAACATTAATTATTCTTTGCTCACCATTCTTTATGGTGCAACTGTCACATCCATACATGACAACTGGAAAAATCATAGCTTTGATTATACTGAACTTTTTCAGCAAAGTAATGTCTCTGCTTTTAAAAAACTTGTATAGTTGTGTCATAGTGTTTCTTCAACTGAGCAAGGATCTTTTAATTTCATGACTGCAGTTATCATCTGCAGTGACTTTGGAGCCCCTGAAAATAAAGTCTGTCACTGTTTCCATTGTTTCCCCATCTATCTGTCATGAAGTGATGGGACCAAATGCCATGATCATCATATTCTGAATGTGAATTTTAAACCAGATGTTTCACTCTCCTATTTCACTTTCATCAACAGGCTCTTTAGTTCCCCTTCACTTTCTTCTGTCATGAGGGTGGTGTCTTCTGCATATCTGAAGTTCCTGATATTTCTCCCAGCAATCTTGATTCCAGCTTGTGCTTCATCCAGTTGGGCATTTCACATGATGTACTCTGCATATAAGTTATATAAGCAAGGTGACAATATACAACCTTTACGTACTCCTTTCCAAAATTGGAACCAGTTGGTTGTTCCATGTTCAGTTCTAACGGTTGTTTCTTGACCTGCGTACAGATTTCTCAGAAGGCAGGTAAGGTGGTCTGGTATTCCCTTCTCTGTAAGTTTTCCACAGTTTGTTGTGATCCACAGTCAAAGGCTTTTGCATGGTCAATAAAGCAGAAGTAGGTGTTTTTATAGAATCCTCTTGCTTTTTCTATCATCCAACGAATGTTGGCAGTTTGATCTCTGGTTCCTCTGTCTTTTCTCAATCCAGCTTGAACATATGGAATTTCACAGTTAATGTATTGTTGAATACTTGCCTCGATAAATTACTTTGGTAGCATGTGAGATGAGTGCAACTGTGTGGTAGCTGAACATTCTCTAAAATCACTTTTTATGAGGATTGCAAGCAAAACAACCTTCCCAGTCCTGTGGCCACTGCTGAGTTTTCCACATTTGCTGGCATTTGAGTGCAGCACTTGAACAGCATCATCTTTAAGATCTGATATAGCTCTACTGCAATGCCATTACACCCACTAGATTTGCTCTTAGTGATGCTTCTGAAGACCCATTTGACTTCGCATTTCAGGATTGTCTAGCTCTAGGTGAATGATCACACCATTGTGGTTATTGTGGTCATTAATATCTTTCTGTGCAGTTCTTCTATGTATTCTTTCAACTTCTTAATATATTCTGCTTCTGATTGGTCCATCCCCTGTCTCTCTTTTATTGTGCCCATTTTTGCCTGAAACATTCCCTCCCTATCTCTAATTATCTTGAAGAGATCTCTGTTTTTTATCATTTAATGTTTTCCTCTATTTCTTTCACTGATCAATTAGAAAGGCTTCTTTAAAATCTCTTCTTGCTATTCTTTGGAACTCTGCATTCAGATGGGTACATCTTTCTTTTCCCCTTTACTTTTTGCATCTGTTCTTTTCTAAGTTATTTGTAAGACCTCCTCAGGCAACCATTTGCCTTTTTGCGTTTATTTTTCTTTGGGATGGTCTTGATGTGGTATGTACAGATCAAAAAATTGAAGATCATGGCATCCAGTTCCAACACTTCTTGGCAAATACCTGGAAAAACAATGAAAACAGTGACAGGTTTTATTTTCCTGGGCTCCAAAATCACTGTAGATAGTGACCACAGTTGTGAAAAAAAATGATGCTAGCTCCTTGGAAGAAAAGCTATGAAAAACCCAACCATATTAAAAAGCAGAGACATTAGTTTACCGGCAAATGTCCGTATAGTCAAACCTATAGTTTTACCAGAAATCGTGAGTGGATGTAAGAGTTGGACCATAAAGAAAGCTGAGTACCAAAGAATTGATGCTTTTAAAATGTGGTGTTGGATAAGACTCTTGAGAGTCCTGTGGACTGCAAGGAGATTCAACCAGTCCATGCTAAAGGAAATAAGTCCTTAATATTCACTGGAAGGACCGCTGCTGAAGCTGAACCTCCAATACTTTTTGGCCAATTGATGCGAAGAACTGACTCATTAGAAAAGTCCCTGATGCAGGGAAAGATTAAAGGCAGAAGACAAAGGGGAAGACTAAAGTTGAATTTGTTGGGTGGCATCACCGACCTGATGAACATGAGTTTGAGCAAGCTCCAGGATTTGGTGATGGACAGGGAAACCTGGCATACTGCATCCCATGATATAGCAAAGAGTTGGACATGACTGAGAGAATGAACTGAACTAATGTACCGAAAATGTCAGGGAGCAGGCAGAAGTCTTTGGGGTCCAGTCAAGCTTGTGGCCCTGGTGGGAGTGGTGAAAGATTTAGGTGGAAGGGGAGGCTTCCTATCCTCTGGTGCAGGCCCCTGAATCAAAGGCCAGGAACACAAGATTTTGAATGTGTTACCAAATGTTGTTTTCTAAAAAAAATAAAATAAAATAAAAATAAAATAAAAATAAACCAAAAAACTGCTTTCTGCAGGAGTGCGAACTTTGACTGAATCTGTTCTCTAGATTTTACTGATTGATGTGGAAGGTATCTGGAGTGGGCTGAGTCTGCAAAAATTAAGTGACCAGCTACTGGAAGGCCAGGCTTATGGTAGACACTCTGCACGAGGTGGAAAACAAATCCAGAGAAAAAGTGTCCCTTCTGGAGTGTACATGCCAATGTATCACATTGTTTCAGTAGATCAGTTCAGTAGTGTTTTGGGGCAAGCAATAAATGCATGATGGGTGGTTTGCTTTTGTCAATTCCTGTGGGTAGTTAGATGACTAAATATTTGGTTACCTAATTGCACAGTTGGAATTATGCTTGGGAAAGTAAACTACATCAGGTCCACAGATATTTTGACATTAAAGAGCAAGCCTAGGATGATAACTAAGGCAACTATAGGCAATTTAAACATGAGGGCGCAAATGGAGAAAGATTCATTACCAGGCTGAGATTGGACTGTAGAGGTTGCCATAGTTGTTGCTATGAAAAGTAGCCATAACAGCTACTTGTTGCTAAGCTGGAGATGTGGGAAACTGATAAGAGAGCAAGAGCTTTTACAACTTTCCTTGCAGTGTGATTTCAGGGAAGAAGCAGTTGACAAGGAAAGGCTGACTGGTAAGGCTGAGGAAGGGAGTAATCTGAGACAGTAATCATTAGCTCTCATGTGAGCCCAGAAAACAGAAGCATGGGCTCAGTCAGAGTTCTGGCTCAGGGTTCAGAAATAGATGTCATTTGGCTTGAATCAATATTTAGCCTTGGGGATGGCAGCCATAACCTCTAAACAGAAGATTTCCTTCTCCCCAGGTGGCAGAATAATTCATATTTGTTCCAGACTCAGGAACCAAGAAAGGCCTCTCAGGGCCAGTTGCTCTTTGCAGGCACACATGCAACCTAGAAGGTGGAATTCGCATCATGGTGCCCATTTTCCAGATGAGAAAACTGAGGTTAAGAGACTTGATCAAACTCACACAGCTAAGCATGTGAAAAGTCAAGCACAAACCCAGGGTAACAGTCCTCAAATTGTGTGTTTTTGCTCAACACCCACTGGGAGTGGTGGTAGGTGATCTGGAAGCAATGCTTTGGCAGAAGCAAACACTGTTCACATTTAAATGGAAGAAAGTAAGGAAAACCACTGGAACATTCAGCTAAGACCTAAATCAAATCCCTTATGATTATATAGTGGGGATGAGAAATAGATTCAAGGGATTAGGTCTGTTAGCCTGAAGAACTATGGATGGACGTTTTTAACATTGTATGGGAGGTGGTCATCAAAACCATCCTCAAGGAAAACAAATGTGAGAAGGCAAAGTGGTTGCCTGAGGAGGCCTTAAAAATAGCTGAGAAAATAAGAAGTGAAAGTCAAAGGAGGAAGAGAAAAATATACCCAATGGAATGCAGACCTCCAGAGAAGAGCAAGGAGAGATAAGAAAGTCTTCATAAGGGAATAGTGCAAGAATTAGAGGAAAACAATAGAATTGTAAAGAGTATAGATCTCTTCAAGAAAAGTGGAGCTACCAGAGGAATACTTCATGCAAGGACGGGCACAATAAAAGACAGAAAATTCAAAGACATAACAGAAGGAGATGAGATTAAGAAGAGGTGGCAAGAATGCCCAGAAGAACTATACAAAAATAGTCATTATGACCAGGATAGGGATGTTGCTGGGTCACTCACATAAAGCCAGATACTGGAGTATGCCGTCAAATGGGCTTTAGGAAGCATTACTACAAGAAATGTTAAGGAAGGTGATAAAATTCCAGCTGAGCTGTTTAAAGTTCCTAAAGAATGAGGCTGTAAATGTGCTGCATTCAATATGTCAGCAACTTGGAAAGCTCATCAGCGACCACAGTGCTAGTAAAGGTGAGTTTTCATTCCAATCCAAAAGAAAGGCAATTCCAAAGAATATTCAACCTATCATGCCATTGTGTTCTTCACACTTGCTAGCAAGGAAATGTTCAATATCCTTCAAGCTAAGTTGCAACAGTACATGAACTGAGAACTTCTAGATATGCAAACTGGTTTGAGCAACCAGAGATCAAATTGCCAACATTCATTGGATCATAGAGAAAGCAAGGGAATCCCAGAAAAAATATTTCCATGTGCTTCACTGACTATGCTAAAGCCTTTCACTGTGTGGACCACAACAAGCTGTGGAAAAATCTTAAGGAAATGGGAGTACCAGATCACCTTACCTATCTCCTAACAAGTCTGTATGTAGGTCAAAAAGCAGCAGTAAGAATCAGATATGGAACAACTGAAATTTTTTAAATTGGGACAGGAGAATGACAGGGTATACAACTCTGGTTATTTAACCTATATGAAAGATACATCATTCAGTATGCTGTTCTGGATAAATCCCAAGCTGGAATCAAGATTTCTGGGAGAAGTATCAACATCCACAGATATGAAGATGACACTACCCTAATAGCAGAAAGCAAAGAAAAAACTAAAGAGTCTCTCGATGAGGAGAGGAGATTAAAAAAAAAAAAAAAACTATCTTAAACTCAACATTCAAAAAGCTATTCACAAAAAGATAATCAACATTCATGGCATCCAGTCTGACCACTTCATGGCATATAGATGATGGAAAAGTGGAACAGTGGCAGATTTTATTTTCTTGGGCTCCAAAATCACTATGGACCTTGACTGCAGCTGCAAAATTAAAACAGACTTGCTCCTTTGAAGGAAGAAAGGCTATGAAAAACCTGCACAGTGTATCAAAAAGCTGAGACTCACTTTGCTACAGAGATCTGTAGAGCGAAACCTATGGTTTTTCCAGTAATCAGGTACAGATGTACAATCTGGTCCATAAGAAATGGTGAATGCCAAAGAATTGAGCTTTTGAACTGTGGTGCTTGAGAAGATACTTGAGAGTCCCTTATACAACAAGGAGATCAAACCAGTCAATCTGAAAGGAAATCAACCTGTGACCCCTGCTGTATTAGCTGAGGCAACTACTGAGGGCCTCCAGGTGGAAACAATGGATGCTTCCACTGCGAATGTGACTAATCATGGCTGTTCCAAGAAAACAGTTTGTAGTGTCACCAGTGGAAAAGCTCAGAAAGGCTGAAGGCTCTGTGTTCCCTGGGTCTCCCTATACAAGCGTTGCATTCTCCCCAGCAGCATTGGAGGCCAAGGAAGGGGGATTCTTGGCCCTGGAGGAGGGGGATGGCTCAGGGATCCACTGTGGCCATCACTTACCAAATAGGACTGGAAAGGACAGAGCAGGCATATGTGGCAGAGAGCTGGTGACTGGGTATGGGACAAAAGAGAACCAGCTCTCCATGAAGTACCTCACTCAAACTCCCCTGGAGGTGAAGCCCAGTGATAAGATCATCTGAGATGGGATGAAGAGAGTCTATTTCATTACCCATTATAGTTCCTTTGAATGAGGAGGTGGTGGAGTTGGTAGGTCATCACAAACTGTTCCATGGCCTAGACTATCTCCCAGTCGCTTTCTTTGGGGCTGCCTCTCCTCAGCTTCAGTCATGTAGTTCTGGAGGGAATTGACAATCATGCATGCTGCTGGGTCAGACCCCAAGAGCATGTAAAGCCAGTCATAGGACCCCATGGCCCTGCCAACATGGCTGATCTAGGACTGCACATGTGATCTGAGGTGGGTCATTCAGAGAACACCCTTGAACTCTGATGTCTTCCATCTTTTCTTTCCTTATGAAATGCCTTCAGGATATAAAACCCTAGGGCAGGTAGCTTGGACTCCCTCGCTAGGTGTAGAATCTTTAGGAAGAAAGTTGTCAGGCTCAGACCATCAAAGAAGAGGGAATGAAAGAGTGAGGGTCTGAAGAGAGAACTGATGACTTCTGAATTCTTGCTTCCAGTCACTGAGATCTTTGTATTTGCTCTGAGTCTTGTGTCCTGGATTCCCAGAAGCATTTCAGAAAGTCTCCCCTTTCCTTGAAGCTAGTTGGAGGTGGGCTCCTCTCAACTGTGATTCAGACTTTGTTCTATATCCTTCCCAATCATCATACCCCTCCCAGACACAAACGGAGGCACCTGTTTGTTTCTGCACCATTATGAGTGAAACCCTTTATTCGTTACTGAGAATAGGGTGTGAAGACTGACAAATACAGTTCACCAGCATCCTGAGCAGGAGTACACTAAGTGTGATTTAATGTTTGCTCGGAGTGCCCTTACTGATTCCTGAACCACACCAAGCATTTATACTGCCTGTGCCAGGCCAATCCTGTCATTTCCTCCATCAAAGACTGAGAAATACAGCCTCAGGTAGACGTCACCCAGGATCCAGGTCTCTCTAGATGTCCTCACTGTGTTCTCTTTAAACGTGGTATAGCAGTGGCCTCTAGAATCTTGGCGGAGTCAGAGACACACACCAGTCAGCCTGAGCCCTTATATGAGACTCCCACAAATATCTAGACCTAGCACAATTCTTGAGTTTATTTCCCTCTTTTGGTAAGTATCAAGGGTGTTTCTCCTTAGTAGGGGATATGACAGTTCATCCACAACCAAAAAGGGCCAAGACATGATGTTGCCATGAGGAAGGGTGTAGGGGAGGGAAGGACTGGGAGTTGGGGATGCAGAGGAATGATAAACAACAAAGTCCTACTGTAGACTATAAGGAAACATACTAACTATCCAGTCATAAACCACATGAAAAAGAATAAGAAAAAGAATATGTATTTCCGTATGTGTTGAACTGAGTCACATTGTTGTGCAGCAGAACTTAACACAACACTGAAGATTAGCGACACTTCAATAAAATTTTTAGAAAAGAAAAAGAGTTTCCATTGTTCTCCTCTTTCCCTGTTTCTTTCCTCTGCCTCCTGCTCCTTGTTTTCTCTTCAGAGAATGCTGGTTCTCCTCCTGCGTTCCCAAATCCATACTTTATTAAAAAAATTATTTTGTATTGAAGCATAGCTGATTAACTATATTCTGAGTTTCAGATGGACTGTAAACGGGCTCAGCCATATGTATCCATGTATCCTGGTCCCCAAAATACCCCTCTCATCCCAGTTTTCATATAATTAAGTGGAGTTCCCTGTGCTACACAGTAACTCATTTTTGGTTATCTGTCTTATACAGAGCAGTGCACACAACATGTTCTTGAAGACTTAACTTAGGAACTCTGGGAATCCTCCTTCGGCCCCCACTCACCCTCCTTGGCTACTCCAGGCTTGGGTGGGTAACGTATTCTGGTTCCCCATCCCCACCAGTCAGTCTATAGCCCTCATCATCCCAAGTAAGTCCCCAGTGGCCCAATGCAGAGCATCTTGGGATGCCATTTGCATGGAATCCAGTGCAGTTTTGCCTAGAACCAAGCAACTCTCCATATGGATCAATGACTTTACAGTTTTAGAATTTCTGAAATTCCCTCCCTTCCTCAAAGTCTTCTTTGAGCCCATCAGCCAGCTCTGAATGCCCCTAGGGAGCTGACATGAGGCATTCACGCTGTACCAGGGCTGAGCAGTCACTGTGAACCTTTTATTCACATTTGCATCCACCCTCCCCACAGAGGGGTCGGGTAGCCTAACTCACAAAGGGGGCCTCTGGCCAGACCTATGGGAAGATGCATCCGAGAACTAGGGTGACCTTGTAATTTATCATCCAAACCAGGAAAACTGCTGGTAGGGAAAGGAGACTGTTAATCCCTATGGTGGGACAGCACACTGGGACTGTCCCCAGCCATTCTCCTTGTCACATGACTTATTCAGGGACTGCTAGAGCTGACTTTCCATGTTCATCCATCTGAAGGTTCAGATTGAACTGAAGCTCTTTGAACACTGAGGACCTGAGTGTTCCCCTCTCCCTGTGAGTCCCACCATGCCAGCATGGCGTGGCGTCTCCACATTTATTTCAGGATGATCAGTGTCCCAGACGGCCCTTTAATCTCAAGTGGTTCATGTTGTGGGAGGCTCTGGAGAGCCCCTGGGCTCAGCAGCATCTGCAATAGTGCGAGATGGTCTGTAGCGGGCGCCCTTCTCCCACCAGCATGCCAGGGGTTTCTGCAAGATCCTATTTGAGAACCACCCCTCAAGCCTCTCCTCTCACCTTGAGGAAGTAGGCTTGAGCTGGGACTACGTAGTTGATACCATTGATGGTGAGGATAATAGAGGACAGGGTATTGACTCCAAAACATGAAACGTAGTGCTGTTAGCGAGAGAGGGAGAGAGGTTGCCCCTGGGGATCCTTTTTGTGCATGGAGACTGGGAGTGACCCTGCGGCATGATCCTTCACCACGTAACCCCATGGCGTGGCACCGATGAGCTTCTGGATGTTTTTGACCAGTCTTCTTGTGCCAAGGATCAGTGATATTCAGTATCCACAAGGGTTTCACAGCCGCCAGAACAACCAAGGGCTTCACAGCCGCCAGATCAAGCAGTAACCTTTCTTTTCATGGAGATGCTGAGATACAATGTGACAAATCTGGGATCAAGCTCACTCTGAGTCTCCCCAGAGCTGCCCCCTTCCTGACTGTCTCCTAAACAGTCCTTTGTCTCTTGCCTCTTTTCTTTTGCTCCCAACATGACACCTTCCTTGACATTCTTGAATGCAGTACTTGAATACACCAGGCTCTTTTGCACATTGATACAAGCTGGTCTTCCTTCCTATAGGAGCCCCCTCCCCTTTGACTAGCAAATTTCTTCTCATCTTCCAGATTCCAGCTTAATTGTCATGGTTTCAGGGAAGTCTTTTCCCCGGTGTTGATCGGTCTCCTTCCTTGATAGTCTCTGTAGACACTTCCTCATGTCTAGCATGTACCAAAGTCACAATTAATTCTCTGTGTGTCTCATTTCCTGTGCATCTGCCTTCTTAGATGTGAGGGTGAGTTTCATTCTCATTGCCTGCCTAAAGTGTCTGGCATACAGTGGATGCACAAGGCTTGTCTGTTTCGTGAGTGAATGAAGACAATGAGAATAATGAATGAGAAATACCCAAGGAGATGTATCTGGTGGGGAACAAATAACGGGTCCATCGCAGAGTGAAGATGGAGATTTGCGAGGGCAGTAGACTCTCACAATGGTGGGAGAGAGGGGCTCCTCTGGGTGAGGGTTTCTGCCAGCACTGCTCCTACAACCAGCTCAGACCCTCAGTCCCTGGCCTGGAAATACATGACATGCCTACAGAGACTCCAAAGAATGAGTCAGCTTTTGTCTGAGAGTATCACACAGAATCCTATCAAGTATGCCTCTTGTTCTCAGGTCAGTCCTAGATCCCACCTTCCTGATTATCTGTTATAGCTCCTGCCCCACTGTGTGCCCATGAACGTGGGGTGTCTTCTTTATCAATTGCTTTCACGTCTTAAGACTTCAGCAAATCTTTCTACCTTGCTCAGTAGTTGCTCCCTTAGGAAGCCAGTCTCTCCATTTGCTCAGGACTTTCCCTGTTTTTAAAATGACTTTTATCTGTACTGAGAACTTCCTATTTCCCAGGTAGCCCTGGACAGTTGGTCATCTTATACCTCTGTTCACCAAACTGAAGTCTTCTAACCTTGCTCCACGCCTCACAGAGCAGTGGGTACAATCCTCTCCCATCTGCACAAACTTCTCCGGACCCTTTTAGTACACTGGTCAGAGCCCTGGTCAGAAGGCCTGGGGATTATGAACTCATTGGTTGTTTGCATATCTATCTGCTTGTGTGTGTGTTTGTATGTGTATTTGTTTTTGTCTCTGTGAGTGCTTGTGTGTCTCTGACTAGCTATGCATGTTTATACATGTCTCTGTTCATGTTTATATGTGTCTGCTTGTGTGTTTGCATGTGTCTGTGTGTCTGTCTGTGTCATTGTGTGTGGTGTATATATCTTTGTGACTGTGTGTCTGAGAATGTATTTGTGTGTGTCTGCCTGTGTCCATGTACAGTAGCAGGAGCATCACTTGGGCTGACCCTCAGAGGGAGAGGCTTACCGGTCCATGTTGCCCGTGTGGATCAATGGTACCCAGTTCAGCGCTCCCTGATAGAATGATTTATCCACCCCACCAAACATCACGACACTGCCTTTCACCCTGCATATGTAGAGAGAAGAGAGGGGGGGATCCTTGGAGGAGAGTAACAGCGGCACTGTCTGAGAGCTGTGCTAGTCCACACATCAAGGCCCTTATAAGGTCCCCATATACAGATGCAGAAATCGAGACTAGGAGCAATTGAGACCCAGACCAACGTTGGTTACTCGCTAATGAGTGGCACAGAGGAGGTTAGAAGCTGAGTCACCTGGCTGGGATCCACCCACTATATCTTCCGAAGATGCCCTACCTCCTGCGACATGAGTGCTCAGACACACTCAGAGGACACGGTGCTGACGCATATTGGTTTTCTCCCTGTCCACCTTGTCATTTTTCAGGAAAATAAAGCCTGCAAGTTGTAAGGGTGTGGGTTCAGGTCATCCAGAATTGGATCCACTGTTCTGTGACCTCTCCTGTTCAAAGGGCCCCACACTCAGAAGGAACCCCACCTCTGCTCTCCCTGTCTTGAAATGACTAATATTTCTTGAAGAAGGGGTCCCACACTTTGGTGTCCCACATTTTCATTTTTCACTGGCTCCTACAGATTGGTTAGCTGGACCTGGGCTCCAAGTGAAATGATAATGAGGAAGGAAAGATATCCACTAGCCTTCTCCTTCCTTCCTTATCAAATTCATAAGCAAATCCTAATGCCTTGTCCTTCAACTTGTTTCCTGTTGCCTTCCATTAGCCTTCCTCCTCACTCACCCCTCTAGACCAAGTTACTGGTCTTGAGCCCAGGATCTGGGTTGTGTTCCAATAAAATTTTATTTATAAAAGCCAGGGGGTGATGTCAGGTAGGGCCCCGGGACCATAGTTTTGGTGGGTTAGATTATCTCTCAGGATACTTGTTTGTCAAGTTTTCTGTAATTTTCTTGCAAATGAAAGCATCTTACAGCTAATTTGGAGAAAGAGATTGTCCATCTCAGACTTACTTGCTCAAGTAGAAGGCAAAAACAGGCTCAGAAATGGCACCTTGATTCTTCAGCTTGTCAAAGATGGAGATGACTCCAGTGAAGGATATGTTGGGATAGTTCTAGCCCAAGATGCCATCAAAAGGCATCTCAAACCAGGATTCCATGAAGGTTAGATGGAACAGGTGGTCAGTACCTACAAGGTGAGGTGTGGGAGAGAAGAGTTTCCCACTTATAGATCCATGAAGTGGGGCTAGGACTGGGATGGGGTCCACTGTCTTAAGATCCTCAGAGAAGAATTGAGGCTGAGCTCTGTCTTCAGTGGCCCACAGACGGTTAGACCAACCTGGGAGGGGAATTTGGGTTTCATTTGAGAGAGGCTGTGAATTTTAAAACATCTGCCCCTCTGAAAAATTCTCTTCTATTTGCCATGAAGGATAGGGCTGGATCCCATTATCTTAGTTTTTTAATATGTAATTTTAAACTGGCTGAATATGTCCAAATGCTAATAGGCAACATCTAATTTGTCACTGTGATAGATTACTAGGGCACCAACTCACCATTCTGAGCACTGAGAAAGGAAAATAAACATCAAGATTTATGCTATTTTTGTTTCTGTTATGCATAGGTTATATAATTACAAATAGTTCCAGGAAAATAAGCTAGACTGGCCCTTCTGGGGATGAGGGGAGAGTGATGGGGAGCAGCTATAGTACAGATGAAGGCTCACTCACTGTCCTGCAGCTCACCTCCTGCTGTGGAGGTCTGGTTCCTAATAGACCCAGGATTGGTCCTGGTCCTGACCCACTGTGCTGGTATTGTGGACTCCTGCTCTAAATCCAAGAGAGTGGCATTCTGTAAGACAAAACACCCTGCTTCTGCCCAGTTTCTGTACAAATAAATAACATTAAAATTGGAAGAGGAACAGTCATTTAGTCTTTTTTTTTTTTTTTTTTGGCTTTCAGGGAAGGGCTTTTATTTTATTTTTATTTTATTTTTTTTAATTTTAAAATCTTTAATTCTTACATGTGTTCCCAAACATGAAAGGAGAACAACTTAGTGCAACATATGACTACATTCACTCAATAAACTGTGAAAAGACATCTGCTTTTTGAGAATCAGGGAAATTTGTACATGGACTAGATATTAGATGTTAATTTTATTGGGAACAAAAGAGCATTTTTTTTTTTCACATTGTATCATTTTACCCCCATACTCATTATGTATATTTTGGGAAATGTTCATCCCCTACCTAAAACATTTCAGGAAAAATGAATAAGGAGAAAAAGAGAGACTGAAATGATGGTCAGTCTTTATTTAAAAGCAGATCTGCATAGCTGGTATGGATTGAATTGTGTCCACCCTTGACTCCCAATGTGATGGTATTAAGAAGTAAGGCCTTTGGGAGTTGCACAAGTTGACATGGGGTTTTGATGGTGGTCCCTCATGATGGGATTATCCTCTCCCTCTTTTTCTCGCTTATTATCCCTCTTCCTACTTTTCTTCCCCCACCACAAATAGGAACATAGCAAGAAGAAAAAGACCTGATGCAAGTCAAGAATGTCTTCAATGGGAACTCAGTTGTCCACCACCTTGATGTTGCATAGTCTCCGGTCTATGACAACTGGTGGGACTATGAGGTTAGTTTTGTAGTTATTCATGGTGAATGATGAAATGTAAGGTTCATGACCCTCTTCTTTTTTATATTTGTTATGTTTGAAATAGTTTTGCACTAAGAAGATTAAAGAATGAAGTTTCTGTGTTAGTGATGCCCTGAGGGGCCCAAGATAGTAGATTCAGGCAGGTCCCCAATGAGTGAGTTGTTGGAGGACCACATGCTCCTTCCTCCAACTCTTCTGTTGTCATCTGAAAACCATCCCCCCCATAGCAGACAACCTTACCTCCAACACTATCTGCATCTCCACTTCCTGCTAAGATACTGAGTCATCTAGTTGGAGATCTTGATGATTTAGGACAGGGTCTGAAAGGAGAAAGAATGCATACATTTTTAGAAAGAATGATCTGGGCAGACCCCTCCTTGGTTTTCCCTTCTTTATTGCCATCTGCAGGTAAGGGATAGGGCCTGGCTAGAGAGGAAGCCTCAAGTGAGACTGCATGGGTATTTGCAAGAGAAGGGAGCAGGAATTCGGAACCCAGCAACCAGGAGATGGGCAGCTTGCACAGGACGCAGGAGGGAAGGAAGAAGCACTGGGAAAAGAATAGTGCCTACCTGTGGACCAGACCTACCTGAGTCTTCCGGTTAAACTTGGAGGTCACATCCTTCCTGCTTCAATTTCTGCTTCAGATATGGAGGGGACAGAGCTGTACTCACTGTTATGAGTCACGGGGAGAGGGACAGCCTCCCTCAGGAGCCCTTGGATTCCACTATAACTGTGGGTATCATCCCAAGGTAGAGAGCAAATGGCAGGTCATTCAAAATATGACCTACTTTAAATAGTATTTAAAATAGTACAAAATTTGTCTAAGAGTCCTGGCATATCTTGTTTCCAGAGTTTTTTAAGAGAGATGATTCATTGGCCTAATTTGGGTTCTGCTGTGGATCCTACAAGCTTGCTCATTGGTATCTTTTGACTTACAACTACCTGATCTCATCCTACAGAACCCAAATGATGGTAAGTTCCAGGAGTCAAGGCCTCTAAGGTCCTAGGTGTCACAGCAGCTCTGTGCCAAGTGGTCTACCACTCGCAGTCCTAAGCCCAGGACCCATGAATATCATCAGATAGTTAAAGCCCCCTGCCAGCCAGAGGCAGTCTCAGCAGCACCCACCTCTGAGCCACTTGTCCACTGATTGGTACTGAGCTTCAGTCTGGAAAAGTGCTCTGGAGCAAGTCCAGTCTCCCTCATCCAAGAGATAGGAAACTGAACCCTGGGG
Source organism: Budorcas taxicolor (assembly GCF_023091745.1). Classification (NCBI taxonomy): domain Eukaryota; kingdom Metazoa; phylum Chordata; class Mammalia; order Artiodactyla; family Bovidae; genus Budorcas; species Budorcas taxicolor. Next base: position 38,373,041 of record NC_068934.1, read on the forward strand.
TGTATGACTCATCTTAAGGCTTCAGGTAACTTAGTGAAGACTTGATACCCAGGAACTCTGTTTCCCAGGCTAGGAGACTTCCAGGAAGGGAAAGATGAGACAAAGCTCAGCTGCATCCACTGCTGGGTAGCTCTCAGATGTCTGCAAGCACCAGAGTGGAAGTTCCTTTCCATTTGCCCCTCCTGTCCCGTTTCAATTTTATCAGCATACCTGCCTCCATGTAGCAGCAGAAAAGCAATATTCAGGGCTGTTTCTTCTGTGTTGGCAGTGGAAGGATAGCCATTTATTTAACTTGGTTACCTTGGTCCTTAGCTTTGTAGTAGAGGCTGAAGTCAGGCAGGATGATTCCTCCAGTTCCATTCTTCTTTCTCAAGACTGGTTTGGCTATTCGAGATTTTTTGTATTTCCATACAAATTGTGAAATTATTTGTTCTAGTTCTGTTAAAAATAACATTGGTAGCTTGATAGGGATTGCATTGAATGTATAGTTTCCTTTGGATACTATACTCATTTCCACTATATTGATTTTTCTGATCCATGAACACAGTATATTTCTCTACCTATTAGTGTCCTCTTTGATTACTTTCACCAGTGTATTATAGTTTTCTATATATAAGTATTTTGTTTCTTTCAGTTCAGTTCAGTTCAGTCAGTCAGTCGTTTCCAAGTCTTTGCAATCCCATGAATTGCAGCACGCCAGGCCTCACTGTCCATCACCAACTCCCAGAGTTCACTCAGACTCACATCCATCGAGTCCGTGATGCCATCCAGCCATCTCATCCTTTGTTGTCCCCTTCTCCTCCTGCCCCCAATCCCTCCCAGCATCAGAGTCTTTTTTCAATGAGTCAACTCTTCGCATGAGGTGGCCAAAGTACTGGAGCTTCAGCTTTAGCATCATTCCTTCCAAAGAAATCCCAGGGCTGATCTCCTTCACAATGGACGGGTTGGATCTCCTTGCAGTCCAAGGGACTCTCAAGAGTCTTCTCCAACACCACAGTTCAAATGCATCAATTCTTCAGCCCTTAGCCTTCTTCACAGTCCAACTCTCACATCCATACATGACCACAGGAAAAACCATAGCCTTGAATAGATGGACCATAGTCAGCAAAGTGATGTCTCTGCTTTGGAATATACTATCTAGGTTGGTCATAAGTGTTCTTCCAAGGAGTAAGCGTCTTTTAATTTCATGGCTGCAGTCACCATCTGCAGTGATTTTGGGGCCCAGAAAAATAAAGTCTGACACTGTTTCTACTTTTTCCCCATCTATTTCCCATGAAGTGATGGGACCGGATGCCATGATCTTCGTTTTCTGAATGTTGAGCTTTAAGCAACTTTTTCACTCTCCTCTTTCACTTTCATCAATAGGCTTTTTAGCTTCTCTTCACTTTCTGCCATAAGGGTGGTGTCATCTGCATATCTGAGGTTATTGATATTTCTCCCAGCAATCTTGATTCCAGTTTGTGCTTCTTCCAGTCCAGCATTTCTCATGATGTACTCTGCATATAAGTTAAATAAGCAGGGTGACAATATACAGCCTTGATGTACTCCTTTTCCTATTTGGAACCAGTCTGTTGTTCCATGTCCAGTTCTAACTGTTGCTTCCTGACCTGCATACAGATTTCTCAAGAGGCAGGATAGGTGGTCTGGTATTCCCATCTCTTTCAGAATTTTCCACAGTTTATTGTGATAGACACAGTCAAAGGCTTTGACATAGTCAATAAAGCAGAAATAGATGATTTTCTGGAACTCTCATGCTTTTTCCATGATCCAGCAAATGTTGGCAATTTGGTCTCTGGTTCCTCTGCCTTTCCTAAAACCAGCTTGAACATCAGGGAGTTTACGGTTCACGTATTGCTGAAGTCTGGCTTGGAGAATTTTGAGCATTACTTTACTAGCATTTGAGATGAGTACAATTGTGCGGTAGTTTGAGCATTCATTGGCATTGCCTTTCTTTGGAATTGGAATGAAAATTGACCTTTTCCAGTCCTGTGGCCACTGCTGAGTTTTCCAAACTTGCTGGCATATGGAGGGCAGCACTTTCACAGCATCATCTTTCAGGATTTGAAACAGCTCAACTGGAATTCCATCACCTCCACTAGCTTTGTTCGTAGTGATGCTTTCTAAGGCCCACTTGACTTCACATTCCAAGATGTCTGGCTCTAGATTAGTGATCACATCATCATGATTATCTGGGTCGTGAAGATATTTTTTGTACAGTTCTTCCATGTATTCTTGCCACTTCTTAATATCTTCTGGTTCTGTTAGGTCCATACCATTTCTGTCCTTTATCGAGCCCATCTTTGCATGAAATGTTCCCTTGATATCTCTAATTTTCTTGAAGAGATCTCTAGTCTTTCCCATTCTGTTGTTTTCCTCTATTTCTTTGCATTGATTGCTGAAGAAGGCTTTCTATCTCTTCTTGCTATTCTTTGGAACTCTGCATTCAGATGCTTATATCTTCCCTTTTCTCCTTTGCTTTTCACCTCTCTTCTTTTCACAGCTATTTGTAAGGCCTCCCCAGACAGCCATTTTGCTTTTTTTGCATTTCTTTTCCATGGGGATGATCTTGATCCCTGTCTCCTGTACAATGTCACGAACCTCATTCCATAGTTCATCAGGCACTCTATCTATCAGATCTAGACCCTTAAATCTATTTCTCACTTCCACTGTATAACCATAAGGGATTTGATTTAGGTCATACCCGAATGGTCCAGCGGTTTTCCCTACTTTCTTCAATTTAAGTCTGAATTTGGCAATAAGGAGTTCATGATTTGAGCCACAGTCAGCTCCAGATCTTGGCTTTTTGACTGTATAGAGCTTCTCCATCTTTGGCTGCAAAGAATAGAATCAATCTGATTCCGATGTTGACCATCTGGTGATGTCCATGTGTAGAGTCTTCTCTTATGTTGTTGGAAGAGGGTGTTTGCTTTGACCAGTGCATTTTCTTGGCTAAACTCTATTAGTCTTTGCACTGCTTCATTCCGCATTCCAAGGCCAAATTTGCCTGTTACTCCAGGTGTTTCTTGACTTCCTTCTTTTGCATTCCAGTCCCCTATAATGAAAAGGACATCCTTTTGGGGTGTTAGTTCTAAAAGGTCTTGTAGGTCTTTTTAAAACCATTCAACTTCAGTTTCTTCAGTGTTACTGGTTGGGGCATAGACTTGGATAACTGTGATATTGAATGGTTTACCTTGGAGACGAACAGAGATCATTCTGTCGTTTTTGAGATTGCATCCAAGTACTGCATTTTGGGCTCTTTTTTTCTTCTAAGGGATTCCTGCCCACAGTAGTAGATATAATGGTCATCTGAGTTAAATTCACCCATTCCAGTCCATTTTAGTTCACTGATTCCTAGAATGTCGACATTCACTCTTGCCATATCTTGTTTGACCACTTCCAATTTGCCTTGATTCATGGACCTGACATTCCAGGTTCCTATGCAATATTACTCTTTACAGCATCGGATCTTGCTTCTATCACCAGTCACATCCACAACTCGGTATTGTTTTTACTTTGGCTCCATCCCTTCATTCTTTCTAGAGTTATTTCTCCACTGATCTCCAGTAGCATATTGGGCACCTAATGACCTGGGGAGTTCCTCTTTTGGTATCCTATCATTTTGCCTTTTCATACTGTTCATGAGGTTCTCAAGGCAAGAATACTGAAGTGGCTTGTCATTCCCTTCTCCAGTGGACCACATTCTGTCAGGCCTCTCCACCATGACCCGCCCGTCTTGGGTTGCCCCGCAGGAATGGCTTGGTTTCATTAAGTTTGTTAAGGCTGTGGTCCTAATGTGATTAGATTGACTAGTTTTCTGTGAGTATGGTTTCAGTGTGTCTGCCCTCTGATGCTCTCTTGCAACACCTACCATCTTACTTGGGTTTCTCTTACCTTGATGTTGGGTATCTCTTCATGGCTTCATTTTTTTTTTTATGGTCTCCTTTATTTCTCTTGAACTTATTTATGCCATAATTTTTAAATTTTCTTTCCTTCTACTAACCCTGGGGTTCTTCATTTCTTCCTTTCCTTGTTGTGTTAGGTGTAAAGTTAGGTTATTTATTTGACTTTTTTCTTGTTTCTTGAGGTAAGCCTGTATTGCTATGAACCTTTCCCTTAACACTGCTTTTACAGGGTCCCATAGTTTTAGGGTGGTTGTGTTTTCATTTTTATTCGTTTCTGGTGGTCTTTGGAAGGAATGACGCTACAGCTGAAACTCCAGTACTTTGGCCACCTCATGCGAAGAGTTGACTCTGATGCTGAGAGGGATTGGTGGCAGGAGGAAAAGGGGACGACAGAGGATGAGATGGCTGGATGGCATCACCAACTCGATGAACGTGAATTTGATTGAACTCCAGGAGACAGTGATGGACAGGGAGGCATACTGTGATTCATGAGGTCGCAAAGAGTCGGACACGACTGAGCAACTGAACTGAATTGAATTAAGGCATATTTTGATTTCCTTTTTTATTTCTTCTGTGAATTGTTGGTTATTCAGCAGCATGTTGTTCACCCTCCATATGTTGGGATTTTAATAGTTTTTCTCCCTTAATTAACATCTAATCTTACTGCATTGTGACCAGAAAAGATGCTTGGAATTATTTCAATTATTTTGAATTAACCAAGGCTGCATTTATGCCCCAGGATGTGCTCTATCTAGGAGAAGTTTCTATGTGCACCTCCAAAAAAGGTGAAATTCATTGTTTTGGGGTGAAATGTCCTATGGATATCAATTAGGTCTAACCGGTCTAAAGTATCATTTAAAGTATGTGTTTCCTTGTTATTTCCCTGTCTAGTTGATCTATCCATAGGTGTGAGTGGGATATTAAAGTCTCCCACAATTCTTGTGTTATTGTTAATTTCCCTTTTTTTTTTTTGGAAAAAACTTTTGGCTGAACTAGGTCTTCATTTCTGCTAAGGACTTCTATTTTTGCAGCGAGCTGGGGCTACTCTGTAATTGCAGTACACTGGCTTTTCAAGCCTGTGTTTCTCTTGATGCAGATCACAGGCTCTAGGGCACTCAGTCTCAGTAGTTGTGGCCCTCCGGTTTAGTTGCCCTGGGGCATTTTAAATCTTCCTAAGCCAGGTCTCAAACGCATATCTTAAGTAATGAATCAAAAAGGAAAATCTTCTGGAAGGAATTTGAAATACATAACTTTTACATGAAACTTGGCACCATGGCCTATTTTTAAGGAGACCAATAGAGGATTGTCTGCTACTTCAAGCAATCTCGTGAAACCAGGACTGATTTAGGTTCCCCTCCCAAGTGTTCCTACAGCATCTTGAAGCTGTTCCCACCATGTCGCTTTGTTCTTGCTTGGGTTTCTGAAACCCACACTAGACCACAGCTTCCAGAGGGCAGGGCTGTCACTTAACTCACTTGTAAACATACGTCAGTAAATCTTATTTCATTATACCAGCTCTAATGTCAAGACAAGGCTAACACAATGATCAGTTATTCCATTATGAGTTTTAGATTACAGGTTCAAGTACTGTAATTGAAACTTAAATAACATTGTCTTAAATACAATATAATTTCAATTCTCTTTCATATAATAATAGTGCAGATCTCTGCACAGAATTGGGACCCACTTCTTTCCTTTTACATCTTACACCTGTACTACTTACCTCTTCTCTAAGATGGCTGTTCCAGCTCCTGTCATTACATCTTCATTCCAGCTAGTGGGACAAAAAATAATACTTCCATTTGGAAGTGACATATCATCTGTACTCAAATTCCACGGGCTGATGTATCTTCATGGTCATAGCAAACCTGGGTGTAGTGGGTCCACACAAGGGCAGGGGAATGTGATCTACTACAGAACATTCATGGTGAGTAACAAGGGCCAACACCCTTCATTCATGTCCCTGTAATTCATTTTTCTTTGGTTCTCCCCACACAACTTTCAGCCTGTTTTTGCCTGCAGATATGGATATGGATGAGGCTGTAAGAGAGGAAATGGCCCTGGCTGTACAGATATGGAGAAAACAAGAAAGGAAAGAAGATAAGAAAGTACAAAAATGCAAAATCTATAGGAAAGTATGCTTACCATCATAATTTTACAGTTATTCAATTTAGGTATACCTGTGGTGGGTGAATCAATTTATTAAATAAAAAATAAGAGAAATGTAAAATATAAATATATTCAGTAAACCGAACAAAATAATAAGGCTATATCATATAAACACATAGTAGTATCATGATTAGTTTGGATGCACATTGCAAAATACTAAAACAACCGTAACTTTAGCAAGATAAACTTGATTTTTCTCTCCCACTGAAACAAAGATTGAGGTGGGCCAGTGAGAGCTCTGGTGGTATCCATCTCCAACATTACATGATTGTCCAATGCAACTGCAGGAGCTCCAGCCATCACAACTACAATCCAGACAACAGTTAAGAAGAAAGTAGGGAAGGGAAGAGTCCCATCTTTCAGCTAAATCAACTCCTTGAATGCAATCTTCCAAGAAATCCCTTTTACAGACCTTCTTGCATCTCTAAGTCACCAGTCATGACTAAGAGCACAGGTGTATAGGAAGGGTAGTCCTGTAGCTACTGGGCTCATGGCTCTATAACCAACTATTTTCAGTTGTAAAAGAGAAGCAGAAAATTGATCATTTTGTAGGTAGCCTGCTGTACTTTCCTTAAAGAAAAAAAAATGGAATAGGCTGAATGGCTGCCCACAGTGTTGGAGCCAGGAGAAAGGAGCAGCAATGAGAAACAGCTAGATGGATCTGAACTGTGCTCCAGACAATAGAGGCAGACTAGTCAGTAGAAATCTCCTAAGGGATGAAGTGAGGATTACACATACCAAAGGACCCAATTTGTTTTGAAAACTTCTTTTCCAACTCAGGTCCCAAATCTCTCTCAATTCTTCAGCTTCTAAATACCTTGTCTGTGTTACCTCACATTCTGACCTACCTGTCTCACCTTCCTTACTTCTGTTCACATCACTTCACCATCCAATCACCAGCATTACAAGATCCAGTACTGAGGAGTTAGCAACACTTTCTAGATGTGTGTAGAAACACAAAGACTATATCTACCTTAATATTAGTTTCTCATGATCAATGTCTATTGAAGGACTGATATGCCTAGAATTATGAAGATCTCATGCTTCCTCTAAAATCCCAACCAAGAATGTGACTTTTTTGGACCTGAAGGGAATGCACTTACATTTGGATTCACAGGTCTTAGCAGGAAAGTAAGTCCCCTGTGCGTGAACAAGTTACATTTCAAAAGGGTGTTCAAAAATCCCACTTTCTTCATAAGTCCAGCAAAGTTACTTAGACAGCCAACTAAGACAAATGGCTATATGTTACTGCAGTTTAATAGCTTTATGATACTTTTCATGCAAATAATACATAAAAAACCAACACAAACAGTAAAAGAAACATTTTTAATCTTGCAGTAGCTGGACAGGGCATGGCAACCCACTCCAGTATTCTCGTCTGGAGAATCCTCATGGCAAGAGGAGCCTGGCTGACTATATTCCATATGTTGCCAAAGTTGAACACAGCTGAGCAACTAAGAACAGTTTTAAAAATAGAATAGTAATACCATCTATATTATCACTGCATTTACGCTTCCTTTCAGACATCGTAGGCTTGAAATAAAAATACTGCACTATTTTACTCCGTCAGCTTCCCTTGTAGCTCAATCGGTAAAGAATCTGCCTGCAGGGCAGGAGATTCGTGTTCAATCCCTTGGTTGCAAAGATCCCCTGAAGAAGAAAATGGCAACTCAGTCCAGTATCCTTGCTAGAAAAATCTCATGGACAGTGGAGCCTGGTGGGCTGCAGTCTATGGGGTTACAAAGAGTCAGGCCAGACTGAGCAACTAACACTTATTGTACTCCATACAGTTTTGTACAGTAAAGTACACAAAAGCACACCCACTTGTCTGGGATGTGCCCACGACCATGTGTGTCGGATCTGTGAACTAACTGATGTGATTGCACATTAAAATACACTTTTACATGTTTAAAAGTTTTCAACTTGAAGGTTTGTTTGTAACAGACTTGCTACACAGGTGTTCAGTGAATGTATGTAGTGAATGAACAAGAGAGGAGAGTAAGGAGCTGCCTGTTCTTTCCATTTTTGCATGTATTATGGCCACTCTGAATAGGAATTGCATTGAGCATAATTGAGGCCCGGTGTATGGAAACATCGCTGCAAGTGACAGAGGACCAGGATTCCAGGACATGGCAAAAGAACCACGGTTGGTTGGAAAGAGCCAGGAGTGCAAAGTAGGAGGAAACAAGTGTTCACTGGTTTATATGAAACACTCTGCAAATATCATCTGGATTTGTTTATACTGACTGAGCTGTGGTTTAGAGGAGCAGTCTCTGTTGCTCAGTATAAGCAAAGAGAGGAAAATGAACCATGAAAACTGAACATGTGTCCCACGTCAAGTATATCTAGTATTGAAGAGATGTGAGTCCTGTCAATTTATCTGCTCCTTCATGGAAAGAATTAGAGTAGTAAAGCAGGGAAGGTCTGCATTATGCTAGCACCTTATTATTCTTCTGTCCAGTGAATATTGATTTCTAATGTCATTTCTTTATAAACAGAGGGTGTACTTCATATGATTGGAGGCTTCTAACTTACTGTTCCATATAAACTTTTGGTGCTGTTTTGTGCCCAGGCACATGGGGCCCTGGAGCACGGCAAGCTCTGTTTCGGCTGCAGAGTGCAGTGTATGCAGATCTGCTGTCATCTGGGGCCTGGGGTATATCTTCAGTCTGGGTTCACATCTGAGGGGTTACCTCTATTTGGGTTTAATTCTGTCATCTTGCTCTTTATCTTCAGTTTGTCCCATGTTCTTTCTTCCCATGTCTCTTTTAATCCCTGACTTCTTTGTGACTGAGTAGTTTTTATGATTTCCTTTTATAGACTTTGTCACTTTATTAACTGTAACTTTTTAAAAGTAATTTTAAGATCCATGGTACTCATAATTAACTTTCCAGTGTATCATTATTAATTATGATAATTATTAATAATTATTAAGTTATCTATTTATTTATCATTTCTTTGGCTGTGTTGGTCTTAGTGTGACATGCTGGTAGGGACTCTTTATTTGAGGAGGGCAAGCTCAGTACTTGCAGTTTGTAAACTCTATTTGAGACATGCAGGCCTAGTTGCTCAGTGGCATGTAGAATTTTACTCCTCTGGCAAAGAAACAAACCAGCATCCCCTGCATTGCAAAACAGATCTTTAAGTACTGGACCACTGGAAACTCACTATAATTACCTTTTAATACATATTACATGTTGATCATTTGGCTACTGTTCCTTCATTCTGTATATCCAGATTTTCCCTTCCTTTTAAATTCCTTCTGAATTGAGATCTTTTATAAAACATTTATTACATTGGTCTCTTGGTGGTGATGCAGTCTTATAATTGTTGTATGTCTGAGAAAGAATTTTATCTTGTTTTTGATATGTATTTTTCTTGGGTGTGGAATTGTGAGTCAATTCTATCTCTCTCAGCACTCTAAGAAGTGGTGCCAGTGTTCTCTGGCTAACATTGCTTCCTATGCCTAATCTGCTGTCATTCCCATTTTTTGTTCTGCTGTGTCTGTTTTTCCTTCTGGTTACATTTCTTTGGTTGATTGTTTTAAGCAATGAATTATGATGTGCCTCTGTATAGTTGTCATACTGCTTGTCCTTGAGTTACTTGAGCTTCTGTGTTTGTGGGTTTAAAGATTTAATCATATCTGGAGATTTTTCAGCCAGTAATTACAAAGTTTTTTTCTCTATTCTCCTGTCTCTAACTTCCTGTTGGATTCCATCTACATATATTGTAGTATTCTTAAAGTTGTTTCAAAGTTCTGTGATGGACAATTAATTTTTCCCCACATTTTTTCCATTACTATTTTCCATGTCTCTATTTAACATACTCAATATTCTTCAGCTTCATGAATATAAGGATTATTGCTGTAGTAAGCATTTTAATGTCCTTCCTTGCTAATTATGTAATGTACATTTTTAACTGTGCTTTTACTAATTGATTTTTCCATCCTTATGGATATTTTCTTGCTTCTTTGGACATCTGAAATTTTTTCTTTTTAAAATTATTTATCTTAATTTGAGGATAACTACTTTACAATATACTGATGGAACTAGGACATCACTGCAACTGACAGAGGACCAAGATTCCAGGATGTGGCACAAGAGCCACGGTTGGTTGAAACGAGCCAGAAGTGTAAAAAAGGAGGAAACCATTTTCACTGGTGTATGTGAAAGACTTGACAAATATCATCCGGATTTGTTTGCAGTGATTGAGCATGTTTTTACCAATTGATTTTCCCCTCATTTTGGATATTTTCTTGCTTCTTTGGACATCTGGAACTTTTTTCTTTTTAAATTTATATATCTTAGTTAGAGGATAATTATTTTACAATATTGTGAAGGAACTAGGACAAATACTTTCACAATTTATATGGAAATTTTAAATTGGATGTTGAATGTGGTCATTTTTACCCTTTGGATGCTGGATGTTTTTTAATTATTATAAATTATTCTTGGCACTGTTTGCAAACATTGTTAATTTCTTGGAAACATTTGTACTTTTTGAAGGCTTGCTGTTCAGTTTTTTTTAAGCTGAGACCAGACTTTAGACCAGGTTTATTATTCCCCACTAGCATGGCAACCCACTCCAGTGTTCTTACCTGGGATGAATCCCAGGGATGGTGGAGCCTGGTGGGCTGCCATCAATGGGGTCGCACAGAGTAGGACACGACTGAAGTGACTTAGCAGCAGCAGCAGCAAGGAAATATTGTCTTCAAGGCCCTACATATGCCATGGGAATTATGAATAATTTCCACTCTGGTGGGTGAGAACACAATTAGACTTGGCTCAATTTGAGGCTCAAGGGTTGTTCCCTATAATTCTTACCATTACTATCAAATATCCACTGAAAAATCGAGGGATATCATCTTTACCTTCCCTTCTATCTGTGTAGTTTTCTCCTGTGAACTCTTAATTATCTAGAGTCTCAAATCTCTATTCTTGGGGAGACAGTTTGTCTCTGCCTAGATACCCCTTTCATGTATATGTTGGAAAATATTTCTAGAGTTGGGGCAATTGTAGAACTCACCTTACTGGCTCCCCTCCCCCCTTCCCCAGGAATCCATTTTTGCTGCCAGATGTTTGATGTAAAAAACTACTCTTTCATTTATCTTTCTATTTTGGAGTTGTTTGTGACAAGAGGATAAATGTGTCCTTTGTTCCTCTATGTCTGCAATCAAAACTCACTGAATGCCTTGTGAATGCTAGTCACTGACTTCTGTGCATGGGTGCAGACTTGATTTGGGATAATTGTTGGGGCCTTGGGAGCCCCAGTCTTGCTGGAGAAACATGCCAATTACAAATAGTATTTGCTATGGGGTCTGTTGAATTCAGTTCAGTCGCTCAGTCCTGTCCGACTCTTTGTAACCCCATGGACTGCAGCATGCCAGGCATCCCTGTCCTTCACCAACTTCAGAAGCTTGCTCAAACTCATGTCCATCAAGTCAGTGATGCCATCCAACTATATCCTCTGTAGTCCTCTTCTCCTCCTGCCTTCAATCTTTCCCAGCAACAGGGTGTTTCCTAATAGTCTGATCTTTACAACAGTTGGCCAAAGTATTGGAGCTTCAGGTTCAGATTCAGAGCTTCCATTGAATATGCAGGATTGATTTCCTTTAGCATTGACTGGTTGGATCTCCTTGCAGTCCAAGGGTTTCTCAAGAGCCTTGTCCAACACCTCAGTTCAAAAGCTACAATTTTTCTTTCTTTCTTTTTTTTTTTTTTTCAAGCAACAATTTTTCATCGCTCACCACTCCTTATGGCGCAGCTGTCACATCCATACATGACAACAGGAAAAATCAGAGCTTTGATTATACTGAACTCTTTTAGCAAAGTAATGTGTCTGCTTTTAAAAATGCTGTCTAGGTTTGTCATAGCTTTCCTTCAAACAAGCAAGCATTTTTAATTTCACGACTGCAGTCATCTTCTGCAGTGATTTTAGAGCCCCCCAAAATGAAGTCTCTCACTGTTTCCATTGTTTCCCCATCTATTTGTTATGAAGTGATGGGATCAAATGCCATGATATTGATTTTCTGAATGGGGAGTTTGAGCCAGATGTTTCACTCTCCTCTTTCACTTTCATCAAGAGGCTCTTTAGTTCCTCTTCACTTTCTGCCATGAGGGTGGTGTCATCTGATTATGTACAGTTATTGATATTTCTCCCAGATATCTTCATTCCAGTTATTGCTTCATCCAGTTGGGTATTTTTCATGATGTACTCTGCATATAAGTTAAGTAATCAGGGTGACAATATACAGCCTTGACATACTCCTTTCCTGATTTGGAACCAGTCTCTTATTCCATATTCAGTTCTTGCTGTTGCTTCCTGACCTGCATACAGATTTCTCAGAAGACAGAAAAGATGGTCGGGTATTCCAATCTCTGTAAGTTTTCCACAGTTTGTTGTAATCCACACAGTCAAAGGCTTTTGCAAATTTGATGAAGCAGAGGTAGGTGTTTTTCTGCAATTCTCTTGCTTTTTCTATAAACCAGCGGATGTTGGCAGTTTGATCTCTGGTTCCTCTGCCTTTTCTAAATCCATCTTGAACATCTGGAATTTCACAGTACATGCACTGTTGAAGACTCGCTTGGATAAATTGCTTTGGTAGCATGTGAGATGAGTGCAACTGTGTGGGAGATGTACATTCTCTGAAATCGCCTTTCTTTTGGGTTGGAATGAACATGGCTTTTCCAGTCCTGTGGCCACTGCTGCATTTTCAAAATTTGCTAGTATACTGAGTGCAGCAGTTTAACAGCATCATCTATAAAACCCTGAATAACTCAACTGCAATTCCATCACCTCCACTTGCTTTCTCCTAGTGATGCTTCTAAAGGCCCATTCAATGTGCATCTCAGGATGTCTAGCTCCAGGTGAGTGATCACACCTTCATAGTTATCTAGGTCATTAATGTTTCTTTTGTACAGTTCTTTGTATCCTTTTAACCTCTTTTTAATATCTTCTGATTCTGTTAGGTCCATATCATTTCTGTCCTTTATTGTGCCCATTTTTGCATGAAATATTCCCTCCCTATCTCTAATTTTCTTGAAGAGATCTCTGGTTTTGCCATTCTGTTGTTTTCCTCTATTTCTTTGCACTGATAACTTAGGAAGGTTTTTTTTTTTTTTTTTTTTTTAATCTCTCCTTGCTTTTCTTTGGCACTCTGCTTTCAGATGGGTATGTCTTTCTTTTCTCCTTTCCGTCCTGCTTCTGTTCTTCTGTAAGTTATTTGTAAGGCCTTCTTAGACAAACTTTTGCATTTCTTCTTCTTAGGGATGGTCTTCATATGGTATGTACAGATCACAAAATCAAATATTATGGCATCCCATCCCATTACTTCATGGCAAATACATGGAGAAACAATGAAAGAAAACAGTGACAAGCTTTGTTTTCCTGGGTTCCAAAATCACTGGTGATAGTGACTGCAGCTGTGAAAAAAGAGATACTGATCATTGGAAAATAAAGCTATGAAAAACCTAGACATCATACTAAAAAGCAGAGACATTGTTTAAAAGCAAAGCTCTGTATAGTCAAAACTATGATTTTGCCAGAAGTTGTGATGGATGTGAGAGTTGGATCATACAGAAACGTAAGCACCAAAGGACTGATGCTTTTAAGCTGTGATGTTGGACAAGACTCTTGAGAGTCCCTTGGACTGCAAGGAGATCCAACCAGTCCACCCTAAATAAAATAAGTCCGGAATATTTTTTGGAAGGACCAATGCTGAAGCTCAACATTCAATACTTTAGCCACCTGATGGGAATCAACTTATTAGAAAAGACCCTGATGCTGGGAAAGATTAAAGGCAGGAGGTAAAGGGGAAGACAGAAATTGATGGGTGGCATCACCAACTTGATGAACATGAGTTTGAGCAAGCCCTGGAAGTTGGTGATGGACAGGGAAGCCTGGTGTGCTGCACCCCATGACATAGCAAGAAGTTAGCATGATATAGCAAGTCCACTGAACTGATGTACAGAGGACAATCAGGGAGCAGGCAGAAGTCTTTGGGAAGGAGGAAGGAACAGTTCCTGAATAGCGACCATGTTAGGTTGGTAGGCCTTTTCAAGCAAGGGAAGCTGTAGGGAAGCAATTCTATGCCAAATTGAGAGAATGGTAAGAGAAAGGCAGGGTGGTATTGCTGGGATTCCCCAGGGGACAATATCCCTGTTCTACTAAACCTTACCAATGCTCAATATTGTTAGGTGATTGGAAACATGAGTTTTGTTTTGGAAGTTGTAGAGCAATATTTAATGCAAAGACTGATACTGAAGATAAAGCTCCAACGTTTAGGCCACATGATGTGAAGACCCAGCTCATTGGAAGAGACCCTGATGCTGGGAAACATTGTTGGCAGAAGGAGAGGTATCAAAAGGATGAGACGATGAAACGGGGTCCCCGACTCAATGGACATGAGTTTGAGGAAACTCCAAAAAGAGTGAAAGACAAGAAAGCCTGTTTTGCTGCCATACATGTAATCGCAAAGTGTCAGAGAAGACTTAGCAACTGAACAATACCAATGAGGACACAGGGTCCAGTGAAGCCTCTGGCCCTGGTGGGAGTAGAGAATTATTTAGGTGGAAGGGGAAGCTTCCCATCCTCTGGTACAAGTTCTTGAATCCAAGGCAAGGAGCACAAGATTTTGAATGTGTTACCAAATACTGTATTCTAAAAAAAACAAAGCTGTCTCCTGCAGAAGTGGGAGCTTTGACTGCGTTTGTTCTCTAGATTTTACTGATGGATGTGGAAGGGATCTGGAGTGGGCTAAGTTTGCAAAAACCAGGTGACCAGCTCTGCAAGATCAGGCTCATGGTAAACATTCTGGACAAGGTGGAAAATGATTCCAGAGGAAAAGTGTCTCGTCTAGAGTGTACATGCCAATGTAGCAGATTGTTGCGGCAGATCACTTCAATATTGTTTTGAGGTAAGCAAGAAATGAATGATGGGTGGTTTGCTTTTGTCAATTCCTCTGGATAGTTAGATGACTAAATGTCTGGTTCCTTAAATGCATGGTTGGAATCATGCTTGGGAAAGCAAACTAGATCATGTTACACATATTTTCTGATAAACAGCAGGCATAGGCAGGTTTCTAAGGCCACTGTAGGTATTTTCACCATGAGGGGCCATATGGGGACAGTTTAATTTAACAGGCTGAGATTGGAATATGCAGGTTGCCATAGTTGTTGCTATGACGTGTAGCCATAACAGCTACTTGTTTGCCTTGCTGGAGATGTGGGAAACCGAAAAGAGACGAAAAGCCTTTCAACTCTCCTTGCAGTTGATTTCAGGCTAGAATTAGTTGGCAAGGAAAGGCTAACTGGTAAGGCTAAGGAAGGGAATAACCTGAGACAATAATCATTAGGTCTTGTGGGAACTCCAGAAAACAGAACCATCTTCTCAGTCAGAGTTCTGTGTTATGGTTCAGAAATAGATGTCATATGGATTGAATCAGTATTTAACTCTGAGGATGGCAGGCATAATCTCTAAACAGACGATTTCCTTCTCCTCAGGTGGCAAAATAATTCATATTTGTTCCAGAGTCAGGAGACCAGAAAGCCCTCTCAGGGCCACCTGCTCTTTGCAGGCACGTATGCAATCTAAAAGGTTTAAGTATCATCATGGTGCCCATTTTCCAGATGAGAAATCTGAGGTTAAGGGACTTGATCAAGGTCATAGCTAAGTATGTGAAACACCAGAACAAACCTAGGGTCAGTTCAGTTCAGTCGCTCAGTCGTGTCCGACTCTTTGTGACCCTGTGAATCACAGCATGCCAGGCCTCGCCGTCTGTCATCAACTTGCGTAGTTCACTCAAACTCATGTCCATCGAGTCGGTGATGCTGTCCAGCCATTTCATCCTCTGTCGTCCCATTCTCCTCCTGCCCCAAATCCCTCCCAGCATCAGGATCTTTTCCAATGAGTCAACTCTTCGCATGAGGTGGCCAAACTATTGGAGTTTCAGCTTTACCATCATGGACTGGTTGGATACGTTTGCAGTCCCAGGAGCTCACAAGAGTCTTCTCCAACACCACAGTTCAAAATCACCAATTTTTTGGCACTCAGCTTTCTTCACAGTCCAACTCTCACCTCCATACATGACCACTGGAAAAACCATAGCCTTGACTAGATGGACCTTTGTTGGCAAAGTGATATCTCTGCTTTTCAATATGCTATCTAGGTTGGTCATAACTTTCCTTCCAAGGAGTAAGCTTCTTTTAATTTCATGGCTGCAATCACCATCTGCAGTGATTTTGGAGCCCCCCAAAATAAAGCCTGACACTGTTGCCACTGTTTCCCCATCTATTTCCCATGAAGAGATGGGGCCAGATGCCATGGTCTTAGTTTTCTGAATGTTGATCTTTAAGCCAACTTTTTAACTCTCCTCTTTCACTTACATTAACTCTCTTTTTAGGTCCTATTCACTTTCTTCCATAATGATGGTGTCATCTGCATATCTGAGGTTATTGATATTTCTCCTGGCAATTTTGATTCCATCTTGTTGCTTCTTCCAGTGCAGCATATCTCATGATGTACTTTGCATGTAGGTTAAATAAATAGGGTGACAATATACACCCTTGACACACTCCTTTTCCTCTTTGGGACCAGTCTGTTGTTCTTTACCCAGTTCTAACTGTTGTTTCCTGACCTGCATACAGGTTTCTCAAGAGGCAGGTCAGGTGGTATGGTATTCCCATTTCTTTCAGAATTTTCCACAGTTTATTTGATCCACACAGTCAAAGGCTTTGTCAAAGTCAATAAAGAGGAAAGATATATTTTTTCTGGAACTCTCTTGCTTTTTCGATGATCCAGCCAATGTTGGCAATTTGATCTCTGGTTCCTCTGCTTTTTCTAAAACCAGCCTGAACATCTGGAAGCTTACAGTTCGTGTATTGCTGAAGGCTGTTTTGGAGAATTGTGAGCATTGCTTTACTAGCATGTGAGATGAGTGCAATTGTGTGGAAGTTTGAGCATTCTTTGGCATTATCTTTCTCTGGGATTGGAATGAAAACTGACTTTTTCCAGTCCTGTGGCCACTGCTGAGTTTCCAAATTTGCTGGCATATTGAGTTCAGTGCTTTGACGGCATCATCTTTCAGGATTTGAGATAGTGCAATTGGAATTCCATCACCTTCACTAGCTCTGTTCGGAGTGATACTTCCTAAGGCCCATTTGACATCACATTCCAGGATGTCTAGCTCTAGATGAGAGATCACACCTCCATGTTTATCTATGTCATGAAGCTCTTTTTTGTACAGTTCTTCTTGATTGCAGCCCCCAAATTAAAAGACACTTGCTCCTTGGAAGGAATAAAGGCTATGAAAATCTGTACAGTGTATTAAAAAGCAGAGACTCACTTTGCTACAGAGGTCTGCAGTGTCAAAGCTATGATTTTTTCAGTAATCATGTACAGAGAAGCAATTAGGACCATATGAAAGGGTAAATGCCAAAGAATTGAGCTTTTGAACTGTGGTGCTTGAGAAGATTGTTGAGAGTCCCTTATAAAGCAAGGAGACAAACCAGTCAATCTGAAAGGAAATCAACCTCTGATCCTTGCTGTCTTATCTGAGGCATGCACTGAGGGGTCCAGGTGGAAAGAACAGATGCTTCCACTGCAAAGGTGCTTAACCATGGCAGCTCGAGGCAAATAGTTTGTAGCTCCATCCTTGGAGGAAGCTCAGAAAGGCTGAAGGCTCTGTGTACCCTGGGTCCCGCGATACATGCATTTCATACTCCCCAGCAGCATTGGAGGCCAAGGAAGGGGCATTCTGGGCCCTGGAGGAGGGAGATGGCTCAGGGATCCACTGAGACCACCACTTACACAGTAGGGCTGAAAAGGCATATGTGGCAGAGAGCTGGTGGCTGGGGTGGGGGAACAAGAGGGAACCAGCTCTGCATGAAGTATCTCACCCAAAATCCCAGTAATATGCCCAGTAATATGATCATCTGAGATGGGATGAAGAGAGTCTATTTCATTACCCCTTATAATTCCTCTGAATGAGGAGATGGTGGAGTTTGTGGGTCATCACAAACTCTTCCATGGCCCAGACAGTCTCCCAGTCTCCATCCTTGAGGCTGCCTCTCCCCAGCTTCAGTCATGTAGTTCTGGAGGAAATTGACAATCATGTGTGCTGCTGTGTCAGGTTCAAGGACCACGTAAAGCCAATCATAGGACCACATGGCCCTGCCAGGATGGCTGATCTCAGACTGTACATGTGAACTGAGGTGGGTCATTCAGGGAACACCCTTGAACTCTCATGGCTCCGAGCTTCTTTCCTTGCTAGGAGATACCTTCAGGATATAAAACCCTAGGACAGGTAGCTTAGACTCCCTCACTAGGTGTAGAAGCCTTAATGAAGAAAGTTATCAGGCTAAGACCATCAAAGAAGTGGGAAGGGAAAGATCGAGGGTGAGAAAGAGAGAACTGATGACTTCTGATTTCTTGGGTCCAATCACTGAGATCTTTGCACTTGCTCTGAGTCTTGTGTCCTGGATTCCCAGAATCATTTCAATGAGTCTCCCTTTTCCTTGAAGCCAGCTGGAGTAAGTCTCCTCTCAATTTTGGTTCAGACTTGGTTCTAAATACTTCACTCCCAGTCACAAACAGAGGCAACCATTTGTTTCAGCACCATTAAGAGTTAAACCCTTTATTCTTTACTGAGAATAGGGTGAGCAGACCGCCACACACAGTTCGCCAGCATCCTGGGCAGCAGTGCCCAAAGTGTGAGTGAATGTGTGTTAGCAGAGTCCTTACTGATTCCTGAAACACTCCAAGCATTTACACTGCCTGTGCCAGGCCAAACCTGACATTTCCTTAATCAAAGACTGAGAAATACAGACTCAGGAAGATGTCACCCAGGACCCAGGTCTCTGTAGATGGACTCACAGTGTTCTCTTGAAAGGTGGTAAAGCAGTGGTCTCTAGAATCCTGGGGGAGTCAGAGACACACACCAGTCAGCATGAGCCCTTACCAGTGACTCCCCCCAGTATCCAGACCCAACACAAAACTTTCTATTATTTCCCTCTTTTGGTAAATATCAAGGGGTTTTCTCAGCAGCATGATACATGAGAGTTCATCCAAAATCAAAGAGGGCCAAGACACGAGGTTGCTATGAGGAAGGGTGTGGTGAGTGGAGGATTGGGAGTTGGAGATACAGAGGAATGAAAAACAACAAAGTCCTACTGTAGAGCGTAAGGAACTATATTCAAATTTCAGTGATAAACCACATGAAAAATAATAATGGAATATATATTTTTTATGTGTATAACTGAGTCACACTGCTGTGCAGCAGAACTTAATGCAACACTGAAAATTAGCCACACTTCAGTATAATTTTTTCAAAAAGAACAAGTGTGTCCATAGCTCTCCTCATTCCCCGTTTCTTTCCTTCTGACTCCTGCTCCTTGTTTTCCCTGCAGAGAATGCTGGTTCTCCTCTTGCATCGCACAATCCATACTTTATTGAAAAGTTTATTTTTTATTGGATTACAGCTGATTAACAGTATTCTGAGTTTCAGGAGGACAGTCAAAGGACTCAACCGCATGTATCCAGGTATCCTGGCCCCAAAGACACCGCTCCCATCCAGGCTGTCATATAACTGAGTGGAGTTCCCTGTGCTACACAGCAACTTGATGTTGGTTATCCATCTTAAATAGAGCAGTGCCCACAACACTTTATTGAAGACTTAACTCTAGAACTCTGCAAAGCCTCCATTAGCCCACACTCACTCTCTTCAGCCACTCCAGGCTTGGCTGGGTAAAGTACTCTTGTTCCCCATCCCCACTGGTCAGTCCATAGACCTTCTCACTCCCAGTAAGTCCCCAGAGCCACAGTGCAGACCACCTTGAGATGTCATTTGCATGGAATCCAGTGCAGTTTTGCCGAGAACCAAGCAACCCTCCATATGGTTTAATGAGTTTGTGGTTTTAGAATTCCTAAAATTCACTCTCTTCCTCAAAGCTTTCTTTGAGCCCATCAGCCTGCTCTGAACTCCTGCTGGGAGCTGACATGAAGCCTCCACCCAGTGCCAGGGCTGAGCAGTCACAGTGAACCCTTTATTCACAATGGCATCCAACCTCCCCACAGAGGGGTCGGGTACCCCAGCTCACAAAGGATACACCTGGCTGGAGCAAGGGGAAGATGCAGCCAAGAACTAGGCTGACCATGTAATTTATCATCCAAATCAGGAAAAGTTTGAGAAGGGAAGGGAGCCTGTTAACTTATGCTGGGACATCACACTGGGACTGTCCCCAGCCAGTCTCCTTGTAACATGGCCTATTTCAGGGAATGCTAGAGCTGAATTTCATGTTCATGCACCTAAGGATTCAGATTGAATTGAAGCTCTTTGAGGACTGAGGACCTTAGTGTTTCCCTCTCCCTGACTCCCACCATGCCATATGGTGTGGCCTCTCCACATTTATTTCAAGAAGTTCAGTGTCCCACATGGCCCTTTACTCTCAAGTGATTGGTTTAGTGTGAGACACTGGCTCAGCCACAAGGCTCGCATCATCTGTAGTGGCTTGACATGACCTCCAGAGGGTGTGCTCCTCCCAGCAGCAGCCCAAGAGTTCCTGCAAGCTCCAGTTTGAGAACCAACCCTCAGTATTGTCCCCTCACCTTGAGAATGTAGCCTCAAGCTGGCACTGGGTAGTTGATGCCATTGATGGTGAAGATAATAGAGGGCAGAGTATGGACCACAGAACAATAACATAGTGCTGTTAGAGAGAAAGGGTGAGAGGTTGGCCCTGGTTATCCTTGTTGTGTGTGGAGACTGGGAGTGACCCTGGGGCATGACCCTTCACCTTGGAACCTCGTGGCTTGGCGCTGATGAGATTCTGTATGTTATCGGCCAGTGTTTCTGGGCCTTCAATGCATGTTTCCCCGGTGCCAAAAACGGGCTTGCAGCCTCCAGAACAAGCAATAACCTTTCTTTTCAAGAAGATGCTGAGAGACAAAGGAAGAAAGCGGCCATCAAGGTCACTCTGAGCCTCCCCAGACTTGTCCCCTTCCTGACTATCTCCTAAACAGCCCTTCGTCTCTCGCCCTTTTTTCCTTTGCTCTCGACACAGCACCTTTCTTGACATCCTCGAAGGCAGTACTTGAATACACCAGGATCTTTTGTACCTTGACACAAGCTGGTCTTCCTTCCTAGAAGACTCCACTCCACTTTGACTAGCAAATTTCTTCTCATCTGCCAGATTCCACATTAACTGTATTGTTTTCGGGAAGTCTTACCCCTGGTGTTTATCAGTCTCCTGTCTGGGTCACTCCCTGTGACCCTTACTCATGTCTGCTGCTGCTGCTGCTGCTAACACACTTCAGTCTTGTCTGACTCTCTGCGACCTCATAGAGGGCAGCCCACCAGGCTCTGCTGTCCCTGGGATTGTCCAGGCAAGAGTACTGGAGTGGGTTGCCAGTGCCTTCTCCTCTTCATGTCTAGCATGTAGCAAAGTCACAATTCACTATGTGGGTGAGTCACTGAATTTACATCTGCCTTCTTAGATGAGAGGGCAAGTTTTATTCTCCTTGCCTCCCTCAAGTGCCTGGCACACAGTGGATGCTCAATGCTTGTCTATTCAATTAGTGAATGAAGACTCAGAAAACAATAAGAAACATCCAGAGAGTTGTATCTTGTGGGGAACAAATAACGAGTCGCACACAGTGAGGATGGAGATTTGCAGGGGCAGTAGATTCTCATAGTAGGGGGAGAGAGGGGCTCCTCTGGGAAAGGGTGTCTCCCAACACTGCTCCTACAACCAGCTCAGACCCTGAGATCCTGGCCAGGAAATACATGACTAGCTCACAGAAACTCCAAAGGGCAGGTGAGCTTTTGTCTGAGGGTATCACACAGAATCCTATCAATTATGCCTCTTGTCCTCAGGTCACTCCTAGATCCCACCTTCCTGATTCTCTTTAATAGCCACTGCCCCACTGTGTGCCCAAGAACTTGGCGTGTCTATTTTTTAGTTGCTTTCACGTCTTAAGATTGCAGCCAAACTCTCTCCACTGCTGGGTAGTTGCTCCCTAAGAAAACTAGTTTTCCCCATTTTCTCAGGACTGTCCCTGTTTTTTTACAGACATTTATTTGTACTGAGAACTTCCTATGTCCTAGGTAGCCCTGGACAGTCAGTCATTTTATCATAACTCTGTTCTCGATGGAGATATTCTCCCTGATCTTCTGTTCACCACACTGTAGAATCCTCTAACCATGCTCCCCACCTCAAAGGGTAGTGGGTGTAG
The DNA here is from genome assembly GCF_023091745.1 of Budorcas taxicolor. Lineage (NCBI taxonomy): Eukaryota > Metazoa > Chordata > Mammalia > Artiodactyla > Bovidae > Budorcas > Budorcas taxicolor. The sequence goes on from NC_068934.1 coordinate 38,395,336, forward strand.
CCTTCTCAGAGCTACACAGACCTCTCTGCTGCCTTTTAGGACCGTGGTCAGAGCCAGGCTCAGAAGGCCTGGGGATTTTGAACGCATGGGTTGTTTGTGTATATATGTGCTTGTGTCTTTGTTTGTATGTGTGTTTGCATGTGTCTCTGTGTGTAGTTGTGTTTCTCTGACTAGCTATGCATGTTTTTATGTGTTCATATGTATGTTTATATGTGTCTGCTTGTGTGTTTCAATGTGTCTGTGTGTCTGTCTCTGTCATTGAATGTGGTGTATATGTCTGTGTGACTGTGTGTCTGAGAATGCATTTGTGTGTGTCTGCCTGTGTCCACATACAGTAGTGGGAGCATCACTTAGGCTGACCCTCAGAAGGAGAGGCTTACCGGTCCGTGCATACAATCCAGGCACCCTCTTGGATCAATGGTACCCAGCTGAGCCTCTCCTTTGTAGTAGCGGTGGTCCACCCCACCAAACATCACCACACTGCCCTCCCACTCGTCTCTGTAGAGAGAAGTGAGGGTGGGACCCTTGGAGGACAGAAACAACAGCACTGTCTGAGAGCTGTGCTTGTCCAACCATCAACACCCTAATAATGTCCCCATGCACAGATGCAGAAATAGCATCTAGAAGAGATAGAGATCCAGACTGAGGTCTTTTACTGTCTCATGAGTGGCACAGAAGAGGTTAGAAGCTGAATCACTTGTCTGAATTCCACCCACTATGTCTTCTGAAGAAGCCCTGGACCTCCTGTGACCTGAGTGCTCAAACACCCTCAAAGGACATGGTGCTGAAGTATTTGGCTTTCCCCTTGTCCACCTTGTCATTTTTCAGGAAAATCAAGGCCTGGGAGTTCTAAGGGTGTGGGTTCAGGTCACCCAGAGTTGGCTACATTGGCCTGTGACCTCCACTGTCCAAAGGGACCCACACTCAAAAGGGACCCCACCTCTGCTCTCCCTGTATAGAAATGCCTAATATTTCTTGAACAAGGCGTCCCACGCTTTTGTGTCACACACTTTCATTTCTCACTGGCTTCACAAATTGGGGAGCTGACATAGGGGTCTCTTTTATATGCTAACGAGGAAGGAAAGATGTCCACCATCCTTCTCCTTCCTTCCTTATCAAACTCATAAGCAAATTGTATTGCTTTTTCCTCCAACTCCTTTCCTGTTGCCGTCCATTAGCCTTCCTCATAACTCACCCAGCTACACCAACTTACTGGTCTTGAGCCCAGGACTAGGGTTGTGTTCCAATAAAATTTTATTTATAAAAGCCAGTGCTAAAGCCAGGTAGGGCCCTGGGGCCATAGTCATCCTTGGTTCTATTACTCTCAGGATACTTCTTTTTCAAGTGTTCTATAATTTTTGTGCAACTGAAAGCATCTTACAGCTAATTTGGAGAAAGCAATTGTCCATATCAGACTTACTTGCTCAAGTAGAAAGCAAAACAGGCTCAGATATGGCTCCTTCATTCTTCAGCTTGTCAAAGATGGGGATGGCTCCAGAGAAGGATATATTGGGATAGTTCAAGCCCAGGACACCATCAAATCATCTGCCCACAAACACATTCTGCCACGCTTAGACCGAATGGCTGGTCAGTACTTACAAGGTCCCCAATCTGTGGGAGAGAAGAGTGTTCCCACTTACAGATACGTGAAGTGGAACTAGGACTGGGCTGGGGTGCATTGCCATTAGATCCTTAGAGAAGAATTGAGGCTGGGCTCTGTCTTTGGGTGAACAGAGATGGTTAGAGCAAGGTAGAACAGGAACCTGGGTTCCGTTTGAGAGAGGCTGTGAATTTTAAAACATCTGCCCCTCTGAAAAACATCACCTGAGTGAGTCAAATTGGCCTCGTGGCTTCTGTCAAAGTGGGGCAACCAAGAGTCAGGCCGGGTCGCATTGGTGTCACCTTATGAATAAAATGTCGATAATAAGAGAGCCTTCTCTTTGGCATCACTGTGACCTAATGACAGGAATGGTCTGTATTCTCTGTAATGTACTGTGAATTCTGCATCTGTCCAAGAAGACAAGCCAAAAACACAATCTTGCTTGCAGGGTTCTATGAAATTACTGCCTGGGGGTATTCACTTTTGGACATATGTGTATATTTCTGTGAGTGTGTATGAGAAAGAGAGAGAGGAAAACTACTCAAGTATTTTGGGGGAGGCAGGCCATAGGTTTATTAGACTCTCAAGGGTCCTCTAGAGTGAGAACTCATTTATCAGGCCCCATTGACTTCTCAGGCCTCCAGTTTCCCACTCTGGATACCTGAAGGCCTTGACTGCACCCAGGGTCCCCAGATCAGTTTTATCCTGTCCCCAAACACCCCACAGCAATTTCAGTCCTGAAAAGCCAGTGTAACTCCACCTTTACGACATGTGTGCTCTCAGCAAGGCCATTGCGGTCTGGACCTCAGTTTCCTCATATGTCTCATGAGCTAATCAGAGTAACTGCTGTGTGGGGTTGTTGCAGAATTAAACCAGTTATCACCTGAAAATGGCTGAAACAGTCTATGAATATAAATGTGGGTTCTTTTTTACTGTCTTCTTGCTCCCAGAAAAATGAATCTTGAACTGCTCATGGGCAGAGGAGCTGCAAGTCCACACCTCAAGGCACTCTGTTTGTTAGCTAATCCATTTACTCGTGTGTCACCATGGGAACTTCCTCGCCAGGGACAGGATCCTGTGGGTAAGATGGCCAATATCTATGGGAGTTAGGCCAGGCAGGGTCCTGCCAAATGGTACTGCATCAGTTTTGCAAGCAGGGGTCACTCCTGCTCAGCATCTCTTTACATATTACCTGACTCAGCATCTCTTTACATATTACCCAAATAGTGTCATAAGCAAGGAATCCCTTCATGCTCCCATATCCATAGGCGATCCTGAAGGTCTTTTGGGTAGGCCAGAAGTTGGAAGACTTATAATATCTGAACCTAACTTGTGTAGCTGCAGACTCAAGAGATGAGTGTCCTCAGGTGCCAAGGTTGGAAGCAGGGCAAGTGAAGGATGGCCCAGGTACGGGGTGTGTGTACTCACAACAGGCTGGACTGGGGCAAAAGAGGGAGGGCACGCACAACTCAGATGAGTCTGTGTCATAATTAACCTGCAGTTCCTGAGAGGGTGTTCCAATGATGATTTTACCTACGTATAGCATCTATATGGAGGACGGAGTGGGTTAGTGCAGAACTGGTTACCCTCTGTTCCCACACTGATGTCTCCCTCTGGGTGTCATATATCTCTTGAGATCACTTTCCAACCACTGTGAAGCTCACAGCCTTTGATCACAGAGGTGCTTGTATTTTATTTTATTTTATTTTTCCTGTGCTACATTGTATGCAGGATATTGATTCTATGACCAGGCATTGAAATGGTACCTCTGGCATTGGAAGCACAGAGGCATAACCACTGGACCTCCAGGAACGTTGGACACCCAGGGAAGTCCTAGTGCCTTCATTTGAGAAATTCTGTAGTCTTTTCAAACGCAGCCTTATCACCCCCTTCCCCAGGAGGTCCTTCTTGATCAACCCCAGGCACTAACTCTAAAGTCAGACCACATTTGAGCAACACCACACAAGTGACCCTTTCATTTGACATGTATTTACTGTTTCCCTATCTCTCAGGCTGACATGGGCATTCTTGAAGACAAATAAGCCCTTTTCCTAATCTAAAAACAGTAAGCATTGTGTTAGATTCTTATGGCCTTACACGGAATATGCGTTCAGTAACTTTTTCCTTCAGTGGTTCTTGCATCTGCGGAAACTGAATTCCTCTACCTGGTCATTCACAATTGCTTTGCAGTTGGTTCTACCTTCAGATCAGAGATGGTTCATTCTTCACCTGTAACTAGTTGACTCCCTTAGTTCAGAAGGAGCTGCTACTGCTGCTGCTGCTGCGTCACTTCAGTCGTGTCCAATTTTGTGCAACCCAATAAACAGCAACCCACTATGCTCCACCATCCCTGGAATTCTCCAGGAAAGAACACTTGAGTGGGTTGCCATTTCCTTCTCCAAATCAGGGAAGTGAAAGTTAAAGTGAAGTTGCTCAGTCATGTCCGACTCTTAGCGACCCCATGGACTGCAGCCTAACAGGCCTCTCCGTTTTGGGTTTTTTCCAGGCAAGTGTACTGTAGTGGGTCGTCATTGCCTAGTGCTCAGAAGGAACAATCTCCCTCAAACTAATGACACATCTTTGACACAGAAATGGATGTTTTCCTGCCACCTGGTAATTTCTGGGCCCGGTCACCAAAACCAACAGTTGAGGATAAGAGTGCATTCTCCTCTGCGTGGGTCCCCTTTTGCCCAGTGTTTCTGCCTCCTGCAGTATCCCCAACCCCAACATCCCACGTGGCATCTCCAGATGAGCCCCAGTGCTAGGCTAGAGCATCAGGTGGTGCTGGGGAGTACCATCCTCTCAAAACACTCGCATCCACGATGTTCCTCAGGGTGTGAATATCTTAGAGATATTTTTTCACCAAACTTTTGAGAAAGAAAACAAAAAAAAAAAAAGATGCTACTATTAGCTATCAGTTTTAAGATATAACTGTCAGTAATGGCACTGTACTTTTCACTCATTTTTATGAGTCACCTTATTGTAAGAATTTTATGCATAATCCATGGCAAAGATGTAGGTTTGAATAAAGATTCTCTTCTGTAATTTTGGGTAAGCCATATGACCATGTGTGGTCTCAGTCTCCCCTTCAGTATAATGGTGGAATATAATGATTCAAACCCTTCAAATACGATATCTTGGGGATAAGGGAAGTGATAGATATAAGGTGCCTGATAAATAGGAAGTCTCAACAATGACAACCACTAGCATTGCTGTTGCCACCCCACTGTACCCTGCTCACAGAAGCTCAGGGAAGAAGGTAGATGGGGGATTCCTATCCTCTTATACAAGGGAGGAATTTGAAATGCAAGAGGCTTGTGAATGGCTGTGGGCACACTGATTGTCAGATATAAAACAGTGTATAAATAGCTCTCCCCATTTTTCTCCAAGTTGAAAGAGAAGGAGAGTTAAAAGAAGAATCCAGGAGATAGGGCACAAGTTCAGGAAATGTAGAAAATTAAAAGAAAAGTTAAAAGAAAACACCACAGAGAGAAATACAGTCAGACTTCCAAAGGGATGGAGAGATAAATGATAGTGATACAGAGATGCAGACATAGAGATATACACATGGAAGTAAAGAGGGAACAAGGAACATGCTAAATGAAACCTAGAAAAGTGCTATTTCCCCGGACCACACGTACATCTGCATTGACTGTGCACTCAACAATTGCAAGGAGTTCCAATTTCAATAGATCATGACATGACTGGACCCCAGAGTTGTGCAACTATGCAAATCTACACCAAGAATCTTGGGTCCCACAGTTACTATAGCAAGGTACTTATCAATATTTAAGGGCTGAACTTTAAGATTGTCAGGAAAATATTCCATTCCATGCTAAACCTGATGAGTAGAAGAATAATCAGATGAAAAGAAAAATCACAGAAAGGAAGATGATGTGGCTTACAATCTCCATACTTACATGACTCTGCAATCTGAGAAGGCCACCGGGTCAAGGAGCACAAGCCACTTCATGCTTCTTTCCTGGCTCCAAGTACTCAGAGAAGTTCAGGTTCTTAGCATGTAGTGGTGACTGGGAGCCCCTAGTGATATATATGCTCTGACATGCCCTAGTTTAGCCCTTTAGGCTAATAATAGGTCTGAAAAAAACACAAGTTCTCAAAATCTTTATCATCATCAGTGTCCTTGCTGAGTGGATTTTGAAGCTTCACAGAATACAGAGAATTGAACTGTAATTTCTTCCTTGAAGGTTGGCTGGAAAATCATACTGATCTGCATGGACATCTCAGAAAATGGAGAACCTCGCCTAGCTGGAGAAAATATTTCTAAGAACATGATAAAAATGGATATTAAGGGCCATGCTCAACATTCTTGGTTTCATGTCATCTTCCTAGCCACTTCATGAGATATGCATTGCTGTCTTCATTTTTGAGGAGATTGCTAGGAAGATAAGTTGTCAAATGGCAAAGTGAAGACTTCAGGGACAGCCCAGGGACATACAACTGGCTTTAGGTAATGGGTCTGATGGGAGACATTATGGGCGCCCATGATGCCAGGCTGCATCAAAGATTTAGGGCAGAGCAGTACTTCAATTCCATGGTTTCAATTTTGGAAGAAATGTCATATGCATCCTAAAGATAATTTATAGCATCCAACAAACATATAAGGAAGAACTTGTGTGCTAGGTTCTGGGTAAAGACTTCAAAGTCAAAGTTGATGAAGACAAAGTAGTCTTTATCTTAAGAGACCTAGCAGTCTAGTTCTCACAATGTCATGGCCCAGCCGGCTGGAGATATGATACTAGGACTAGGTGGCCGTGTTGAACCCTGGGCCACACAGGCCTTACCACTGGGAGCAGCCATTCCTCCACTTCGCCCATTCTGGAAAGCAGGCCAGGTGGCCATGTTTTCAAGAGAATTCGAAGTATATTTATGTATAATCTACTTATTTATGTATAATCTACTTATTTTAATGTTAGCAATTATTTTTTTTTTTCCCAAAAAACAGTGGGAAAGAAATCTCTACAGCGATGTGCTGGAATCAGGCTTCAGTCTGCAGGTTTTTATTTCTCACCTAGAGTTGGGAGTGCACTGGGGTCAGAGAGGAATTTAATTCACATTGGTTGATTTACAAAGAGATGGGATGCATACTGAACATGTGTGTTTCCTTTCTATTTATAAAGAAAGATCATCCGAGACATGCAAACCAACAAAATTTAACTGCTGAAGATAAATGGATATATATCTGATATAATTTCCCCATAGGGTCTATGTAATGAAAAATTTCATCTGCCAAACCAAACATACAAAAAATAATTTTGAAATGTCTTCCCAATCAAAGAAGACAAAACTACTGTGGCAGCCAAAGTAATGACAATCATGTTTAATGACTCAGTCAACCCTCCAGGGCCTATTCCTGCATGAGATCTATCCATGCCTGTCCTCTGAATACAACAGGAGCCTCTCCTTTTGCCAGGTATGTTTAGATAGGGCACTGTGACTTAATTCTCATTTTTGCATGTTGTTTAAATTCAGTTCTGGTGGTTAAATCCCAACAGGGGGAAAGTGACATCACTGAAAAATGACACACATATGTGCCCTTTGAGCTATGCTTTTGGAGAAGACTCTTGAGAGTCCCTTGGACTGCAAGGAGATCAAAGCAGTCCATCCTAAAAAAAAAAAAAAAAAATCAGTCCTGAATATTCACTGGACAGACTGATGCTGAAGCTGAAGCTCCAATTATTTGCCCACCTGATAGGAACACCTGACTCATTGGAAAAGATCCTGATGTTAGGAAAGCTTGAAGGCAGGAAGAGAAGTGGAAGACAGAATGAGATGGTTGGATGGCATCACCAAGTTTATGGACATGAGCTTGAGTAAGCTCCGAGAGTTGGTGATGGATAGGGAAGCCTGGCATGCTGCAGTCCATGGCGTTGCAAAGAGAAGGACACCACTGAAAGGACAGAACTGAACTGAACAAATTGAGAACAAAGAGACTGATAAATCTAAATGCAGCAAGTTGGTGACTAGCTGCCCATAAGAACACATTACTTAAATAGCTTTAAAATTCAGAATTATGACTATATTCAGAGTGGAATATCTTTTAAGGAAAAACAAGAATACTGCCCGTCTGAAACAAAACCAAAGAAAATCAAAAGAAAAAGAGGAAAGAAATCTGAAACTTTATTCAACAACTAATTGTTCCTCATAACTTCTGTTATTGTGACAGAATCATATGCATGTTAACAGGTAAAAGAAAAACGATAATTAAAACTAATGTTCTGAAGTAAGCCTTTCAGTGGCAAGAAAAAGAGGTTCACAGGTAACAGAAAGAAGTTTAATTCAAACCCTGCTGTCTTAAATCTTGAACTGAAAGCATAAGTTTGTACCAACTAATTATATTCCTTTTTACTTTGTTTTTTTAAGGAAAATGTGTACTTCCTACTCTGACCAGTGTAAAGCCTACATGTAATGACAACTTGATGACAGTGACTATTCTGAGGTCTACCATGTATCTTCTAAATGCATTTCCCATCCAACGATGCATGGATTCTTAAAGAGATGGCTGATTTCAGGACTGTGTAAAGAAATGAACAAAATAATCTTGGGAATCATGAAGGACCAGAAAGCTAAGGCACTTCAAAGCCCAATGGGGACTGGACAGAAAACTGAAGAATCCAAATGAAAAGGCCAAACATCTACCAATTTGTTGGGCAGAATGATGTTTCTGCTTCTCAACACATTGTTTATGTTTCTCATAACTTTCCTGCCAAAAAGCAAACGTCCTCTGATTTCATGGCTGCAGGCACCATCCACAGTGGTTTTGGAAGGTAAGATGAAGAAATCTGTCACTGCTTCCACCTTGTCTTCTTCTATTTACCATGAAGGATGAGGCTGGATCCCATGATCTTAATTTTTTTTTTAATATTAAATTTTAAGCTGGCCAAATGTGTCCAAATGTTAATAGGCAACATCTTCTTACTCTGTGATAGATTGCAAGGGCACCAACTCACCATTCTGAGTGCTGATAAAGGAAAATAATCATCAATATTTATGCTATTTTTGTTTCTATTAAGCATAGGTTATGTAACTACAAACATTTCTGGAAAACAAGCTAGACTGTTGATTCGGGGATGAGGAGAGAGTGATGGGGAGTGGCTATAATACAGATGAAGCCTCACTCACTGGCCTGCAGCTCACCTCCTTCTGTGGAGGTCTGGTTCCTAATAGACCAAGGACTGGTACTTGTCCTGACCCACTGTGCTGGTATTGTGGACTCTTGCTCTAAACCCAATAGCGGGACACTCTGTAAGACAATCCACCCTGCTACCACCCAGTTTCTGAACAAATGAATGTCATTAAAATTGGTAGAGGAACAGTTATTTCATCTTAAAAGAGAACAACCAAGTGCCACATATGACTGCATTCTTTCAATAAATTGTGAAAACCTCTTTTTGAGCATCAGGAAAATTTGTACATGGACTGGATATTATATGTTAATTTTATTGGAAACAAAGTGCATTTTTTTTTAACATCCCATTATTTAACCCCAAATACTCATTATGTACATTTTTTGAGTTGTTCATCTAGTCCCTAAAATACTTCAAGAAAAGTGAATAAGAAGTAAAAGAAAGAATGAAATGAGTGTCTGTCTTGATTTAAAAACAGATCTTTGTAGCTGCTATGGGTTGAATTGTGTCCACCCAAGACTCCCAATGTGATGGTATTAGGAAGTAGGATGTTTGGAGTACCAAGGTTGACATGGGTTTTTGATGGTGGTCCCTCATGATGGGATTAGCCTCTCCCTATTTTTCTCTCTTTTTCTCCTTCTTCCTCCTTCCCTTCAACCACCACATGTAAGAAGATAGCAAGAAGAGAAAGACTGATGCAAGTCAAGAATGTCTTCACCGGGAACTCAATTGGCCTTGATGTTGCAAGGTCTCCAGTCAATGACAACTGATGGAACTAAGAGGTTAGTTTTGTACTTATTCATGCCAAAATGATAAAATATAGCCTTTATGACACTCTTTCTTTATTATATTTGTTTTGTTTGAAATAATTTTGTAGTAAGTTTATAGAAAGTCCATTTTGAAATTTCTGTCTTAGAGATAACCTGAGGAGTACAAGATAGCAGATTCAGGAAGGTCCCCAGTGAATGAGTGGTTGGAGGACCGCATGCTCCTTACTCCAGCTCATCTCTTGTGATCAAAAACCATCCCCCACACCTTACAAACTTACCATCCCCCACCGCCTCCCTGCCCCCCCCACCATCTGCATCTTCATTACCCTGCTAAGCTGAGTCAACTAGCTGGAGATGTTAGTGATTCAGGACAGGGTCTAGAAGCAGAAAGAATGTGGGCATTTTTAGAAAGAGTGAACTGGGCAGACCCGTCTTTGGTTTTCCCTTCTGTAGTGCCGTCTGCATGTGAGGGATTGGGCCTGGGTAGAGTGGAAGCCACAAGTGGGACTTCACGGATATTTGCAAGAGAAAGGAGGAGGAATTCAGAACCCAGGAACCAGGAGGTGGGCAGCTTGCACAGGAAGCAGGCAGGAAGAAAGAAGCACTGGGAAAAGAATAGTGCCTACCTGAGGGCCAGACCTACGTGAGTCTTCTGGTTAAACTTGGAGGTCACATGCTTCCTGTTGGAGTTCCTGCTACAGATGTGGAGGGGAGAGAGCTGAGTCACAGGGAGAGGGACACCTTCTCCAGAGCCCTTTGATTCCACTCTAAGTGTGGGTATCATCCCAAGCCAGAGAGCAAATGGCAGGTCATCCAAAAGATGACCTACTTTAAATAGTATCTAAAATACTACAAAACTTGTCGAAGAGTCCTGGCATATCTAGTTCCCCAAGTCTTTTGGCAGAGATGATTCATCAGCCTAATTTGGGTTTCTGCTGAGAAATCTACAAACGTCCCCATGGGTGACTTCTGACTTTTAAGTACCTGATCTCATCTCACAGAACCTAAATGATGGTAAGTTCCTCTGAGCAAGGCCTCTAAGGTCGTCGGTGTCATAGCAGTTGTGTGCCAAGTGATCTACCACTACCAATTCTGATCCCAGGACCCATGAACATCACCAGACAGTAACAGGCTGCTACCCAAAGAGGCAGCCTCAGCATCCTCAGCAATACACACCTCTGAGTCTCTTGTCCACTGATTGGCACTGAGCTTCAGCCTGGAACATGTGTTCTGGAGCAAGTCCAGTCTCCCTCATCCAAGAGGTGGGAAACTGAACCCTGGGTTGTATGACTCAGTCTAAAGCTGCAGGTACGTTAGTGAAGGCTTGGGACCCAGGAACTCTGGTTCTCAGACTGGGAGACTTCTAGGAAGGGAAAGATGAGAGAAAACTCCATTGCACCCACTGCTGGGCAGCTCTCAGATATATGCAGGCACAAGAATGGAAATTCCTTTCCCGTTGCCCCTCAAGTCTGGTTCTGAATTTATCAGCAGACCTACCTTCTTGTAGGAGCAGGAAAGCAACACTACATGCTGTTTCTTCTGGGTTCCATGCACAGCAGAGAGCCCCAGCTGTAGTGACCCAAGGAGGCCATCGTGCAGGTGGTGACTGACTCACTCCCAACTTAGAATCCCCAGAGCTACCCCTCCTCATTTAGACAACACAGACATTTGGGTGACTGGATAACCTGAACCTGCATTCACAGTGAGAAGCATTCTTTTCTCAGCCTTCTGACAACTTAGATAAGTGTCTTATGTTTCCTCAGGGAACCCCTGGCTTAGGGAGGCTGAGGTCTGAGACTAGCCTGGATGCAGGGGAACATGTTCTCTCTTTGATGCCCCAAATAGACCCTGGAGATTCAAAGGCCTTGAGAGAATTACCATTACCCTTATGTTTCTTAGGAACTTTACTTTATGAATCTGGTTGGAGAACAAGGACAGAAACTCAGGACAAGGCTGGGCATCTCTGGGTCCCAGCTGACTGTGAGTTGAGTTCCAGCCACCAGGCTTCACAGTCAGGTGCTGATGTTACTCACAAGCCACCTTTGAAGAAGCAAAAGAGGAAATAGTTTTTGGTCAGAGGGCAGTGTGGTTAAAGGGGCATGGGAATCACACAGGGCAAGATGAAACAAGAGGCATTATTTGTTTCTTTGCTCTATCAGTTACTTTGCATTTCTAGTTCTGAGAACAAGTACATGGAGATAGTCAGAGGCATTGGTGGTGCCCGTGGCACGTGATGCTCCTGGTGATAACCAGTTTGTGAACACATCCCTGAGTCCAGAGCACATTCAGACTTGTGATAACCCAGGTTCTCCCTTCTTGGGAAGGCTGACATGGCTCATTGCTGCTAACTCACAACTGAAGCATGGGATGAGGTCATGGTGGTTGACCTGTAGACTTAGTCCAAGGATGGAAGGAAGATTGGCAGTGGAACGGTAGCCATTCATTAAACTTGGTTACACTGGTCCTTCAGTTCAGTTCAGTTCAGTCGCTTAGTCGTGTCCGACTCTTTGCGACCCCATGAATCGCAGCACGCCAGGCCTCCCTGTCCAACGCCATCTCCCGGAGTTCACTCAGACTCACATCCATCGAGTCCGTGATGCCATCCAGCCATCTCATCCTCCATCGTCCCCTTCTCCTCCTGCCCCCAATCCCTCCCAGCATCAGAGTCTTTTCCAATGAGTCAACTCTTCGCATGAGTTGTCCTAAGTACTGGAGCTTCAGCTTTAGCATTATTCCTTCCAAAGAAATCCCAGGATTGATCTCCTTCAGAATGGACTGGTTGGATCTCCTTGCAGTCCAAGGGACTCTCAAGAGTCTTCTCCAACACCACTGTTCAAATGCATCATTTCTTCGGTGCTCAGCCTTCTTCACAGTCCAACTCTCACATCCATACATGACCACGGGAAAAACCATAGTCTTGACTAGACAGACCTTAGTCGGCAAAGTAATGTCTCTGCTTTTGAATATACTATCTAGGTTGGTCATAACTTTTCTTCCAAGGAGTAAGTGTCTTTTAATTTCATGGCTGCAGTCACCATCTGCAGTGAATTTGAGCCCCCCCAAAAAAAGTCTGACACTGTTTCTACTGTTTCCCCATCTATTTCCCATGAAGTGATGGGACCGGATGCCATGATCTTCGTTTTCTGAATGTTGAGCTTTAAGCCAACTTTTTCACTCTCCTCTTTCACTTTCATAAAGAAGCTTTTTAGCTCCTCTTCACGTTCTTCCCTGAGGGTGGTATCATCTGCATATCTGAGGTTATTGATATTTCTCCCGGCAATCTTGATTCCAGCTTGTGTTTCTTCCAGTCCAACATTTCTCATGATGTCCTCTGCATATAAGTTAAATAAGCAGGGTGACAACATACAGCCTTGATGTACTCCTTTTCCTATTAGGAGCCAGTCTGTTGTTCCATGTGCAGTTCTAACTGTTGCTTCCCTGCCTGCATACAGATTTCTCAAGAGGCAGGTTAGGTGGTCTGGTATTCCCATCTCTTTCAGAATTTTCCACAGTTTTTTGTGATCCACATAGTCAAATGCTTTGGCATAGTCAATAAAGCAGAAATCAATGTTTTTCTGGAACTCTCTTGATTTTTCCATGATCCAGCGGATGTTGGCAATTTGATCTCTGGTTCCTCTGCCTTTTATAAAACCAGCTTGAACATCAGGGAGTTCACGGTTCACGTATTGCTGAAATTGGTCCTTAGCAGGGGCTATTTTCCACATCTAGAAAGTTTTTCTCCCAGATTTTTGCATGCCTATGTCCTTCTCAACATTTAGCATCATCTCAAATGAGTCTTTCTTAGGCTTGCTTTCCCTGGGCACTCCACGCTCACAAGCACTGACCCTGAACCAAAAAGTGCCTAGACACTTCCCTCCATCAAAACAATAATTATAGTTACCAATGTGGAAAGCTGGGAGAGGGATAAATGGAGAGTTTGAGATTAATATATGTATACTACTTTATTTAATAAATAATCAACAAAGAACTACTCTACAGCATAGTAATTCTACTCAGTAGTCTGTAATATCCTGTATGGGAAAAGAATCTAGGAAAGAATGGATACATGTCTGTATAAGGTAATTAATTTCTCATAGAACAAATATTAATATCATGCTGTAAATCATATCTACTACTATATAGATTCAAAGCTGATTAATTTCTAATACAACTAATATTAATACAATGCTGTAAATCACCTACACTATTATATAGATTAAAAGCTGATTTTTTTTTTTTTTTTTAATGCTTACATGTAGAGACCCATGGATTTATTTAGACTTTCAGGATTTCAGATATGATGCTGGACATGGCGGAATGGGTGCAGAAATCAGGACATTTTCTGAAGTTGCATTTTCCTGAGCTTTGAAGTCTTTTGTTTCTAGGGTCACCTTTGATTTGTCTTTGGAGGATCTAATACAAGGGCTTGGAGACACTAGCTGGGTATTAGTTGAAGGATGAGAGGGTGGTGCTAGTGGGAGAGTGAAATCCCAGCTCACTAGGATTGGGGCACATTTGAGGCACAACTTACATCCCAAGTTCCCTGTGAAAACAGGCTCTTGCTTCCCTCTCCATGACTTTCATGATATCAGACCCAAACTGGTTTCATCCTTTTTCATGCCCTGCTTCCCCTGAGACCTCACTGGTTTCTCTGCCAGATTTTTTTTTTTTTTTTAAATTTTTGGCTGCACGATGTCTTCTTTGCTGCTCAGGTCTTCTCTATTTGCAGCGAGCAGGGGCTACTCTGTAATTGCAGTGCACTGGCTTTTCAATCCTGTGCTTCTCCTGATGTAGATCAGTCTCTAGGGCACTCAGGCTCAATAGTTTTGGCCTACCGGGTTAGTCACCCTGGGGCATTTGCCATCTTCCCAAAGCAGGTCTCAAACGCATATCTTAAGCACTGGCTCAGAAGGGAAAACCCTCTGGAAGGAATTTGAAATAAATCACTTTTACATGAAACTTGGCACCATGGCCTATTTATGAGGAGAATGAGAGAGGACTGTCCCTGCTTCAAGCCACATCCTGAGTTCAGGACTGATTGAAGTTCCCCTGCCAATGGATCCTAAAGGATCTTGAAGCTGTCCTGCCATATGGTTTGTTCTTTCTTCAGTTTCTGAATCCCACACTAGAGCACAGCTTCCAGAGGGCAGGGCTGTCACTTGACTCACTTCTAAGTATATATCAGTAGGTACTGTCTCATTCAGACCCTAATGTCAAGACAAGGCTAACACAAAGATCAGTTATTCTATTATGAGTGTTAGGTGACAGGTTCAATGACTGTAATCAAATCCTAAATAACATTATCTTAAATACAATACCATTTCAACTCTCTTTCATATAATGTTAGTGCAGGTCTCTCCACAGAGATGAGGGTACTTCTTTCTTGTCATATCTTCAACCTGTGCTACTTACTTCTGGTCTAACGTGGCTGCTCCAGGTGCTGTCATTACATCTGCATTCCAGCTAGTGGGACAGAAAATAATACTTCAGTATGGAAGTGACATATCAACTCTACTCAAATTCCACGGGTCAAAGTATCTTCTATGTTCATGGAAAAAATGGGGGTTGTGGGCATACAGAAGGGCAGGGGAATGTGATCCTACTTCAGAACAGTCATGAGGAGTAACCAGGGCCACCACCCTTCATTCATATCCCTGTATTCATTCTTGTTTGGTTCTCCCCACAGAGCTCTTGGTCTGTTTTGGCCTGCAGATATGGATATGGATGAGCTTATAAGAGAAGACATGATCCAGGCTGTACCAATATGGAGAAAAGCAGAAAGGAAAGAAGATAAGAAAGTATAAAAATTCAAAATCTAAAAGAAAGCATGCTTATAATCATAATTTTGCATTTATACAATTTAGGTATAATGGTTGATGAATCGATTTATAAAATAAAAAATTAGAGAAATGTAAAACATTAATTTATTCACTAAACCCAACAAAATAATAAGGCTGTATCATATTAAATACATAGCAGTATCAGGATTATGTTTGGATGCACATTGCAAAAAACTAAAAGAACTATAACTTTAGCAAGATAAACCTGATTTTTCTCTCCCACTGAAACAAAGCTGGAGGTGAGCCAGCCAGAGCTTGGGTGGTATCCATCTCCTAGGTTACATGATTGTCCAATACAACTGCAGGAGATCCAACCATCACAACTAAAATCCAAATAACAGTTAGGAAAAAAGTAGGGAAAGGAAGAGTCCCATCTCTCAGCTAAATCAGCTCTTTGAAAGAAGTCTTTAAAGAAATCCCTCTTAAAGATCTGCTTGTATCTCATTCAGCAGTCATGACTAAGAGCCTGGCTGGGTAGGAAATGCAGTCCTGTAGTTACTGGGCTCATGGCTATATAACAAACTATTTTCAGTTTTGAAAGAGAAGCAGAGAACAGATCATTTTGTAGATATCCTGCAATGCCTGCCTAAAAGAACAAACTTTTTCTGAATGGATAAGGCTGAATGGCTGGGCACAGTGTGGAAGCCAGGAGAAAGGAATAGCAATGAGAAACAGCTAGATGGACCTGAACTGTGCTCCAGAAAAAAAGAGGCAGACTGGTCAGTAGAGATCTTCTAAGGACTAAAGTGAGGATTATACACACCACATGACCCAATTTGGTTTGAAAACTGCTTTTCCAACAGAGGTCCCAAATCTCTCCCAATCCTTCAGCTTCTAAATATCCTTGTCTTTGTTACCTCACATTCTGACCTACCTGTCTCACCTTCCTTATTTCTGTTCACATCACTTCTCCATCTATTCCACCAGCATTGCAAGATCCAGAACTGAGGAGTTAGCAATACTTTCTTGCAGTGAGTAGAAAAACAATGACTATTTCTACTTTAATATTTGTCCTTATCAAGGTCTTTTGAAGGACTGAGATGGCTAGAATTATGGAGACCTCATGTTTGAGGCCAGGTAAAATCATTTATTGTTACATTTGTTATTGGTTGTGATGCAGTATCACATTTGCTGAACGTCTGAGAAAGTATTTTATCTTGTTTTTGATATGTATTTTCTTGGGTGTAGAATTCTGAGTCAATTATATTTCTCTCAGCATTTTAAGATGTGGTGCCAGTGTCCTCTGGCTAATATTGTTTCACATGCCTAATCAGCTGTCTTTCCAATTTTGGTTCTATTGTGTCTGATTTTCCTTCAGGTTACATTTCTTTTGTTAATTGTTTTAAACAATGAATTATCATGCACCTTTGAATAGTCATCCTGTTTCTTGTCCTTGAATTAATTGAACTTCTATGTTAATGGCTTTAAAGCTTTCATCATATCTGGAAAATTTTCAGCCAGGAATTATGAAGTTCTTTTCTCTATCCTCCTTCATTCACTTCCTGTGGGATTCCATTTACATATATTTCAGTATTCTTAAAGTTGTTTCAAATCTTTGTGATGCACAACTAATTGTCTTCCACAGGCTTTTCATTCCTATTTTCCATGTCTCTATTTAACATACTCAATATTCTTCAGCTTCATGACTTTAGATTATTATTCTAGGGAGCATTCTAATGTTCTTCCCTCCTAATAATGTAATGTATATTTTAACAGTGTTTTTACTAATTGATTTTCTCCTCATTTTGGATATTTTCTTGCTTCTTTACACATTGGAATATTTTTTTCTTTTTAAATTTATTTATTTATCTTAATTAGAGGATAATTAATTTACAATATGTTGATTGATAGGACAAATATTTTCACAATTGATATGGAAATTTTAAGTTGGATATTGGATATGGCAATTTTTACCCTTTGGATGCTGGATATGCTTAATTTTTTAAAAAAAATTATTCATGGCACTGTTTGCAGACACTGTTAATTTCTTGGAAACAATTGTATTTATTGAGGGCTGGCTATTCAGGTTTTTTAGCTGATATAAGACCAGCCTTTAGATCAGGTTTACCACTCCCCAATAGTAAGGCAATATTGTCTTCAGGGCTATACTGATGTCATGGGAATTACGAGTAATTTCCATGCTGGTGGGTGAGGACACCATTAGACTTGGTGCAATTTGAGACTCAAGGATTGTTTTCTTTAATCCTGACCAGTACTATTAACTCTCTGCTATAAACTGGAAGGGTATCACATGTAGACTTGCACAGTTATCTGTGTGTAGCTCTCTCTGGTGAACTCTAACTATCTAGAGTCTCAAAACTTTCCTCTTGGGAGACCGTTTGTCTCTGCATAGATAGCCCTTCCATTTTTGTGTTGGAAACTATTTCTAGGGTTGGGGCAATTATAGAACTCACCTTACTTGCTCCCTGCCTCAGGAATCCATTCTCTGCTGCCTGACATTGGATGTAAAAAACTGCTCTTTCATTTATCTCTTCTATTTTCAAGTTGTTTGAGACAGGAGAATAAATATGTCCTTTGCTCCTCTACGTCTAGCAAAATGGAGGTGCCCCTGCAATTAGAACTCACTGAATGCCTTGTGAATGCTAGGCAGTGACTTCTGTGCATGGGTGCAGACTAACTATGGATATGGGGCTTTGGGGAGCCCCGTCTTGCTGGAGAAACCTGACAGTTACAAATAGCATTTGCTAAGGGGTATGTTCAGTTCAGTTTAGTTGTTCAGTCATGTTTAACTCTTTGCAACGCTATGGGCTGCAGCACGCCAGGCTTCTCTGCCCATCACCAAATCCTGGATCTTGCTCAAACTCATGTCATCGAGTTGGTGATGCCATCCAACCATCTCATCCTCTGTCATCCTCTTCTCCTCCTGCCATCAATCTTTCCCAGCAATAGGGTCTTTTCTAATGAGTACGTTCTTCACATCAGTTGGCCAAAGTATTGGAGTTTCAGCTTCAGCATCTGTCCTTCCAATGAATATTCAGGATTGATTTCCTTTAGTATGGACTTGTTGGATCTCCTGGTATACCAAGGGACTCTGAAGAGTCTTGTCAAAACCGCAGTTCAAAACCTTCAATTCTTCATTACCATTCTTTATGCTCCAACTGTCACATCCATATATGACAACTGGAAAGATAGCTTTGATTATACTGAACTTTTTCAGCAAAGTAATGTCTTTGCTTTTAAAAATGCGCTAGGCTTGTCATAAATTTTCTTCAAACAAGCAAGCATCTTTTAATTTCATGGCTGCAGTCATCATCTGTAGTGATTTTGGAGCCCCTAAAAATAGTCTCTTACTGTTTCCATTGTTTCCCATCTATTTGCCATGAAGTGATGAGATGAAATGCAATGATCTTCATTTTTTGAATGTGGAATTTAAGCCAGATGTTTCACTCTCCCCTTTCAATTTCATCAAGAGGCTCATTCATTTCTCTTCACGTTCTGCCATGAGAGTAGTCTCTTCTGCATATCTGAGGTTATTGATATTTCTCCCAGCAACCATGATTCCAGCTTGTGCTTCATCCAGTTGGGCATTTTGCATGATGTATTCAGCATATAATTTAAATAAGCAGGGCGACAATATACAGCCTTAATAACTCCTTTCTTGATTTGGAACCAGTCTGCTGTTCCATGTTCAGTTCTAACTGTTGCTTCTTGACCTGCATACAGATATCTCAGAAGGCAGGCAAGATGGTCTGATATGCCAATCTCAGTAAGTTTTCCACAGTTTGTTGTGATCCACACTGTCAAAGGCTTTTACGTGGTCCACAAAGCAGAAGTAGGTATACTTCTGGAATTCTCTTGATTTTTCTATGATCCAATGGATGATGGCAATTTGATCTCTGGTTCTTCTGCCTTTTCTAAATCCAGCTTGAACATATGGGATTTCACAGTTCATGTACTATTGAAGACTTCCTTGGAGAAATTACTTTGGTAGCATGTGAGACGAGTGCAAGTGTGTGGTAGTTGACATTCTCTGAAATTGCTTTTCTTTGGGATTGCAATGAAAACAACATTTCCAACCCTGTGGCCACTGATGAGGTTTCCAAACTTGCTAGCATATTAAGTAAGCACTTTAACAGCATCATCTTTTACGATTTGAAATAGCTCAACTGCAATTCCATCACAACCACTAGCTTTACTCGTAGTGATACTTTTTAAGGCCCTCTTGACTTCAAATTTCAGGATATCTAGCTCTAGGTGAGTGATCACACCATCGTGGTTATCTGGGTCATTAATATCCTTTTTGTATAGTTCTTCTATATATTCTTTCAACCTCTTCTTAATATATTCTGCTTCTCTTAGGTCCATGACATTTCTGTATTTTATTTGGCCCATCTTTGCATGAAGTGATCCTTCCCTACCTCTAATTTTCATGAGCAGATCTCTGGTCTTTCCCATTCTATTGTATTCCTCTATATCTATGCACTGATCACTTAGGAAGGCTTTTTTAAAATCTCTTCTTGCTATCTTTGGAACTCGGCATTCAGATTTGTATGTGTTTCTTTTCCTTTTTGCCTTTTGCTTCTCTTCTTTTCTAAGTTATTTCTAAGGCATCATCAGACAACCATTTTGCCTTTTTGCATTTCATTTTATTGGGGATGTTCTTGATTAAGTACGTACAGATCAAAAAACTAAGATTACTGCACCCAGCTCCATTATTTCATGGAAAATACATGGAAAACAATGAAAGCAGTGACAGAGTTTATTTCCCTGGGCTCCAAAATAACTACAGATAGTGACTGCAGGTGTGTGTGTGTGGGGGGGGGGGGGGGAAACTTGGTCCTTGGAAGAAAAGCTATGAAAAACCTTGAAAGAATAGTAAAAAGCATAGACATAGCTTTACAAGCAGAGATCTGTAGAGTCAAAGCTATGATTTTCCAGAAGTCATGAGTGGATGAGAGAGTTGAACAGTAAAGAAAGCTGAGCACCAAAGAATTGATGCTTTTGCACTGTGTGCTGGACAAGACTCTTGAGAGTCCCTTGGACTGCAAGGAGATCCAACCAGTCCATCTTAAAGGAAATCAGTCTTGAATATTCATTGGGAGGACCGATGCTGAAGCTGAATCTTTATTATTTTGGCCAATTGATGGGTAGAACTGACTCATTTAAAACGACCCTGATGGTGGGACAGATTAAAAGCAGGAGGCAAAGGAGAAGACAGAAGACAAAATTATTGGGTGGCATCATCAACTTGATGAACATGAGTTCAAGGTCTGGGAGTTGGCGATGGACAGGGAAGCCTGGCATGCTGCACCCCATGATATAGCAGAGTGGACATGACTGAAAGATTGAACTGAACTGATGTACAGAGGACAATCAGAGAGCAGGCAGAAATCTTTAAGGAAGGAGGAAGGAACAAGTCCTGGATAGCTGACAATTTTGGGTCAGCAGGCCATTTCAAGCTGGAGAAGCTGTAGGGAAGCAATTCTATGCCAGGTGGAGAGAATGGTAAGAGAAAGGCAGGGCGGCAGTGCTGGGATTTCCCAGAGGACAAGATCCCACTTCTATTAAACTTTATCAACGTTCAAAATTGTTAGGTGATTGGAAACATGAGTTTTGTTTTGGAAGTGGTAGAGCAATATTCAATGGAAGGGCTGATGATGAAGATGAAGCTCCAACACCTAGGCCAATGATGTCAAGACCCAGCTCTTTGGAAGAGACCCTGATGCTGGGGAAGATTGTGGGCAAAAGGAGAGAGATGAGAGTATGAGATGGCATCACCTACTCAAAGGACTTGAGTTTGAGGAAACTACACGAAATAGTGAAAGATAGGCAGGCCTGTTTTGTTGCTGAACATGTAATCACAAAGAGTCAGACATGGCTTAGCAACTGAACGATAGCAATCAGGACACAGGGTCCAGGGAAGGCTCTGGTCCTGGTTGGAGTGGAGAAAGATTTAGTTGGTAGGGGAGGCTTCCCATCCTCTGGTGCAGGTCCTTGAATCCAAGGCAAGGAGCACAAGATTTTGAATGTGTTACCAAAAACTGTTCTCTAAAAAAACAAACAAACTGTTTTATGCAGGAGAGAGAGCTTTGACTGAGTTTGTTCTCTAGATTTTACTGAGGGATCTTGAAGGGATCTGGAGTGGGCTGAGTCTGCAAAAACCAGGTGACCAGCTGCTGGAGGGTGAGGCTTGTTGTAGACATCTGGCACTAGGTGTAAAACACATCCAGAAAAGTGTCCCTTCTGGAGTGTACATGTCAATGTATCACATTGTTTCAGCAGATCACTTCAAATTTGTTTTGGGGCAAGCAAGAAACGGATGGGTGGTTTGCTTTTGTCAATTTCTGTGGGTAGTTAGATGACTAAATGTCTGGTTACTTCATTGCATGGTTGGAATCATACTTGGGAAAGAAAACTAGATCAAGTCCACACATATTTGGTCATTAAACAACAAGCATAGGAAGGTTTCTAAGGCAACTGTAGGTAATTTAAACATGAGGGGCCAAATGGGGACAGTTACATTTAACACACTGAGAGTGGACGGTGCAGGTTGCCATAGCTGTTGCTATGACGAGTAGCCATAACAGCAACTTCTTGCTACGCTGGAGATGTGGGAAATCGAAAGGAGACCAACAGCCTTACAACTCTCCTTGCAGTGTGATTTCAGGCTAGAAGTAGTTGACAAGGAAAGGCTGACTGGTAAGCCTGGGAAGGGAGCAATCTGAGCCAGTAATGATTCGCTCTTGTTGGGGCCCAGAAAACAGAAGCATCAGCTCAGTCAGAGTTCTGGGTCAGGTTCAGAGATAGATGTCATTTGGATTGAATCAGAATTTAGTCTTGGGGATGGCAGCCATAACCTCTTAACTCCATTTCCCCAGGTGGCAAAACAATTCATACTTTTTCCAGACTCAGGAACCCCGGAAGCCCTCTCAGGGCCACCTCTTCTTAGCAGGCACACATGCATCTGGAGATGGAATTATCATCATCGTGCCCATTGACCAGGTGAGAAAACTGAAGTTAAGGGACTTGGTAAAGGTCATACAGCTAAGCACATGAAAGCCAAGCCCAAACCCAGGGTACCAGTCCTCAAATTGTGTGTTTTTGCTCCACACCCACTGGGAGTGGTGGGTGGTGATCTAGCAACAATGTTTAGGCAGAAGCAAGCAGTATTCAGGCTTTAATTGAAGTAAGTAAGGAAAACCAGTAGAACATTCACCTATGACCTAAATCAAAGACCTTATGATTTTATAGTGGAGATGAAAAATAGATTCAAGGGATTAGGTCTGGAAGCCTGAAGATCTATGGATGTAGGTTTGTAACATTTTACAGGAGGTGGTCACCAAAACCATCCCCAAGAAAAACAAATGTGAGAAGGTAAAGGGATTGCCTGAGGAGGCCTTAAAACCAGCAGAGAAATAAGAAAAGTGAAAGGCAAAGGAGAAAGAGAAAGATATACTAAATGGAATGCAGATTTCCAGAGAATAGCAAGGGGATATAAGAAAGTTTTCATAAGTGAACACTGCAAGAATTAGAGTAAAATAACAGAATTGTAAAGAGTATAGATTGCTTCAGGAAAATTGGAGCAACCAGAGGAACACTTCATGCAAGGATGGGCACAATAAAGGGCAGAAAAGTCAAAGACCTAACAGAAGCAGATGAGATTAAAAGAGGTGGCAAGAATGCACAGAAGCACTGTACAAAAATTTTCATAAAGACTGGGATAGGGACGATGCTTGTGTCACTCAAGTAAAGCCAGATATGCTGGAGTATGAAGTCAAGTGGGCCTTAGGAAGCATCACTACAAGCAATGAAAGGAGAGGTGATGGAATTTCAGCTGAGCTATTTAAAAATCCTAAAGAATGAGGCTGCAAAAGTGCTGCATTCAATATGTCAGCAAATTTGGAAAACTCAGTAATGGACACAGTGTAGGAACGGTCAATTTTCATTCCAATCCAAAAGAAAGGCAATTCCAAAGAATGTTCAACCTATCACGCAATTGTGCTCATCTCACTTGCTAGCAAGGTAATGCTCAAAATCCTTCAAGGTAAGCTTCAACAGTACGTGAACTGAGAAATTCCAGATGTACAAACTGGTTTGAGGAACCAGAGATCAAACTGCCAACATCCATTGGATCATAGAGAAAGCAAGGGATTCCCAGAAAATATTTCCGTCTGCTTCACTGGTTATGCTAAAGCCTTTCATATAAAGGACCACAACAAACTTTGGAAAATACTTAAGGAAATGGGAGTAACAGGTCAGCTTACCTGTCTCCTGGAAATTCTGTACGTATGTCAAAAAGCTGCAGTTAGAATCAGACACTGAACAACTAAAAGATTTAAAACTCGGAAAGAAGCGTGACAAGGTATACATTCTCACTCTTGTTATTTAACATTTATATAGGATACATCATTCGATATGATGGACTGCATAAATCCCAAGCTGGAATAAAGATTTTTGGGAGAAATATCAACATCCACAGATATGAAGATGACACTGCCCTAATGGCAGAAAGCAAAGAAGAACTAAAGAACCTCTTGATGAGGAGAGGAGACGCAAAAACTGGCTTAAAACTCGACATTCAAAAAACTATTCACAAAAATATGCTCAACATTCATGGCATCCAGTCCCACCACATTATGGCATATAGATGAGGGAACCATAGAAACAGTGGCAGATTTTATTTTCTTGAGCTCCAAAACGACAATGGACCTTGACTGCAGCCCCAAATTAAAAGACACTTGCTTCTTGGAAGGAAGAAAGGCTTTGAAAAACCTGCACAGTGTGTTAAGAAGCCGAGACTCACTTTGCTACAGAGGTCTGTATTGTCAAAGCTATGATATTTCCAGTAATCATATACAGAGGAGTGATCTGGGCCATACGAAAGGGTGAATGCCAAAGAATTGAACTCTTGAACTGCGGTGCTTGAGAAGATTCTTGAGAGTCTCTCATAAAGCAAGGAGATCAAACCAGTCAATCTGAAAGGAAACAAACCTCTGATCCCTGCTGTCTTAGCTGAGGAATGTACAGAGGGGTACAGGTGGAAAGAACGGATGCTTCCACTGCAAAGGTGCCTAACCATGGCAGCTCCAAGCAAATAGTTTGTAGCTCCATCCCTGGAGGAAGCTCAGAAAGACTGAAGGCTCTGTGTACCCTGGGTCCCCCGATACATGAATTGCATTCTCCCCAGCAGCATTAGAGGCCAAGGAAGGGGCATTCCGGGCCCTGGAGGAGGGAGATGGCTCAGGGATCCACTGGGGCCACCACTTACCAAGTAAACTGGAAAGGACAGGGCAGGCATATGTGGCAGAGAGCTGATGACTGGGGTGTGAGAACAAGAGGGAACCATCTCTGCATGAAGCACCTCACCCAAAAATCCCCTAGAGGACAAGCCCAGTGATAAGTTTGTCTGAGATGGGATGAAGAGAGTCTATTTCATTACCCCTTAGAATTCCTCTGAATGAGGAGGTGGTGGAGTTTTTGGGTCATCACAATCTCTTCCAGGGCCTAGACCATCTGCCAGTAACTATCCTTGGGGCTGCCTCTCCCCAGCTTCAGTCATGTGGTTCTGGAGGAAATTAACATTATGTGTGCTGCTGAGTCAGGGCCAAAGATCATGTAAAGCCAGTCATAAGACCCCATGTCCCTGCCAGGATGGCTGATCTAGGGCTATACATGTGAACTGAAGTGGGTCATTCAGAGAACACCCTTGAATTCTGATGCCTGAAAACTTTTTTTCCTTGCTAGGTAATGCCTTTGAGATTTAAAACTCTAGGGAGGTAGCTTGAACTCCCTCACTAGGTGTAGAAGCCTTAAGGAAAAATGTTGCCAGGCTAAGACCATCAAACCAGACAGAAGGGAAATAGCGAGGGTGAAAGAGAATTGATGACTTCTGATTTCTTGGGTCCAGTCACTGAGACCTTTGTATTTGCTCTGATTCTTGTATCCTGGATTCCCAGAATCATTTCAATTAGTCTCCCCTTTCCTTGAAGCCAGTTGGAGTGGGGCTCCTCTCAATTTTGATTCAGATTTGGCTCTAGATCCTTCACATCCAGACACAAACAGAGGCAACATTTGTTTCAGCACCATTAAGAGTGAAACTTTATTCTTTACTGAGCATAGGGTATACAGACCACCAAATACAGTTCACCAGCATCCTGGGCAGGACTGCCCTAGTGTGAGTGAGTGTTAGGAGAGGCCTTACTGATTCCTGAAGCACTCCAAGCAATTACACTGCCGGTGCCAGGCCAATCCTGTCATTTCCTCGATCAAAGACCGAGAAATACACCCTCAGAAAGACGTCACCGAGTAACCAGCTCTCTGTAGATCCCCTTTTCTCTTTAAAGGCAGTATAGCAGTAGCCTCTAGAATCCTGGGGAAGTCAGAGACACACACCAGTCAGCATGAGTCCTTACCGGTGACTCCCCCCAATATCCATACCTAGCAAAATTATTTGTTTTATTTCCCTCTTTTAGTAAGTATCAAGGGGTTTTCTCAGCAGCAGGGTGTATGACAGTTCATCCAAAACCAAAAAGGGCCAAGACGTGAGGTTGTTATGAGGAAGGGTGTGGTGAGTGAAGGACTGGGAGTGGGGAAACAGAGGAACGAAAAACAACAAAGTCCTATTGTAGAATGTCAGGTATATATTCAATATTCAGTGATAAACCACATGAAAAAGAATAAGAAAAAAAAATATTTTATGTGTATACTGAGTCACATTGTTGTTCAGTAGAACTTAATGCAACACTGAAGATTATCCACACTTCAAAATAATTATTTAGAAAAGAACAAATGTGTCCATAGTTCCCCTCACTCCCTGTTTCTTCCTTCTGACTCCTGCTCCTTGTTTACTCTGCAGAGAATGCTGATTCTCCTCCTGAATCCCCACAATCCATACTTTATTAAAAAACTTTGTTTTGTATTGGAGTATAGCTGACTAACAATATTCTGAGTCTCAGGTGGACAGTAGAGGGACTCAACCATGTGTATCCGGGTATCCTGGTCCCAAAGACACCCCTCCCATCCAGGCTGTCATATAACTGAGTGGAGTTCCTTCTGCTACAAAGTACCTCGATGTTGGTTATCCATTTTAAATAGAGCAGTGCCCACAACATGTTCTTGAACACTTAACTCAGAAACTCTGAGAAGCCTCCTTTGGCCCACACTCACCCTCTTTGGCCACTCCAGGCTTGTGTGGGTAATGTACTCTGGTTCCCCATCCCCACTGGTCAGTCTGTAGCCCTCATCAGCCCTAGTAAGTCCCCAGTGCCTTAGTGCAGACCATCTTGAGATGACATTTGCA
Source organism: Budorcas taxicolor (assembly GCF_023091745.1). Classification (NCBI taxonomy): domain Eukaryota; kingdom Metazoa; phylum Chordata; class Mammalia; order Artiodactyla; family Bovidae; genus Budorcas; species Budorcas taxicolor. The sequence continues at coordinate 38,421,954 of NC_068934.1, forward strand.
TAGAATCCAGTGCACTTTTGCCTAGAACCAAGCAACCCTCAAAATGGCTCAATGAGTTTGTCATTTTAGAATTCCTGAAATTCCCTCTCTTCCTCAAAGCCTTCTTTGAGTCCATCAGCCTGCTATGAACTCTCGCAGGGAGCTGACAGGAAGCCTCCACCCTGTGCTGGGGCTGAGCAGTCACTATGCACCCTTTATACACATTATTATCCAACCTCCCGACAGAGAGGTTGGCTATCCCAATTGACAAAGGAGGCACCTGTCCAGAGCAAGGGGAAGATGCAGGCGAGGACTAGGCTGACCATGTAATTTATCATCCAGACCAGAAAAATCTTGAGAAGGGAAGGCAGACTGTTAACTTATGCTGGGACATCACACTGGGACTGTCCCCAGCCATTCTCTTTGTAACATGGCCTATTTCAGGGACTGCTAGAGCTGAATTTCATATTCATGCACCTGAGGGTTCAGATTGAATTGAAGCTCTTTGGGGACTGAGGACGTTAGTATTCCCCTCTCCCTGACTCCCACTATTCCATATGGTGTGGCCTCTCCACACTTTTCCAGGAAGATCGCTGTCCCACACAGCCCTTTTCTCTCAAGTGATTGGATTTGTGGGAGGCACAGGCCCAGCCAAAGGGCTCAGCAGCATCTGCAATGGTGTGACATGGCCTCCAGAGGGCGCCCTCCTCCCAGCAGCAGCCCGAGGGTTCCTGTCAATTCCAGTTTGAGAACCAACCGTCAGTATTTTCCCCTCACCTTGAGGATGTAAGCTTGAGCTGGCACTGGGTAGTTGATGCCTTTGATGGTGAAGATAATAGAGGGCAGGGTATTGACCACAGAACACGAAACGTAGTGCTGTTAGAGAGAGAAAGTGAGAGGTTGAGTATGGTGATCCTTGTGTGTGGAGACTGGGAGTGACCCTGGGGCAAAACCCTTCACCTTGGAACCCCGAAGCTTGGCGCCAATCAGCTTCTGTATTTTATTGACTAGTCTTCCTGGGCCTTGGATAAGTGTTGTCCCAGTGTCCACAAGGGCCAAGCAGCCATCAGAACAAGCAATAACCTCTCTTTTCATGATGATGCTGAGAGACAATGGAAGAAAGAGAGCATCAAGGTCACTCTGAGTTTCCCCAGAGTTGCCCCCTTCCCGACTGTCTCCTAAACAGCCCCTCGTATCTTTCCCTCTTTTCCTCTGCTCTCGACATAACACTTTCCTGACATCCTCAAATGTAGTAGTTGAATACACCAGGATCTTTTGTACCTTGACACAAGCTGGTCTTCCTTCCTAGAAGACTCCACTCCCCTTTGACTAGCAAATTTCTTCTCATCTTCCAGATTCCCACTTAATTGTATTGTTTTCGGGAAGTCTTTCCCCTGGTGTTTATCAATCTCCTGTCTTGGTCACTCTCTGTAGACCCTTCCTCATGACTGCTGCTGCTGCTGCTGCTGCTAATTCACTTCAGTCATGTCCGACTCTGTGTGACCTCATAGAGAGCAGCCCACCAGGCTCTGCCGTCCCTGGGATGTTCCAGGCAAAGTACTTTAGTGGGTTGCCATTGCCTTCTCCTCCTCAAGTCTAGCATGTACCAAAGTCACAATTCACTATCTGGGCGAGTCACTTCGTGTACATCTGCCTTCTTAGATGTTAGGGAGAGTTTTATTCTTCTTATTGAGAGGGTAACAGGCAGGAAGGCCAGGGGTCTCCAAACGGAGGAAGTAGCCTGCAAGTGTCAGGCAATTTTATCTCTCTTAAGGGGCAGGAGGAAACAAACTAGCGATATTTTTTTTTCCTTCTCTATACAAATTTAAAAGGAGTTTTCTCTTAAAATACTGTGTTGCCATAATGACACCCGGTTTCACCTGAAGTTAACTATTCTCAAACCTAGAGATAACCAATGCATTTTCTTATGGAAAAGTTTATCTTAAGCTGTGCTAATGTACCATACATTTACCCCAAACTCTGTCTTCAAGTTGGTTCTGCCTTTTGGCTCAGAACCTACTTGACAAGCCAGCATGTTATACTCAGATATTGCTCCTGTAATCTATGTAAATGAAACTATTTGTATGGTGATCTGCCCTTCTTCAAGATTCAAGTTAATCATTTTATGGTCCAGGATGAACCATTTGGTGCCAAGATTATCCCAAAATGCATCTTATGGGTGAGGGGCCTGGTGCCATTCTGAGTTTTAAGACATTCCTTTCTTTCATTAACAGAATGCTAGTGACTATGTAACATCCAGGTGAAGACTAGCAGCGGGGCTCTCTTTCTGCCCCCTTCTGATGCCTATGTCAGAAGCTTTCTCTATCTATTTTATACTTTAATAAAACTTTATTACACAAATGCTCTGAGTGATCAATCCTTGTCTATGGCCCCAGATTGAATTCTTCTTCAGGGCCAAGAATTCCGGCGTCTTTGCATGATTCAAAAACAACCTTTCATTGCCTCCCAAAAGTGCCTGACACACAGTGGATGCCGAATGCTTATCTGTTCAATGAGGGAATGAAGACTGAGAAAACAATAAGAAACCTCAAAAGAGCTGTATCTGGTGGGGAACAAATAACGGGTTGCACACAGAGTGAAGATGGAGATTTGCAGGGGCAGCAGATTCCTACAGTATGGGGAGAAAGGGACTCCTCTGGGAGAGGGTGTCTCCCAGCACTGCTACTACAACCAGCTCAGACCCTGAAACCTTGGCCAGGAAATAAATGACTAGCCCACAGAAAATCCAAAGAAAGGTAAGATTTTACATGAGGGTATCACACAGAATCCTATCAATTATGCCTCTTGTCCTCAGGTCACTCCTGGATCCCACCTTCCTGATTCTCTGTAATAGCGCCTGTTACACTGTGTGCCCAAAACTTGGTGTGTCTTTTTTTCAGTTGCTTTCTCGTCTTAAGACTGCAGGCAACCTCTCTCCACTGCTGGATAGCTGTTCCCTAAGAAGACCAGTTTTCCCCATTTTCTCAGGACTGTCCTTGTTTTTAAAATGACCTTTATCTGTACTTAGAACTTCCTATATTGGTAGCCCTGGACAGTTGGTCATCTTATCGTAACTCTGTTCAGGCTGGTGAAATTCTCCCTGATCCTCTGTTCACCACACTGTAGAGTCTTCTAACCACGCTCCCCACCTCAAAGGGCAGTGGGTGCAGCCGTCTCCCAGCTGCGCAGACCTCTCTGGACCCTTTTAGGACCCTGGTCAGAGCCTTCCTCAGAAGGCCTGGGCATTATGACCCCATAAGTTGTTTGTGTATCTATGTGCTTGTGTCTTTGTTTGTATGTGTGTTTGTATGTGTCTCTGTGAGTGCTTGTGTGTCTCTGAGTAGCTATGCATACTTTCATATGTATCTGTGTAGGTTTATATGTGTCTGCTTGTACGTTTCCAAGTGTCTGTGTGTCTGTCTGTGTCGTTGTGGGTGGAGTATATGTCTGTGTGACTGTGTGTCTGAGAATGCATTTGTGTATGTCTGCCTGTGTCCATGTACATTAGCGGGAGCACCACTTGGGCTGACCCTCAGAGGAGAGGCTTACCGGTCCATGTGTACACTCCAGTCGCCTGCTTGGATCAATGGTACCCAGTTGAGCTCTCCCTTGTAGTAGCGGTGGTCCACCCCACCAAACATCACCACACTGCCCTCCTGCTTGTCTCTGTAGAGAGAAGTGAGGATGGGATCCTTAGAGGACAGCAACAACAGCACTGTCTGAGAGTTGTGCTTGTCCACCCATCAAGGCCCTAATGAGGTCCCCATGTACAGATGCAGAAATAGTGTCCAGGAGAGATAGAGATCCAGACTGAGGTCTGTTACTGTCTCATGAGCGGCACAGAGGAGGTTAGAAGCCGAATCACTTGTCTGAGCTCCACCAACTATGTCTTCTGAAGAAGCCCTGGACCTCCAGCGACCTGAGTGCTCAGACACCCTCAGAGGATTTGGTGCTGAAGTATTTGGCTTTCCCCGTGTCCACATTGTCATTTTTCAAGAAAATCAAGGCCTGGGAGTTCTAAGGGTATGGGTTCAGGTCACCCAGAGTTGGCTCTACTGGCCTGTGACCTCCAATGTCCAAAGGGCCCCACACTCAGAAGGGACCCCACCTCTGCTCTCCCTGTATTGAAATGCCTAATATTTCTTGAACAAGGCGTCCCACACTTTTGTGTCACACACTTTCATTTCTCGCTGGCTGATCCAGGGCTCCCAGTGAAGTGCCAATGAGGAAGGAAAGATGTCCACCATCCTTCTCCTTCCTTACTTATGAAATTCATAAGCAAATTGTATTGCTTTTTCCTCCAGCTTGTTTCCTGTTGCCTTCCATTATCCTCCCTCATAACTCACCCAGCTACACCAAGTTACTGGTCTTTAGCCCAGGAGTAGGGTTGTGTTCCAAAATAATTTTATATATAAAAGCCAGTGCTAAAGCCAGGTAGGGCCCTGGGGCCATAGTTATCCTTGGTTATATTACTCTCAGGATACTTCTTTTTAAAGTATTCCATAATTCTTGTGCAACTGAAAGCATCTTACACCTAACTTGGAAAAAGAAATTGTCCATCTCAGACTTACTTGCTCAAGTAGAAGGCAAAAACAGGCTCAGAAATGGCACCTTCATTCTTCAGCTTGTCAAAGATGGGGATGGCCCCTGAGCGGGATAGGTTGGGGTAGTTCAAGCCCAAGACGCCATCAAATCTCCAGCGCCCCAACCCGTATTCTGCCACGCTTAGACCGAACGGCTGGTCAGTACTTACAAGGTCCCCAATCTGTGGGAGAGAAGAGTGTTCCCACTTACAGATACATAAAGTGGGGCTAGGACTGGGCTGGGGTGCATTGCCATTAGATCCTTAGAGAAGAACTGAGGCTGGGCTCTGTCTTTGGTTGCCCACAGATGGTTAGAGCAAGGTGGAAGGGGAACTTGGGTTCCATTTGAGAGAGGCTGTGAATTTTAAAACATCTGCCCCTCTGAAAAACACCACTTGAGTGAGTCAAATTTGTCTTGTGGTTTCTGTACAGGTGGGGTAACCAAGAGTAAGGCCAGGTCCCATTGGTGCCACCTTATGGACAACACAATCGAGAGCAAGATAGCCTTCTCTTTGGCATCATTACAGGACCTAATTACAGGAATGTACTGAATTCTCTTTAACTACTGTGGATTCTACATCTGTCCAGGACGACAGAAGCCAAAAACACAATCTTGCTTGCAGGGTTCTATGAAATTACTGCCTGGGGAATTCATTTTTGGGGATGTACGTATATTTCTGTGAGTGTGTATGAGAGAGAAAGAAAGAGAGGGGAACTACTCAAGTATTTTGGGAGCGACAAGCCATAGGTTTATTAGACTCTCAAGGGTCCTCTTGAGTGAGAACTCATTTATCAGGCTCCTTGAATTCTCAGGCCTCCAGTTTCCCACTCTGGACACCTGAAGCCCTTGACTGGCCCCAGGGTCCGCAGATCAGTTTTATCCTGTCCCCAAACACCCCACAGCAACTTCAGTCCTGAAAAGTCAGCCTAACTCCACCATTTACCGCATGTGTGCTCCCTTGCTGTCTGGACCTCAGTTTCCTTATATGTCTCATGAGCTAATCAGACTAACTGCTGTGCGGAGTTGTTGCAAAATTAAACCTGTTGTCAGCGGAAAGCGGCGGGAACAGTCTGTTAATATAAATGTGGGTTCTTTTATCCCTTTTCGCTCCCAGCTAAATGAACCTTGAACTGCTCATGGGCATAAAAGCTACAAGTCCACACCGCAAGCCACTCTCTGGGTTAGCTAATTTGTTTGCTCATGTGTCACCATGGGCACTGCCACCCCAGAGACATAATCCTGTGGATAAGATGGCCAATATCTATTGGAGTTAGACTAGGAAGTGTCCTGCCAGATGGTCCTGCATGTTTTGCAAGCAGTGGTCACCTCATATCCAGTCTTAACTCAGCATTTTTTACACTGTTACCCGAACTGTGTCACGAGCAACAACTCCTTTCATTCTCCCAGATTCATAGGCGATCCTGAAGGTCTTATTGGTAGGCCGGAAGGTGGAAGACTGAAGATGTCTGAACATAATCTTTGTAGCTGCAGATACAAGAGATGAGTGTCATCAGGTGCCAAGGGTGGAAAACAAGGCGGCAGGGCAAGTGAAGGATGGTCCAGGTATGGGGTTTCTCTACTCACAACAGGCTGGACTGGTGCAAAAGTCAGAGGGCACCCACAAATCAGATGAGCCTGTGTCAAAGACAACCTGGAATTCCTGAGGGGGTGTTCCAATGGTGATGTTACCCATGTAGACCAACTACAGGGAGAAGGAGGGAGGGGGTTAGTGCAGATCTGGCTACCCTCTATTCCCACACTGATGCCTCCCTCTGGGTGTCACATATCTCTTGAGACCACTTTCTAACCACCGTGCAGCTCACAGACTTTGGTCACAGAGGTATCTGCATTTGATATATTATTTTCCTGTGCTACATTGTATGCAGAATATTGACTCTATGACCAAGCATTGAAGTGGTATCTCCTGCATGGGAAGCCCAGAGGCATAACCAGTGGGCCTCCGGGACCGCTGGACACTCAGGGAAGTCCTGGTTCCTTCATCTGAGATGCTCTGTAGTCTCTCTTCAAACCAATCCTTGGCACCCCCTTTTCCAGGAGATCCTTCTTGATCAACCCTCACCACTCCCTCTATACTCAGACCACATCCAATCAACACCACACAGGTGACCCTTTCATTTGACATGTATTTACTCTTTGCCTATCTCTCAGGCTGGCATGGGCATTTTTGAAGACAAAATAAGCCTTTTTCTAATCTAAAAACTGTAAGCACTGTGTTAGATTCTTATGACCATACACATAATACAGGTTCAGTAACTTTTTCCTGCTGTCGTTCTTACATCTGTGGAAACTGAATTCCTCTACCTGGGGATTCACAATTGCTTTGCAGTTGGTTCTGAAGTTTGATCAGTGATGGTTCACTCTTCAACTGTAACTGAGGTGCTCACTTAGTTCAGAAGGAACAATCACCCTCAAACTAATGACACATGTTTGACACAGAAATGGATATTTACCTGCCACCTGGTAGTTGCCAGGTCCAGTCACAAAGACCAACAGTTGAGGATGAGAGTGCCTTCTCCTCTGGTTGGGGTCCCTGTTTTCCAGTGTCTCGGCCTCCTGCAGGAACCCCAACCCCAACATCCCACTTGGCACCTCCAGATGAGCCCCATGCTAAACTAGAGTACCAGGGGGCGCTGTGGAGCACCATCCTTCCAAAATACTCACATTTCTGATGTTTCTCAGTGGGTGAATAGTTAGATTTGAGCCACGAAAAGAAATCTGGGACAGTCTGTAAGCATGCTCCTTCAGGAAATTGTTCAGCATGTTTTTTCCACTGAGGGTTTTTCTCATGGTCTTCACTCTCCTTAGAGGTATTCTTTCACCGAGCATTTGACAAGAAAACAAACAAGATGCCACAATTAGCTGTCAGTGTTAAGGTATAACTGTCATTGTAATGGCCCTGTGTGTTTTCTAATCATTTTTATGAGGCACATTATTATCAGAATTTTATGCATATACTATGGCCAAGACATATATTTGTATACAGGTTCTTTTCTGCAATATTGGGTAAGCCATATGACCAGGTGGTGTCTCAGTGTCCCCTTCGGCAAATTGGTGGAATGTAACAGTACAAACCCTTCAAATAGAATATCTTGGGGATAAGTGAAGTGATCGATATAAGGTACCTGATAAATAGGAAGTGTCAACAATGACAGCCATTAGCATTGCTGTTGCCATCCCACTCATTCCTTCTCAAAGGACTTCAAGGAAGGAAGACTCTTATTCTCTTTTACAAGGGAGAAATTTGAAATGCAAGAGGTTTCTGAGTTGGCTGTGGTAACACTGCTTGTTAGATATAAGACAGTGTATCTTTCTCCAAATTGAAAGAGAAGAGAGAGTTGAGAGAAGAGTCCAAGATATCGGGAACAAGTAAGGGAAATTCAGAGGCTTGAGAAGGAAGGAAGAGTCAAATGAAAAATTAAAAGCAAATAATACAAAGAGAAATCCATTCCCAGTGACTTCCAAAGAGATGGAGAGATAAATGACAGTGATACAGAGATGCAGACATGGGCATATACACACTGAAATAGACAGGGCAAAAAGAGGACATGTTGAACAAAATGTAGAAAAGTGCTATTCCACAGGACCACATCAACATCTGCATAGACTGTGTACTGAACAGTAGGAAGGAGTTGTATTTTCAACAGGTCATGACATGACTGGACCCCAAGATCTGTGCAACCCAAATCTATACCAAGATCTTGGAATCCACAGTTCCTATAGCAAGTTACTTAACAATAAGTCAGAGTTGAACTTTAAGACTCTTACCATAATATTCCTTTCCCTTCTAAACCTGATGGTTGGAAGAATAATCAGATGAAAAGAAAAAATCCGAGAAAGGAATATAATGTAACATACAGTCTCCATACTTACTTGACTATGCACTCTGAGAAGGCCACCAGCCCGAGGAGCACAAGCCACTTCATGATTCTTTCCCAGCTCCAAGTACTCAGGGAAGTTTGGGTTCTTAGCATGTAGTGGTGACCAGGAGCCCCTAGTTATATATGCTCTGACCTACTCTAGTTTTCCCCTTCAGGCCACTAAAAGATCTGAAAAAAATACAAAGGTCTCAATAAAAACTTTACCTTTATCAGTGTCCTTGATGAATGGACTTTGAAGCTTTTCAGAATACAGATAATTGAACTGTAATCTCTTCCTTGAATCTTGGCTGGAAAATCAAACTGATCTACATGGATATCTAAGAAGACGGAAAACCTTGCCTTCTTGGAGAAAAAAACTGCTAACATCATGAAAATGGATATTTGGGGCCATGCTCGACAGGTGTGGTTTCATGTCATCTCCCTAGCCACTTCGTGAGATATGCATTGCTGTCTTCGTTGGAGAGGAGATTGCTAGGATATGAGATGTCAAATAGCAAAGTGAAGACGTCAGGGACAGCCCAGGGATATACAACTGGCTTTAGGTAGTGGGTCTAATGGCAAACATCAGGGGCACCTATGATGCCAGGCTACATCAAAGATTTAGGGCAGAGCAGTACTTCAATTGCATGGTTTCTGTATTGGAAGAAATGTCATATGCATCCACAAGATATTGTATATCATCCAACAACTGTACAAGGAAGAACTGTGTGCTTGGTTCTGGGTTAAAGGCTTCAAAGTCAAAGTTGATCAAGACAAAAGTAGTCTTTATCTTAAGAGAGCTAGAAGTCTAGTTCTCACAAAGTCATGGCCCCAGGAGGCAGGAGATATGATACTAGGACTAGGTGGCATTGTTGGAATCTAGGCAGTACAGGCCTTACCTCTGGGAGCAGCCTTTCCTCCACTTCACCCATTCTGGAAAGCAGGCCAGTTGGCCATGTTTTGAAGAGAATCGGAATTTTGGATAATTATGTATAATATACTTATTTTAATGTTAGCAACTAATTTTATTTTCCCGAAAAAAAAGTGGGAACATAATCTCCACAGCGATGTGCTGGAATCAGCCTTCAGTCTCTGCAGTTTTTTGTTTCTGGCCTAGAGTTGGGAGTGCACTGGGGACAGAGAAGAATTGAATTCATGTTGGTTGATTTTTAAAGAGACTCAATGAATAATAAACATGCTGACTCAATGGAAAAGAGCCTGATATTAGGAAAGATTGAAGGCAAGAGGAGAAGCGGAAGACAGATGATGAAATGTTTGGATAGCATCACCAAGTCGATGGACATGAGCTTATTGTTCCTCGTATTGTTTCTGTTATTGTGACAGAATCGCATGTATGTTAACAGGTAAAAGCAAGATGATAATTAAAACTAATGTTTTGATGTAAGCCTTTCAGTGGCTAGAAAAAGAGGTTCACACATAACATAAAGAAGTTTAATTCAAACCCTGCCGTCTTAAATCTTGAACTGAAAGCATAAGTTTGTACCAACTAACTGTATACCTTTTTATTTTAATTTTAAGGAAAATGTGTACTTCCACCTCCGACCACTGTAAAGCCTAGAAGCAGTGACAACTTGATGACAGTGACTATTCTGAGGTCTAACGTGTAGCTTCTAAATACATTTCCCATCAGACGATCTTAAAGAGATGGCTGATTTCAGGACTGGATAAAGAAATGCACAAAATAATCTTTGGAATCGTGAAGGACCAGAAAAGTGGGGGACTTCAAAGACCAGTGGGGACTGGGCAGAATGTTTAGGAATCCAAATGAATAGGCCAAACATCTACCAGTTTGTTGCACAGGATGATGTTTCTGCTTCTCAACACACTGCATATGTTTCTCATAACTTTCCTGCCAAGAAGTTAATGTCTTCTGATTTTGTGGCTGCAGGCACCATCCACAGTGGTTTTAGAGGCTAAAATGAAGAAATCTGTCAGTGCTTCCACTTCTTCTCCTTCTATTTGCCATGAAGGATGGTGCTGGATCCCATGATCTTAGTTTTTTCATACTGAATTTTAAGCTGGGTGAATGTGTCCAAAAGTTAATAGAAAACATCCAATTTGTCAGTGTGATAGACTGCTAGGACACCAACTCACCATTCTGAGCACTGAGAAAGGAAAATAATCATTAATATTTAAGCTACTTTTTTTTTTTCTATTAAACATAGGTTATGTAACTACAAACAGTTCCAGGAAAACAAGCTAGACTCGCCCTTCTGGGGGTGATGAGAGAGTGATGGGGAGAGGCTATAACACAGATGAAGCCTCACTCACTGGCCTGCAGCTCATCCCCTTCTGTGGAGGTCTGGTTCCTAATAGACCAAGGACTGGTACTGGTCCTGACCCACTGTGCTGGTATTGTGGACTCCTGCTCTAAAACCAATAGTGCAGCATTCTGTAAGACAAACCAACCTGCTTCCTCCTGTTTCTGAACAAACAAATGGCATTAAAATTGGGAGAGGAACATTTATTTAGTCCTAAATGAGAACAACCAAGTACAACATGTGACTACATTCGTTCAATAAACTGTGAAAGGACATTTGCTTTTTGAGCATCACGGAAATTTACACATGGACTGGATATAAAATGTTCATTTTGGGGGGAACAAAAGAGCATTTTTTTCATATCCTATCATTCTACCACAAATACTCATTATGTACATTTGGTGAAATGTTCATCTTGTCCCTAAAATACTTCAAGGAAAATGAATAAGCATTAAAACAGAGAGAATAAAATGATGGTCTGTCTTGATTTAAAAATAGAAAGCTGCTATGCTATGCTATGGATTGAATTATGTCCACTCTTGACTGCCAGTGTGATGGTATTAGGAAGTAGGGACTTTGGCAGGTACCCTGTTGACATGGGGTTTTGATGGTGGTCCCTCATGATGGGATTAGCCTCTCCTTCTTTTTCTCTCTTATTCTCCCTCTTCTTCCTTCCATTCAACCACCACATGTGAGAGCATAGCAAGAAGAGAAAGACTTGTGCAAGTCAAGAATGTCTTTGCTGGGAACTCAATTGGCCACCAACTTGATGTTGCATAGTCTCCGGTCTATGAAAACCAGTGGGACTAAGAGGTTAGTTTTGTAGTTATTGATGCCTATTGATGAAATATAGGGTTCATGACACTCTTCTTTCTTATATTTGTTTTGTTTGAAATTGTTTTGCAGTAAGAGGATTATGGAAAGTCCATTTTGAAGGTTCTGTCTTAGTGATACCCTGAGGAGCCCAAGAATACAGATTTAGGCAGGTCCCAAATGAATGAGTGGTTGGAGGACCACATGCTCCTTACCCCAACTCATCTCTTGTCATCTGAAAACTGTCCCCCACAGCTGTCAACCTTACCACCCCCACCCCTAATCTGCATCTCCATTCCTCTCCTAAGCTCAGTCATCTAGGTGGAGATGTTGATAACTCAGGACAGGGTCTGGAAGCAGAAGGAATGTGGACATTTTTAGGAAGAATGAAATGGAAAGACCCGTCTTGATTTTCCCTCCTTTAGTGTGATCTGCAGGTGAGGGATTGGGCCTGTGTAGGGAGGGAGCCACAAGTGAGACTGCCTAGATATCTACAAGTGAAGGGAGGAGGAATTCAGAACCCAGTAACCAGGAGGTGGGCAGCTTGCACAGGACACAGGAGGGAAGGAAAAAGCACTGGGAAAATAATAGTGCCTACCAGAGGGCCAGACCTTCTTGAATCTTCCGGTTAAACTTGGAGGTCACGTCCTTCCAGTTGGAATTCCTGCCCCAGATGTGGAAGGGAGAGAGCTGTACTCACTCCTAATGTGTCACAGGGAGAGGGCCAGCATCCCCCAGAGGCCCTTTGATTCCACTCTGACTGTGAGTATCATCCCAAGCCAGAGAGCAAATGGCAGGTCATCCAAAAGATGACCGACTTTAAATTGTATTTAAAATACTACAAAATTTGTCTAAGAGTCCTGGCATATCTAGTTCCCAGAGTTTTCTTGGAGAGATGATTCATCACCCTAATTTGGGTTTCTGCTGAGGAATATACAAGCTTCCCCATTGGTAACTTCTGACTTATAACTACCTTATCTCATCCCACAGAACCCAGATGATAGTAAGTTCCAGTGGAAAGGCCTCTAAAGTCCCCAGTGGCACAGCAGCTGTGTGCCAAGCGGTTTACAACTATCAGTCCTGAGACCAGGAGCCATGAACATCACCAGGCATTTACATCCCCCTACCCACCAGAGGCAACCTCATCATCCTCAGCAACAGCCACCGCTCAGCCACTTGTCCACTGATTGGCATTGAGTCTTATTCTGGAACAAGTGTTCTGGAGCATGTGCAGTCTCCCTTATCCAAAAAATGGGAAACTGAACCTTGGGGTGTATGACTCATCTTAGCTGCAGGTAAGTTAGTGAAGACTTGGGACCCAGGAGTTCTGGTTCCCAGGCTAGGAGACTTCCGAAAAGGGAAAGATGAGAGAAAACTCCATTGCATTCACTTCTGGGTAGCTCTCAGATGTCTGCAAGCACCAGAGGGGAAGTTTCTTTCCAGTTGCCCCTCAAGTCTGGTTCCAATTTTATCAGCAGACCTGCTTCCATGGAGCAGCAGGAAAGCAATGCTCAGGGCTGTTTCTTCTGGGTTCCAGGCACAGTGGGAGAGCTCCAGCTGTAGTGACCCTAGGAGGGCGTGATGCATGTGGTGACTGACTCACTCCCAACTCAGATCCTCAGAGTTCCCACTCCTCATTCACACAGGACAGATCCTTGGCTGACTGGGTAACATGAACATGCATTCAGAGCGAGAAGCATTCTCTTCTCAGCCTTCTGGATACGTGTCTTATGTTTCCTCAGGGAACCACTGGCTGAGCGAAATCGGGTTCTGAGAGTAGCCAGGATGCAGGGGATGTGTTCCCACTTTGATGCTCCAAACAGACCTTGGAGCTTCTAAGGCCTTGAGAGAATTACAATCACCCTTATATTTTGTAGGGACTTTGTTTTATGAATCTGGTTGGAGAAAAAGGACAGACACACAGGACAAGGCTGGACATCTCTGGGTCCCAGCTGACTGTGATTAGAGTTCCAGCCACCAGGCTTCATAGTCAGGTGCTGATGTTATTCACAAGCCACCTTTGAAGAAGAAATAGAGGAAAGAGTTTTTGGTGTGGTCAATGGGCCGTGGGAATCACATGGGGCAAGATGAAACAAGAGTCATTACTTGTTTATTCGCTCTATTAGTTCCTTGGCTTTTCTACTCCTGAGAACAAGTACATGGAGATAGTCAGAGGCATTGGTGGTGCCCCTGGCACCTGATGCTTCTGGTGATAACCAGTTTGTGGACAAGTCCCTGAGTCCAGAGCATATTTAGCCTCGTGATAAAGCCTGGTTCTCCCTTCTTGGGAAGGCTGACATGGCTCATTGTTGCTAACTCACAACTGAAGCATGGGATGAGGTCATGGTTGACCAGTATACCAAGTTCCAAACATGGAAGGAAGAATGGCAGCGAAAGAGTAGCCAGTTATTAAACATGATTACATTGGTCCTTATCAGGGGCTACTTCCCACATGTAGAATGTTTTTCTCCCAGATTTTTGCATGGCAACGTCCTTCTGCACATTCAGCATCATCTCAAATGAATCTCTCTCAGGCTTGCTTTCCCTGGCCACTCCACTCTCACAAGCACAGACCCAGATCCAAATGTGCCTAGAAACTTCCCTCCATCAAAACAATAATTATAGTTACAAATGTGGAAAGGTGGGAGAGGGATAAATGGAGAGTTTGAGATTAATATATGTATACTATTTTATTTAATAGATAATCAATGGTACAGCACAGGAATTCCACTTAATAGTCTGTAATATCCTGTATGGGAAAAGAATCTAAGAAACAATGGATACATGTATCTGTACAAGGAAATTAATTTCCCATATAACTAATATTAATACAACGCTGTAAATCAACTACACTCCTATATAAATTAAAACCTGAATGAAAAAAAAAAATGCTCACATGTAGAGACCCATGGAGTTCTTTAGACTCGCAGGATTTCAGATATGATGTTGGAGATGGCAGACTGGGTGCAGAAATCGAGACATTATCTGAGGTTTCATTTTCCTGAGCTTTGGTGTCTTTTGCTTCTAGTGTCACCTTTGATTTGTCTTTGGAGATTCTAATACAAGGGCTTGGAGACACCAGTTGGGTGTTAGTTGAAGGATGAGAGGGAGGCACTAGTGGGAGGGTGAAATCCCAGCTCTGTAGCCTTGGGTTGGGGCATGTTTGAGGCACAACTTATATCCCACGTTCCCTGTGAAAGTAGGCTGTAGCTTCCCTCTCCATGACTTGCATGATATCAGACCCAGACTGGTTTCACCCTTTCTCATGTCCTGCTTCCTGTGAGACCTCACTGGTTTCTCTGGGAGAATCTTTATTTTTATTTTTATTTTTTTTTTGCCAGCACTAGGTCTTCTTGGAAAGGACTCTGATGCTAGGAGGGACTGGGGGCAGGAGGAGAAGGGAACGACAGAGGATGAGATGGCTGGATGGCATCACTGACTTGATGAACGTGAGTCTGACTGAACTCCGGGAGTTGGTGATGGACAGGGAGGCCTGGCGTGCTGCGATTCATGAATCTCAAAGAGTTGGACACGACTGAGAAACTGAACTGAACTAAACTGTGGTCTTCTTTGCGGAGAAGGGAGTGGTACCCCATTCCAGTACTCTTGCCTGGAAAATCCCATGAACGGAGGCGCCTGGAAGGCTGCAGTGCATGCAGTGGCTGAGGATCAGACACGAATGAGCGACTTCACTTTCATGCACTGGAGAAGGAAATGGCAACCCACTCCATTGTTCTTGCCTGGGGAAACCCAGGGACGAGGGAGCCTGGTAGGCTGCTGTCTATGGGGACTCGCAGAGTAAGACAAGACTGAAGTGACTTAGCAGCAGCAGCAGGTCTTCACTGCTGCTCAGGACTTCTGTATTGTCAGCGAGCAGGGGCTACTCTAATTGCAGTGCACTGGCTTTTCAGTCCTGTGCTTCCCTTGATATAGATCACAGGCTCTAGGTCACTCAGGCTCAGAAGTTTTGGGTCACCGGATTAGTTGCCCTGGAGCATTTCCAATCTTGCCAAACCAGGTCTCAAACTCATATCTTAAGCACTGGATCAAAAGGGAAAACACTCCAGAAGGAATTTGAAATAACTCACTTTTACATGAAACTAGGCACCATGGCCTATTTATAAGGAGACTGAGAGAGGATTGTCCCTGCTTCAAGCAAACTCCTGAGATCAGGACTGACTGAGGTTCCCCTCCCAAGGGTTCCTACAGGATCTTGAACCTGTCCTGCCATGTGGCTTTGTTCTTCTTCAGTTTCTGAATCCTACACTAGAGCATAGCTTCCAGAGGGCAGGGCTGTCACTTTACTCTCTTCTAAGAATACATGTATAGATACTGTCTCATTCAGACCCTAATGTCAAGACAAGGCTAACACAAAGATCAATTATTCTATTATGAGTGTTAGGCTACAGGTTCAACGACTGTAATCAAAACCTAAATAACATTTCCTTAAATACAATACAATTTCATTTCTCTGTCATATAATGTTAGTGTAGGTCTCTCCACAGAGATGTGGGACCACATTTTTCTTGTCACATCTTACACCTGTGCTGCTTACCTTTGATCTAACATGGCTACTCCAGCTCCTGTCATTATATCTGCATTCCAGCTAGTGGGACAGAAAATAATACTTCCATTTGGAAGTGACATATCACACCTACTCAAATTCCTCTGTCTGAAGTATCTTCCATGATCATGGCAAACCTGTGGATGGTGGGCACACAGGAGGGCAGGGGAATGTTATCCTATTGAAGAACATTCATGATGAGTAACAAGGGGCAGCATCCTTCATTCATGTCTCTGTAATTCATTCTTCTTTGGTTCTCCCCACCCAGCTCTCAGTCTGTTTTAGCCTGCAGATATGGATATGGATGAGTTTATAAGAGAGAACATGGCCCAGGCTGTACAAATACGGACAAAACAAGAATCAAAAGAAGATAAGAAAGTATAAAAATTCAAAATCTAAAGGAAAGGGTGCTTATAATAATAATTTTACATTTATACAATTTAGGTATAATGGTTGATGAAACAATTATTAAAATAAAAATTAGAGAAATGTAAAATATAAATATATTCACTAAACCCAACAAAATAATAAGACTGTATCATATTAAACACATAGTAGCATCATGGTTAAGTTTGGATACACATTGCAAAACACTAAAAAACTATAACTTTAGCAAGATAAACTTGATTTTTCTCTCCCTCTGAAACAAAGCTGGGGGTGGGCCAGCCAGAGCTTGGGTGGTATCCATCTCCAAGGTTACATGATTGTCCAATTGCAGGAGTTCCAGCCATCACAACTAAAATCCAAACAACAGTTAGGAAGAAAGTAGGGAAGGGAAGAGTCCCATCTCTCAGCTAAATCAGCTCCTTGAATGCAGTCTTCCAAGAAATCCCTCTTACAGATCTTCTTGCATCTCTAAGTCACCAGTCATGACTAAGGCAGAGGTGTACAGAAAGGGCAGTCCTATAGCTACTGGGCTCATGGCTATATAACAAGCTATTTTCAGTTTTGAAAGAGAAGCAGAGAACTGATCATTTTGTAGGTAGCCTGCAGCACCTGCCTTAAAGAACAACAACAACAACAATAACAAATGAAATTAATGTAGTAGTCTGAACCGCTGGCCACAGTGTGGGAGCCAGGAGAAAGGAGGAGCAATGAGAAACAGCTAGATGGATCTGAACTGTGCTCCAGAAAATAGAGGCAGACTGGTCAGTAGAAATCTTCTAAGGAATGAAGTGAGGATTACACATACCACATGACCCAATTTGTTTTCAAAACTGCTTTTCCAACTCAGGTCCCAAATATCTCTCAATTCTTCAGCTTCTAAATACCTTGTCTTTGTTACCTCACATTCTGACCTACCTGTTTCATCTTCCTTATTTTTGGTCACATCACTTCTCCAATAGTCCACCAGCATTACAAGATCCAGTATTGAAAACTTAGCAACACTTTCTAGAAGTGGGTAGATACACAACGACTATTTCTACCTTAGTATCTGTTTGTCCTGATCAAGGTCTTTTGAAAAGACTGAAATGGCTAGAATTATGGAGATCTCACGTTTCCTCTAAAATCCCAACCAAGAATGTGACTTCCTTGGACCTGGAGGGGATGCGTTCGGTTTTGGATCCACAGGTTTTAGCAGAACAGTGAGTCCCCTGTATATGAACAAGTTCCATTTGAAAGGGTGTTCAAAAATCCCAATTTCTTCATAAATCCAGCAAAGTTACTTAGGTAGCCAACTAAGACAATTGGCTATATATTACTGTAGTTTAATAGCTTTATGATGCTTTTCATGCAATTAATACATAAAAAACAAACACAAACAATAAAAGAAACATTTTAAATCTTGCATACGTGGATAGGGCATGGCATCCCACTCCAGTATTCTTGTCTGGAGAATCCCCATGGCAAGAGGATCCTGGCGGACTGCAGTCCATATGCTGAAAATTCAGACACAGCTGAGCAACTAAGCACACATTTAAAAATAGAACAGTAGTAGCATCTGCATTACCACTGCATTTATGCTTCCTTTCAGACAGCATAGGCTTGAAATAAAAGTCCTGCACTATTGTACTCCATACAGTTCTGTACAGTAAAATACACAAATGCACACCAAATTGTCTTACATATGCCCATGACAATGTGTGTCATATCTGTGAATTAACTGATGCGATTGCACATGAAATGCACTTTTACATGTTTGAAAGTTTTCAACTTGAACGTTTGTATGTAACAAACTTGCTACACAGGTTTTCAGTGAATGTAGGTAGTGAAGGAAGAAGAGAGGAGAGTAAGGAGCTGCCCGTTCTTTCCCTTTTTGCGTATATTATGGCCACTCTGAATAGGAATTTCTTTGGGTGTAATTGAGGCCCGGTGTATGGGAACATGACTGCAAGTGACAGAGGACCAAGATCCTAGGAGGTAGGACAAGAGCCATGGTTGATTGAAAAGAGCCAAGAGTGTGAAATAGGAGGAAACAAGTTTTCACAGGTTTATGTGAAAGACTCGGCAAATATCATCTGGCCTTTTGTGTAGTGATTGAGCTGTGGTTTAGAGGAGTAGTCCCTGTTGCCCAGGATGAGCAAGAGAGGAGACTGAACCGTGAAAATCAAACATATACGTCTAGTATTGTCTATGTATGTCAAATATGTCTAGTATTGAAGAGATGTAAGTCCTGTAATTTATCTGCTCCTTCCTCGGCAGAATTAGTGTTGTAAAAGTGGGAAGGTCTGCACTATGCTAGCACCTTCTTCTTCTGTCCAGTGAACATTGATTTCTAATGCCATTTCTTTATAAACAGAGGTGTACTTTGTATGATTGAAGTCTTCTAAATTACTGTTCCTTATAAACTTTTGGTGCTGTTCTGGGCCCAGGCACATGGGGCTCTGGAGCCTGGCAGGCTCTGTTTCAGCTTCATAGTGCAGTGTATGGGGATCTGCTGTTGTCTGGGGCCTGGGGTATATCTTCAATCTGGGTTCACATGTGAGGGGTTAATTCTAGTTGTTTTAACTCTATTATCTTGCTCTTTATCTTCAGTTTGTCCCATGGTCTTTCTTCCCATGTCTCTTTTTATCCCTGACTTCTTTGTGACTGAGTACGTTTTTGAATTCCCTTTTATATCCTTTGTCACTTTATTCACTGTAACTGTTTTTTAAGTAATTTTAAGATCCATGGTATGCATCTTTAACTTGCCAGTCTATCATTATTAATTATGATAATTATTAAATTATTTATTCACTTATCATTTCTTTGTCTATACTGGGACTTAGTGTGGCATGCAGGATCTTCCTTGTGGTAGGGACTCTCTATTTGAGGAGGGTAAGCTCAGTACTTGCAGCGTGTAAACTCTATTTTAGATATGCAGGCATAGTTGCTCAGTGGCATGTGGCATCTTAGTTCTCTGGCAAAGGAACAAAACTTTTCCATTGGCAAATGCATTGCATTGCAACGCTGATCTGTAAACACTGGACCACCAAGGAAGTCCCTATATTTAACTTTTAATACATATTACATGTTTATCATTTTGGGTAGTGTTCATTCCTCCTGTAGATCCAGATTTTCACTTTATTTAAATTCCTTCTGACTTGAGACCTGTTAAAAAACATTTATTATATTGGTCTGTTGGTGGCGATGCAGTCTTTTAGTTGCTGTCTGTCTGAGAAAGTATTCTATCTTGTTTTTGATATGTATTTTTCTTGGGTATAGAGTTCTGAGTCAATTGTATTTCTCTCAGCAATTAAGATCTGGCACCAGTGTACCCTGGTTAACATTGTTTCATTTGCCTAATCTGCTGTCATTCCCATTTTTTGTTCTACTGTGTCTGTTTTTCCTTCTGGTTACATTTCTTTGGTTGATTGTCTTAATCCATGAATTATGATGTGCCTTTGTAGAGTTGTCATATTTTTTGTCTTCGAGTTAAATGAGTTTCTGTGTTAATGGCTTTAAAGCTTTCATCATACCTGGAAATTTTTCAACCAGTAATTATGAAGTTCTTTGCTTTATTCTCCTGTCTTTACTTTCTGTGTGATTCCATTTACATATATTTTAGCACTCTTAAAGTTACTTCAAAAGTCTCTGATGCACAATTAATTTTTCCCCAGTGTCTTTGCATTTCTATTTTACATGTCTCTATTTAATGTACTCAGTATTCTTCAGCTTCATGAATATAAGGATTACTGATGTAGTAAGCAATTTAATGTCCCTCCAGCTAATTATGTAACATATATCTTACTTGTGTTTTTACTAATTGATTTTGCCCTTGTTATGGATATTTTCTTGCTTCTTTATGCATCTGGATTTTTTCTTTTTAAATTTATTTATTTATCTTAATCAGAGAATAATTACCTTACAATATTGAGATGAAACTAGGACAAATATGTTAACAATTTATACAGAAATTTTAAATTGGATTGTGGATGTAGTCACTTTACATTTGGATGCTGGATATTTTTTTAACAGTGTTTGCAAACAGTGAAAGGAATAATTTTTTATAAGTTATTCCTTTCACTGTTTGCAAACACTGTTAATTTCTTGGAAACGTTGCATTTTTTGAAGGCTTGCGGTAATGTTTTTCAAGCAGAGATGAAACAAGCCTTTAGACCAGGTTTACTATTCCCCACTAGCAAGGCAATATTGTCTTCAGGGCCCTATTGATCTCATGGGAATTATGAGTAATTTCAGGGACAGTCCTAAGATGGTGGAGGAATAGGACAGGTAGAACACTTTCTCCCCAAAAGATTCATCAAAAGAGCGTTTGAATGCTGAGTAAATTTTACAAAACTACTTCTGAATGCAGGCAGAGGATATCAGGCACCCAGAAAAGCAGCCCATTGTCTTTGAAAGGAGGTAGGAAAAATGTAACAGATAAAAAGAGAGGCAAAAGAGGTAGAGATGGAGATTGGTCCCAGGAAGGGAGTCTTAAAAAATAGAGAATCTTCCAAACACCAGGAAACGCTCTCACTGGTGAGTCTGTGGTGAGCCTTGGAACCTCAGAGGGCAACATAACTGGGAGGAAAAATAAATAAATAATTTAAACCCGCAGATTATATGCCCAATGGTAACTCCCAGCAGAGAAGCAGTGTAGACGCCCACATCTGCCACTAGCAAGCGGGGACTGGGCAGGGGGCTATGGGCTGCATTGCTTAGAACAAGGACCGGGACTGAATGTCCCAAGGGCAATCTGAGGGAACTAACTTGAGATAGCAAACCAGACCCTGGGATAGCTAACCCGGCAAAAAGCCTTAAACTAAGACACCTCCAGGACAGCTCACAGTCAAAGGAATGAGCAGAGGTAGCTGGCTGTGGACCGGCACATCCCCTGCCACGGACAGGTGAGCGAGGGCAGCCAGAGCCGGAAGGGGGCAATCATGGCCCCAGAGAGTCATCATCTACCAAACTGCAAGCAGCTGCTGCTGCTGCTCCTAAGTCACTTCAGTCGTGTCCGACTCTGTGCGATTCCTTAGACAGCACCCCACCAGGCTTCTCTGTCCCACAGATTCTCCTGGAAAGAAAACTGGAAGCAGGCTTCGTTGCTAACCAAGTCTTCTTGGGATTCTGGATGGTCAATATCCTCCTGAGAAGGTAGTCCTGTTGTACACCCAGAAAACTGAGCAGCACGGATGGGAGAGGCAATAAGTAGGAGCAACCACACTCGCCAAACACCTGGTCATGGTCACTTGAGTGGCTCGGACCTGGGAAGGGAACAAAACACAGGCCCAATCGAGTCTGCACCTTTGTTGAGTACCCAAGTAAATGAACCTGAGCGGCTTAGACCTGGGAAGTACATGCAACCCAGGGCCCGCCTCAGACAGTTCTCAGCAGAGCAACCTAGAGCCTGAACAGTGTAGACTGGGAAAGCACACACGCCATGAGCAGGGGCAAACCCAGTGTGCCTGAGACACTGGGAGCACTCCCCATCCACGCCAGTGATATTTGTTTGCAGTGTTTCTCCGTCCCCACAGCACGAGTGAACAGTTGAGCCTAAAAAATTGTGCACCACCAACCCCTTTGGTCAGGGCAGAAATTAGACACTGAAGAGACCAGCAAACAGAAGAAGGTACAACAGAGGGACCCACCCTGGAAGTGACAGGTGCAATAGATTAAAACCCTGCAGTCAGCACTGACTACATAGCAAGGGGCCCATAGATCTTGAGAAGTATAAGCTGGAAAAGGAGCTATCTGAAAGTGAACTGATGCCACACTGTCCACAACAACACCAGAGAAAATCCTAGATATATTTTTACTGTTTTCATTCTTTAAATTTATTTTTTTTTTAATTTTTAAGTCCTCTACTACTCCTTTATTTTATTTTTTTTTTAAATTTTTTTTCTTGGGGTTGGTATCTATTCATTGTTTTGTTTTGTTTTATTATTTTTATTTTTACTTTATAATACTGTATTGGTTTTGCCATACATTGACATGAATCAGCCACGGGTGTACATGAGTTCCCAATCCTGAACCCCCCTCCCACCTCCCACCCCATATCATCTCTCAGGATCATCCCAGTGCACCAGCCCCAAGCATCCTGTATCCTGTATTGAATATAGAATGGCAATTCGTTTCTTACCTGCTAGTATAGATATTTCAATAACATTCTTCCAAATCATCCCACCCTCTCCCTCTCCCACAGAGTCTAAAAGTCCGTTCTATACATCTCTGTCTCTTTACCGTCTCGCATAGAGGGTTCATTACCATCTTTCTAAATCACATATATAGGTGTTAGTATACTGTATTGGTATTTTTCTTTCTGGCTTACTTGACTCTGTAATATAGGCTCCAGTTTCATCCACCTCATTATAACTGATTACTACTCTTTTAAATTTCATTTTTATAACCTACTATTACTTTGAAAAAAAGAAAAAGACCCTATTTCTTAAAGCAAACTTCTATATATATAATTTTTGATAGTTTTTTTCTTTAATATTGTATTTTTGAGATTCCAACCTCTACTCTAGATTTTTAATCTTTGCTTTTTGGTATTTGTTATCAATTCTGTACCTTTAAGAACCCAATCTTCAGTAACCATTTTTATTTGGGAGCGAGATCACTGGCCTGATTTCTCTCTCCCCATTTGGATCTCCTTTTTCTCCACCAAGTTGCCTCTATCTCCTTCCTCCCCCTTCTCTTCTCTACCCAAATCTGTGACTCTCTGTGTGTTCCAGATGACTGAGAACACTTAGGGAACTGATTACTGGCTGGATCTATCTCTCTCCTTTTGATTTCCCCCTTTATCCCCACTGGCCACCTCTGTTTCCTTCCTCCCTCTTCTCTTCTTTGTGTAACTCTGTGAACATCTCTGAGGGATCCAGACTGTGGAGAGCACATAAGGAAGTGATTACTGGCTAGCTTGCTCTCTCCTCTTTTGATTCCCCTTCTTCTACTCCTGGTCACCTCTACCTCCCTTCCTCCCTCTTCTCTTCTCCATGTAACTCTGTGAACCTCACTGGGTGTCCCTCACTGTGGAGAAACTTTTCATCTTTAACCTAGATGTTTTATCATTGGTGCTGTATAGATGGAAATGTCTTGAGGCTACTCTAAGAATAAGACTGAAACCCAGAGGCAGGAGGCTTAAGTCCAAATCCTGACAACACCAGAGAACTCCTGAATCCAGGGAACACTAATTGATAGGAACTCATCAAATGCCTCCATACCTACACTGAAACCAAGCACCACCCAAGGGCCAAGAAGTTCCAGAGAAAGACATACCATGCAAATTCTCCAGCAACACAGGAACATAGCTCTGAGCTTCAATATACAGGCTGCACAAAGGCACTCCAAACCCATGGACATCTCATAATTCATTACTGGACAATTCATTGCACTACAGAGGGAAGAAATCCACCTCCACCCACAAGAACAATGACACAAGCTTGCCTAAATAGGAAACCTTGACAAGCCATCCGTCCAAACCCACCCACAGTAAGGAAACTCCACAATAAAAAGAACTCCACAAACTGCCAGAATATGGAAAGGCAACCACAAACACAGCAATATAAGCAAGAAGAAGAGGCAGAGAAATACCCAGCAGGTAAAGGAACAGAATAAATGTCCACCAAACCAAACAAAAGAGGAAGAGAAAAGGAATATATCTGATAAAGAATTCGAAATAATGATAGTGAAAACAATCCAAAATCTTGAAAAAAATAAGGAAATCCAGATAAGTAGCCTGGAGACAAGGATTGAGAAGATGCAAGAAAGGTTTAACAAGGACATAGAAGAAACAAAAAAGAGTCAATATATAATGAATAATGCAATAAATGAGTTCAAAAAGAATCTGGTGGGAACCAACAGTAGAATAATGGAGATAGAAGATAGAATGGCAGAAATCAATGAAACAGAGAGGAAAAAGAAAAAGAAATATAAAGAAATGAGGATAATCTCAGAGACCTCTGGGACAATGTTAAACGCCCCAACATAAGAATCACAGGAGTCCCAGAAGAAGAAGACAGAAAGAAAGACCTTGAGAAAATACTTAAGATAATATTTGAAAACTTCCCTAAATTGAGGAAGGAAATAATCATGCAAGTCCAAGAAATCCAGAGAGACCCAAACAGGATAAACCCAAGGCCAAACACCCCAAGATGCATATTAATCAAATTAACAAAGATCAAACACAAAGAACAAGTGTTGAAAACAGCAAGGGAAAACAATAAATAGCAGCAAGGGGATTCCCATAAGGAAAACAGCTTATCTTTCAATAGAGACACTTCAAACCAGGAGGGTTGGCAGGACATACTTAAAGTGATGAAACAAAAAATCCCTACAGCCCAGATGACTGTACCCAGAAAGGATCTCATTCAAATATGAAGGAGAAATCAAAAGCTTTACAGACAAGCAAAAGCTGAGAGAATTCAGCACCACCAATCCAGCTCTTCAACAAACGCTAAAGGATCTTGTGTAGACAGGAAACACAGAAAGGGTGTAGAAACTCGAACCCCAAACCATAAAGTAAGTGGCAATGGGATCATACTTATCAATAATTACCTTAAATGTAAATGGATAGAATGCCCCAGCGGAGAAGGAAATGGCACCCCACTCCAGTACTCTTGCCTGGAAAATCCCATGGATGGAGAAGCTTGGTAGGCTGCAGTCCATGGGGTCACAAAGAGTCAAACACGACTAAGTGACTTCACTTTCACTTCTCACTTTCATGCATTGGAGAAGGAACTGGCAACCTACTCAAGTGTTCTTGCCTGGAGAATCCCAAGGATGGGGGAGCCTGTTGGGCTACTGTCCATGGGGTTGCACAGAGTTGGACTCGACTGAAGCAACTTAGCAGCACCAGCAGCAGTAGCAGCAGCAGACTGCCCCAAACAAAAGGCAAAGACTGGTTGAATGGACACAAAAACAAGACCCCTATATATGTTGTCTAAAGAGTCTCATTTTGAAACATGGTACACATACAGAGTGAAAGTGAAGGGCTGGAAAAAGATATTCCATGCAAATAGAGACCAAAAGAAAGCAGGAGTAGCAATACTCATATCAAATAAAATAGACTTTAAAACAAAGGTTGTGAAAAGAGACAAAGAAGGGCACTACATAATGATCGACATATCAATCCAAGAGAAAAATAAATTAAAGAAATCCAAATTGGAAAAGACGAAGTAAAACTCTCACTGTAGAAGACATGATCCTCTACATAGAAAACCCTAAAGACTCCACCAGAAAATTACTAGAGCTAAACAATAAATATGGTAAAGTTGCAGGATATAAAATCAACACACAGAAATCCCTTGCATTTCTATATACTAATAATGAGAAAATAGAAAGAGAAATTAATGAAATAATTCCATTCACCATTGCAATGAATGATTAAAATACTTAGGACTATATCTACCTAAAGAAACTAAAGACTTATATATAGAAAACTTTAAAACATTGGTGAAGGAAATCAAAGAGGACACTAATAGATGGAGAAATATACCATGTTCATGGATCGGAAAAATCAATATAGTGAAAGTGAGTATACTACCCAAAACAATCTATAGATCCAATGGAAACCCTCCCAAATGTATTTTTCACAGAGCTAGAAGAAATAACAAATTTCATAATACGTATGGAAATACAAAAAAACTTCTAATAGCCAAAGCAATCTTGAGAAAGAAGAATGGAACTGGAGGAATCAACCTGCCTGACTTCAGGCTCAGCTGCAAAGACACAGTCATCAAGAGAGTATGGTACTGGCACAAAGACAGAAATATAGATCAACGGAACGAAATACAAAGCGCAGAGATAAATCCACACACCATTGGACACCTTCTCTTTGACAAAGAAGGCAAGACTATCCAATGGAGAAAAGACAATCTCTTTAACAATTGGTCCTGGGAAAACTGGCCAACCACCTGTAGAAGAATGAAACTAGAACACTTTCTAACACCATACACAAAAATAAACTCAAAACGGATTAAAGATCTAAAACACAACCAGAAAGTATAAAACTCCTAGAGTAGAGCATAGGTAAAACACTCTCCAACATAAATCACAGCAGGATCGTCTGTGACCGACATCCCAGAATACTGGAAATAAAAGCAAAAAGAAAACAAATGGGACCTAATTAAAATTGACAGCTTCTGCATAACAAAGGAAACTATAAGCAAGGTGGAAATACTGTCCTCAGAATGGGAGAAAATATTAAGAAATGAAGCAACTGACAGAGAATTAATCTCAAAAATATAGAAGCAACTCCTGCTGCTCAACTCCAGAAAAATAAACTACACATTCAAAAAGTGGGCCAAAGTACTAAACAGACATTTCTCCAAAGAAGACATACAGATGGCTAACAAGCACATGAAAAGAACATCACTCATTATCAGAGAAATGCAAATCAAAACCACAATGAGGTACCATTTCATGCCAGTCAGAATGGCTGCTATCCAAAGGTCTACAAGCAGTAAGCACGGGAGAGGGTGTGGAGAAAAAGGAACCTTCTTATGCTGTTAGTGGTAATGCACACAGGTACAGCCACTCTGGAGAACAGTGTGGAGATCCCTTAAAAAAAACTGGAAATAGAACTGCCTTATGAGTCAGCAATACCACTAACTGGGCATACGCACCAAGGAAATCAGTATTGAAAGAGACATGTGTACCCCATTGTTCATCGCACCACTGTTTATAATAGCCAGGACATGGAAGCAACCTAGATGTCCATCAGCAGATGAATGGATAAGAAAGCTGTGGAACATATACACAATGGAGTATTACTTAGCCATTAAAAAATACATTTGAATGAGTTCAAGTGAGGTGGATGAAACTGGAGGCTGTTATACAGAGTGAAGCAAGCCAGAAAGAAAACACCAATACAGTATACTAGCACATACATATGTAATTTAGAAAGATGGTAATGATAACCCTGTATGCAAGACAGCAAGACAGATGTATAGAATAGTCTTTTAGACTCTGGAGAGGGCGAGGGTAGAATGATTTGGGAGAATGGCATTGAGACATGTATAGTATCATATGTGAAACGAATCACCAATCCAGGTTTGGTGCATGATACAGGATGCTTGGGGCGGGTGCACTGGGATGACCCAGAGGGACACTATAGGGAGGGAGGTGGGAGAGGGGTTCAGGATGAGAAACATGTGTATACCCGTGGTGGATTCATGACAATGTATGGCACACCAAAACAATATTGTAAAGTAATTAGCTTCCAGATAAAATAAATAAATTTATATTAAAAATGAGTAATTTACACACTGGTGGGTGGGGACACAATTAGGGTTGGGGCAATTTGAGACTCAAGGATTGTTCCCTAAAATTCAGACCAGTACTATCAACTCTCTGCAGATAACTGGAAGGGTATCACCTGTAGCTTCCTACAGTTTTCTGTATGTAGCTCTCTCCTGTGAACTCTAGTTATATAGAATCATAAATCTCTCTTCTTGGGAAGACTGTTTGTCTCTGCCTAGGTACAACTTCCATGTATGTGTTGGAAACTATTTCTAGAGTTGGGGCAATTATAGAACTCTCCTTGCTTGCTCCCCACCTCAGGAATCCATTCTCTGCTGACAGACGTTTGATGTAAGACAATGCTCTTTCATTTGTCTTTCCTACATTGGAGTAATTATAGACAGGAGGATAAATGTGTTTTTTAATCTTTTATGTCAACTGAAATGGAAGTCCCCCTGCAATCAGAACTCATTGAATGCCTTATGAATGCTAGGCACTGACTTCTGTGCATGGGTGCAAACTTGATTGGGGATATATGTTGGAGCCATAAGGAGCCCCAGTCTTGCTGGAGAAACATGCCCATTACAAATAGTATTTGCTATGTGGTATGTTCAGTTCAGTTCAGTCTTTCAGTCATGTCTGACTCTTTGCAACCCTGTGGACTGCAGCATGCCAGGGCTCGGTGTTCTTCACCAAATCCTGGAGCTTGGGGAAACTCATGTCCATCGAGTTGGTGATTCCATCCAACCATCTCATCCTCTGTCATCCTCTCTCCTCCTGCCTTCAATCTTGCCCAGTAACAGGGTCTTTTCTAATGAGTTAGTTCTTCACATCCTTTGGCCCAAAGTATTGGAGGTTCAATTTTGGCATCGGTCCTTCCAATGAATATTCAGGATTAATTTCCTTTAGGATGACTGTACGTATCTCCTTGCAGTCCAAGGGACTCTCAAGAGTCTTGTAAAACGCCGCAGTTCAAAACCATCAATTCTTCTTCACTCACCATTCTTTATGATGCAACTGTCACATCCATACATGACAACTGGGGAAATCATAGCTTTGATTATACTGAACTTTTTCAACAAAGTAATGTCTCTACTTTAAAAAAAAAAATTGTATAGTTGTGTCATAGTTTTTCTTAAAATGAGCAAGCATCTTTTAATTTCATGACTGCAGTCATCCTCTGCAGTGATTTTGGAGCCCCTGAAAATAAAGTCTCTCACTGTTTCCATTGTTTCCCCATTATTTGCCCTGAAGTGATGTGACCAAATGCCATGATCTTCATTTTCTGAATGTGAAGTTTAAACCAGATGTTTCACTCTCTTATTTCACTTTCACCAAGAGGCTCTTTAGTTCCCCTTCAATTTCTGCCATGAGAGTGGTGATTTCTGCATATCTGAAGTTCCTGATATTTCTCCCAGCAATCTTGATTCCAGCTTGTGCTTCATCCAGTTGGGCATTTTAAACAAGGTGACAGTATACAGCCTTTACGTACTCCTTTCCCAAATTGGAACCAGTTTGTGGCTCCATGTTCAGTTCTAACTGTTGTTTCTTGACCTGCATACAGATTTCTCAGAAGGCAGGTAAGGTGGTCTGGTATTCCCTTCTCTGTAAGTTTTCCACAGTTTGTTGTGATCCACATAGTCAAAGGCTTTTGCATGGTCAATGGAGCAGAAGTAGATGTTTTTCTAGAATCCTCTTGCTTTTTCTATCATCCAATGAATGTTGGCAATTTGATCTCTGGTTCCTCTGTCTTTTCTCAAACCAGCTTGAACATATGGAATTTCACAGTTCATGTATTGTTAAAGTCTTGCCTGGAGAAATTACTTTGATAGCATGTGAGATGAGTGCAACTGTGTGGTAGCTGAAAATTCTTTAAAATCACCTCTTATGAGGATTGCAAGGAAAACGACCTTTCCAGTCTTGTGGCCACTGTTGAGTTTTCCACATTTGCTGGCATATTGAGTGCAGCACTTTAAAAGCATCATCTTTTAAGATCTGATATAGCTCTACTGCAATGCCATCACACCCACTTGATATGCTCTTAGTGATGCTTCTGAAGACCCATTTGACTTCGCATTTCAGGATTGTCTAGCTCTAGGTGAGTGATCACATCATCGTGGTTATCATGGTCATTGATATCTTTCTGTGCAGTTACTCTATGTGTTCTTTCAACCTCTTCTTAATATATTCTGGTTTTGTTAGGTCCATCGCTTGTCTCTCTTTTATTGTGCCTGTTTTTGCTTGAAACATTCCCTCCCTATCTCTAATTTTCTTGAAGAGATCTCTGTTTGTTTACCATTCTAATGTTTTCCTCTATTTCTTTCACTAATCACTTAGAAAGCCTTTTTAAAAATATCTTCTTTTTATTCTTTGGATTTCTGCATTCAGATGGGTATGTCTTTCTTTCCCCCTTTGCCTTTTGCTTCTCTTCTAAGTTGTTTCTAAGACCTCGTCAGGCAACCATTTTGCCTTTTTGCATTTATTTTTCTTTGGGATGGTCTTGATGTGGTATGTATCGATCAAAAAATGAAGATCATGGCAAACAGTTCCATTACTTCGTGGCAAAGACCTGGAAAAACAATGAAAACAGTGACAGGCTTTATTTTCCTGGAGTCCAATCACTGTAGATAGTTCCCACAGTTGTGAAAAAAAAAAAAATACGCTAACTCCTTGGAAGAAAAGCTATGGAAAACCATACAGCATACTAAAAAGCAGAGACATTACTTTACCACCAAATGTCTTTATGGTCAAAGCTATGGTTTTGCCAGAAATCATGAGTGGATGTGAGAGTTGGACCATAAAGAAAGCTGAGTACCAAAGAATTGATGCTTTTAAAATGTGGTGTTGGATAAGACTCTTGAGAGTCCCGTGGACTGCAAGGAGATTCAACCAGTCCACACTAAAAGAAATAAGTCCTGAATATTCACTGGAAGGACCGATGTTGAAGCTGAACCTCCAATACTTTGGCCAAACGATGGGAAGAACTGACTCAGGAGAAAAGACCCTGATGCAGGGAAAGATTGAAGGCAGAAGGCAAAGTGGGAAGACAGAAGATGAAATTGTTGGGTGGCATCACCGACCTGATGAACATGAGTCTGAGCAAGCTCTGGGAGTTGGTGATGAACAGGGAAACCTGGCATACTGCATCCCATGATATAGAAGAGTTGGACATGACTGAGAGACTGAACTGAACTAATGTACAGATAATATCAGGGAGCAGGCAGAAGTCTTTGGGGTCCAGTCAATCCTGTGGCCCTGGTGGGAGTGGTGAAAGATTTAGGTGGAAGGGGAGGCTTCCCACAGTCTGGTGCAGGTGCTTGAATCCAAGACAAGGAGCACAAGATTTTGAATTTGTTACCAAATATTGTTTTCTAAAAAAAACAAAACAAAACAAAACCCAAAACTTGCTTTCTGCAGGAGTGACAACTTCGATTGAGTCTGTTCTCTAGATTTTACTGAGGCATGTGGAAGGAATCTGGAGTGGCCTGAGTCTGCAAAAATTAGGTGACCAGCTGCTGGAAGGCCAGGCTTATGGTAGACATCCTGCACCAGGTGAAAAACAAATCCAGAGAAAACGTGTCCCTTATGGAGTGTACATGGCAATGTACCACATTGTTTCAGTAGATCAGTTCAATGGTGTTTTTGGGCAAGCAAGAAATGCATGATGGGTGGTTTGCTTTTGTCAATTCCTGTGGGTAGTTAGATGACTAAATGTTT
Organism: Budorcas taxicolor; assembly: GCF_023091745.1. Classification (NCBI taxonomy): domain Eukaryota; kingdom Metazoa; phylum Chordata; class Mammalia; order Artiodactyla; family Bovidae; genus Budorcas; species Budorcas taxicolor. The sequence goes on from NC_068934.1 coordinate 38,453,378, forward strand.
GGTTACTTAATTGCATGATTGGAATTATGCTTGGGAAAGAAAACTACATCAAGTTCACCCACATTTTGACATTAAACAGCAAGCATAGGATGATTACTAAGGCAACTATAGGTAATTTAAACATGAGGGGCCAAATGGGGAAAGATTCACTTGACAGGCTGAGTTTGGATTGTACAGGTTACCATAGTTGTTGCTATGAAAAGTAGCCATAACAGCTACTTGTTGCTATGCTGGAGATGTGGGAAACTGACCAGAGAGCAAGAGCTTTTACAAGTTTCCATGCAGTGTGATTTCAGGGGAGAAGCAATTGATAAGGAAAGGCAGACTGGTAAGGCTGAGGAAGGGAGTAATCTGAGACAATAATCATTATCTCTCATGTGAGCCCAGAAAACAGAAGCATGGGGTCAGTCAGAGTTCTTGGTCGGGGTTCAGAAGTAGATGTCATTTGGCTTGAATCAATATTTAGCCTTGTGGATGGCAGCCATAACCTCTAAACAGAAGATTTCCTTCTCCCCAGATGGTGGAATAATTCACATTTGTTCCAGATTCAGGAACCCAAACAGCCCTCTGAGGGCCACTTGCTCTTTTGCAGGCACACATGCAATCTAGAAGGTGGAATTATCATCATGGTGCCCATTTTCCAGATGAGAAAACTGAGGTTAAGAGACTTGATCAAGCTTACACAGCTAAGCATGTGAAAAGCCAAGCACAAACCCAGGGTAACAGTCCTCAATTTGTGTGTTTTTGATCCACACCCACTGGGAGTGGTGAGTGGTGATCTGGAAGCAATGCTTAGGCAGAAGCGAACATTATTCATGTTTAAATTGAAGAAAGTAAGGAAAACCAATAGAACATTCTGCTATGACCTAAATCAAATCCCTTATGATTATATAGAGGGGATGAGAAATAGATTCAAGGGATTAGGTCTGTTAGCCTGAAGTACTATGGATGGAGGTTTGTAACATTGTATGGGAGGTGGTCATCAAAACCATTCTCAAGAAAAACAAATGTGAGAAGTCAAAGTGGTTGCCTGAGGAGGGCTTAAATATAGCTGAGAAAATAAGAGAAGTGAAAGGCAAAGGAGAAAGAGAAAGATACACCCAATGGAATGCAGACTTTCAGAGAATAGCAAGGAGAGATAAGAAAGTCTTCATAAGTGAATAGTGCAAGAATTAGAGGAAAACAATAGAATTGTAAAGAGAATAGATCTCTTCAAGAAAAGTGGCGATACCAGAGGAACACTTCATGCAGAGTTGGGTGCAATAAAGGACAGAGAAGTCGAAGACCTAATAGAAGGAGATGAGATGAGAAGAAGTGACAAGAATGCACAGAAGAACTATATAAAAATGGTCGCAATGACCAGGATAGGGATGTTGCTGGGTCATTCACATAAAGCCAGATAATGGAGTATGACATCAAATGGGCTTGAGGACACATCACTACAAGAAATGTTATGGAAGGTGATGAAATTCCAGCTGAGCTGTTTAAAGTTCCTAAAGAATGAGGCTGTAAATGTGCTGCATTTAATATGTCAGCAAATTTGGAAAGCTCATCAGTGACCACAGTGCTGGAAAAGGTCAGTTTTCATTCCAATCCAAAATAAAGGCAATTCCAAGGAATGTTCAAACTATTGAGAGAGTCATTTCCTAGGCAGGTTGATAAGAAGTCTAGGGGTCCCCAAGGAGAGAAGGATCTGGAATTCTCAAGGAGGAAGAAAGGACAAACTTTTTTTCCTTCTCTACATTCCTTAGGATTATATAACGATAATGTATTCTGCCTGAGGACAGTCTGTGGATTAAACCTTCTGGCTAATTCTGTTATCTTAAAATGTAAATTATGGGAGTAGGTCTGGTGAGGTCTTTACAACCTCAAGACATTCTTTGGATTCATTAGAGAGTGTATAGACTCATTGGTAACACTAACAAGCGGGTACTCTTTCTGCCCCCTTCTGATGCCTATGTCAGAAGCTTTCTCTATCTCCTTTATACTTTAATGAAACTTTATTACACAAAAGCTCTGAGCGATCAAGCCTCGTCTCTGGCCCTGGATTGAATTCTTCTTCTCCAGGGGCCAAGACTCCTGGCATCGTGATTCGACAACAATCTTTCATCTTGGGGGCTCGTCCAGGATCCTTCAGGAAAAGGTAAGGATGCTTGGAGCTCTAGTTCTTTGTTCTCTTAGTAAACACATTTTCTGCTGTGCTTTACTAACTCTACAGTGTGCTTATGTGAATGAATGACATGCCCTGCGCGAAGCAAATGAGGAGCCCTGCTCTGCAGTTCCAAGGTGATCTCATACGGCTTATGGCAGAAACATGTCGGGGGTTTCTACCGACCTGCCAAGGCCAAGAGGCACCCAATGTCTCCTTTGGGAACCGACCAGAAATGGGCAAAGCGTGTGGACTGAACTCTCCTTTCTCGGTCAAACTTTTCGGTCTCTTTGACCATTTCATAACTCCTTACAGAACCTAATCTATCGGATCATAGATTTTCAAGGGACTTGTGATCTATACTGTTACTGTGTACTGTGGCAAACTTGGATTGGTAGTCAAGAAAGCGCCTAGCCTCGCTAGGAATTGAAAGTTTGGAAGCTAGATGGAGCTTTAGCCCCAAGAACATCTCGGAGGTTAAAGGTTACTCAGATTGGGACTGCAATGTTTTTTTTTTTTTTTCCCTTTGGTAACACTGTCTCTTCGTGGACCAGAGGAGGCTCTTATACTGGTGTAGTGATGTTTGAAAAGAACATCCCAGCGTTATGTTCATATCAGTCTTATTGTGGTCAGGAATATACTCAGGGTCATGCACAGGCACTCAGGTGATGAATGTTTCCAGCAGCAGTCTTGCTTGGGAGGCATTCTGGAAGGTTACTCTGATTGCACCCCGGGTGGCATCAGAGACAAGCAAGGTTAAAGGTGAAGAGCTGGACATCAGGTAGAGATGCTATCAGGTCTACCCCTGGTACATCCCCACCCCATCTCGGTGGTAGAACTGAGAGGGTCGAGACAGCGCCTGCGTCAGTAAGGGACAGACTAAGTCCGACCAGGAAGGAAAAGCTTTTGGTGTAAAGTCTGTCTACACCTCCATCTAGAGCAAGGAGGGATGCCTCCGGTAGAAAAATGGCCCTAGTCACTTTTTTTCTCTCTTACAGATGGGAGCTAACAATTCCAGCCTCACTCCTTTGAACTGTATCCTGAAAAACTGGGATAGATTTGATCCCCAGGGCTTAAAGAAGACACCCCTGGTCTTCCTGTGTGATACTGCATGGCCACGGTATCCATTGGAGGATGGCGAACGGTGGCCAGTTGGAGGGTCTCTTAAGTATAATACTGTTTTACAATTAGACCGGTTCTGTAAGGAACAAGGGAAGTGGGTAGAAGTAGCATATGTGTTGCCCTTTTTCTCTCTACGAAATATGCCAGACTTATGTCCTAAGGGTATAGATTTGGATGTGAAACCTTCGGCTCCCTTCTGTCCTCCCACTTTGCCCCCGTACCCGGGGCTCCAAGCTGAGCAAGCTGAAAACCAGAGGGACCCCCCCCCGCCCACCCTTAGAAGGGTTGCCTTTGTCTCAGTGGAAATCCAAACTGAGATTCAAACTGCATACGTGGAGGTCCAAACAACTCCCGTCTCAGTACAACCTCAGACTATTTTGGTTTCAGTAGAAACTCAGACCATCGAATTAAGAGATGAGATGGACGACAGGAGACAAAGAGAAAAGTAAAAAGAAAAACAGGTTTCTCCAGTCTATCCCTGGGATCATGTGTGCAGAGCAGCCAGAGAGACTGAGGAACAGACACACAAGCTGTTGCCTCTTCATGAAACACCCACCGGGAGAAATAATCAGTCTATGAGAGTTAATAAGCCTTTTTATTATCAAGAAATACAATGAATCAAGGAAGATCTGGGAAACTATTTAAAGGACGCAGAAAAATATATTAGAGCTTTTAAAGGTGTTACTCTGCTTTATGACCTTACTTGGAAGGGTGTGATGTATATCTTGGGACAAATGCTGACTCCTGACACAAAGACTCGAGTTTTGGGAAAATCAGTTGCTTATGGAGATGAATGGCTTGGTAATGAATCAGTAGGGAAGAGGAAGGACGAGATAGCGGCCCTCCCCACTGGGAATCAGGCCGTCCCAACTATAGAACCAGACTGGGACTACAACACAGTTAAAGGAAGATGGGATCAGAGTCATTTTGTCAGATGTATTCTTGAAGGACTCAGGCAGGCGCGTTCTAAGCCTTTAAACTACAGCAAATTGGCAGACACAGAACAGGAGGAGAAGGAAGCTCCTGGTAAATTCCTAGAGATTCACTGAGATTGATAAATTTACTGAGATTGATCCCGAAAGTGAAGAAGGAAAAGTGATCTTAAAAGATAGATTTCTCACTCAGTCGGCTCCAGATATCTGCCTTAAGCTACAAAAATGGGCGTATGGACCAAATCAGTCTTTAGATACTGCTACAACTTGCTCAGACGGTCTATTATGGTAGGGAATATAAGGAAAAGAAAGATAGGCAAAAAAAGACCAAGGAAAAGGTGGAAGCCTTCACAATGGCTATGAAAAATGTTCTTAAATAGCCGGAGAAAAATGCCCAGAGGGACCCAGGTGAAAAGGGATGGGCTTGCTATTACTGTGGAAAGGAGGGGCATCTCAAGCGGGATTGCCCTCAGGAATCTAAGCCGCCCCCTGCTCCATGTCCTCTCTGCAAAGGACTACACTGGAAGAGAGACTGCCCTCAGAGGTGTAGGTCTCCGGGGTCAGACTCTCGAGACAATCAGGACTGAAGGTGACCGGGGGTGCCCACACAAGCTCCTGTCTTAATTACACCTGAGGAACCCCGGGTATTAATAATTGTGGGGGGCCAATCCGTCGATTTCCTTTTAGATACTGGGGCAACTTACTCTGTGCTTACTGAAGCCCCTGGCTCACTTTCTTCCTGATCTGCTTCCGTAATGGAACTGTCTGGATGAGACAAAAGGTACTATTTCAGTTATTCTTTATCTTGCAACTGGGATTCTGTGCTATTTCCACACGAGTTTCTGATCGTGCCAGAATCTCCCTCACCCCTTTTGGGGAGGGATATACTGAGCAAGGTCCATGCCTCTATTTTTATGAATATGGAACCCTCCGTTTCTCTTCCTCTAGTTGAACAAAATGTAAATCCTAGAGTATGGGCTGATGGAAAATCTGTGGGTCGAGCACAAAATGCTATTCATGTAGTTGTCAAGCTCAAAGACCCACACTTATTTCCACATAAAAAGCAGTATCCTCTGAAACCTGAAGTTAAGGAAGGGTTAAAACCCATCATTGAAAATTTAAAGGAACAGGGACTATTAATTCCCTGTAACAGTCCTTGCAACACTCCTGTTTTGGGTATAAAGAAATCAAATGGTAAATGGAGACTAGTTCAAGATTTACATATAATAAATGAGGCTGTAGTTCCTTTACACCCCATGGTGCCTAATCCTTATACTCTATTGTCTGAAATTCCTGAATGAGCCAAATATTTCTCAGTAATTGATTTTAAAAATACCTTCTATTCAGTGCCTTTGGCAGAGGAAAGTCAGTTTCTATTTGCCTTTGAAGACCCTACACAGCCAGCTTCTCAATTAACCTGGACAGTTTTGCCCCAGGGATTTTGTGACAGTCCTCACTTATTTGGACAAAGTTCGTCACGGGATCTACAAAACTTTAATAGCTCTAAAGCGGTGGTGTTACAATATGTAGATGATATTTTGCTCTGTGCTGAGACAGAGGAAGCTTGTTCGTGAGCCTCAGAAGATTTCTTAAACTTTCTGGCTGGCTGTGGTTACAAGGCAGCAAGAGAAAAGGCTCAGCTGTGTCAATGGTCGGTTAGATATCTGGGCCTAATCATATCAGAAAGGACTAGGGCCATAGGCCCTGAGAGAAGTAAACTTATACTAAACCATCCCCTAACTATGACTTCAAGACAATTGAGAGGATTTTTGAGAATCACAGGTTACTGGATTCTGGGTTGTGGGGAACTTGTCCGGCCTTTATATAAACTTATAGCTGAAACTCAGCAGGCCCAAACTAACAAACTGGTTTGGTCTCCAGAAACTCAAAAGGCTTTTAAGGTTCTTCAGACTGCTCTCCTGCAAGCTCCAGCTCTGAGCTTGCCCACAGGGTCAGAATTTAATTTGTTTGTCACTGAAAGGAAAGGTGTGGCCTTGGGAGTTTTGACACAACCTCGAGGGCCTCAGCAGCAACCTATTGCTTATCTAAGCAGAGAATTAGATGTAATTTCATGTGGGTGGCCCCACTGCCTAAGAGTAATTGGGGCAGCGGCTTTATTAGCACCTGAAGCTTTAAAAATATTTATTGGATGAAACCTTACTGTACTGACTTCTCATGATGTGAGTGGGATCTTAAATTCTAAGGTTAATATTTGGATGACAGACAGTAGGCTTCTTAAATACCAGTCATTGTTGTTAGAAGGACCAGTCACTAAGCTTAAAGTCTGTGGAAATTTAAATCCTGCCACTTTTTTTCCTGAGAAGGAAAATGAAACACCTGATCACGATTGTTCTCAATTCCTAACTTTATGCAGCTCAGGAAGATCTAATGGATACCCATTAGACAATCCTGACCTGGAGATATTTAGAGATGGCAGTTCTTTTGTTCCGGATGGAAAGCGTAAAGCAGGTTATGCCGTGTTGACTGCTGAACAGGTTTTGGAAGCAAAATCTCTTCCCTATCTGGATGTATCCTGGAGAGGACTGGGAAATTTATTTTACTCATATGCCAAAAGCTAATGGATATTCTTGCTCACAAGTTTGGGTAGATACTTTTACTGAATGGACTGAGGCTTTTCTCTGTCGTAGTGAACAGGCTAAGGAGGTTATAAAGATTCTCTTCATCAGTGGAAGGCTTCCCGTGGTGGACATCTCCACTTCAAGGTAAGGACTTTCTCCAAGTCTGTGAATACCTTCGACAACAATCACATGTGATGCCTCATCTTCATCTGATGACATCTACCAACCCTAAAATGGACTGGTGCAACATTTTACACTTTAACTATGGACATAATGTGACTTTTAATTTTGACTGTGTTGCCTTACATCTGTAACTGTGTACTGGATTTTTTTCTAGCCCCATGAAAGCGTTTAAGTTACAAATGGTTGCTCAAACTCCTGCTACTGCTGCACCTTCCTCCAACTACTATTTGGGGCCCCTGGATCAGATAGCCTCAATATGAGGATTAGGAGAATATCTTGCCTCACCAATTTAGGGACGATGCCCCTTCTCAGCTCGGAAGCAGTGATGGAATGAGAATGACACCCATTTTCCCTAGGCAACATAATTCTCCTAAAAGAAAAGGGGGGAATGAGAGAGTCATTTCCTAGGCAGGTTGATAAGAAGTCTAGGGGTCCCCAGGGAGAGAAGGGTCTGGAATTCTCAAGGAGGAAGAAAGGACAAACTTTTTTTCCTTCTCTACATTCCTTAGGATTATATAACAATAATGTATTCTGCCTGAGGACAGTCTGTGGATTAAACCTTCTAGCTAATTCTGCTATCTTAAAATGTAAATTATGGGAGTAGGTCTGGTGAGGTCTTTACAACCTCAAGACATTCTTTGGATTCATTAGAGAGTATATAAACTCATTGGTAACACTAACAAGCGGGTACTCTATCTGCCTCCTTCAGATGCCTATGTCAGAAGCTTTCTCAATCTCCTTTATACTTTAATAAAACTTTATTACACAAAAGCTCTGAGCAATCAAGCCTCGTCTCTGGCCCCGGATTGAATTCTTCTTCTCCAGGGGCCAAGAATCCCGGTGTCGTGATTCAACAACAATCTTTCACCATCATGCCATTGTGCTCACCTTACTTGCTAGCAAGGTAATGCTCAATATCCTTCTAGCTAAGTTGCAACAGTACATGAACTGAGAACTTCTAGATATGCAAACTGGTTTGAGCAACCAGAGATCAAACTGCCAACATTCATTGGATCATAGAGATAGCAAGGGAATCCCAGAAATAACATTTCCATCTGCTTCACTGACTATGCTAAAGCCTTTCACTGTGTGGACCACAACAAACTGTGGAAAATTCTTAAGGAAATGGGAGTACCAGATCACATTACCTTTCTCCTAACATTTCTGTATGCAGGTCAAAAAGCAGCAGTTAGAATCAGACATGGAACAACTGAAAGATTTAAAATTGGGACAGGAGCATGACAAGGTATACACTGTCTCTCTGGTTATTTAAACTATATATAAGATACATCATTCAATATGCTGCTTTGGATAAATCCCAAGCTGGTATCAAGATTGCTGGGAGAAGTATCAACATCCACAGATAATGAAGATGATGCTGATCTAGTAGAGGAAAGCAAAGAAAAACTGAAGAGCCTCATGATGAGGTGAGGAGATGAAAAAACCAGCTTAAGCTCAACATTCAAAAAACTATTCACAAAATGATACTCAACATTTATGGCATCCAGTCCCACCACTTCATGGCATATAGATGATGGAAAAGTGGAAACAGTGGCAGATTTTATTTTCTTGGGCTCAAAAATCACTATGGACCTTGACTACAGCCACAAAATTAAAACACACTTGCTCCTTGAAGGAAGAAAGGCTATGAAAAATCTGCACAGAGTATTAAAAAGCAGAGACACACTTTGCTATAGAGGTCTGTAGTGTCAAAGCTATGGTTTTTCCAGTAATCAGGTACAGATGTGCCATCTGGACCATTAGAAAGGGTGAATGCCGAAGAATTGAGCTTTTGAACTGTGGTGCTTGAGAAAATAGTTGAGAGTCCCTTATACAACAAGGAGATCAAACCAGTCAATCTGAGAGGAAATCAACATCTGACCGCTGCTGTTTCAGCTGAGGCAACTACTGAGGGCGTCTAAGTGGAAAGAACGGATGCTTCCACTGCAAAAGTGCCTAACCTTGGCAGCTCCAAGCAAACAGTTTGTAGCTCCACCCATGGAGAAGCTCAGAAAGGCTGAAGGGTCTGTGTTCCCTGGGTTCCTGATACATCCGTTGTATTCTCCCAGCAGCACTGGAGGCCAAGGAAGGGGCATTCTGGGCCCTGGAGGAGGGAGATGCCTCTGGGATCCACTGGGGCTATCACTTACCAAGTAGGACTATAAAGAAGAGAGCAGGCATATGTGGCAGAGAGCTGGTGACTGGGTGTGGGACAAAAGGGAACCAGCTCTCCATGAAGTACCTCACTCAAACTCCCCTGGAGGTGAAGCCCAGTTATAAGATCATCTGAGATGGGATGAAGAGAGTCTATTTCATTACCCCTTATTAATCCTCTGAATGAGGAGGTGGTGGAGTTGGTGGGTCATCACGAACTCTTTCATGGCCTAGACCATCTCCCACTTTCTTTGAGCCTCCTCTTCCCAGCTTCAGTCATGTAGTTCTGGAGGGAATTTACAATCATGTGTGCTGCTGGGTCAGACCCCAAGAGCATGTAAAGCCAGTCATAGGATCCCATGGCCCTGCCAGGATGGCTGATCTAGAACTCCACATGTGATCTGAGGTAGGTCATTCAGAGAACACCCTTGAATTCTGATGTCTTCAATCTTTTCTTTCATTATTGGAAATGTCTTCAGGATATAAAAACCTGGGGCAGGTAGTTTGGACTCCCTCGCTAGTTGTAGAATCTTTGGAAAGAAAGTTGCAGGCTCAGACCATCAAAGAAGAGGGAATGAAAGAGTGATGATATGAAATAGAGAACTGATGACTTCTAATTTCTTGGGTCTGGTCACTGAGATCTTTATATTTGCTCTGAGTCTTGTGTCCTGGATTCCCAGAATCATTTCAGAGAGTCTCCCCTTTCCTTGAAGCCAGTTGGAGGTGGGCTCCTCTCAACTGTGATTCAGACTTTGTTCTAGATCCTTCCCAATCATTGTACCCCTCCCAGACACAAACAGAGGCACCTGTTTGTTTCAGCACCATTAGGAGTGAAAATCTTTATTCTTTACTGAAAATACGGTGTGCAGACCAGCAAATACAGTTCACCAGCATCCTGAGCAGGAGTACCCTACGTGTGATTTAATGTTTGCTTGGAGTGCCCTTACTGATTCCTGAACCACACCAAGCATTTATACTGCCTGTGCCAGGCCAATCTTGTCATTTCCTCCATCAACGACTGAGAAACACAGTCTCAGGAAGATGTCACCTAGGATCCAGGTCTCTCTAGATGTCCTCACTGTGTTCACTTTAAAGGTGGTATAGCAGTGGCCTATAGAATCGTGGGGGAGTCAGAGACACACACCAGTCAGGCTCAGCCCCTATAAGATACTCCCACAAATATCTAGACCTAGCACAATTCTTGATTTTATTTCCCTCTTTTGGTAAGTATCAAGGGAGGTTCTAGGGGATATGAGAGTTCATCCACAACCAAAAAGAGCCAAGACATGAGGTTGCCATGAGGAAGGGTATAGAGGAGCGAAGGACTGGAGTTGGGGATAGAGAGGAATGATAACAAAGTCCTAATGTAGACTATAAGGAAATATATTAACTATCCAGTCATAAACCGTATGAAAAAGAATAAGAATATATATTTCTTCATGTGTATAACTGAGTCACATTGCTGTGCATCAGAACTTAACGCAACACTGAAGATTAGCCACACTTCAATAAAAATTTTAGAAAGGAAAAAGTGTCCATAGTTCTCCTCTTTCCCTGTTTCTTTACTTCTGACTCCTGCTCCTTGTTTTCTCTTCAGAGAATGCTGGTTCTCCACCTGCATCTGCAAAATCCATACTTCATTAAAAATTTTCATTTTGTATTGGAGTATAGCTGATTAACAATATTATGAGTTTCAGATGGACTGTAAACAGACTCGACCATATGTATCCATGTATTCTGGTCCCCAAAATACCCCTCCCATCCAAGTTGTCATATAATTAAGTGGAGTTCCCTGTGCTACACAGTAACTTGTTGTTGGTTATTCACCTTATATAGAGCAGTCCCCACAACACGTTCTTGAAGACTTAACTTAGGAACTCTGGGAATCCTCCTTCAGCTGGTACTCACCTTCCTTGGCCCCTTCAGGCTTGGGTGGGTAACGTATTCTGGTTCTCCATACCCACCGGTCAGTCTATAGCCTTCATCACCCCAAGTAAGTCCCCAGTGGCCCAATGCAGAGCATCTTGGGATGCCATTTGCTTGGAATCCATTGCACTTTTGCCTAGAACCAAGCAACAACCATATGGCTCCATGAGTTTACAGTTTTAGAATTCCTGAAATTCCCTCCTTTCCTCAAAGCCTTCTTTGAGCCCATCAGCCAGCTCTGCCCCTAGGCAGCTGACGTCAGGCTTCCACCCTGTGCAGGGGCTGAGCAGTCACTGTGAATGGTTTATTCACATTAGCATCCATCCTCCTCACAGAGGGGTCGGGTAGCCTGACTCACAAAGGGGGCACCCAAAGCTATGGGAAGATGCATCCGAGAACTAGGGTGACCACGTAATTTATCATTCAAACCAGGAAAACTGCAGGTAGGGAAAGGAGACTGTTAATCCCTATGGTGGGACAGCACACTGGGACTGTCCCCAGCCATTCTCCTTGTCACATGACTTATCCAGGGACTGCTAGAGCTGACTTTCCATGTTCATCCATCTGAGGGTTCAGATTGAACTGAAGCTCTTTGAACACTGAGGACCTGAGTGTTCCCCTCTGCTTGTGATTCCCACCATGCCAGCATGGCGTGGTGTCTCCACATTGATTTCAGGATGATCAGTGTCCCAGAGGGCCCTTTACTCTCACCTGGTTCATGTTGTGGAAGGCTCTGGCCCAGCCACTGGACTCAGCAGCATCTGCGATAGTGCGAGATGGCCTGCAGAGGGCGCCCTTCTCCCAGCAGCAGGCCAAGTGTTGTTCCAAGTTCCTATTTGAGAACCACCCCTCAGGCTCCTCCCCTCACCTTGAGGATGTAGGCTTGAGCTGGGCCTGGGTATTTGATACCATTGATGGTGAGGATAATAGAGGACAGGATATTGACTGCAAAACATGAAACGTAGTGCTGTTAGAGAGAGAGGGAGAGAGGTTGGCCCTGGGGATCCTTTTTTGCGTGTGGAGACTGAAGGTGACCCTGAGGCATGACCCTTCCCCACAGAGCTCCGTGGTGTGGCACCGATGAGTTTCTGGATGTTTTTGACCAGTGTTCTTGGGCCAAGGATCAGGGATATCGCAGTATCCACAAGGGCTTCACAGCCACCAGAACAAGCAATAACCTTTCATTTCTTGGAGATGCTGAGAGACAGTGTGACAAAGCAGGGATCAAGGTCAGGCTGAGTCTCCCCAGAGCTGCCCCCTTCCTGACTATCTCCTAAACAGCCATTTGTCTCCTGCCCTCTTTTCCTTTGCTCCCGACATGACGCCTTCCTTGACATTCTTGAATGCAGTACTTGAATACACCAGGCTCTTTTGCACCTTGACACAGTCTGGTCTTCCTTCCTATAGGAGTCCCCTTCCCTTTGACTAGCAAATTTCCTCTCATCTTCTAGATTCATGCTTAATTGTCATGGTTTCAGGGAAATTGTTCCCCCGGTGTTGATCAGTCTCCTTCCTTCATAGTCTCTGTAGACACTTCCTCATATCTGTTGCTGTTGCTGCTAAGTCGCTTCAGTCGTGTCCGACTCTGTGTGACCCCATAGATGGCAGCCCACCAGGCTCCGCCTTTTAGTGGGTTGCCAGTGCCTTCTCTTCTTCATGTCTAGCATGTACCAAAGTCAAAATTCATTATGTGGGCAAGTCACTTCATGTACATCTACCTTCTTAGATGTGAGGGAGAGTTTTATTCTCCTTGCCTCCCTCAAGTGCCTGGCACAGAGTGGATGCCCAAAGCTTGTCTGTTCAATGAGTGAATGAAGACTTAGAAAACAATAAGAAACCTCCAGAGAGCTGTATCCGGTGGGGAACAAATAACGGGTTGCACACAGAGTGAAGATAGAGATTCTCAGGGGCAGCAGATTCTCATAGTAGGGGGAGAGAGGGGCTCCTCTGGGATAGGGTGTCTCCCAGCACTGCTCCTACAACCAGCTCAGATCCTGAGACCCTGGCCAGGAAATACATGAGTAGCCCACACAAACTCCAAAGGAGAGGTCAGCTTTTATCTGAGAGTATCACACAGAATCCTATCAAGTATGCCTCCTGTCCTCAGGTCACTCCTGGATTCCACCTTCCTGATTCTCTGTAATAGCCCCTGTCCCACTGGGTGCCCAAGAACTTGGAGTGTCTATTTTTTTAGTTGCTTTCACGTCTTAAGACTGCAGCCAACGTCTCTCCACTGCTGGGTAGCTGCACCCTAAGAAGACCAATTTTCCCCATTTTCTCAGGACTGTCCCTGTTTTTTAACTGACATTTATCTTTACTGAGAACTTCCTATGTCCTAGGTAGCCTTCGACAGTCGGTCATCTTATCATAACTCTGTTCTGGCTGGAGATATTCTCCCTGATCCTCTGTTCACCACACTGAAGAGTCCTCTAACTATGCTCCCCACCTCAAAGGGCAGCAGGTGTAGCCTTCTCAGAGCTACACATACCTCTCTGGTGCCCTTTAGGATCGTGGGGACCTTTTAACCCATGAGGATTATGAACATATGGGTTGTTTGTGTATTTATGTGCTTGTGTCTTTGTTTGTATGTGTGTTTGCATGTGCCTCTGTGTGTGCTTGTGTTTCTCTGACTAGCTATGCATGTTTTTATGTGTTAATGTGTATGTTTATGTGTGTCTGCTTGTGTGTTTCCACGTGTCTGTTTGTCTGTCTCTGTCATTGAAGGTGGTGTATATGTCTGTGTGACTGTGTGTCTGAGAATGCATTTGTGTGTGTCTGCCTGTGTCCACGTACAGTAGTGGGACCATCGCTTGGGCTGACCCTCAGAGGGAGAGGCTTACCAGCCCATGCGTAAAATCTAGTCACCCTCTTGGATCAATGGTACCCAGCTGAGCTCTCCCTTGTAGTAGCGGTGGTCCACCCCACTGAACATCACCACACTGCCTTCCCCCTCATCTCTGTAGAGAGAAGTGAGGGGGAAATCCTTGGAGGACAGCAACAACAGAACTGTCTGAGAGCTGTGCTTGTCCACCCATCAAGGCCCTAATAAGGTCCTCATATACAGATGCATAAATAGCGTCTAGGAGAGATAGAGATCCAGACTGAGGTCTGTTAGTCTCACGAGTGGCACAGAGGAGGTTAGAAGCTGAATCACTTGTCTGAGCTCCACCCACTATGTCTTTGAAAGATGCCCTGCACCTCCAGCAACCTGAGTGCTCAGACACCCTCAGAGGACATGGTGCTGGACTATTTGGCTTTCCCATTGTCCATCTTGACATTTTTCAGGAAAATCAAGGCCTGGGACTTCTAATGGTGTGGGTTCAGGTCACACAGAGTTGGCTCCACTGGCCTTTGACCACTGTCCAAAGGGCCCCACACTCAGAAGGGACCCCACCTCTGCTCTCCCTGCCTTCAAATGCCTAATATTTCTTGAACGAGGTGTCCCACACTTTTGTGTCCCACAGTTTCATTTTTCACTGGCTACACAAATGGGCTAGTTGGTCCTGGGCTCTGTTTAAACGCTAATGAGGAAGGAAAGATACCCACCATCCTTCTCCTTCCTTCCTTATCAAACTCATAGGCAAGTCGTATTGCTTTTTCCTCCAAATTATTTCCTGTTGCCTTCCATTAGCCTCCCTCATAACTCACCCAGCTACACCAAGTTACTGGTCTTGAGCCCAGGAATAGGGTTGTGTTCCAATAAAATTTTATTTATAAAAGCCAGTGGTGAAGCCAGGTAGGGCCCTGGGGCCATAGTTATCCTTGGTTATATTACTCATAGGATACTTCTTTATCAAGTGTTCTATAACTTTTGTGCAACTGAAAATATCTTACAGAATTTAGAGAAAGGAATTGTCCATCTCAGACATACTTGCTCAAGTAGAAGGCAAAAACAGGCTCAGAAATGGCACCTTCATTCTTCAGCTTGTAAAATATGGGCATGGTTCCAGAGAGGATATGTTCGGATGGTTCAAGCCCAAGATGCCATCATATCTTCTGCCGTAAAACTCGTATTTCGCCACGCTTAGACCGAATTGCTGGTCAGTACTTACAAGGTCCCCAATCTGTGGGAGAGAAGAGTGATCCCACTTACAGATACGTGAGGTGGGGCTAGGACTGGGCTGGGGTGCATTGCCATTAGATCCTCAGAGAAGAATTGAGGCTGGGCTCTGTCTTTGGTTGCCCACAGATGGTTAGAGCAAGGTGGAAGGGGAATTTGGGTTCCATTTGAGAGAGGCTGTGAATTTTAAAATATTTGCCCCTCTGAAAAACACCACCTGAGTGATTCAGATTGGCCTCGTGGCTTCTGTCCAGGTGGGGCAAGCAAGAGTCAGGCCAGGCCCCATTGGTTCCACCTTATGGACAAAACAATTGAGAGCAAGATAGCCTTCTCTTTGGCATCACTGTGACTTTATGACAGGAATGGACTGTGTTCTCTGTAATGTACTGTGGATTCTGCATCTGTCCAAGAAGACAAGGCAAAAACACAATCTTGCTTGCAGGGTTCTATGAAATTGCTGCCTGGGGGATTAACTTTTGGGGATATGTGTATATTTCTGTGAGTGTGTATGAGAGAGAAAGAGAGGCGAACTACTCAAGTATTTGGGGGGAGGCAAGCCATAGGTTTATTAGACTCTGAGGGTCCTCTAGAGTAAGAACTCATTTATCAGGCCCCTTGACTTCTCAGGCCTCCAGTTTCCCACTCTGGATACCTGAAGGCTTTGACAGCACCCAGGGTCACCAGATGAGTTTTATCCTGTCCCCAAACACCCCACAGCAACTTCAGTCCTGAAAAGCCAGCCTAACTCCACCTTTTATCACATATGTGCTCCCAGCAAGGCCCTTGCTGTCTGGACCTCAGTTTCCTCATATGTCTCATGAGCTAATCAGAGTAACTGCTTTGTGGGGTTGTTGCAGAATTAAACAAGTTATCACCCGAAAATGGCTGGAACAGTCTGTGAATATAAAAGTGGGTGTTTTTTTCCTGTCTTCTTGCTCCCAGCAAAATGAATCTTGAACTGCTCATGGGCAGAGGACCTGCATGTCCACACCTCAAGCCACCCTCTGGGTTAGCTAATCCGTTTGCTCGTGTGTCACCACCGGCACTGCCTCCCCAGGGACAGGATCCTGTGGGTAAGATGGTCAATGTCTATGGGAGTTAGGATAGGAAGGGTCCTGAATCTGTTTTGCAAGCAGGGGTCACTGCATAGCCAATCCTGATTCAGCTTCTCTTTACATGTTACCCAAATGTTGTCATAAGCAAGAAATCAATTCATGCTCCCAGATCCATAGGTAATCCTGAAGGTCTTTTGGGTGGGCCAGAAGGTGGAAGACTTGTAATGTCTGAACCCAACTTGTGTAGCTGCAGACCCAAAGATGAGTGTCATCAGGTGCCAAGGGTGGAAACAGGGCAGCGGGGCAAGTGAAGGATGGTCCGGGTACGGGGTGTCTGTACTCACAACAGGCTAGATGGGGGCAAAAGAGGGAGGGCACACACAAGTCAGATGAGCCTGTGTCAAAGATAACCTGGAACTAATGTAGAGCATCTACCTGGAGAAAGAGGGAGTGGGTTAGTGCAGACCTGGCTATCTTCTGTTCCCACACTGATGTCTTCCTCTGGGTGTCATATATCTCTCGAGATCACTTTGCAACCACTGTGAAGCTCACAGCCTTTTTTTCACAGAGGTGCTTGCATTTGATTTTTTTTTTTCTTCCCTGTGCTACATTGTATGCAGGATATTGATTCTATGACCAGGCATTGAAATGGTACCTCTGGCATTGGAAGCGCAGAGGCATAACCACTGGACCTCCAGGAACGTTGGGCACCCAGGGAAGTCCTGGTGCCTTCATTTGAAAAATTCTGTAGTCTTTTCAAATGCAGCCTTAGCACCCCCTTCTCCAGGAGGTCCTTCTTATCAACCCCAGGCACTAACTCTAAACTCAGACCACATTCGAGCAACACCACACAAGTGACCCTTTCATTTGCCAGGTATTTACTGTTTGCCTCTCTCTCAGGCTGACATGGGCATTCTTGAAGACAAATAAGCCCTTTTTCTAATCTAAAAACAGTAAGCATTGTGTTAGATTCTTATGGCCTTACATGGAATATGCATTCAGTAACTTCGTACTGCGGTGGTTCTTGCATCTGTGGAAACTGAATTCTTCTGCCTGGTTATTCACAGTTGGATTGCAGTTTGTTCTAACTTCTGATCAGAGATGGTTCATTCTTTATCTGTAACTAGTTGACTCCCTTAGTTCAGAAGGAGCTGCTACTGCTGCTGCTGCTGCTAAGTCGCTTCAGTCGTGTCCGATTCTGTGCACCCCCATAAACAGCAACCCACCATGCTCCACCGTCCCTGGAATTCTCCAGGAAAGAACACTTGAGTGGGTTGCCATGTCCTTCTCCAATTCAGGAAAGTGAAAAATGAAAGTGAAGTCACTCAGTCATGTCCGACTCTTAGCAACCCCATGGACTGCAGCCTAACAGGCCTCTCCATTTTGGGGTTTTTCCAGGCAAGAGTACTGTAGTGGGTCATCATTGCCTAATGCTCAGAAGGAACAATCTCCCTCAAACTAATGACACATCTTTGACACAGAAATGGATGTTTACCTGCCACCTGGTAATTTCTGGGCCCAGTCACCAAAACCAACAGTTGAGGATGAGAGTGCCTTCTCCTCTGTGGGGCCCCTTTTGCCCAGTGTTTCTGCCTCCTGCAGGAGCCCCAACCCCAACATCCCACGTGGCATCTCCAGATGAGCCCCAGTGCTAGGCTAGAGCGTCAGGTGGCACTGTGGAGCACCATCCTCCTAAAACACTCACATCCATGATGTTCCTCAGGGGGTGAATACCTTAGAGATATTCTTTCACCGAACTTTTGAGAAAGAAAACAAAACAGATGCTACAATTAACTGTCAGTGTTAAGGTATAATTGTCTTAGTAACGGTACTGTGTGCTTTCCACTCATTTTTATGTCAGCTTATTATAAGAATTTTATGCATATTCCTGGAAACGACTTGAATATAGGTTTGAATAAAGATTCTGTTCTGTAATGTTGGATAAGCCATATGACCATGTGTGGTCTCAGTCTCCCCTTCAGTATAATGGTGGAATGTAATGAGTCAAACCCTTCAAATAGGATATCTTGGGGATAAGTGAAGCGATGGATATAAAGTGCCTGATAAATAGGAAGTCTCAACAATGACAACCACTAGCATTGCTGTTGCCACCCCACTGTACCCTTCTCATAGAAGCTCAGGGAAGGAGGTAGAAGGGGGATTCCTATCCTCTTTAACAAGGGAGGAATTTGAAATGCAAGAGGCTTGTGAATTGGCTGTGATCACACTGCTTGTCAGATATAAAACAGTGTATAAATAGCTCTCCGCATCTTTCTCCAAGTTGAAAGAGAAGGAGAGTTAAAAGAAGAATCCAGGAGATTGGGAACACATTCAGGATATGTAGAAAATTAAAAGAAAATTTAAAAGAAAACACCACAGAGAGGAATACACTCACAGAAACTTCCAAAGGGATGGAGAGATAAATGATAGTGATATAGACATGCAGACATAGAGATATACACACAGAAGTAGAGAGGGAACAAAGAACATGCTAAATAAAACCTAGAAAAGTGCTATTCCCCAGGGCCACACCTACATCTGCATTGACTGTGCACTCAACAATTGCAAGGAGTTCCAATTCCAATAGGTCATGGCATGACTGGACCCCAGAGTTGTGTAACTATGCAAATCTACACCAAGAATTTTGGGTCCCACAGTTACTATAGCAAGGTACTTATCAATATTTAGGGGTTGAACTTTAAGATTGTCAGGGAAATATTCCATTCCTCTAAACCTGATGAGTAGAAGAATAATCAGTTGAAAAGAAAAATCACAGAAAGGAAGATGATGTGGCTTACAGTCTCCATACTTACATGACTCTGCAATCTGAGAAGGCCACCAGGTCAAGGAGCACAAGCCACTTCATGCTTCTTTCCTGGCTCCAAGTATTCAGGGAAGTTCAGGTTCTTAGCATGTAGTGGTGACTGGGAGCCCCTAGTGATATATATGCTCTGACATGCCCTAGTTTAGCCCTTTAGGCCAATAATAGGTCTGAAAAAAACACAAAGGTCTCGACAAAATCTTTATCTTCATCAGTGTCCTTGGTGAGTGGATTTTGAAGCTTCACAGAATACAGAGAATTGAACTGTAATCTCTTCCTTGAAGGTTGGCTGGAAAAATATACTGATCTGCATGGACGTCTCAGAAAATGAAGAACCTTGCCTAGATGGAGAAAATACTGCTAAGAACATGATAAAAATGGATATTAAGGGCCATGTTCAACATTCTTGGTTTCATGCCATCTTCCTAGCCACTTCATGAGATATGCATTGCTGTCTTCATTGGTGAGGAGATTGCTAGGTGGATAAGTTGTCAAATGGCAAAGTGAAGACTTCAGGACAGCCCAGGCACATACAACTGGCTTTAGTTAGTGGGTCTGATGGCAGACATCATGGGCGACTATGATGCCAGGCTGCATCAAAGATTTAGGGCAGAGCAGTACTTCAACTGCATGGTTTCAATATTGGAAGAAATGTCAGATGCATCCACAAGATATTTTATATCATCCAAAAAACGTACAAGGAAGAACTGTATGCTAGATTCTGGGTTAAAGGCTTCAAAGTCAATGTTGATGAAGACAAAGTAATCTTCAACTTAAGAGACCTAGCAGTTTAGTTCTCACAAAGTAATGGTCCCAGGAGGCAGGAGATATGATACTAGGACTAGGTGGCCATGTTGAACCCTGGGCCACACAGGCCTTGCCACTGGGAGCAGCATTTCCTCCACTTTTCCCATGCTGGAAAGCAGGTTAATTGGCCATGTTTTCAAGAGAATCAGAAATTTGGATATTTATCTACAATCTACTGATTTTAACATTAGTAACTAATTTTTTTCCAAGAAAAAAACAGTGGGAATGAAATCTCCACAGCGATGTGCTGGAAACAGCCTTCAGTCTCTGCAGGTTTTTATTTCTCGCCTAGAGTTTGGAGTGCAGTGGGGACAGAGAGAAATTTAATTCATGTTGGTTGATTTAAAAAGAGACTGAATGCATACTGAACATGTGTGTTTCCTTTCTATTTATAAAGGAAGATCACCAGGGACATACAAACCAACAAAATTTAACTGCTGAAGATAAATGGATATATATCTGATATAATTTCCCCATAGGGTTTTTGTTATGAAAAATTTTGTCTGCCAAACCAAACATACAAAAAATAATTTTGAAATGTCTTCCCAATCAAAGAAGACAAAACTACTGTGGCAGCCAAAGTAATGACAATCATGTTTAATGACTCAGTCAACCCTCCAGGGCCTATTCCTGCATGAGATCTATCCATGCCTGTCCTCTGAATACAACAGGAGCCTCTTCTTTTGCCAGGTGTGTTTAGATGGGGCACTGTGACTTAATCCTCATTTTTGCATGTTGTTTAAATTCAGTTCTGGTGGTTAAATCCCAACAGGGGGAAGGTGACATCACTGAAAAATGACACACATATGTGCCCTTCGAACTATGGTTTTGGAGAAAACTCTTGAGAGTCCCTTGGACTGCAAGGAGATCAAAGAAGTCCATCCTAAAACACAATCAGTCCTGAATATTCACTGGACAGACTGATGCTGAAGCTGAAGCTCCAATTATTTGCCCACATGATAGGAACACCTGACTCATTGGAAAAGACCCTGATGTTAGGAAAGCTTGAAGGCAGGAAGAGAAATGGAAGACAGAATGAGATGGTTGGATGGCACCACCAAGTCGATGGACATGAGCTTTAGTAAGCTCCGAGAGTTGGTGATGGATACGGAAGCCTGGAATGTTGCAGTCCATGGTGTTGCAAAGAGACGGACACCACTGAAAGGACTGAACTGAACTGAACAAATGAGAACAAAGAGACTGATCAATCTAATTGCAGCAAGTTGACTAGCTGCCCATAACAACACATTACTTAAGAATCTTTAAAATTCAGAATTATGACTATATTCAGAGTGGAATATCTTTTAAGGAAAAACAAGAATACTGCCCGTCCGAAACAAAACCAAAGAAAATCAAAAGAAAAAGAGGAAAGAAATCTGAAACTTTATTCAACAACTAATTGTTACTCATAACTTCTGTTATTGTGACAGAATCATATGCATGTTAACAGGTAAAAGCAAGACAATAATTAAAACTAACGTTCCAAAATAAGCCTTTCAGTGGCTAGAAAAAGAGGTTCACAGGTAACAGAAAGAAGTTTAATTCAAATCCTGCTGTCTTAAATCTTGAACTGAAAGCATAAGTTTGTACCAACTGATTATATTCCTTTTTACTTTATTTTTTAAGGAAAATGTGTACTTCTTACTCTGACCAATGAAAGCCTACAAGCAATGACAACTTGATAACAATGACTATTCAGAGGCCTCTCATGTATCTTCTAAATACATTTCCCATCCAACGATGCATGGATTCTTAAAGAGATGGCTGACTTCAGGACTGTGTAAAGAAATGCACAAAATAATCTTCGGAATTGTGAAGGACCAGAAAGCTAAGGCACTTCAAAGCCCAATGGGGACTGGACAGAAAGTTTAAGGATCCAAATGAAAAGGCCAAACATCTACCAGTTTGTTGGGCAGAGTGATGTTTCTGCTTCTCAACACACAGTTTATGTTTCTCATAGCTTTCCTGCTCAGAAGAAAACGTCCTCTGATTTCATGGCTGCAGGCACCATCCACAGTGGTTTTGGAAGGTAAGATGAAGAAATCTGTCACTGCTTCCACCTTTTATCCTTCTGTTTACCATGAAGGATGAGCCTGGATCCCTTGATCTTAATTTTTTAATATTGAATTTTAAGCAGGCCAAATGTGCCCAAATGTTAATAGGCAACATCTTATTACTCTGTGATAGATTGCTAGGGCACCAACTCACCATTCTGAGCACTGATAAAGGAAAATAATCATCAATATTTATGCTATTTTTTTTTTCTATTGAGCATAGATTATGTATCTACAAACAGTTCCAGGAAAACAAGCTAGACTGTCGATTAGGAAGTGATGAGAGAGTGATGGGGAGCGGCTATAATACAGATGAAGTCTCACTCACTGGCCTGCAACTCACCTCCTGTGGAGGTCCGGTTCCTAATATACCAAGGACTGGTACTGGTCCTGACCCACTGTGCTGGTATTGTGGACTCGTGCTCTAAACCCAACAGTGGGACACTCTGTAAGATAATCCACCCTGCAACCACTCAGTTTCTGAACAAATGAATGTCATTACAATTGGGAGAGGAACAGTTGTTTCATCCTAAAGGAGAACAACCAAGTGAAACATACGACTACATTCTTTCAATAAACTGTGAAAACTGCTTTTCGAGAATCAGGGAAATTTGTACATGGACTGGATATTAGATGTTAATTTTATTGGGAACAAAGTGCATTTTTTAAACATCCTATTGTTTAACCCCAAATACTCATTTATGTACATTTTGTGAATTGTTCATCTAGTCCCTAAAATACTTCAGGAAAAATGAATAAAAAGTAAAAAAGAGAATGAAATGATTTTCTGTCTTGATTTAAAAACAGATCTGTGTAGTTGCTATGGGTAGAGTTGTGTCCACCCTTGACTCCCAATGTTTTGGTATTAGGAAGTAGGGCGTTTGGGAAGTACCCAGGTTGACATCGGTTTTGATGTTGGTCCCTCATGATGGGATTAGCCTCTCTCTATTTTCCTCTCTTATTCTCCCTCTTCCTCCTTCCCTTCAACCACCACATGTTAGAAGATAGCAAGAAGAGAAAGACTAATGCAAGTCAAGAATGTCTTCACCGGGAACTCAATTGGCCACCCACTTGATGTTGCATAGTCTCCAGTCAATTACAACCGGTGGGACTATGAGGTTAGTTTTGTACTTATTCATGCCAATATGATAAAACATAGCCCTTATGATACTCTTCTTTATTATATTTGTTATGTTTGAAATCGTTTTGTAGTAAGTTTATAGAAAGTCCATTTTGAAATTTCTGTCTTAGAGATAACCTGAGGAATACAAGATAGCAGATTCAGGAAGGTCCCCAGTGAATGAGTGATTGGAGGACCACATGCTCCTTACTCCAACTTATCTCTTGTCATCTGGAAACCGTCCCCCACACCTGAGAACCTTACCACGATCACCACGACCACCCACCGCCTCCCCCCACCCCACCCCGCCATCTGCATCTCCATTACCCTGCTAATCTGAGTCAACTAGCTGGAGTTGTTAGTGATTCAGGACAGGGTCTAGAAGCAGAAAGAACATGGGCATTTTTAGAAAGAATGATCTGGGCAGACCCGTCCTTGGTTTTCCCTTCTATAGTGCCATCTGCATGTGAGGGATTGGGCCTGGGTAGAGAGGAAGCCACAAGTGGGACTGCATGGATATTTGCAAGAGAAGGGAGGAGGAATTCAGAACCCTGGAACCAGGAGGTGGGCAGCTTGCACAGGACGCAGGAGGGAAAGAAGAAGCACTGGGAAAAGAATAGTGCCTACCTGAGGGCCAGACCTACCTGAGTCTTTAACTTGGAGGTCACGTCATTCCTGAGGGAATTCTTGCTCCAGATGTGAAAGGGAGAGAGCTGTACTCACTCCTACTGAGTCACATGGAGAGGGACCACCTCCCCCAGAGCCCTTTGATTCCACTCTGATTGTGGGTATCATCCCAAGCCAGAGAGCAAATGGCAGGTCATCCAAAAGATGACCTACTTTAAATAGTATCTAAAATACTACAAAACTTGTTGAAGAGTCCTGGCATATCTAGTTCCCCGAGTCTTTTGGCAGAGATGATTCATCAGCCTAATTTGGGTTTCTGCTGAGGAATCTACAAACGTCCCCATGGGTCACTTCTGACTTTTAAGTACCTGATCTCATCCCACAGAAACTAAATGATGGTACATTCCTCTGGGCAAGGCCTCTAAGGTGGTCGGTGTCAGAGTAGCTGTGTGCCAAGTGGTCTACCACTCCCAATTCTGATCCCAAGACCCATGAACATTGCCAAACAGTTACAGCCCCCTGCCGCCAGAGGCAGCCTCAGCATCCTCAGCAACAGGCACCTTTGAGCCTGTTGTCCACTGATTGGCACTGAGCTTCATCCTGGATCAAGTGTTCTGGAGCAAGTCCAGTCTCCCTCATCCAAGAGGTGGGAAACTGAACCCTGGGTTGTATGACTCACTCTAAACCTGTAGGTACATTAGTGAAGAATTGGGACCCAGGAAATCTGGCTCTCAGAGTAGGAGACTTCCAAGAAGGGAAAGATGAGAGAAAACTCCATTGCATCCACTGCTGGGCAGCTCTCAGATCTGTAGGCACCAGAATGGAAATTCCTTTCCCGTTGCCCCTCAAGTCTGGTTCTGAACTTATCAGCAAACCTACCTTCTTGTAGCAGCCAGAAAGCAGTACTGCATGCTGTTTCTTCTGCGTTCCAGGCACAGTGGGGAGCCCCAGCTGTCATGACCCTAGGAGGCCGTCATGCAGGTGGTGACTGACTCACTCCCAACTCAGAATCCCCAGAGCTCCCATTCCTCATTCAGACAACACAGACTTTTGGGTGACTGGAAAACATGAACCTCCATTCACAGTGAAAAGCATTTTCTTCTCAGCCTTCTGGCAACTTAAATAAGTGTCTTATGTTTCCTCAGGGAACCCCTGGCTGGGGAGGCTGAGGTTGGAGATTAGCCTGCATGCAGGGGAATATGTTCTCTCTTTGATGCTCCAAATAGACCTTGGAGATTCAAAGACCTTGAGAGAACTACCATCACTCTTATGTTTTTTTAGGGACTTTGCTTTATGAATCTGGTCGGAGAACAAGGACAGAAACTCAGGACAAGGCTGGGCATCTCTGGGTCCCAGCTGACTGTGAGTTGAGTTCCAGCCACCAGGCTTAACAGTAGGGGCTGATGTTATTCACAGGCCACCTTTGAGAAAGCAAAAGAGGAAAGAGTTTTTGGGCAGAGAGCAGTGTGGTCAAAGGGGCATGGGAATCACACAGCACAAGATGAAACAAGAGGCATTATTTGTTTCTTTACTCTATCAGTTTTTTGGCCTTTCTACTTCTGAGAACAAGTACATGGGGATAGTTAGAGGCATTGGTGGTGCCCCTGGCACCTGATGCTCCTGGTGATAACCAGTTTGTGGACACATCCCTGAGTTCAGAGCATATTCAGCCTCGTGATAACCCAGGTTCTCCCTTCTTAGGAAGGCTGGCATGGTTCATTGCTGCTAACTCACAACTGAAGCATGGGATGAGGTCATGGTGGTTTACCTCTAGGCCAAGTTCCAAGGATGGAAGGAAGATTGACAGTGGAATGGTAGCCATTCATTAAACTTGGTTACCTTGGTCCTTAGCAGGGGCTACTTTCCACATCTAAAATGTTTTTCTCCCAGCTTTTTGCATGGCCAGATCCTTCTCAACATTTACCATCATCTCAAAGGAGTCTCAGGCTTGCTTTCCCTGGCCACTCCACTCTCACAAGCAGAGACCCTCATCCAAAAAGTGCCTAGACATTTCCTTCTATCAAAACAATAAGTATAGTTACCAATGTGGGAAGGTGGGAGAGGGATAAATGGAGAGTTTGGGATTAATATATATATACTACTTTATTTAATACATAATCAACAAAGACCTATTCTACAGCACAGGAATTCTGCTTAATAGTCTGTAATATCCTGTATGGGAAAAGAATCTAGGAAAGAATGGATACATGTCTATGTATAAAGGAATTAGTTTCTCATACAACTAATATTAATATGATACTGTAAATCAACTATACTATTAAATATATTAAAAGCAGTTTTTTTTTGTTTGTTTTTTGTTTTAATGCTTTCATGTAGAGACCCATGGATTTATTTAGACTCACAGGATTTCAGATATGATGCTGAATATGCCAGAACGGGTGCAGAAATCTAGACATTTTCTGAGGTTATATTTTCCTGAGCTTTGGTGTTTTGCTTCTAGTGTCACCTATGATTTGACTTTGGAGGATCTAATACAAGGGCTTGAAGACACTAGCTGGCTCTTAGTTGAAGAATGAGAGGGAGGTGCTAATGGGAGAATGAAATCCCAGCTCCCTAGCCTTAGGTTGGGGCACGTTTGATGCACAACTTACATCCCAAGTTCCCTGTGAAAACAGGCTCTTGCTTCCCTTTCCATGACTTGCATGATATCTGACCCAGACTGGTTTCATCCTTTTTCATGCCCTGCTTCCCCTGAAACCTCACTGGTTTCTCTGCGAGAATTTTTTTTTTTTTTTAATTTTAATTTTGGCTGCACTAGGTCTTCATTGCTGCTCAGGACTTCTCTATTTGCAGTGAGCAGGGGCTACTCTGTAATTGCAGTGCACTGGCTTTTCAATCCTGTGCTTCTCCTGATGTAGATCAGTCTCTAGGGCACTCAGGCTCAGTAGTTTTGGCCCACCGGGTTAGTTGCCCTGGGGCATTTGCAATTTTCCCAAAGCAGGTCTCAAACGCATGTCTTAAGCACTGGCTCAGAAGGGAAAACCCTCTGGAAGGAATTTGAAATAAATCACTTTTACATGAAACTTGGCACCATGGCCTATATATGAGGAGACTGAGAGAGGATTGTCCCTGCTTCAAGCAACCTCCTGA
This sequence comes from Budorcas taxicolor, assembly GCF_023091745.1. Taxonomy (NCBI): domain Eukaryota; kingdom Metazoa; phylum Chordata; class Mammalia; order Artiodactyla; family Bovidae; genus Budorcas; species Budorcas taxicolor. Next base: position 38,480,078 of record NC_068934.1, read on the forward strand.
GATCAGGACTGACTGAAGCTCCCCTCCCAAGGGTTCCTACAGGATCTTGAAGCTGTCCTGCCATGTGGCTTTGTTCTTGCTTCAGTTTCTGGATCCCACACTAGAGCACAGCTTCCAGAGGGCAGGGCTGTCACTTGACTCACTTCTAAGTATACATCAGTAGGTACTGTCTCATTCAGACCCTAATGTCAAGACAAGGCTAATACAAAGATCAGTTATTCTAATATGAGTGTTAAGTTACAGGTTCAACGAGTGTAATCAAACCCTAAAGAACATTATCTTAAATACAATACCATTTCAATTCTCTTTCATATAATGTTAGTGCAGGTCTCCCCACAGAGATGAGAGTCCACTTCTTTCCTGTCATATCTTCCACCTGTGCTACTTACTTCTGGTCTAACATGGCTGCTCCAGGTGCTGTCATTACATCTGCATTCCAGCTAGTGGGACAGAAAAAAATACTTCAGTTTGGAAGTGACATATCACCTCTACTCAAATTCCACTGGTCAAAGTATCTTCCATGTTCATGGAAAACTTGGGGGTTGTGAGCACACAGAAGGGCAGGGGAATGTGATCCTAGTTCAGAACAGTCATGAGGAGTAACCAGGGCCACCATCCTTCATTCATATCCCTGTATTCATTCTTGTTTGGTTCTCCCCACAGAGCTCTTGGTCTGTTTTGGCCTGCAGATATGGAATTGGATGAGGTTAACAGAGAGGACATGATCCAGGCTGTACCAATATGGAGAAAACAAGAAAGGAAAGAAGATAAGAAAGTATAAAAATTCAAAATCTAAAAGAGAGCATGCTTATAATCATAATTTTGCATTTATACAATTCAGGTGTAATAGTTGATGAATCAATTTATAAAATAAAAAAATAGAGAAATGTAAAACATACAGTTATTCACTAAACCCAACAAAATAATAAGGCTATGTCACATTAAATACATAGTAGTATTGGGATTAAGTTTGGGTGCACATTGCAAAAAACTAAAAGAACTATAACTTTAGCAAGATAAACTTGATTTTTCTCTCCCACTGAAACAAAGCTGGAGGTGAGCCACCCAGAGCTTGGGTGGTATCCATCTCCTAGGTTACACGGTTGTCCAATACAACTGCAGGAGATCCAGCCATCACAAATAAAATCCAGACAACCGTTAGGAAAAAAGTAGGGAAAGGAAGAGTCCCATCTCTCAGCTAAATCAGCTCCTTGAAAGAAGTCGTTAAAGAAATCCCTCTTAAACATCTGCTTGCATCTCAGTTACCAGTCATGACTAAGAGCTCGGCTGGGTAGGTAATACAGTCCTATAGTTACTGGGCTCATGGCTATATAACAAACTATTTTCAGTTTTGAAAGAGAAGCACAGAATAGATCATTTTGTAGATAGCCTGCAATGCCTGCCTAAAAGAACAAACCTTTTCTGAATGGATAAGGCTGAACGGCGGGCACAGTGTGGAAGCCAGGAGAAAGGAACAGCAATGAGAAGCAGCTAGATGGACCTGAACTACTGTACTCCAGAAAAAAAAGAGGCAGACTGGTCAGTTGAGATCTTCTAAGGACTGAAGTGAGGATTTTACACAGCACATGACCCAATTTGGTTTGAAAACTGCTTTTCCAACTGAGGTCCCAAATCTCTCCCAATCCTTCAGCTTCTAAATATCTTGTCTTTGTTACCTCAAATTCTGACCTACCTGTCTCACTTTCCTTATTTCTGTTCACATCACTTCTCCATCTAGTCTACCAGCATTGCAAGATCCAGAACTGAGGAGATAACAATACTTTCTCGAAATGGGTAGAAACACAATGAATATTTCTACTTTAATATTTGCCCTTATCAAGGTCTTATGAAGGACTGAGATGGCTAGAATTATGGAGGTCTCACATTTGAGGCCTGGTAAAAAACATTTATTGTTACATTGGTTGTTGGTGGTGATGCAGTCTCATAGTTCTTGTACGTCTGAGAAAATATTTTATCTTGTTTTTGATATGTATTTTTCTTGGGTATAGAATTCTGAGTCAATTATATTCCTCTCAGCATTTTAAGATGTAATGACAGTGTCCTCTGGCTAACATTGTCTCATATGCCTAATCTGCTCTCTTTCCCATTTTCCTTCTATTGTGTCTGTTTTTCCTTCTGGTTATATTTCTTTGGTTGATTGTTTGAAACAATGAATTATCATGCACCTTTGAGTAGTTGTCCTATTTCTTGTCCTTGAATTTATTGACCTTCTGTGTTAATGGGTTTAAAGCTTTGATCATATCCGGAAAATTTTCAGCCAGGAATTATGAAGTTCTTTTCTCTTTTCTCCTTCTTTCACTTCCTGTGGGATTCCATTTACATATATTTCAGTATTCTTAAACTTGTTTCAAATCTCTGTGATGCACAATTGTTTCCCACAGACTTTTCATTCCTATTTTCCATGTCTCTATTTAATATACTCAATATTCTTCAGCTTCATGACTGTAAAGATTATTATCTTATGAAGCATTTTAATGTCCTTCCCTGATAACTTTGTAATGTATATTTTAACAGTGTTTTTACTAATTGATTTTCCCCTCATTTTGGATATTTTCTTGCTTCTTTACATACTGGAAATTTTTTTCTTCTTAAATTTATTCATTTATCTTAATTAGAGGATAATTAATTTACAATATTTTGATTGATGTAGGACAAATATTTTCACAATTGATATGGAAATTTTAAGTTGGATATTGGATATGGCAATTTATACCCTTTGGATCTGGATATTCTTAGTTTTCATAAATTATTCATGGAACTGTTTGCAGACACTGTTAATTTTTTGAAAACAATTGTATTTATTGAAGGCTTGCTGTTCAGGTTTTTTAGTTGATATAAGACCAGCCTTTAGGGTTTGCATTGAATTTGTAAATGGCTTTGGGTAGTATACTCATTTATGCAATCCCTATCAAGCTACCAGCCATATTTTTCACAGAACTAGAACAAATAATTTCAAGATTTGTATGGAAATACAAAAAACCTCGAATTGCCAAAGCAATCTTGAGAAATAAGAATGGAACTGGAGGAATCAACTTGCCTGACTTCAGGCTCTACTACAAAGCCACAGTCATCAAAACAGTATGGTACTGGCACAAAGACAGACATATAGATCAATGGAACAAAATAGAAAGCCCAGAGATAAATCCACACACATATGGACACCTTATCTTTGACAAAGGAGGCAAGAATATACAATGGAGTAAAGACAATCTCTTTAACAAGTGGTGCTGGGAAAACTGGTCAACCACTTGTAAAAGAATGAAACTAGATCACTTTCTAACACCATACACAAAAATAAACTCAAAATGGATTAAAGATCTAAATGTAAGACCAGAAACTATAAAACTCCTAGAGGAGAACATAGGCAAAACACTCTCTGACATAAATCACAGCAGGATCCTCTATGATCCACCTCCCAGAATTCTGGAAATAAAAGCAAAAATAAACAAATGGGATCTAATTAAAATTAAAAGCTTCTGCACAACAAAGGAAACTATACGCAAGGTGAAAAGACAGCCTTCTGAATGGGAGAAAATAATAGCAAATGAAGCAACTGACAAACAACTAATCTCAAAAATATACAAGCAGCTTATGCAGCTCAATTCCAGAAAAATAAATGACTCAATCAAAAAATGGGCCAAAGAACTAAATAGACATTTCTCCAAAGAAGACATACGGCTGGCTAACAAACACATGAAAAGATGCTCAACATCACTCATTATTAGAGAAATGCAAATCAAAACCACAATGAGGTACCACTTCACACCAGTCAGAATGTCTGCGATCCAAAAATCTGCAAGCAATAAATGCTGGAGAGGGTGTGGAGAAAAGGGAACCCTCCTACACTGTTGGTGGGAATGCAAACTAGTACAGCCACTATGGAGAACAGTGTGGAGATTCCTTAAAAAATTGCAAATAGAACTATCTTATGACCCAGCAATCCCACTGCTGGGCATACACACCGAGGAAACCAGAATTGAAAGAGACACATGTACCCCAATGTTCACTGCAGCACTGTTTATAATAGCCAGGACATGGAAACAACCTAGATGTCCATCAGCAGATGAATGGATAAGAAAGCTGTGGTACATATACACAATGGAGTATTACTCAGCTGTTAAAAAGAATTCATTTGAATCAGTTCTGATGAGATGGATGAAACTGGAGCCGATTATACAGAGTGAAGTAAGCCAGAAAGAAAAACACCAATACAGTATTCTAACACATATATATGGAATTTAGAAAGATGGCAATGACGACCCTGTATGCAAGACAGGAAAAAAAGACACAGCTGTGTATAACGGACTTTTGGACTCAGAGGGAGAGGGAGAGGGTGGGATGATTTGGGAGAATGGCATTCTATCATGTATACTATCATGTAAGAATTGAATCGCCAGTCTATGTCTGACGCAGGATACAGCATGCTTGGGGCTGGTGCATGGGGATGACCCAGAGAGATGTTATGCGGAGGGAGGTGAGAGGGGGGTTCATGTTTGGGAACACATGTAAGAATTAAAGATTTTAAAATTAAAAAAATAAAAAAACTAAAAAAAAAAAGACCAGCCTTTAGACCAGGTTTACTATTGCCCACTAGTAAGGCAATATTGTCTTCAGGGCTATACTGATGTCATGGGAATTATGAATAATTTCCATGCTGGTGGGTGGGGACACCATTAGACTTGGTGCAATTTGAGACTCAAGGATTGTTCCCTTTAATCCTGACCAGTACTATTAACTCTCTGCTGACAACTAGAAGGGTATCACCTGTATACTTTCACAGTTCTCTGTGTGTAGCTCTCTCCAGTGAACTCTAACTTTCTAGAGTCTCAAATCTTTCTTCTTGGGAGACCGTTTGTCTCTGCCTAGATAGCCCTTGCATGTATGTATTAGAAACTATTTATAGATTTGCGGCATTGTAGAACTCACCTTGCTTGCTCCCCGCCTCAGGAATCAATTATCTGCTGCCTGACATTGGATGTAAAAAACTGCTCTTTCATTTATCTCTTCTATTTTCAAGTTGCTTGACACAGGAGAATAAATGAGTCCTTTGTTCCTCTATGTCTAGAAAAATGGAGGTCCCTCTGCAAGCAGAACTCACTGAATGCCTTGGGAATGCTAGGTGGTGACTTCTGTGCATGGGTGCAGACTAACGATGGTTATGGGTATTTGGGAAGCCCTGTCTTGCTGGAGAAACATGACAGTTACAAATAGCATTTGCTGAGGGGTATGTTCAGTTCAGTTCAGTCGCTCACTCACGTTTGACTCTTTGTAACCCCATGGAATGCAGCACGCCAGGCTTCTCTGTCCTTCACCAGGTCTTAGATCTTGGTCAAACTCATGTCATCAAGTTGGTGTTGCCATCCAACCATCTCATCCTCTGTCATCTTCTTCTCTTCCTGCCTTCAATCTTTCCCAGTAATAGGGTCTTTTCTAATGAGTACGTTCTTCACATCAGTTGACCAAAGTATTGGAGTTTCAGCTTCAGCATATGTCCTTCCAATGAGTATTCAGGATTGATTTCCTTTAGTATGGACTTGTTGGATCTCCTTGTAGTCCAAGGGACTCTCAAGACTCTCGTCCAACACCACAGTTCAAAACCTTCAATTCTTCATTAATCACCATTTTTTATACCGCAACTGTCACATCCATACATGACAACTGGAAAAATAGCTTTGATTATACTGAACTTTTTCAGCAAAGTAATGTCTTTGCTTTTAAAAATGCTGCTAAGTTTGTAATAACTTTTCTTCAAACAAGCAAGCATCTTTCAATTTCATGACTGCAATCATCATCTGCAGTGATTTTGGAACCCCTAAAAATAAAGTCTCTTACTGTTTCCATTGTTTCCCATCTATTTGCCATGAAGTGATGAGATGAAATGCAATGATCTTCATTTTTTAAATGTGGAATTTAAGCCAGATGTTTCACTCTCCCCTTTCACTTTCATCAAGAGGCTCATTCGTTTCTCTTCACGTTCTGCCATGAGAGTGGTCTCTTCTGCATATCTGAGGTTATTGATATTTCTCCCAGCAACCATGAGTCCAGCTTGTGCTTCATCCAGTTGGGCATTTCGCATGATGTACTCAGCATATAATTTGAATAAGCAGGGTGACAATATACAACCTTTAATTACTCCTTTCCTGATTTGGAACCAGTCTGCTGTTCCATGTTCAGTTCTAACTATTGCTTCTTGACCTGCATACAGACTTCTCAGAAGGCAGGCAAGATGGTCTGGTATGCCAATCTGGGTAAGTTTTCCACAGTTTGTTGTGATCCACACTGTCAAAGGCTTTTATATGGTCAATAAAGCAGAAGTAAGTATATTTCTGGAATTCTCTTGATTTTTCTATGATCCAGTGGATGATGGCAATTTGATCTCTGGTTCTTCTGCCTTTTCTAAATCCAGCTTGAACATATGGGATTTCACAGTTCATGTACTGTTGAAGACTTGCTTGGAGAAATTACTTTGGTAGCATGTGAGATGAGTGAAAGTGTGTGGTAGTTGAACATTCTTTGAAATTACCTTTCTTTGGGATTGCAGTGAAAACAACCTTTCCAATCCTGTGCCACTGCTGAGATTTCCAAATTTGCTAGCATATTAAGTAAGCACTTTAATAGCATCAACTTTTAGGATTTGAAATAGTTCAACTACAATTCCATCACAACCACTAGCTTTACTCGTAATGATGCTTCTTAAGGCCCTCTTGACGTCACATTTCAGGATGTCTAGCTCTAGGTGAGTGATCACACCATCGTGTTTATCTGGATCATTAATATCCTTTTTGTATAGCTCTTCTATATATTCTTTCAACCTCTTCTTAATATATTCTGCTTCTCTTAGGTCCATGATATTTCTGTATTTTATTTGGCCCATCTTTGCATGAAGTGATCCTTCTTTACCTCTAATTTTCTTGAGCAGATCTCTGGTCTTACCCATTCTGTTGTTTTCCTCTATATCTATGCACTGATCACTTAGGAAGTCTTTTCTAAATCTCTTCTTGCTATCTTTGGAACTCTGCATTCAAATTTGTATGTGTTTCTTTTCCCTCTTGCCTTTTGCTTGTCTTCTTTTCTAAGTTATTTCTAAGGCATCATCAGACAACCGTTTTGCCTTTTTCCATTTCATTTTATTGAGGATGGTCTCGGTTAGTACACACAGATCAAAAAAAAGAAGATTAGTGCATCCAGTTCCATTATTTCATGGCAAATACATGGGGAAACAATGAGCCCAGTGACAGAGTTTATTTCCCTGGGCTCCAAAATAACTGCAGATAGTAACTGCAGCTGTGGGAAAACAAAACAAAACAAAACAAAACAACACAACACTTGGTCCTTGAAAGAAAAGCTATGAAAAACCTTGACAGAATACTAAAAAGCATAGACATAACTTTACCGGCAAAGATCTGTACAATCAAAGCTATGGTTTTTCCAGAAGTCCTGAGTGGATGTGAGAGTTAAACCATAAAGAAAGCTGAGAACTAAAGAATTGATGCTTTTGTACTGTGTGCCGCACAAGACTCTTGAGAATCCTTGGACTGCAAGGAGATCCAACCCGTCCATCTTAGAGGAACTAAGTCCTGAATATTCGTTGGAAGAACTGATGCTGAAGCTGAACCTCTATTATTTGGACAATCGATGGGTAGAACTAGCTTATTATAAAAGACCCCGATGATTGCCTACTTGGAGAAAAAACTGCTAACAACATCATGAAAATGGATATTAAGGGCCATGCTCGACAGGTGTGGTTTCATGTCATCTTCCTGGCTGCTTCGTGAAATATGCATTACTGACTTCGTGAGACTTCGCATTACTGATTTCGCATTTCTCTTCGTTGCTGAGGACACTGCTAGGATGATAAGTTGTCAAATGGCAAAGTGAAGACTTCAGGGACAGCCCAGGGGCATACAACTGGTTTTAGGTAGTGGGTCTAATGCAGACATAGGGACACCTATGATGCTAGCTTGCATCAAAGATTTAGGGCGGAGTAGTTCTTCAATTGCATGGTTTCAGTATTGGAAGAAATGTCAAATGCATCCGCAAGATATTTTATAGCATCCAACAATGTACAAGGAAGAACTGTGTGCTAGGTTGTGGGTTAAAGGCTTCAAAGTCAAAGTTGATCAAGACAAAAGTAATCTTTATCTTAAGAGAGCTAGAAGTCTAGTTCTGACAAACTCATGGCCCCAGGAGGCAGGAAATATGATACTAGGACTAGGTGGCCATGTTGGAATCTGGGCAGCACAGGCCTTACTTCTGGGAGCAGACTTTCCTCCACTTCACCCGTGCTGGAAAACAGGCCAGTTGGCCATGTTTTCAAGAAAATGAGAAGTTTGGATATCTATGTACAATATACTGATTTTAATGTTAGCAACTAATTTTATTTTCCTGAAAAAAAAAAAAAAAAGGTGGGGGGGAAAGGGGGACAAAATCTCCACAACAATGTGCTGGAATCAGCCTTCAGTCTCTGCAGTTTTTTGTTTCTGCCCTAGATTTGGGAGTGCAGTGGGAACAGAGAGGGATTGAATTCATGTTGGTCGATTTTAAAAGAGTCTGTATGCATACTAAACATGCTGACTCATTGGAAAAGACCCTGATATTAGGAAAGCTTGAAGGCAAGAGGAGAAGCAGAAGACAGAGGATAAGATGGTTGGATAGCATCACCAAGTCGATAGACATGAGCTTGAGAAAGCTCCAGGAGTTGGTGATGGATAGGGAAGCCTGGCCTGTTGCAGTCTACGGCGTTGCAAAGAGGACACAGCTGAAGGACTGATCTGAACTGAACAAATAGAGAACAAAGACTAATAAATCTGACTGCATCAAGTTGTTGACCAGCTACCTATAACAACACATTACTTAAGTGGCTTTAAAATTCAGACTTATGACTCTACATTCAGAGTGGAATATCTTCTAAGGAAAAACAAAACTCCTGCCCATCAAAACAAAACCAAAGAAAACCAAAAGTAAAAAAGGAAAGAAGTCTGACAATATATTCAACAACTTCAGTTCAGTGCAGTTGCTCAGTCGTGTTCAACTCTTTGTGAGTCTGTGAACGGCAGCACACAAGGCCTTCTTGTCCATCACCAACCCGGAGTCCACACATATTCATGTCCCTTGAGTTGGCGATGCCATCCAATCATCTCATCCTCTGTCATCCCCTCTCCTCCTGCCTTCAATCTTTCCCAACATCACGGCCTTTTCAAATGAGTCAGCTCTTTGCATCAGATGGCCAAGTATTGGTGTTTCAGCTTCAGCATCAGTCCTTCCAGTGAACATTCAGGACTGATTTCCTTTAGGATAGACTGATTGCATCTCCTTGCAGTCCAAAGGACACTCAAGATTCTTCCCCATACCGCTGTTCAAAAGTCCAGTTCTAACAGTTGCTTCCTGACTTGCATACAAGTGTCTCAAGAGGCAATTCAGGTGGTCTTGTATTCCCATCTCCTTCAGAATTTTCCACATTTTATTGTGATCCACACAGTCAAAGGCTTTTGCATAGTCAGTAGAACAGAAGTAGGTGTTTTTCTGGACTTTCTGCTTTTTTGATAATCCATCATATGTTGGCAATACGATCTCTGGTTCCTCTGCCTTTTCAACAACCAGCTTGATCATCTGGAAGTTCATGATTCACGTATTGCTGAAGCCTGGCTTGGAGAATTTTTAGCATTACTTTACTAGTGTGTGAGATGAGTGTAATTGTGTGGTAGTTTCTTGTTGTCATTGCCTTTCTTTGGGATTGCAATGAAAATTGACCTTGTCCAGTCCTGTGGCCACTGCTGAGTTTTCCAAATTTGCTAGCATATTGAGTGCAGCATTTTCACAGCATCATCTTTTAGGATTTGAAATAGCTCAACTGGAATTCCATCACCTCCACTAGCTTTGTTCATAGTGTTGCTTCCTAAGGCCCATTGGCTTCACATTTTAGGATGTCTGGCTCTAGGTGAGTGATCACACCATCGTGATTATCTATGCGATGAAGATCTTTTCTGTACTGTTCCTCTGTGTATTCTTACCACCTCTTCTTAATATCTTCCGCTTTTGTTAGGTCCATACCATTTCTGTCCTTTATTGAGCTCATCTTTACGTGACATATTCCCTTGATATCCCTACTTTTCTTGAAATGATCTCTAGGCTTTCCCATTCTGTTGTTTTCCTCTATTTCTTTACGTTGATCGCTGAGGAAGGCTTTCTTATCTCTCCTTGCTATTCTTCAGAACTCTGCATTCAAATGGGTTAATCTTTGCTTTTCTCCTTTGGTTTTTGCTTCCCTTCTTTTTATAGCTATCTGTAAGGCCTCCTCAGACAGCCATTTGGCTTTTTGGATTTCTTTTCCTTGGGGATGGTCTTGATTCCTGTCTCCTGTACAATGCCATGAATCTCTGTCCATAGTTCACCAGGCACTCTATCTATCAGATCTAGTTCCTTAAATCTATTTCTCACTTCCTCTTTATAGTCATAAGGGATTTGCTTTATGTCATACCTGAATGGTCTAGTGCTTTTCTCCACTTTGTTCAATTTCAGTCAGAATTTGCCAATAAGGAGTTCATGATATGAGCCACCATCAGCTCCCAGTCTTGTTTTTGCTGACTGTATAGAGCTTCTCCATCTTTGGCTGCAAAGAATATAATCAATCTGATTTTGGTGCCGACCATCTGGTGATGTCCATGTGTAGAGTCTTCATTTTTTTGTTGGAAGAGGGTATTTGCTATGACCAGGGCATTCTCTTGGCAAAATGCCTTTGCCCTGTTTCATTCTGTACTCCACGGCCAAATTTGCATGTTACTCCTGGTATTTCTTGACTCCTACTATTGGGTTCCAGTCCCCTACAATGAGAATGATACCTTTTTTGGCTGTTAGTTCTAGAAAGTCTTGTAGGTCTTCATAGAACTGTTGAGCTTCAGCTTCTTCAGCCTTACTGATGGTGGCCTAAACTTGGATTACCATGGTATTAAATGATTCGCCTTGGAAACGCACAGAGAACATACTGTCATTTTGAGACTGCATTTTAGACTCTTTTGTTGACTATGAAGTCTACTCCATTTCTTCTAAAGGATTCCTGCCCACAGTAGTAGATATAATGGTCATCTGAGTTAAATTCATCCATTCCAGTCCATCTTAGTTTGCTGATTCCTAGAATTTCTATGTTCACTCTTGTCATCTCCTGTTTGACCACTTCCAATTTGCCTTGATTCATGGACATAACAATCCAGGTTCCTATGCAATATTGCTCTCTGCAGCATTGAATCTTGCTTCTATCACCAGGCCCACCCACAGATGGGTGTTATCTTTGCTTTGGTTCCATCCCTTCGTTCTTTCTGGAGTAATTTCTCCACTGATCTCCAGTAGCATATTGGGCACCTACCGACCTGGGGAGTTCATCTTTCAGTGTCCTATCTTTTTGCCTTATCATACTGTTCATGGGGTTTTCAAGGCAAGAATACTGAAATGGTTTGTCATTCCCTTCTCCAGTGGACTGCATTCTGTCAGACCTCTTCACCATGACCCATCCGTCTAGGGTGGCCCCACACGGCATGGCTTAGTTTCATTGAGTTAGACAAGGCTGTGGTCCGTGTGACAGTTTGGCTAGTTGTCTGTGAATGTGGTTTCAGTCTGTCTGCCCTCTGATGCCCTCTCTCAGTGTCTACCATCTTACTTGGGCTTCTCTTACCTTGGACGTGGGGTAACACTTCACCGCTCTCCAGCAAAGCACAGCCGCTGCTCCTTACTTTGAAGTAGGGTAGCTTGGTTGATGCCTCTGATTTGGACGTGGGGTAATAACTCTCCGTTATGCTTCTATGCTGGCTTTGTAGCCATCATGAACATGCACTGCCATCGCAGCTGAGGTGAGCAAAAATCAGCAATTTATTGTTCCTTATATTGTTTCTGTTATTGTGACAGATTCATATGTATGTTATCAGGTAAAAGCGATATGATAATTAAAACTAATGTTTTGAAGTAAGCCTTTCAGTGGCTAGAAAAAGAGATTCACACATAACATAAAGAAGTTTAGTTCAAACTCTGCTGTCTTAAATCTTGAACTGAAAGCATAAGTTTATACCAACAAATAGTATTCCTTTTTATTATAGTTTTAAGAAAAATCTGTACTTCCTTCTCCAACCACTGTAAAGCCTAGAAGCAGTGTGAACTTGATGACTGTGACTATTCTGAGATCTAACATGTAGCTTCTAAATACATTTCCCATTAGATGATATTAAAGAGATGGCTGGTTTCAGGACTGGGTAAAGAAATGCACAAAATAATCTTGGGCATTATGTAGGACCAGAAAACTGAGGGGCTTCAAAGACCCGTGGGGACTGGACAGAATGTTTAGGAATCCAAATGGAAAGACCAAATATCTACCAGTTTGCTGGGCAGAATGATGTTTCTGCTTCTCAACACACCGTTTATCTTTCTCATAGCTTTCCTGCCAAGAAGCTAATGTCTTCTCATTTCATGGCCACGGGCACCATTTACAGTGGTTTTAGAAGCTAAGATGAAGAAATCTGTCATTGCTTCCACCTTTTTCCTTCTATTTGCCATGAAGGATGGGGCTGGATCTTAGGTTTTTAATATTGAAATTTAAGCTGGCCAAATGTGTCCCAATGTTAATAGGCAACATCTGATTTGTCAGTGTGATAGACTGCTGGGACACCAACTCACCATTCTGAGCACTGAGAAAGGAAAATAATCATCAATATTTAATTTTTTTTTTCTATTAGGCATAGGTTCAGTTCAGTTCAGTCGCTCAGTCGTGTCTGACTCTTTGCAACCCCATGAATCGCAGTATGCCAGGGATCCCTGTCCATCACCAACTCCTGGAGTTCACTCAGACTCACGTCCATTGGGTCAGTGATGCCATCCAGCCATCTCATTCTGTTATCCATAAACATAGGTTATGTAACTACAAACAGTTCCAGGAAAACAAGCTAGACTGTCCCTTCTGGGGGTGATGAGAGAGTGACGGGGAGCAGCTATAATACAGACGAAGCCTCACTCAGTGGCCTGAAGCTCACCTCCTTCTGTGGAGGTCTGGTTCCTAATAGACCAAGGACTGGTACTGGTCCTGACCCACTGTGCTGGTACTGTGGACTCCTGCTCTAAAACCAATAGTGGGACATTCTGTAAGACAAGCCACCCTGCTTCTTCCCTATTTCTGAACAAATAAATGACATTAAAATTGGGAGAGGAACAGTTATTTAGTCCTAAATGAGAACAACCAAGTGCAACATATGACTACATTCTTTTAATAAACTGTGGAAAGACATCTGCTTTTTGAGCATCAGGGAAATTTGCACATGGACTGGAAATAAAGTGTTCATTTTGGGGGGGAAGAAAGAGCATTTTTTTCACATCCTATCATTATACCACAAATATTCATTATGTAGATTTGGTGAAATGTTCATCTTGTCCCTAAAATATTTCAGGAAAAATGAATAAGCATTAAAACAGAGAGAATGAAACGATTGTCTGTCTTAATGTAAAAACAGATAGCTGCTATGCTATGTATAGCTGCTATGGATTGAATTGTGTCCACCCTTGACTCCCAATGTGATGGTATTAGGAAGTAGGGCCTTTGGGAGGTACCCAGGTTGACATGGGGTTTTGATGGTGGTCCCTCATGATGGGATTAGCCTCTCCTTCTTTTTCTCTCTTATTCTCCCTCTTCTTCCTTCCCTTCAGCCACCACATGTGAGAAGAGAGCAAGAAGAGAAAGACTGATGCTACTTAAGAATGTCTTCACAGGGAACTCAATTGGCCACCACCTTGATGTTGCATAGTCTCCAGTCTAGTCTCCAGGTTAGTTTTGTAGTTATTGATGCTGAATGGTGAAATATAGTGTTCATGACACTCTTCTTTCCTATATTTGTTTTGTTTGAAATTTTTTGCAGTAAGAGGTTTATGGAAAGTCCATTTTGAAGGTTCTGCCTAAGTGATACCCTTAGAAGCCCAAGAATGCAGATTTAGGTAGGTCCCAAATGAATGAGTGGTTGGAGGACCACACATGCTCATTACTATAACTCATCTCTTGTCATCTGAAAACTGTCCCCCACAGCTGACACCCTTACCACCCCCATCCCCAATCTGCATCTCCATTCCTCTCATCAGTTCAGTCTTCTAGCTGGAGATGTTGATGACTCAGAACAGGGTGTGGAAGCAGGAGGAATGTGGACATTTTTAGGAAGAACGAAATGGAAAGACCCATCTTGATTTTCCCTCCTTTAGTGTGATCTGCAGGTGAGGGATTGGGCCTAGGTAGGGAGGGAGCCACAAGTGGGACTGCCTAAATATCTACAAGTGAAGGGCAGAGGAATTCAGAACCCCGTAACCAGGAGGTGGACAGTGTGCACACGACCCAGGAGGGAAGGAAGAAGCACTGGGAAATGGATAGCGCCTACCTGAGGGCCAGACCTTCTTGAGTCTTCTGGTTAAACTTGGAGATCACGTTATTCCTGCTGGAATTCCTGCCCCAGATGTGGAGGGGAGAGAGCTGTACTCACTCCTAATGAGTCAAAGGAAGAGGAACTATGTCCCCCAGCGCCCATTGATTCCACTCTAACTGTAAGTATCATCCCAACCCAGAGACCGAATGGCAGGTCATCCAAAAGATGACCTACTTAAAAAAAAATATTTAAAATACCTCAAAATTTGTCTAAGAGTCCTGGCATATCTAGTTCCCAGAGTTTTTTTGGAGAGATGATTTATCAGCCTAATTTGGGTTTCTGCTGGGGAATCTACATGCTTTCCCATTTGTAACTTTTGACTTATAACTACCTGATCTCATCTCACAGAACCCAAATGATGGTAAATTCCAGGGGGCAAGGCCTCTAAGGTCTTCGATGGCACAGCAGCTGCATGCCAAATGCTCACCACTCTCAGTCCTGAGACCAGGACCCATGAACATCATCAGACAGTTACAGCCCCTTGCCCACCAGAGGCAACCTCATCATCCTCAGCAACAGCCACCTCTGACCTACTTGTCCACTGATTTGCATTGAGCTTCATTCTGGAACAAGTGTTCTGGAGTATGTCCAGAACCCTTCATCCAAAAAATGGTAAACTGAACCTTGGGGTGTATGACTCACCTTAGGTGTAGGTAAGTTAGTGAAGACTTGGGATACAGGAAGTCCAGTTCCCAAGCTAGGAGACTTCCAGGAAGGGAAAGATGAGGAAAAACTCCATTGCATTCACTGCTGGGTAGCTCTTAGATATCTGCAAGCACCAGAGTGAAAGGTTCTTTCCCGTTGCCCCTCAAGTCTGCTTCCGATTTTATCAGCAGACCTGCCTCAATGTAGCAGCAGGAAAGCAATATTCAGAGCCGTTTCTTCTAGGTTCCAGGCACAGTGGGAGAGTCCCAGCTGTAGTGACCCTAGGAGGCTGTCGTGCAGATGGTGACTGACTCACACCCAAAACAGATCCCCAGAGCTCCCAATCTTCATTCAACAACACAGACCTTTGGATGACTGGGTAACATGAACCTGCATTCACAGCGAGAAGCATTCTCTTCTCAGCCTTCTGGCAACTTAGATATGTGCCTTAAGTTTCCTCAGGGAACCACTGGCTGAGACTAGCCTGGATACAGGGGATGTGTTCCCTCTTTGATGCTCCAAATAGACCTTGGAGATTCAAAGACCTTGAGAGAATTACAATCACCCTTATTTTTGTAGGGACTTTGCTTTATGAATCTGGTTGGAGAAAAAGGACAGAAACATAGGACAAGGCTGGACATCTCTGAGACCCTGCTGACTGTGATTAGAGTTCCAGCCACCAAGCTTCACAATCAGGTGCTTATGTTATTCACAAGCCACCTGAGGAAACAAAAGAGGAAAGAGTTTTGGGCAGAGAGCAGTGTGGTCAAAGTGCCGCTGGAATCCCACGGGGCAAGATGAAGCAAGAGTCATTACTTGTTTCTTTGCTCTATCGGTCCCTTGGCGTTTCTACTTCTGAGAACAAGTACATGCAGATAGTCAGAGGCATTGGTGGTGCCCCTGGCACCTGATGCTCCTGGTGATAACCACTTTGTGCCCAAGTCCCTGAGTCCAGAGCATATTCAGCCTCATGATAACCCCAGATTCTCCCTTCTTGGGAAGGCTGACATGGCTCATTGCTGCTAACTCACAACTGAAGCATGGAATGAGGTCATGGTGGTTGACCTGTGGGCCAAGTTCCAAGCATGGAAGGAAGATTGGCAGTGGAAGGGTAGCCATTTATTAAACTTGCTTACGTTGGTCCTTAGCAGTGTCGACTTTCCACATGTAGATTGTTTTTCTCCCAGCTTTTTCCATTGTCAGGTCCTTCTCCACATTCAGCATCATCTCAAATGAGTCTCTCTCAGCTTGCTTTCCCTGGCCACTGCACTGTCACAAGCACAGATCCAAAAAGTGCCTAGACACTTCCCTCTGTCACAACAATAATTATAGTTACAAATATGTAAAGGTGGCAGAGGGATAAATTGAAAGTTTGAGATAAATATATGTATACTACTTTATTTAATAAATAATCAACTGTACAGCACAGGAATTCTCAATAGTAGGAATTCTGCTCAATCCCTTACAGGATATTATTGGAATATATATCCAATACAAAAACAAAAACAAAAACAAACTAAGAAACAATGGATACATGTGTCTGTATAAGGAAATTAATTTCCCATACAACTAGCATTAATACAGTGCTGCAAATCAACTACACTCCTATATAAATTAAAACCTGAATTTAAAATAATGCTTACATGTAGAGACCCTTGGAGTTCTTTAGACTCGCAGAATTTCAGATATGATGTTGGAGATGGCATGCTGGGGGCAGAAATCTAGACATTGTCTGAGGTTGTATTTTCTTGAGCTTTAGTGTCTTTCGCTTCTAGTGTCATCTTTGATTTGTCTTTCAAGAGTCTAATACAAGGTCTTGGAGACACCAGCTGGGTGTTACTTGAAGGATAAGAGGGAGGCACTACAGGGAGAGTGAAATCCCAGCTCCGTAGCCTTGGGTTGTGAAATATTTGAGGCACAATTTATATCCCAAGTTCCCTATGAAAACAGGCTGTAGCTTCCCTCTCCATGACTTGCCTAATATCAGACCCAGACTGGTTTCATCCTTTTTCATGTCCTGCTTCCCCCGAGACGTCACTGGTTTCTCTGGGAGAATCATTTTTTTTTTTTTCCTTTTTCTTTTGCCACACTAGGTCTTCATTGCACAGAAGGCAATGGCACCCCACTCCAGTACTCTTGCCTGGAATATCCCATGAATGGAGGAGCCTGGAAGGCTGCAGTGCTTGGGGTCGCTGAGGATCAGACACGACCGAATGACTTCCCTTTCACTTTTGACTTTCATGCATTGGAGAAGGAAACGGCAACCCACTCCACTGTTCTTGCCTGGAGAATCCTAGGGACGGGGGAGCCTGGTAGTTTGCCGGGTATGGGGACTCACAGAGTTGGACACGACTAAAATGACTGAGCAGCAGCAGCATGTCTTTATTGTTGCTCAAGACTTCTATATTGTCAGCAAGCAGAGGCTACTCTGTAATTGCAGTGCACTGGCTTTTCAATCCTGTGCTTCTCTTGATGTAGATGACAGGCTTTGGTCACTCAGGCTCAGGAGCTGTGGGTCACCAGCTTAGTTGCCCTGGAACATTTGAAATCTTCCCAAACCAGGTCTCAAATGCACATCTTAAGCACTTTCCAGAGGGAAAACCCTCTGGAAGGAATTTGAAATAAATCACTTTTACATGAAACTTGTTACCATGGCCTATTTATGAGGAGACTGAGAGAGGATTGTCCCTGTTTCAAGCAACCTCCTGAGATTAAGACTGATTGAGTATCCTTTTCCAAAGGTTCCTGCAGGGTTGTGAATCTCTCTTGCCTTGTAGCTTTGTTCTTGGTTCAGTTTCTGATCCCACACTAGAGCAAAGCTTCCAAGGGCAGGGCTGTCACTTGACTCACTTCTATGTATATGCCAATAGATATTGTCTCATTCCGACCCTAATATCAAGACAAGGCTAACACAAAAATCAGTTATTCTATTATGAGTGTTAGGCTACAGGTTCAACGACTGTAATCAAAACCTAAATAACATTGTTTTAAATACAATACAATTTCAATTCTCTGTCATATAATGTTAGTGCAAGTCTCTCCACAGAGATGAGAGCCCACTTCTTTCTTGCCACATCTTCCACCTGTGCTACTTACCTTTTGTCTAACATGGCTACTCAAGCTTCTGTCATTATATCTGCATTCCAGCTAGTGGGACAGAAAACAATACTTCCATTTGGAAGAGACATATCACCTCTACTTAAATTCCACTGGCCAAAGTATCTTCTGTGGTCATGGGGAACCTGGGTGTGGTGGGCACGCAAAAGGACAGGGTAATGTGATCCTACTGAAGAACATTCATGGTGAGTAACAAGGGCCAGCATCCTTCATTCATGTCTCTGTAATTCCTTCTTCTTTGGTTCTCTCCACAGAGCTCTCAGTCTGTTTTAGCCTGCAGATGTGGATATGGATGAGGTTATAAGAGAGGGCATGGCCCAGGCTGTACAAATATGGAGAAAATAAGAATGGAAAGAGGATAAGAAAATATAAAAATTCAAAATCTAAAGGAAAGGATGCTTATAATCATAATTCTGAATTTATAGAACTTATATATAATGGGTATAATGGTTGATGAATCAATTTATAAAATAAAAAAATAGAGAAATGTAAAATATAAGTATATTCCCTAAACCCAACAAAATAATAAGGCTATATCATATTAAATACATAGTAGTATCAGGATTAAATTTGGATGCACATTGCAAAAAAGTAAAACAACTATAACTTTAGCAAGATAAACTTGATTTTTCTCTCCCTCTGAAACAAATCTGGAGGTAGGCCAGTCAGAGCTTGAGAGGTATCCATCTCCTAGGTTACATGATTGTCCAATACAACTGCAGGAGTTCCGGCCATCACAATTAAAATCCAAGTTGCAGTTAGGAAGAAAGTAGGGAAGGGAAGAGTCCCATCTCTCAGCTAAATCAGCTCCTTGAATGTGGTCTTCCAAGAAAACCCTCTTACAGATCTGCTTGCATCTCTAGGTCACCAGTCATGACTAAGAGCACAGGTGCATAGGAAGTGCAGTCCTGTAGCTACTGGGCTCATGGCTATATAACAAACTATTTTCAGTTTTGAAAGAGAAGTAGAGAATTGATCATTTTGTAGGTAGCCTGCAGCACCTGCCTTAAAGAACAATAACAACAACAACAACAACAACAACAACAACAAAACGAATGGAGTAGGCTGAATGGCTGGCCACAGTGTGTGAGCCAGGAGAAAGAAACAGCAATGAGAAACAGCTAGATGGATCTGAACTGTGCTCCAGAAAATAGAGGCAGACTGGTCAGTAGAAATCTTCTAAGGGATGAAGTGAGGATTACACGTACCGCATGACCCAATTTGTTTTGAAAACCGATTTTCCAACTCAGGTCCCAAATCTCTCTCAGTTCTTCAGCTTCTAAATATCTTGTCTTTGTTGCCTCACATTCTGACGTACCTGTCTCACCTTCCTTATTTCTGGTCACATCACTTCTACAATAGTCCACCAGCATTACAAGATTCAGTATGGAAATCTTAGCAACACTTTGTAGAAGTGGGTAGAAACACAATGAATACTTTAGTATCTGTTTGTCCTGATCAAAGTCTTTTGAAAAGACTGAAACGGCTAGAATTATGGAGATCTCACATTTCCTCTATAATCCCAACCAAGAATGTGACTTCCTTTGACCTGGAGGGCATGCGTTCACTTTTGGATCCACAGATTTTAGCAGAAAAGTAAGTCCCATGTATATGAACAAGTTACATTTGAAAGAGGGGTTCAAAAATCCCAATTTCTTAATAAATTCAGCAAAGTTACTTAGGTAGACAAGTAAGACAGTTGGCTATATATTATCAATTATATATATATATATATATATATATAATATACCAATTGGCTATATATTACTATATTATTAGTTTAATAGCTTTATGATACTTTTCACACAAATAATACATAAAACACACACACACACAAACAATAAAACAAGCATTTTAAATCTTGTGTTCCTGGATAGGGCATGGTAACCCACTCCAGTATTCGGGTCTAGAGAATCCCCATGGCAAGAGGAGCCTGGCATACTGCAGTCCATATGTTGAAAATTCAGACACAGCTGAACAACTAAGTATGCTTTTAAAAATAGAATAGTAGTAGCATCTCCATTACCACTACATTTATGCTTCCTTTCAGACAGTGTAGGCTTGAAATAAAAGTCCTGAACTATCGTACTCCACACAGTCTATACAGTGAAGTATTCAAATGCACACCAACTTGTCTTGGATGTGCCCACGACAATGTGTGTCATATCTGTGAATTAACTGATGTGATTGCACATGCAAATGCACTTTTGCATGTTTGAAAATTTTCAACTTGAACATTTGTATGTAACAAACTTGCTACACAGGTTTTCAGTGAATGTATGTAGTGAAGGAACAAGAGAGGAGAGTAAGGAGCTGCCTGTTCTTTCCCTTTTTGCGTGTATTATGGCCACTCTGAATAGGAATTTCTTTGGGTGTAATTGAGGCCCGGTGTATGGGAACATGGTTGCAAGTGATAGAGGACCAGGATCCCAGGAGGTAGGACAAGAGCCGTGGTTGGTTGAAAAGAGCCAAGAGTGCAAAATAGGAGGAAACAAGTTTTCACTGATTTTTGTGAAAGATTCGGCAAATATCATCCGGCTTTGTGTGTAGTGATTGTGCTGTGGTTTAGAGGAGCAGTCCCTGTTGCCCAGGATGAGCAAGAGAGACTGAACTGGGAAAATCAAACATGTATGTCTACTATTGTCTATGTATGTCAAGTATGTCTAGTATTGAAGAGATGTAAGTCCTGTAATTTATCTGCTCCTTCCTGGGCAGAATTAGAGTTGTAAAAGTGGGAAGGTCCACACTGTGCTAGCACCTTCTTCTTCTTCTGTCCAGTGAACATTGATTTCTAATGCCATTTCGTTATAAACAGAAGATGTACTTTGTGTGATTGAAGTCTTCTAAGTAACTGTTCCTTATAAACTTTTGGTGCTGTTCTGCATCCAGGCATATGAGGTCCTGGCGCCTGGCAGCCTCTGTTTCAGCTTCACAGTGCAGTGTATGGTGATCTGCTGTTGTCTGGGGCCTGGGGTATATCGTCAGTCTGGGTTCACATCTGAGGGGATAACTCTAGTTGGGTTTAATTCTATTATCTTGCTCTTTATCTTCAGTTTTTCCATGTTCTTTCTTCCCATTTCTCTTTTTATCCCTGACTTCTTTGTGACTGAGTAGGTTTTTGGATTCCCTTTTATATCCTTTGTCATTTTGTTCACTGTAACTGTTTTGTAAGTAGTTTTAAGATCCATGGTATGCATCTTTAACTTGCCAGCCTATCATTATTAATTATGATAATTATTAAATTATTTATTCATTTATCATTTCTTTGTCTGTACTGGGACTTAGTGTGGCATGAAGGATCTTCCTTGTGGTAGGGACTCTCTATTTGAGGAGTGCAAGCTCAGTACTTGCAGCGTGTGAACTCTGAGACATGAAGGCTAGTTGCTCAGTGGCATGTGGCATCGTAGTTCTCTGGCAAAGGAACATACCTTTGCCATTTGCAAATGCTTTCCATTACAAAGCAGATCCTTAACCACTGGACCACCAAGGATGTCCCTATATTTACCTTTTAATACATATTACATGTTTATCATTTTGGGTACTGTTTATTCCCCCTGTAGATCCAGATTTTCACTTGTTTTAAATTCCTTCTGACTTGAGACCTTTTAAAAAACATTTATTACATTGGTCTCTTGGTGGGGATGCAATCTTGTAGCTGTTATCTGTCTGAGAAAGTATTCTATCTTGTTTTTGATATGTACTTTTCTTGGGTATAGAATTCTGAGTCAATTATATTTCTCTCAGCAGTTAAGGTCTGGCACCAGTGTACCCTGGCTAACATTGTTTCATTTGCCTAATCTGCTGTCATCCCCACTTTTTATTCTACTGTGTTTGTTTTTCCTTCTGGTTACATTTCTTTGGTTGATTGTCGTAATCTCTGAATTATGATGTGCCTTTGTAGAGTTGTCATATTTCTTGTCCTTGAGTTAAATGCGCTTTTGTGTTAATGGCTTTAAAGCTTTCATCATAGCTGGAAAAATTTCAGCCAGTAATTATGAAGTTCTTTGATGTATTCTCCTGTCTTTCACTTTCTGTGTGATTCCATTTGCATATGTTTTAGCGCTCTTAAAGTTACTTCAAAGCTCTCTGTTGCACAATTAATTTTCCCCCACAGTCTTTGCATTTCTATTTTACATGTCTCTTTTAACTACTTAATATTCTTCAGCTTCATGAATATAAGGATTATTGATGTAGTAAGCATTTTAATGTCCTCTCTGCTAATTATGTAATATATATTTTACTTGTGTTTTTACTAATTGATTTTGCCCTTGTTATGGATATTTTCTTGCTTCTTTATGCATCTGGATTTTTTCTTTTTAAATTTAGTTATTTATCTTAATCAAAGGATAATTACTTTACAATATTGAGATGAAACTAGAACAAATATTTTCACAATTTATATGGAAATTTTAAATTGGATTGTGGATGTAGTCACTTTACCTTTGGATGCTGGATGTTTTTTAAATTTTTATAAATTATTCCTTTCACTGTTTGCAAACACTGTTAATTTCTTGGAAACAATTGCATTTTTTGAAGGCTTGCTGTAAAGTTTTATAAGTTGAAATGAAACCAGCCTTTAGACCAGGTTAACTATTCCCCACTAGCAAGGCAATATTGTCTTCAGGGCCCTATTGATTTTATGGGAATTATGGGTAATTTCAGGGACAGTCCTAAGATGGAGGAGGAATAGGACAGGGAGAACACTTTCTCCTCAAAAGATTCGTCAAAAGAATATTTGGACACTGAGTGAATTCCACAAAACTGTTTCTGAATGCAGGCAGAGGATATCAGGCACCCAGAAAAGCAGCCCATTGTCTTTGAAAGGAGGTAGGAAAAAATGTAACAGATAAAAAGAGAGATAAAATAGGTAAGGATGGAGAACCATCCTGGGAAGGCAGTCTTAAAAAATACAGAAGCTTCCAAACACCAGGAAACACTCTCGCTGGTGAGTCTGTGGCAAGCCTTGGAACCTCAGAGGGCAACATAAGTGGGATGAAAGATAAATAAATAATTTAAACCAACAGATTACATGTCCAGTGGTAACTCCCAGCAGAGAAGCAGTGCAGACGCCCGCATCCGCCACTAGCAAGCATGGACTGAGCAGGGAGGTGTGGGCTGCATTGCTTAGAATAAGGACCATTCCTGAATGCCCTGAGGGAAATCCGAGGGAACTAACTTGAAACAGCAAACCAGACCATGGGATAGCTACCCCAGCAAAAAGCCCTAAACTAAGACACCGCCCGGCCTGCTCACAGTCAAAGGAGTGAGCAGAGGTAGCCAGCTGCTGATGGGCCCATCCCCTGCCACGGACAGGGGAGCAAGGGCAGCCAGTGCCAGAAGGGGGCAATCGTGGCCCCAGAGAGGCATCATCTACCTAACTGCAAGCAGGCTTCATTGCTAACCAAGTCTTCTTGGGATTCTGGATGGTCAATATCCTCCTGAGAAGGTGCACTGGTTGTACACCCAGAAAACTGAGCAGCAGGGACAGGAGAGGAAATAAGTAGGAGCAACTGTGCTCGCCAATCACCTGGTCACCTGAGCGGCTTGGACCTGGGAAGTGCATGCAACCGAGGGCTTGCCTCAGATAGTTCCCTGCAGAGCAACCAATAGCCTGAACAGTGTAGACTAGGAAAGCACACATGCCATTGAGCTGGGGCAAACCCAGTGTGCCTGAGACACTGGGAGCACTCCCCACACACGCCAGTGATATTTGTTTGCAGTGTTTCTCCCTCCCCACAGCACGAGTGAACAAGTGAGCCTAAAGAAATGTCCACCACCACTTGCTTTGGTCAGGGCAGAAATTAAACACTGAAGAGACCAGCAAACAGAAGAAACTAAAGCAGAGGGAACCACCCTGGAAGTGACAGATACAATACATTAAAACCCTGCAGTTAGCACCAACTATATAGGAAGAGGCCTATAGATCTTGAGAAGTATAAGCTGGATCAAAGAACTATCTGAAAGTGAACTGACCCCACACCGTCCACAACAACACCAGAGAAAGTCCTAGACATATTTTTACTATTTTCATTCTTTAAATTTAATTTCTAAAATTTTTGAGTCCTCTACTACTCCTTTAAATTTCATTTTTATAACCTACTATTACTTTGGAAAAAAAAAAAGATGCCATTTCTTAAAGCAAAGCATATATATATATATACATAATTTTTGTGAGTTCTTTTTTCTTTAATATTGTATTTTTGAGAATCCAACCTCTACACTAGATTTTTAACCTTTGCTTTTTGGTATTTGTTTTCAATTTTGTACCTTTAAGAACCCAATATTCAGTAACCATTTTTACCTGGGTGGGAGATCACTGGCCTGATTGCTCTCTCCCCCTTTGGATCTCCTTTTTCTCCACTAGGTCACCTCTATCTCCTCCCTACCCCTTCTCTTCTCTACTCACTCTTTGAATCTCTTCGTGTGTTCCGGACTGCTGAGAACACTTAGGGAACTGATTACTGGCTGGATCTGTCTATCTCCTTTTGATTTCCCCCTTTATCCCCTCTGGCCACCTCTGTCTCCTTACTCCCTCTTCTCTTCTCTGTGTAACTCTGTGAACATCTCTGAGGGGTCCAGACTGTGGAGAGCAGATAGTGAAGGGATTACTGGCCAGCTTGCTCTCTCTCCTTTTGATTCCCCCTCTTCTCCTCCTGGTCACTTCTATCTCCACCCTCCCTCTTCTCTTATCGGTGAAAATATGTGAACATCTCTGAGGGATCCAAACTGTGGAGAGCACATAAGGAAGTGATTACTGGCTAGCTTGCTCTCTCCTCTTTTGATTCCCCCTCTTCTACTCCTGGTCACCTCTACCTCCCTTCCTCCCTCTTCTCTTCTCCATGTAACTCTGTGGAGCTGTCTGGATGTCCTCACTGTGGACAAACTTTTCATATTTAACCTAGATGTGTTATCATTGGTGATGTATAGATGGAGGAGTCTTGATGCTATTGTAAGAATAAGACTGAAACCCAGAGGCAGAAGGCTTAAGTCCAAATCCTGACAACACCACAGAACTCCTGACTCCAGGGAATACTAATTGATAGGAACTCATAAAACACCTCCATACCTACACTGAAACCAAGCACTACCCAAGGGCCAACAATTTCAAGAGAAAGACATACCATGCAAATTCTCCAGCAACACAGGAACATAGACCTGAACTTCAATATACAGGCTTCCCAAAGTCACTCCAAACACATGGACATCTCATAAATCAGTACTGGGCAGTTCATTGCACTACAAAGGGAAGAAATCCAGCCGCAACCACAAGAACAATGACACAAGCTTTCCTAAACAGGAAAATTTGACAAGCCACCCATCCAAATCCACCAACAGTGAGGAAACTCCACGATAAATAGAACTCCACAAACTGCCAGATTACAGAAAGGTGACCACAAACACGGCAACATAAACAACGAGAAGAGGCAGAGAAATACCCAGCAGGTAAAGGAGCAGAATAAATGTCCACCAAACTAAACAAAAGAGGAAGAGATAGGAAATCTACCTGATAAAGAATTCGAAATAATGATAGTGAAAATGATCCAAAATCTTGAAATCAATAAGGAAATACAGATAAATAGCCTGGAGACAAGGATTGAAAAGATGCAAGAAAGGTTTAACAAGGACATAGAAGAAATAAAAAGGAGTCTATATATAATGAATAATGCTATAAATGAGGTCAAAAACACTCTGGAGGGAACCAACAGTAGAATAATGGAGGCAGAAGGTAGGATAAGTGAGGTAGAAGATAGAATGGTAGAAATCAATGAAACAGAGAGGAAAAAGAAAAACGAATTAAAAGAAATGAGGACAATCTCAGAGACCTCTGGGACAATGTTAAACACCCCACCATAAGAATCATAGGAGTCCCAGAAGAAGAAAACAAAAAGAAAGACCTTGCGAAAATACTTGAGATAATAGTTGAAAACTTCCATAAATTGGGGAAGGAAATAATCACACAAGTGCAAGAAATCCAGAGAGTCCCAAACAGGATAAACCTAAGGCCAAACACCCCAAGACACATATTAATAAAATTAACAAAGATCAAACACAAAGAACAAATACTGAAAGCAGCAAGGGAAAAACAACACATAGCACACAAGTGGATTCCATAAGGAAAACAGCTGATCTTTCAATAGGAACTCTTCAGGGCAGGAGGGAATGGCAGGGCATACTCAAAGTGATGAAAGAAAACACCCTACAGTCCAGATTACTATACCCAGCAAGGATCTCATTCACATATGAAGGAAAAATCAAAAGCTCTACAGACGAGCAAAAGCTGAGAGAATTCAGCACCACTAAACAAGCTCTCCAACAAATGCTAAAGGATCTTGTCTAGACAGGAAACATAGAAAGGGTGTAGAAACCCGAACTCAAAACAATAAAGTAAATGGCAACGGGATTATACTTATCAATAATTACCTTAAATGTAAATGGGTTGAATGCCCCAAACAAAAGGCAAAGAGTGGCTGAATGGATACAAAAACAAGACCCCTATATATGTTGTCTACAAGATAACCACTTTGAAACAAGGGACACATACAGACTGAAAGCGAAGGGCTGGAAAAAGATATTCCATGCAAATAGGGACCAAAAGAAAGCAGGAGTAGCAATACTAATATCAGATAAAATACACTTTAAAACAAAGGCTGTGAAAAGAGACAAAGAAGGACACTACATAATGATCAAAATATCAATCCAAGAAGAAGATATAACAATTATAAATAATAAGGCACCCAACATAGAAGCACCACAATATGTAAGACAAATGCTAACAAGTATGAAAAGGGAAATGAACAAGAACACAATTGTCGGGAGCTGCATTAGGCATTACTGACAAAATGGAGGCATGGGCCCAAAACCTTCTCCTCATTCTGCAGGCACGGACCCGGGATGAAGGAGTTAGGTCTTATGATTCTGACTTGTTATTTCCTTTCTTATGTTGACTGGAAAGAATGTTAAGGTGCTTATTGTTCTTGAGAGAAACATGAGAAAGCACAAAGCCTTCTGCAGTTGTGCCCAGAAAATAATCTATAAAGTAACCATTGACAGTTGTTCAAGGATCTTTACAAAGAATGTTCCAGGATGAACCCATCGGCTGAAGCTTGAGGCCATGGGAAGGATTGTTTTCTGAGACCTGTTTGTGAGGGAAATATTTCTGGCTAAAGAAGTTTGCTGAGTTTAGGGCTTAGGAATAATTAAGAATAGCTAGAAGCCTTTTTAGGAGATAATGATCTTAAGATGCTAGGGGCAAACAGGAAGAAATAAACTAAGGAATGTGGCATGAGTTACAATGTGATCACAAGTTAAATATAGGACACATAAGAGAAAGTAGATAACAGATAGTAAAGCAGATTCTGAGAGAATCGCTGAAGCAGGAATTTTGTTTGTAGGACAACAATGATTTCTGGAGATAATAAATCTGGGTGGGGGAAACTAAAAATGTCAAACCTCTGATATAATGCTTTGGTCAAACTATAAAAGAAAACCTGAAGCTTGAAATAAACATGTAGCTTCATACTTTGAGTCAGAGGCTACATTATCCTTTGCCGAAACTGCTCACCCCTTCAGGCTGATTGCCTGGCTGCTGGAGCTGGACTCTGGCACACAATAATAGTGGGAGACTTTAATACTCCACTCACACCTATAGCTAGATCAACTGAACAGAAAATTTACAAGGAAACACAAACTTTAGTGATACAATAGACCTGTTAGACCTAATTGATATCTATAGGATATTTCAATGAACTTCAAAACAATGAACTTCACCTTTTTCTCAAGTGCACCTGGAAGCTTCTCCAAGATAGATCACATACTGTGCCATAAATCTAGCCTTGGTAAATTAAAAAAAAAAAAAAAAAGAAAGAAAGAAAGAAAAAAAAAAAAAAGAAAAAGAAATCATTCCAAGCTTCTTTTCTGCCCACAATATAGTAATATAAGAACTCAATTACAGGGAGAAAACTATTAAAAATTCCAACATATGGAAGCTAACCAAAACGGTGATGAATAACCAACAAGTCACAGAAGAAATAAAAAACAAAATCAAAATATGCATAGAAACGAATGAAAATGAAAACAAAACAACCCAAACCCTGTGGGACACTGTAAAAGCAGCGCTAAGGGGAAGGTTCATAGCAATACAGGCATACCTCAAGAAACAATAAAAAAGTCAAATAAATAACCTAATTCTACATCTAAAGCAACTAGAAAAGGAAGAAATGAAGAACCCCAGTGTTAGTAGAAGGAAAGAAAACTTCAAAATTCAGGCAGAAATAAATGGAAAAGAAACAGAAGAGACCATAGCAAAAATCAACAAAGGCAAAAGCTGATTCTTAAGAGGATAAATAAAACTGACAAACCATTAGCTAGACTCATTGAGAAACAAAGGGAGAAAAATCAAATCAATAAAATTAGAAACGAAAATGGAAAAATCACAACAGACAACACAGAAATACAAAGGATCATAAAAGACTACTATCAGCAATTATATGCCAATAAAATGGACGACATGGAAGAAATGGACAAATTCTTAGAAAAGTACAACTGTCCAAAACTGAACCAGGAAGAAATAGAAAATCATAACAGACCCATTGCAAGCATGGAAACTGAAACTGTAATCATAATCTTCCAGCAAACAAAAGCTCCGGACCAGATGGCTTCATAGCTGAATTCTACCAAAAATTTAGAGAAGAGCTAACATCTATCTTACTCAAACTCCTCCAGAAAATTGCAGACAAAGGTAAACTTACAAACTCATTCTATGGGACCAAAATTACCTTAATACCAACCCCTGACAAAGATGCCACAAAAAGGAAAACTACAGGCCAATATCACTAATGAAAACCGATGTGAAAATCCTTAACAAAATTCTAGCAATCAGAATCCAACAACACATTAAAAAAGATCATACATCATGACCAAGTGGGCTTTATCCCAGGGATGCAAGGATTCTTCAACATTCACAAACCAATCAATGTAATACACTGCCGGAGTCCAGCCCCGGTGGACCCAGGGTAATTGGAAGGGGAGACGGAGTCAGCGTCCTAGGAAAGAGCTATTTAATTAGAAATATAAAGAGAGATTAGGAAAGAATAGTGTAGTAGGAAAATTAGTGGAGAAAAGGGGCTGAATAACTTGATTTACGTGGAATACCAATAAAACCTAGAGACAAGAGGTTTGCACCACCTACATAGGCCACAAGCCTCTTTCCATTCTCCTGAAGGAGAGGAAACACTGAGGCCTCCCCAGTCAGATCTTAGTAGCCCAGGCATAATTAGCAGGCTTGGCAGGCAACCAAGCTCCAGATGGGAATTAAGCCAGAAAGGAGAATGAGAAGAGACCACATGGGGGAATCAGTCTTTCCAGGAACTGATCCATTTTCTTTATTTTTCAGGTTTGCTTATATACTTTTTGTTATACATAGAGATAGAATACAAAGTCACACGGGGGTCAGCAGACCTGACCCTTATCAAAATCAGTTGCTTTATACAGATGTATACAAAGGTCTTAATGGATTTACATAATCTTCTGGCCATGAGGCCTGCTGACATTTTATGACCCCTTTTTTTCTGATAGCGGTCAGTCAACCAGAAAACTTTTTTTTTTTTTTTTCAGGGGTGATTTTTCTTAAACCAGGCACCACCCTCCAAAGCTACCAGATAAAGTTGCATTCCTATAGGGTGAGGGCATAATGGATTACAATTAAGAAAGGAATTTACTTAGCCTAAGGTTTAATATGATTAATCTTAAAGGTTAATATTTATTTCTCCTATATGCTAGTTATATATTTGTATAAGGGCAGGAGATTTAACAGCAAACATTGGCCCAATAAATGAAAAAAACCCTTCACCAGTATAATTTCTAACCAACCCACTAATACTATACTAATAATTTTTCTAAATTCTAAAAAGAATCTGTATTTAGAAAGTTTAAAGCATCTCATGCCTCTCACGGTTGGGAGGCTGTGAAAAATCACATGTGGCCGGACGAGCCTGTCAGGAAGGCTAGAGAACTTTCACAGGAGTTTGTGAACTGAAACACTCTTGTCATGCCCAAGAATTTATTGACTGGAGCTCTAAGTTAACTCCTTCTCAGAGAGAGGTGATGGGGGACAGTCCCCCATAAAGTCAGAGTTATAGGTGAGAGCATAAAGCAGTATAGTAGGCAGATTCTGGTTTTGGGGGTAGATACTCAGGAATAGGGGGCTTCTGTGGCTCGATCCCACCTTTGCATATGCCGCGCCTCCTTCCTCATGACCTTTGCCATGGACAGAGTTCCTCACATTGGCTCCCAGCAATAAACCATATTAACAAATTGAAAAATAAAAGCCATATGATTATCTCAATAGATGCAGAGAAAACCTTTGACAAAATTCAAAATCCATTTTTGATAAAAACTCTCCAGAAAGCAGGACTAGAAGGAACTTACCTCAACATAAAAACCTATATATGACAAACCTACCACAAACATTTTCCTCAATGGTGAAAAATTGAAAGCATTTCCCCTAAAGTCAAGAACAAGACAAGGGTGCTCACTCTCACCAATACTATTGAACATAGTTTGGGAAGCATTGGCCACAGCAATCGGAACAGAAAAAGAAATGAAAGGAATCCAAATTGGAAAAGAAGAAGTAAAACTCTCACTGTTTGCAGAGGACATGATCCTCTACATCGAAAACCCTAAAGACTCCACCAGAAAATTACTAAAGTTCAACAATGAATATAGTAAAGTTTCAGGATATAAAATCAACACACAGAAATCCTACCAAGCCACCAATGATACTTTTCACAGAGCTAGAATGAATAATTTCACAATTTGTATGGAAATACAAAAAACCTCAAATATCCAAAGCAATCTTGGGAAAGAAGAATGGAACTGGAGGAATCAACCTGCCTGACTTCAGGCTCTACTACAAAGCCACAGTCATCAAGACACTATGGTACTAGCACAAAGACAGAAATATAGATCAACGGAACGAAATAGAAAGCCCAGAGATAAAGCCACACACCTATGGACACCTTCTCTTTGACAAAGGAGGCAAGAATATACAATGGAGAAATGACAATGTCTTTAACAAGTGGTG
Organism: Budorcas taxicolor; assembly: GCF_023091745.1. NCBI lineage: Eukaryota > Metazoa > Chordata > Mammalia > Artiodactyla > Bovidae > Budorcas > Budorcas taxicolor. Next base: position 38,511,380 of record NC_068934.1, read on the forward strand.
CTGAGAAAACTGGCCAATGACTTGTAAAACAATGAAACTAGAACACTTTCTAACACCATAAACAAAAATAAACTCTAAATGGATTAAAGATCTAAATGTACAACCAGAAACTATGAAACTCCTAGGGAAAACATAGGCAAAACACTCTCCGACATAAATCACGACAGGATCCTCTATGACCCACCTCCCAGAATACTGGAAACAAAAGCAAAAAGAAAACAAATGGAACCTAAATAAAATTGACAGCTTCTGCACAACAAAGGAAACTATAAGCAAGGTGAAAAGACTGCCTTCAGAATGGGAGAAAATATTAAGAAATGAAGCAACTAACAAAGAATTAATCTCAAAAATATACAAGCAACTCCTGCAGCTCAACTCCAGAAAAATAAACGACACTTTAAAAAAATGGGCCAAAGAACTAAACAGACATTTCTCCAAGAACACATACAGATGGCTAACAAACACATGAAAAGGTGCTCAACATCACTCATTATCAGAGAAATGCAAATCAAAACTACAATGAGGTACCATTTCGCGCCAGTCAGAATGGCTGCTATCCAAAACTCTACAAGCAGTAAATGCTGGGTAGGGTGTGAAGAAAAAGGAACCCTCTTATGCTGTTGGTGGTAATGCACACAGGTACAGCCACTCTGGAGAACAGTGTGGAGATTCCTTAAAAAACTGGTAATTGAACTGCCATACTGCCCAGTCATCCCACTGCTGAGCATACACACCAAGGAAACTTGAATTGAAAGACACAGTTGTTTGTTAGCCATCTGTATGTCTTCTTGGGAGAAATGTCTGTTTAGTTCTTTCGCCCATTTTTTGATTGGGTCATTTATTTATCTGGAATTGAGGTGCAGGAGTTGCTTGTATATTTTTGAGATTAGTTCTTTTCAGTTGTTTCATTTGCTATTATTTTCTCCCATTCTGTAGGCTGTCTTTTCAACTTACTTATGGTTTATGTTGTTGTGCAGAAGATTTTCATTGTAACTAGGTCCCATTTGTTTACTTTGCTTTTATTTCCAACATTATGGGAGGTGGGTCATGGAGGATCCTGCTGTGATTTATGTTAGAGTGTGTTTTGCCTATGTTTTCCCTAGGAGTTTCATAGTTTCTGGTTGTACATTTAGATCTTTAATCCATTTAGAGTTTATTTTTGTGTATGGTGTTAGAAAGTGTTCTAGTTTCATTGTTTTACAAGTCATTGGCCAGTTTTCTCAGCACCACTTGTTAAAGAGATTGTCTTTTCTCCATTGTATATTCTTGCCTCCTTTGTCAAAGAGAAGGTGTCCATAGGTGCGTAGATCTATCTCTGGGCTTTCTATTTCGTTCTGTTGAGCTATATTTCTGTCTTTGTCTTAGTACCATACTGTCTTGATGACTGTGGCTTTGTAGTGTAGTCTGAAGTCAGGCAGGTTGATTCCTCCAGTTCCATTCTTCTTTGTCAAGATTGCTTTGGATATTCAAGTTTTTTTTTTTTTTTAATTTCCATACAAATTGTGAAATTATTTGTTCTTGCTCTGTGAAAAATACCATTGGTAGCTTGAAAGGGATTGCATTGAATCTGACAAACACATGAAAAAATGCTAAACATCACTTGTTATCAGAGAAACGCAAATCAAAACCACAATGAGGTACCATTTCACGCCAGTCAGAATACCTGCTATCCAAATGTCTACAAGCAATAAATGCTGAAGAGGGTGTGGAGAAAAGGGAAATCTCTTACACTGATAGTGGGAATGCAATCTAGTACAGCCACTATGGAGAGCAGTGAGGAGATTTCTTAAAAAAACTGGAAATAGAACTGCCTTATGACCCAGCAATCCTGCTACTGGGCATACGCACTGAGGAAACCAGAATTGAAGACACATGTGTGCCCCAATGTTCATTGCACCACTGTTTATAATAGCCAGGACATGGAAACAACCTAGATGTCCATCAGCAGATGAATGGATAAGAAAGCTGTGGTACATATACACAATGAAGTATTACTCAGCCATTAAAAAGAATGCATTTGAATGAGTTCGAATGAGGTGGATAAAACTGGAGCCTGCTATACGGAGTGAAGTAAGCCAGAAAGAAAAACACCAATACAGTATACTAACACACATATATGGAATTTATAAAGATGGTAACAATAACCCTGTATGCGAGACAGCAAAAGAGACACAGATGTATAAAAATAGTCTTTTGGACGCTGTGGGAGAGGGCAAGGGTGGGGTGATTTTAGAGAATGGCATTGAACCTTGTATATTATCATATGTGAAATGAATCACCAGTCCAGGTTCAATGCATGATACAGGATGCTTGGGGCTGGTGCACTGGGATGACCCAGAGTGATGGTATAGGGAGGGGAGGGGGGAGGGGGGTTTAGGATGAGAAACACGTGCACACCCGTGGTGGATTCATGTCAATGTATGGCAAACAATACAATATTGTAAAGTAATTAGCCTCCAAATAAAATAAATAAATATACATTAAAAATTAGTAAATTACATGCTGCTGGGTGAAGACACAATTAGACTTGGTGCAATTTGAGACTCAAGGATTGTTCCCTATAATTCAGACCAGTACTTTCAACTCTCTGCAGAAAACTGGAAGGGTATCACCTGTACTTTCTACAGTTCTCTGTATGTAGCTCTCTCCTGTGAACTCTAGTTATATAGAGTCATAAATCTCTCTTCTTCGGGAAACTGTCTCTCTCTACTTACAACTTCCATGTATGTGTTGGAAACTATTTCTAGAGTTGGGGCAATTGTAGAACTCTCCTTGCTTGCTCCCCACCTCAGGAATCCATTCTCTGCTGACAGATGTTCAATGTAAAACAATGCTCCTTCATTTGTCTTTCCTACTTCGGAGTTATTAGAGACAGGAGGATAAATGTGTCCTGTAATCCTTTATGTCGACTAAAATGGAGGTCCCCCTGCAATTAGAACTCACTGAATGCCTTGTGAATGCTAGACACTGACTTCTGTGCATGGGTGAAAACTTGATTGGGGATATTGAGGCCATAGGGAGCCTCATTCTTGCTGGAGAAACATGCTCGTTACAAATAGTATTTGCTATGTGGTATGTTCTGTTCAGTTCAGTCGCTCAGTCATGTCTGAGTCTCTGCAAACCTATGGACTGCAGCACGCCAGGGCTCTCTGTTCATCACCAACTACTGGAGCTTGGGCAAACTCATGTCCATCGAGTTGGTGATTCCATCCAACCATCTCACCCTCTGTCATCCTCTCTCCTCCTGCCTTCAATCTTGCCCAGTAACAGGGTCTTTTCTAATATGTCAGTTCTTCACATCGGTTGGCCAAAGTATTGGAGGTTCAATTTCAGCATCGGTCCTTCCAATGAATATTCAGGATTGATTTCCTTTAGGATGACTGGGTGGATTTCCTTGCAGTCCAAGAGACTCTCAAGAGTCTTGTGCAACACCACAGTTCAAAATCATCAATTCTTCATTGCTCACCATTCTTTATGACCACAGTTCAAAATCATCAATTCTTCATTGCTCACCATTCTTTATGAAGCCAGTGTCACTTCCATACATGACAATAGGAAAAATCATAGCTTTGATTATACTGAAATTTTTCAGCAAAGTAATGTCTCTACTTTTAAAAAAATGTATAATTTTGTGATAGTTTTTCTTCAAATGAGCAAGCATCTTTTAATTTCATGACTGTAGTCATCCTCTCCAGTGATTTTGGAGCCCAGAAAATAACGTCTCTCACTGTTTCCATTGTTTCCCCATCTATTTGCCATGAAGTGATGGGACCAGATGCCATGATCTTCGTTTTCTGAATGGGGAGTTTAAGCCAGATGTTTCACTCTCCTATTTCACTTTCATCAAGAGGCTATTTAGTTCCTCTTTAATTTCTGCCATATGGGTGGTGTCTTCTGAATATCTGAAGTTCCTGATATTTCTCCCAGAAATCTTGATTCCAGTTTGTGTTTCTTCCAGCCCAGCGTTTCTCATGATGTACTCTGCATAGAAGTTCAATAAGCAGGGTGACAATATACAGCCTTGACGTACTCCTTTTCCTATTTGGAACCAGTCTGTTGTTCCATGTCCAGTTCTAACTGTTGCTTCCTGATCTGCATACCGATTTCTCAAGATGCAGGTTAGGTGGTCTGGTGTTCCCATCCCTTTCAGAATTTTCCACAGTTTATTGTGATCCACACAGTCAAAGGCTTTGGCATAGTCAATAAGCAGAAATATATATATTTTCTGGAACTCTCTTGGTTTTTCCATTATCCAGCAGATGTTGGAAATTTGACCTCTGGTTCCTCTGCCTTTTCTAAAACCAGCTTGAACTTCAGGGAGTTCACGGTTCACATATTGCTGAAGCCTGGCTTGGAGAATTTTTTGCATTACTTTACTAGCATGTGAGATTAGTACAATTGTGCAGTAGTTTGAGCATTCTTTGGCATTGCCTTTCTTTGGAATTGGAATGAAAACTGACCTTTTCCAGTCCCGCGGGCACTGCTGAGTTTTCCAAATTTGCTGGCATATTGAGTGCAGCACTTTCACAGCATCATCTTTCAGGATTTGAAACAGCTCAACTGGAATTCCATCACTTCCACTAGCTTTGTTCTTAGTGATGCTTTCTAAGGCCCACTTGACTTCACATTCCAAGATGTCTGGCTCTAGATTAGTGATCACATCATCATGATTATCTGGGTCATGAAGATCTTTTTTGTACAGTTCTGTGTGTTCTTGCCACCTCTTCTTAATATCTTCTGCTTCTGTTAGGTCCATACCATTTCTGTCCTTTATGGAACGCATCTTTTCATGAAATGTTCCCTTGGTAGCTCTAATTTTCTTGAACAGATCTCTGGTCTTTCCCATTCTGTTGTTTTCCTCTATTTCTTTGCATTGATCGCTGAAGAAGGCTTTCTTATCTCTTCTTGCTATTCTTTAGAACTTTGCATACAGATGCTTATATCTTTTCTTTTCTCCTTTGCTTTTCACCTCTCTTCTTTTCACAGCTATTTGTAAGGCCTCCCCAGACAGCCATTTTGCTTTTTTGCGTTTCTTTTCCATGGGGTGAAAGTGTAGTCACTCAGTCATGTCTGACTGTTCGTGACCCCCTGGACTGCAACCTACCAGGCTACTTCGTCCATGGGATTATCCAGGCAAGAGTACTGGAGTAGGGTGCCTCTCATGTCTAGCATGTACCAGAGTCACAATTCACTATGTTACCCTTACGTCTAAGAAGGCAGATGCACAAGAAATAACACACACACACATAGTGAATTGTGACCTTGGAACATGCTCATGACACACACACATAGTCTGTGTGTGTCAATTCTTCTGCATCTGCCTTCTTAGATGTGAGGGCGAGTTTTATTCTCATTGCCTCCCTAAAGTGCCTGGCACACAGTGGATGCCCAGTGCTTGTCTGTTTGGTGAGTGAATGAAGACTGAAAATAATGAATGAGAAACATCCAGAGGGCTGTATCTGGTGGGGAACAAATAATGGGTCAACCACAGAGTGAAGATGTAGATTCATAGGGACAGTAGATCTTCAAAATGGAGAGAGAGAGGAGCTCCTCTGGGAGAGGATGTCTCCCAGCACTGCTCCTACAACCAGCTCAGACCCTTAGACCCTGGCCAGGAAATGCATGACAAGCCCACAGAAACCCCAAAGGACAGGTCAGTTTTTTTCTGGGGGTACCACATAGAATCCTATCAATTATGCCTCTTGTCCTCAGGTCACTCCTGGATCCCACCTTCCTGATTATCTGTTATAGTCCCTGCCCCGCTGTGTGCCCAGGTACGTGTAGTTTATTTTTTCTTAGTTGCTTTCAAATGTTAAGACTGCAGGCAACCTCTCTCCACTGCTGGGTAGCTGCTCCCTAAGGAGACCAGTTTTCCCCATTTGCTCAGGATGTGCCCTGTTTTTAAACTGATATTTATCTGTACTGAGAACTTCCTTGGTCTCAAGTATCACTGGACAGTTGGTCGTCTTACAACTCTTGTCCCCAAACACCCCACAGCAACTTCAGGCCTGAAAAGTCAGCCTAATTCCATCTTTTACCACATGTGTGCCCTCAGCAAGGCCCTTGCTGTCTGCACCTCAGTTTCCTCATATGTCTCATGAGCTAATCAGAGTAACTGCTGTGTGGGGTTGTTGCAGGATTAAACCAGTTATCAACTGAAAGTGCCTGGAAGAGTCTGTGAATATAAAAGTGGGTGCTTTTCCCCCCTCTTCTCACTCCCAGAAAATGAACCTTGAACTGCTCATGGGCAGAGGAGCTGCAAGCCCACACTTAAAGCCATTCTCTGGGTTAGCTAATCCATTTATTCCTGTGTCACCAGGGGCACTGCCTCCACAGAGACATGATCCTGTGGGTAAGATGGCCAATATCTATGGGAGTTAGGTTGGGGAGGGTCCTGTCAGATGGTCTTGCATCTGTCTTGCAAGCAGTGGTCACTCCATAGCCAATCCTGTCTCAGCTTCTGTTTACATGTTACCCAAACAGTGTCATAGGCAAGAGATCCCATCATGTTCCCAGATCCATAAGCAACCCTGAAGGTCTTTTGTGTAGGCCAGAAGGTGGAAGAATTTTAATGTCTGAACTTAACTTGTGTAGCTGCATACACAAGAGATGAGTGTCATCAGGTGCCAGCGGTGGGAACAGGGTGGCATAGCAAGTGAAAGGTAATCCAGGTACAGGGTGTCTGTACTCACAACAGGCTCAGTTCAGTTCAGTTCAGTTCAGGGTCTCAGTCATGTCCGACTCTTTGCGACCCCATGAATCGCAGCACGCCAGGCCTCCCTGTCCATCATCAACTCCTGGAGTTCACTCAAACTCACATCTATCGAGTCGGTGATGCCATCCAGCCATCTCATCCTCTGTCATCCCCTTTTCCTCCTGCCCCCAATACCTCCCATCATCAGAGTCTTTTTCAATGAGTCAGCTCTTCACATGAGGTGACCGGAGTACTGGAGTTCCAGCTTTAGCATCATTCCTTCCAAAGAACACCCAGGACCAATCTCCTTTAGAATGGACTGTTTGGATCTCCTTGCAGTCCAAGGGACTCTCAAGAGTCTTCTCCAACACCACAGTTCAAAAACATCAATTCTTCAGCACTCAGCTTTCTTCACAGTCCAACTCTCACATCCATATGTGACCAGTGGAAAAACCATAGCCTTGAGTAGACGGACCTTTGTTGGCAAAGTAATGTCTCTGCTTTTCAATATGCTATCTAGGTTGGTCATAATTTTCCTTCAAAGGAGTGAGCATCTTTTAATTTCATGACTTCAGTCACCATCTGCAGGGCAGGACAGGGGCAAAAGAGGGAGGGCACCTACAAGTCAGATAAGCCTGTATCAAAGACAACCTGGAATTCCTGAGAGGGTGTTCCAATGGTGATGTTACCGATGTGGAGCATCTACAGAGAGAAGGAGGGAGTGGGTTAGTGCAGAACTGGCTACCCTCTATTCCCACACTACTACCTCCCATTGGGTGTCACATATCTCTTGAGATTACTTTCTAACCACTGTGTAGCTTACAGTATTTGATCACTGAGGTGCTTGCATTTATTTTTTCCCTGTGCTACATTGTATGCAGGATATTGATTCTATGACCAGACTTTTAAGTGGAACCTCCTGCATGAAAAGCCCAGAGGCATAACCACTGGGCTTCCAGAACAGCTGGACACCCAGGGAAGTCTTGGTGCCTTCACTGGAGAAGCTCTGCAGTCTCTTCAAACCTAGCCTTAGAATCTCTTTCTCCAGTAAGTCCTTCTTGACCAACCCCAGCCACTTCCCTCCAAACTCAGACCACATCCAATCAACACCACACAGGTGACCCTTTTATTTGACATGCATTCAATCTGTGCATATCTCTCAGGCTGGCATGGCCATTTTTGAAGACAAAATAAGCCCTTTTCTAATCTAAAAACAGTAAGCACTGTGTTACAGTCTTATAGCCTTACACGGAATACGGGTTCAGTAACTTTTTACTGCTGTGGTTCTTGCATCTGTAGAAACTGAATTCCTATGCTGGGGGATTCACAATTACTTTGCAGTTGGATCTACTTTTTGATCAGAGATGGTTCACTCTTCATCCATAATTGAGTGACTCCCTTATTTCAGAAGGATCTGCTGCTGCTGCTGCTGCTAAGTCGCTTCAGTCATGTCTGATTCTGCACAACCCAATAGAGAGGAGCCCACCAGGCTCCCCCATCACTGGGATTCTCCAGGCAAGAACACTGGAATGGCTTGCCATTTCCTTCTCCAATTCAGGAAAGTGAAAAATGAAAGTGAACTCATTCAGTCGTGTCTGACTCTTAGCCACCCCATGGACTGCAGCCTACCAGTCCTCTCCGTCCTTGGGTTTTGCCAGGCAAGAGGACTGTAGTGGGTCGTCATTGCCTTCTGCTCAGAAGAAATGATCTCCCTCAAACTAATGGCACATCTTTGACACAGAAATGGATGTTTACCTGCCACCTGGTAATTTACCTTCTCCTCTGCGTGGGGCACCTTTAGAGCGGTATGTCTGCCTCCTGCAGGAGCAACAACCCCAACATCCCGCGTGGCACCTCCAGATGAGCCCCAGTGCTAGGTTAGAGCACCAGGGGGCTTTGTGGAGCATCATCCTCCCCAAACGCTCACATCCATGATGTTCCTCAGGGGGTGAATAGTGATATCTGAGCCAAAAGAAGAAATCTGAGACAGTCTGTAAACATGTTCCTTCAGGAAATTGCTCAGCATGTTTTTATCACTGAGGGTATTTCTCATTGTCTTCACTTTCTTTAGAGGTATTCTTTCACTGAACATTTGAGAAAGAAAACAATGAAGATGCTAACAGTAGCTGTCAGTGTTAAGGTATAACTATCATTGTAATTACACTGTGTATTTGATAATCATTTTTATGAGTCACCTTATTATAAGAATTTTATGCATATTCTATGGGAAAGACATAGGTTTGAATAAAGATTCTGTTCTGTAATGTTGGGTAAGCCATATGACCATGTGGGGTCTCAGTGACCCCTTTGGTAAAATGGTGGAATGTAACGATTCAAACCCTCCAAATAGGATATCCTGGGGATAGTGAAGTGATGGATATTAGGTGCCTGATAAATAGGAAGTCTCAACATGACAGCCACTAGCATTGCCGTTGCCACCCCATTGTAGCCTTCTCATAGAAGCTCAGGGAAAGAGGTAGAAGGGGGATTCCTGTCCTCTTTTACAAGGGAGGAATTAGAAATGCAAGAGGCTTGTGAATTGGCTGTGGTCACACTGCTTGTCAGATATAAAACAGTGTATAAGTAGCTCTCCCAATCTTTCTCCAATTTGAAAGAGAAGAGATAGCTGAAAAAAGAATCCAGGAGATAGGGAAAAGTTAGGGAAATATAGAGGCTCAAGAAGGAAGGATGAGTCAAATGAAAAATTAAAATAAAACAGCACACAGAGAAATACACTCAAAGCCTTCCAAAGAGATGGAGAAATAAATAACAGTGATACAGAGATGCAGACATTGACATATACACACTGAAGTAGAGAGGGAACAAAGAGAACATGCTAAATAAAATGTAGAAAAGTACTATTCCACAGGACTACACCTACATCTGCATTGACTGTGCTCTGAACAATTGCAAGGAGTTCCAATTTCAATAGCCCGTGACATGACTGGACCCAAAGAGTTGTAGAGCTATGCAAATCTACACCAAGTCCCTTGGGACCCACAGTTCCTATAGCAACGTACTTATCAATGAGTAAGGGTTGAAACTTAAGATTGTCTGGGAAATATTCCATTCACTTCTAAACCTGATGGGTGGAAGAATAATCAGATGAAAAGAAAAATCTGAGAAAGGAATAAGATGAGACTTACAGTCCCCATATACTTACTTAACTATGCACTCTGAGAAGGCCACCAGCCCAAGGAGCACAAGCCACTTCATGCTTATTTCCTGTCTCCAAGGAAGCAGGGAAGTTCAGGTTCTTAGCATATAGTGGTGACTGGGATCCCCTAGTTATATACGCCTAGTTATATACATGCCCTAGTTTAGCCCTTTAGGCCAATAATAGGTCTGAACAAACAAACAAACATAAAAAAAAAGGTCTTGATAAAATGTTTACTTTCATCAGTGTCCTTGGCGAGTGGACTTTGAAGCTTCTCAGAATACAGAAAATTGAACTGCAATCTCTTCCTTGAAGCTTGGTTGGAAAATCAAACTGATCTGTATGGACATCCAAGAAGATGGAGAACCTTGCATACTTGGAGAAAAAAACTGCTCAGAACATCATGAAAATTAACACTAAGGGCCATGCTCAACATTTTTGGTTTCATATCATCTTCCTAGCCACTTCATGAGAAATGCGTTGCTGTCTTCATTGGAGAGGAGATTGCTAGAAAGATAAGTTGTCAAGTGGCAAAGTGAAGACTTCAGGGACAGCCCAGGCACATACAACTGGCTTTAGGTAGTGGGTCTAATGGCAGATGTCAGGGGCACATATGATGCCACTCTGCATCAAAGATTTAGGGCAGAGTAGTACTTCAATTGCATGGTTTCAGTATTGGAAGAAATGTCATATGCATCCACAAGATATTTTATATCATCCAACAAACAGACAAGGAAGAAGTGTGTTTTGGGTTCTGGGTTAAAGGCTTCAAAGTCAAAGTTGATCAAATCAAAAGTAGTCTTTATCTTAAGATAGCTAGCAGTCTAGTTCTCACAAACTCATGGCCCCAGGAGGCAAGAGAAACATTACTAGGACTAGGTTGCCATGTTGGACCTTGGGCAGCACAGGCCTTACCACTGGGAGCAGCCTTTCCTCCACTTCACCCATGCTGGAAAGCAGGCCAGTTGGCCATGTTTTCAAGAGAAGTCAAAGGTTTGGATATTTATGTACAATCTACTGATTTTAATGCTAGCTACTAATTTTTTTTTCCAAAAAATTACAGTGGGAATGAAATCTCCACAGCAATATACTGTAATCAGTCTTTACAGGTTTTTATTTCTCGCTTAGAGCTGGGAGTGCAGTGGGGACAGAGAGGAATTTAATTCACGTTGGTTGATCTGCAAAGAGACTGAATGCATACTGAACATGTGTGTTTCTTTTCTATTTATAAATAAATATCACCAAGGACATAAAAACCAACGAATTTAACTGCTGAAGATAAATGGATATATTTCTGTTATAATTTCCTCATAGGGTCTATGCCATGAAAAATTTTGTGTGACAAACCAAACCTCCAAAAAATAAATTTTGAAATGTCTTCCCAATCAAAGAAGACAAAACTACTGTGGCAGCCAAAGTAAACACAATCGTGTATAATGACTCATCCAGGAGGCCCAGGGCATATTTCTGCATGAGATCTACCAATGACTGTCCCTTGAATACAACAGGAGCCTCTCCTAGTCACCAGATGTGTGTAGATGGGGCACTGTGTCTTAACAGTTATTTTTTCACATTGTTTAAATTCAGTTCTGGTGGTTAAACACAAACAGGAGGAATAGGATGTCACTGACAAATGACACACATATATGCCTTTTGAACTATGGTATTGGAGAAGACTCCTGAGAGTCCCTTGGAGTGCAAGGAGATCAAAGCTGTCCATCCTAAAATAAATCAGTCCTGAATATTTACTGGAAGGAATGATGCTGAAGCTGAAGCTCCAACTGTTTGCCCACCTCATGGGAAGAACTGACTCATTAGAAAAGACCCTGATGTTAGGAAAGATTGAAGGCAGGAAGAGAACGGGAAGACAGGATGAGATGGTTGGGTGGCGTCACCAAGTCGATGGACATGAGCTTGAGTAAGCTCCGAGAGTTGGTAATGGATAGGGAAGCCGGGCATGCTGCAGTCAATGGCATTGCAAAGAGACCAACACGATTGAAGGACTGAGCTGAACTGAACGAATTGAGAATGAAGACTGATAAATCTAATTGCATCAAGTTGGTGACTAGCTGCCCGCAACCACACATTACTTAAGTGGCTTTAAATTTCAGAATTACGACTGCGTTCAGAGTGGAATATCTTCTAAGGAAAAACAAAAATACTGCCCATCCAAAACAAAACCAAAGAAAATCAAAACATATACAGGAAAGAAATCTGAAACTATATTCAACAACTTATTGTTCCTCATATTGCTTCCATTATCATGACAGAATCATATATATGTTGAGATAAAAGCAAGACAATAATTAAAACTAATGCTCTGAAGTAAGCCTTTCAGTGGCTAGAAAAAGGGGTTCATGCATAACATAAAGAAGTTTAATTCAAACCTTACTGTTTTAAATATTGAACTGAAAGCATAAGTTTGTACCAATTAATTATATTCGTTTTTAATTTGTTTTTTTAAGGAAAATGTTTATTTCCTAATCTGACCAAAGTAAAGCCTACAAACAATGACAACTTGATAACAATGACTATTCTGAGGTCTAACATGTAGCTTCTAAATATATTTCCCATCAGACGGTGCATGGATTCTTAAAGAGATGGCTGATTTCAGGACTGAGTGAAGAAATGCACAAAATAATCTTGGGAATCGTGAAGAACCAGAAAGCTAAGGGACTTCAAAGACCAATGGGGACTGGACAGAATGTTTAGCAATCCAAATGAAAAGGCCAAACATCTACCAGTTTGTTAGGCAGAATGATGTTTCTGCTTCTCAACACATTGTTTATGTTTGTTGTAACTTTCCTTCCAAGAAGCAAAAGTCCTCTGATTTCATGGCTGCAGGCACCATCCACAGTGGATTTAGAGGCTAAGATGAAGAAATCTGTCACTGCTTCCACCTTTTCTCCTTCTATTTGCCATGAAGGATGGGGCTGGATTCCATGATCTTAGTTTTCTGATGTTTAATTTTAAGCTGGCCAGATGTGTCCAAATGTTAATAAGCAACATCTTATTTCTCACTATGATAGATTTCTAGGGCACCAACTCACAATTCTGAGCACTGAGAAAGGAAAGTAATCATCAATATTTAAGCTATTTTTGTTTCTATTAAGAATAGGTTACGTAACTACAAACAGTTCCAGGAAAACAAGCTAGACTGTCTCTTCTGGGGGTGATGAAAGAATGTTGGGGAGCAGCTAAAATACAGATGAAGCCTCACTCACTGGCCTGCAGCTCAGCTCTTGCTGTGGAGGTCTGGTTCTTAATAGACCAAGTACTGGTACTGGTCCTGACCCACTGTGCTGGTATTGTGGACTCCTGCTCTGAACTCAAGAGTGGGACATTCTGTAAGCAAACCACCCTGCTTCATCACAGTTTCTAAACAAATGAATGACATTAAAATTGTGAGAGGAACTGTTATTTCATCTTAAAGGGGAACAACCAAGTGAAATACATGAATGCATTCTTTCAATAAGCTGTGAAAAGACATCTGCTTTTTGAGAATCAGGGCAATTTGCACATGGACTGGATAGTAAATGCTCATTTTATTGGGAATAAAGAGCAATTTTTTAACATCTCATTATTTTACCCCACATACTCATTATGTACATTTTTGTGACTTGTTCATCTCACCCCTAAAATACTTCAGGAAAAAATGAATAAGAAGTAAAAGAAAGAATGAAATGAGTGCTTGTCTTGATTTATAAACAGATCTGCATAGCTGCTATAGATTGAATTGTGTCCACCTTTACTCCCAATATGATGGTATTAGGAAGTAGGGCTTTTGGGAGGTACCCAGGTTACCATGGAGTTTTGATGGTAGTCCCTCATGATGGGACTATCCTCTCCCTCTTTTCCTCTCTTATTCTCCCTCTTATTCCTTCCCTTCAACCACTACATGGGAGAAGATAGCAAGAAGAGAAAGACTGATGCAAGTCAAGAATGTCTTCACCGGGAACTCAATTGGCCATCACCTTGATGTTGCATAGCCACCAGTGTATGACAACCTGTGGGACTAAGAGGTTAGTTTTGTATTTATTAATGACAAATAGTAAAATATTTGGTTTATAACATTCTTCTTTATTATATTTTTATGTTTGAAATCATTTGTATTAAAAAGTTTATAGCAAGTCCATCTTGAAATTTCTGTCTTAGAGATACCCTGAGAAGCCCAAGATAGCAGATTCAGGCAGGTGCTCAATGAATGAGTGGTTGGAGGACAACATGCTTCTTACTCCAACTCATCTCTTGTTGTCTGAAAACCGTCCCCCACACCTCACAACCTTACTGCCCCCCCCCCCCCCGCCCCCATCTGCGTCTCCATTATCCTGCTAGGCTGAGTCATCTAGCTAGAGATGTTAATGATACAGCACAGGGTCTCGAAGCAGAAGGAATGCGGACAGATTTAGAAAGAATGAACTGGGCAGACCTGTCCCTGGTTTTCCCTTCTTTATTGCCATTTGCATGTGAGGGATTGGGCCTGGGTAGAGAGGAAGCCACAAGTTGGACTGCATGGAGATTTGCAAGAGAAGGAAGGAGGAATTCAGAACCCAGGAACCAGAAGGTGGGCAGGTTCTACAGGACCCAGGCGGGAAGGAAGAAGCACTTGGCAAAGAATAGTGCTTACATGAGGGCCAGACCTACCTGAGTCTTCTGGTTAAACTTGAAGGTTATGTCCTTCCTGGTGGAATTCCTGCTAGAGAAGTGGAGGGGAGAGAGCTGTTCTCACTCCTACTGAATCACGGAGAGAGAGAGCCTCCCCCAGAGCCCTTTGATTCCACTATAACTGTGGGTATCATCACAAGCAGAGAGCAATGGCAGGTCATGTATGGCAAACCCAATACAATATTGTAAAGTAAATAATAATAATCATTAAATAAAAAGAAAAAAATGACCTACTTTAAATAGTATTTAAAATACTACAAAATTTGTCTAAGATTCCTGGCATATCTAGTCCCCCAAGTTTTTTACCAGAGATGATTCATCAGCCTAATTTGAGTTTCTGCTGAGGAATCTACAGACTTCCCCGTGGGAACTTCTGACTTTTAAGTACCTGATCTCATCCCACAAAACCGTGGTGGATTCATGTCAATGTATGGCAAAACCAATAAAGTATTGTAAAGTAAAATAAAGTATAAATAAATTTTAAAAAATGATGGTAAGTTCCACTGGTCAAGGCTTCTAAGGTCCTCGATGTCACAGCAGCTGTGTGCCAAATAGTCTACCACTCCCAATTCTGATCCCAGGACCCATGATCATCACCTGATAGTTACAGGCCCGTGCCCACCAGAGGCAACCACAGCATCCTGAGCAAAACGAGCCTCATGTCCACTGACTGGCACTGAGCTTCAGTCGAGAACAAGTGCTCTGGAGCAAGTCCAGTCTCCCTCATCCAAGAGGTGGGAAATTGACCTTGGGTTGTATGACTCACTCTAAAGCTGCAAGTAAGTTAGTGAAGACTTGGGACCCAGGAACTCTGGTTCTCACACCAGAAGAATTTCAGAAAGGGAAAGATGAGAGAAACTCAACTGCATCCACTGAGGGGAAGCTCTCAGTTATCTGCAGGGACCAGGGTGGAAGTTCCTTTCCTGTTGCCCCTCAAGTCTGCTTCTGATTTTATCAGCAGACCTGCCTTCTTGTAGCAGCAGGAAAGCAATATTTCAGGCTGTTTCTTCTGAGTTCCAGGAACAGTGGGGGAGCCCCAGCTGTAGACCCAGGAGGCTGACATGCCTCATTGCTGTATTTTTTGAAGGCTTGCTGTTCAGGATTTTTTAGCTGATATAAGACCAGCCTTTAGACCAGGTTTACTATTCCCCACTAGTAAGGCAATATTGTCTTCAGGGCCATAATGATGTCATGGGAATAATTAGTAATTTCCATGCAGGTGGGTGGGGACATCACTAGACCTGGTGCAATTTGAAACTCAAGGGTTGTTCCCTATAATTCTGACCAGTACTATCAACACTCTGCTGACAACTAGAAGGGTATCACCTGTACACTCGCACAGTTCTCTGTGTGTAGCTCTCTCCTATGAACTTTAACTATCTAGAGTCTCAAATCTGTCTTCCTGGGGAGACCATTTGTCTCTGCCTAGATAGCCCTTCCATGTATGTGTTGGAAACCATTTCTAGAGTTGGGGCAGTTGTAGAACTCACCTTGCTTGCTCCCCGCCTCAGGAATCCATTCTCTGCTGCCTGACATTTGATGTAAAAAGCTGCTTTTTCATTTATCTCCTCTACTTTCAAGTTGTTTGAGACAGGAGGATGAATGGGTCTTTGGTTCCTCTATGTCTACTAAAATGGAGGTTCCGCTGCCAACAGAACTCACCGGATGCCTTGTTAGTGCTAGGTGGTGACTTCTGTGCATGGGTGCAGACTAACTAGGGATATGTGTTGCGGCTTTGGAGAGCCCTGTCTTGCTGGAGAAACATGACAAGTACAAATAGCACATGTTGTAGGGTATGTTCAGTTCAGTTCAGTCACTCAGTCATGTCTGACTCTTTGCAACCCCATAGACTGCAGCACGCCAGGCTTCTCAGTCCTTCACCAACTCCTGGATCATGCTCAAACTCATGTCATCGAGTCAGTGATGCCATCCAACTGTCTCATCCTCTGTCGTCCTCTTCTCTTCCTGCCTTCAATCTTTCCCAGTAATAGGGGCTTTTCTAATGAGTAAGTTGTTCACATCAGTTGGGCAAAGTATTGGAGTTTCAGCTTCAGCATCTGTCCTTCTAATGAATATTCAGGATTTTTCTTTTAGCATTAACTTGTTGGATCTCCTTGTAGTCCAAGGGACTCTCAAGAGACTTGTCCAACACGACAGTTCAAAACTTTCAATTCTTCATTACTCACCATTCTTTATGCTCCAACTGTCACATCCATACATGACAACTGGAAAAATCATAGCTTTGATTATACTGAATTTTTTCAGCAAATTAAAGTCTCTGTTTTAAAAAAATTCTGCTAGGCTTGAAATAGCTTTACTCCAAACAAGCAGGCATCTTTTAATTCATGGCTGCAGTCATCATCTGCAGTGATTTTGGATGCCCCCCCCAAAAAAAATAAAGTATCTCTCCATTTCCATTGTTTCCCCATCTATTTGCCATGAAGTGATGGGATGAAATGCCATGATCTTCATTTTCTGAATGTGGAGTTTAAACAAAATGTTTTACTTTCCACTTTCACTTTCATCAAGAGTCTCTTTAGTTCCTCTTCCTTTTTTTTCATGAGGGTGATGTCATCTGCATATTTGTGGTTATTGATATTTCTCCCAGAAACCGTGATTCCAAATTGTGCTTCATCCAGTTAGGCATTTCACGTGATGTACTCAGCATATAATTTAAATAAGCAGGGTGACAATATACAGCCTTATATACTCCTTTCCTGATTTGGAACCAGTCTGCTGTTCCAAGTTCAGTTCTAACTGTTGCTTCTTGACCTGCAGACAGATTTCTCCGAAGGCAGGTAAGGTGGTCTGGTATTCTCATCTCTGGAAGTTTTCCACAATCGGTTGTGATGCACATTGTCAAAGACATTTGCATGGTCAATAAAGTAGAAGTAGGTATATTTCTGGGATTCTCATGCTTTTTCTCTGATCCAACGAATGATGGCAATTTGATCTCTTGTTCCTCTGCCTTTTCTAAATCCAGCTTGAACATATGGAATTTCACAGTTCATGTACTGTTGAACACTTGCTTGGAGAAATTACTTTGGTAGCATGTGAGATGAGTGCAAGTGTGTGGTAGTTGAACATTCTTTGAAATCGCCTTTCTTTGGAATTGCAATGAAAACGACCCTTCCAATCCTGTGGCTACTGCTGAGCTTTCCACATTTGCTAACGTTAAGTGCAGCACTTTAACAGCATCATCTTTTAGGGTTTGAAATAGCACGACTGCAGTTCCATCACCTCCACTAGCTTTACTCGTAGTGATGCTTCTTAAGGCCCTCTTGACTTCACATTTCAGGATGTCTAGCTCTAGGTGAGTGATCACACCATTGTGTTTATCTGGGTCATTAATGTGCTTTTTTGTATAGTTCTTTAGTATATTCTTTCAACCTCTTCTTAATATATTCAGCTTCTCTTAGGTCCATGTCATTTCTTTCTTTTATTTGGCCCATCTTTGCATGAAATGGTCCTTCCCTACCTAATTTTTTTGAGCAGATCTCTGGTCTTTCCCATTCTATTGTTTTCCTCTATGTCTTTGCAATGATAACTTAAGAAGGCTTTTTTATTTTTTTATTTTTATTTTTTGTTTGTTTATTTATTTATTTTTAATTTTTATTTTTACTTATTTTACTTTACAATGCTATACTGGTTTTGCCATACATTGACATGAATCCACCACGGGTGTACATGCGTTCCCAAACATGAACCCCCCCTCCCACCTCCATGTGTATAGCAGACTTTTGGACTCAGAGGGAGAGGGAGAGGGTGGGATGATTTGGGAGAATGGCATTGAAACATGTATACTATCATGTAAGAATCGAATTGCCAGTCTATGTCCGATGCAGGATACAGCATGCTTGGGGCTGGTGCACGGGGAAAAAGGCTTTTTTAAAATCTCTTCTTGCTATCTTTGGAACTCTGCATTCAGATTGGTATGTGCTTCTTTTCTCTTCTGCCTTTTGCTTCTCTTCTTTTCTAAGTTATTTCTAAGGTGTCCTCAGATAACCATTTTGCTTTTTTGCATTTACTTTTTTGGGGATGGTCTCGATGAGGTACATACATATCAAAAAATGAAGATCACTGCATCCAGTTCCATTATTTCATGACAAATACATGGAGAAACAATGAAAGCAGTGACAGACTTTATTTCTCTGGGTTCCAAAATCACTGCAGATAGTGAAAGGTTGATGTTGAATTACAACGCCACGATTCTTGATCCCGGAGGAGAAGAATTCAATCCGGGCCAAAGATGAGGCTTGATCGCTCAGAGCTTTTGTGTAATAAAGTTTTATTAAGTATTAATAACCTCAGAGATGCAGATGACACCACCCTTATGGCAGAAAGTGAAAAGGAACTAAAAAGCCTCTTGATGAAAGTGAAAGAGGAGAGCGAAAAAGTTGGCTTAAAGCTCAACATTCAGAAAACGAAGATCATGGCATCTGGTCCCATCACTTCATGGGAAATAGATGGGGAAACAGGGGAAACAGTATCAGACTTTATTTTCTTGGGCTCCAAAATCACTGAAGATGGTGACTGCAGCCATGAAATTAAAAGATGCTTACTCCTTGGAAGAAAAGTTATGGGCAACCTAGATAGTATATTCAAAAGCAGAGACATTACTTTGCCGACTAAGGTCCATCTAGTCAAGCCTATTGTTTTCCCTGTGGTTATGTATGGATGTTAGAGTTGGACTGTGAAGAAGGCTGAGCACAGAAGAATTGATGCGTTTAAACTGTGGTGTTGGAGAAGACTCTTGAGAGTCCCTTGGACTGCAAGGAGATCCAACCAGTCCATTCTGAAGATCAACCCTGGGATTTCTTTGGAAGGAATGATGCTAAAGCTGAAGCTCCAATACGTTGGCCACCTCATGCGAAGAGTTGAGTCATTGGAAAAGACTCTGATGCTGGGAGAGATTGGGAGCAGGAGGAGAATGGGACGACCGAGGATGAGATGGCTGGATGGCATCACGGACTCGATGGACGTGAGTCTCAGTGAACTCTGGGAGTTGATGATGGACAGGGAGGCCTGGCGTGCTGCGATTCATGGGGTCGCAAAGAATCGGACATGACTGAGCGACTGAACTGAGCTAAACTGAAGTGAGAGTATAAAGAAGATAGAGAAAGCTTCTGACATAGGCATCAGAAGGGGGCAGAAAGAGTACCCCCCTGCTAGTCTTTAGCTGGATGTTATATAGTCACAAGCAGCCTTTCAATGAAAGAAAGGAATGTCTCAAAACTCAGAATGGAACCGGGCCCCTCACCCATAAGGTGTATTTTGGGATAATCTTGGCTCCAAATGGTTTATCTTGGGCCATAAAAGGATTAAATTGAATCTTGAAGAAAGGCAGAGCACCATACAAATAGTTCTATTTACATAGATTAGAGGAATAATATCAGAGTATAACATACTGGTTTATCAAGTAGGTTCTGAGCCCAAAAGTCGGAACCGACTTGAAGACAGAGTTTGGGGTAAATGCATAGTACACTAGCATAGCTTAAGATAAACATTTTCATAAGAAAAAGACAACGGTTAACTTCAAGTAAAACCAGGTGTCATTATGGGAACACAGAATTTTAAGAGAAACTCCTTTTTAATTTGTATAGAGAAAGAAAAAAATGTCGCGTTTGTTTTCTCTTGCCGCTTAAGAGAGATAAAAATTTCTGACACTTTCAGGCTATTTCCTCCGTTTGGAGACCCCTGGCCTTCCTGCCTGTTACCCTCTCAATAGTGACTGCAGCTTTGAAAAAAAAAAAAAAAAAGACACTTGGTTCTTGGAAGAAAAGCTATGAAAAACCTTGACAGCATACTAAAAATGAGAGACATTACTTTACCAGCAAAGGTCTGTATAGCCAAAGCTATGGTTTTTCCACAAGTCGTGAGCGGATGTCAGAGTTGGACCATAAAGAAAGCTGAGCACCAAATAATTGATGCATTTGAACTGTGGTGTTGGACAACTCTTGAGAGTCCTTTGGATTGCAAAGAGATCCAACCAGTCCACCCTAAAGGAAATCAGTTCTGAATGTTCACTGGACCAATGCTGAAGCTGAACCTCCATTACTTTGGCCAATTGATGGGTAAAACTGACTCATTATAAAAGACCCCGATGCTGGGAAAGATTAAAGGCAGGAAGCAAAGGTGAAGACAGAAGATGAAATTGTTGGGTGGCATCATCAACTTGATGAACATGAGTTTGACCAAGCTTTGGGAGTTGGTGATGGACAGGGAAGCCTGGCATGCTGCACCCCATGATATAGCAAAGAGTTAAACATGACTGATAGATTGAACTGAATTGATGTACAGAGTACAATCAGGGAGCAGGCAGAAGTCTTTAAGGAAGCTGGAAAGAACAATTCCTGGACAGGTGACAATTTGGGGTCAGCAGGCCACTTCAAGCTGGAAAAGCTGTAGGGAAGCAATTCTATGCCAGGTGGAGAGAATGGTAAGAGAAAGGCAGGGTGGCAATGCTGGGATTTCCCAGAGGACTAGATCCCTCTTCTATTAAACTTTATCAGTGTTCATTATTGTCAGGTGATTGGAAACATGAGTTTTGTTTTGGAAGTGGTAGAGCAATATTCAATGTAAGGACTGATGATGAAGATGAAGCTCCAACACTTAAGCCAATGATGTGAAGACTCAGCTCATTGGGAGAGACCCTGATGCTGGGAAAGATCGTTGACAGAAGGAGAGGGAATAAAAGGATGAGACTGTTAGATAGCATCACCTACTCAAAGGACATGAGTTGAGGAAACTACACGAAATAGTGAAAGACAGGGAAGCCTGTTTTGTTGCCAAACATGTAAGCACAAAGAGACAGATATGACTTAGCAACTGAATGATACCAATGAGAACACAGGGTCCAGTGAAGGCTTTGGTCCTGGATGGAGTGGAGAAATATTTTGTTGGAAGGGGAGGCTTCCCATCCTCTGGTGCAGGTCCTTGAATCCAAGGCAAGGAGCACAAGATTTTGAATGTGTTACCAAACATTGTTTTCTAAAAAACACAACACAACAAAACAAAACAAATCAAACAAATAAACAAAAAAAAACTGTTTTCTCAAGGAGAGAGAGCTTTGACTGAGTTGTGCTCTAGATTTTACTGAGGGATTTTAAAGGGATCTGGAGTGGGCTGAGTCTGCAAAAACCAGGTGACCAGTTGCTGCAGGACGAGGCTTGTGATAGACATTCTGCATTAGGTGGAAAACGAATCCAGAAAAAGTGACCTCTGTGGAGTGTACATGCCAATGTATCACATTTTTTCAGTAGATCAGTTCAATGTTGTTTTGGGGCAAGCTTGAAATGTAGGATGGGTGGTTTGCTTTTGTCAATTCCTGTGGGTAGTTAGATGACTAAATGTCTGGTTACTTCATTGCTTTTTTGGAATCATGCTTGGGAAAGAAAACTAGATCATAGCCACACATATTTGGTCGTTAAACAGCAAGCATAGGAAGAGTTCTAAGGCAACTGTAGGTAATTTAAACATGAGGGGCCAAATGGGGACAGTTTCATTTAACAGGCTGAGATTGGACTGTACAGGTTACCAGAGCTGTTGCTATGACAAGTAGCCATAACAGCTACTTCTTGCTACACTGGAGATGTGGGAAATGGAAAAGAGACCAGAAGTGTTACAACTCTCCTTGCAGAGTGAGTTCAGTCTAGAAGTAGTTGACAAGGAGAAGCTGGCTGGTAAGGCTGGGAACAGAGCAATCTGAGCCAGTAATCATTAGCTCTTGTTGGGGCCCGGAAAATAGAAGCATCAGCTCAGTCAGAGTTCTGGGTCAAGGTTCAGAGATAGATGTCATTTGGCTTGAATCAATAGTTAGCCTTGGGGATGGCAGCCATAACTTCTAAACAGAAGATTTCCTTCTCCCCAGGTGACAGAATAATTCATATTTGTTCCAGACTCAGGAACCCAGAAAACTCTCTCAGGGCCACTTGTTCTTAGCAGGCACACATGCATCTACAGGTGAAATTATCATCATGGTGCCCATTGTCCAGATGAGAAAACTGAGGTTAAGGGACTTGATCAAGTTCACACAGCTAATCACATGAAAAGCCAAGCCAAAATCCAGGATAACAGTTCTCAAATTGTGTGATTTTGCTCCACACCTGCTGGGAGCCAGCATGGGAGATCCCACCCATGACAAGGTTATGTGGAAGATAAGTGTTAAGCAAGGCTTCAGAACTCAAGGGTCTCCCTCGGCCTGTTCGAGCATCTATCCCAAGACCAGAATCTGTCTGTTTCACTATCTTGTGTCTTTCACCAACTTTCCTGACATACAGGGGGCTATCTCCGACCACCTTTCTTTGGAGAAAATCAATTTAGGGCTCTAGCTAATAAGTCTCCTGGACATGAGAAAAATATTTCAAATCAAACCCCCTCTGTTAGTATTCTAGCTTGCTTGGTGGGTTTATCCAAACTCTTACAGCTCTGCATGTGTTTTTTTACAGCCTCCCAACTGTGAGAGGCATGGGAAGCCTAAAACATAGAGCCTTTCAAAGAGTTAAAAGTTATTAGAGTAGTGCTGGTATAGGATTTCATTATTGGGCCAATGCTTGTTGCTAAGTTCCCATATCTCTTATCCACTGTGCACCTGGGAGTGCATAAGTTAACATAGTTGGAATGTAAGAAAAACAAGTGTAGCCTTGAAATTAACCACATCAGATCTTTGAGCTAATTGGTTCTTTCTTGTAACTCACTGCACCTTTGCTCCGTGAGAAATGTAACTCTGTTTAACTTTTTCTGAGGCTGACATAGATTAGAAATATAAAGTAAAAGCATTTCAAGGGAAAATAAGTTTTCTGGTTGAGCAGCCTTTATCAAAAGAGGGCCATAAAATGTTCACAGGTCTCCAAGGCCAGAAGATAATGTACACAATATTGTTTATGGGAAAGGTATGCAGAAAAAACCCCTGGTTTTGATAAAGACAAAACAGATGTAATATTTGGGCTGACTCTGTATGATTTTGCAACTTTCATTTCCCTCTATGTACAAGCAAAGGTATAAAAGGCCCTTTTGAAAATAAAAATAATGGGCCTCACTCAAAGAAGCTTGGTCACCCCATCTCTCTCTCTCTCTCTTTTTTTTTCTTTCTTTCTCTTTCTTACTCTCTTTCTCACGCTGATCCCTTGGAGCATAGAGGCTCCCTGCGTTCGCTTATCTGCCCGGGTTTCTAAGATCAGAATGGGAAGACGTTTTGCATCTTCACACCTTCGGGAGACTGGGAGGGCACTTGTGGCCTCCATGAACCGGACAAACTCCTTGTCTTGGAGTTTTATTGGCTTTCTATGTAAATCAAGGAATATCAGCCTCTTTCTCTCCTCTATTTTATTATCTACAATATTCTTTCCTTATCTCTCTCTAAATCATGTGCTGATGCCATTTTTCCTTCAGGTTCCCCTGGATCTTGTGGGGGCTGGACCTCGATACACACTGACTGGGAGTGGTGGGTGGTGATCTGCAACAATGCTTAGGCAGAAGCAAGCAGTATTCAGGCTTAAATTAAAGTCAATAAGGGAAACCAGTAGAACATCACCTATGACCTAAATCAAATACCTTATGATTTTAGAGCAAAGATGAAAAATAGATTCAATGGATTGCATCTGTTAGCCTGAAGAACTATGGATGGAGGTTTGTAACATTGTATGGGAGGTGGTGACCAAAACCATCCCCAAGAAAAACAAATAGGAGAAGGAAAAGGGGTTGCCTGAGGAGGCCTTAAAAACAGCAGAGGAAATAAGAGAAGTGAATGGCAAAAGGGAAAGGGAAAGATATACTCAATGGAATAAAGACTTCCAGAGAATAGCAAGGGGATATAAGAAAGTCTTCATAAGTGAACACTGCAAGAATTAGAGGAAAATAATAGAACTGTAAAGAGTATAGATCGCTTCAGGAAAATTGGAGCTACCAGAGGAACATTTCATGCAAAGATGGGCACAATAAAGGGCAGAAAAGTCAAAGACCTAACAGAAGCAGATGAGACCAAGAAGAGGTGGCAAGAATGCACAGAAGAACTGCACAAACATGGTCATAAAGACCAGGATAGGGATGATGCTTGCTTCACTCATGTGAAGCCAGATATACTGGAGTATGAAGTCAAGCAGGCCTTAGGAATCATCACTACAAACAATGATAGGAGAGGTGATGGAATTCCAGCTGAGCTATTTGAAAATCCTAAAGAATGAGGCTGTAAAAGTACTGCATGCACTATGTCAGCAAATATGGAAGACACAGCAGTGGCCACAGTGCTGGAAAAGGTCAGTGTTCAATACAATCCAAAAGAAAGACAATTCCAAAGATGTTCGACCTATCATGCAATTGTACTCATCTCACTTGCTAGGAAGGTAATGCTCAAAACCCTTCAAGTTAAGCTTCAACACTACAAGAACTGAGAACTTCCAGATGTACAAATTGGTTTGAGGAACCAGAGATCAAATTACCAACATCCATTGGATCATAAAGAAAGCAAGGGAATCCCAGAAAACATTTCTGTCTGCTTCATTGACTATGCTAAAACTTTTCAGTGTGTGGACCACAACAAACTGTGGAGCATTTTTAAGGAAATGCTAGTAGCAGATCACCTTACAAGTCTCCTGAAAAGTCTGTATGTAGGTAAAAAAGCAGCAGTTTGAATTAGACACAGAATAACTGAAAAATTTAAAACTGGGAAAGAAGCATGACAAGGTGTACATTCTCACTCGAGTTATTTAACTTCTATACAGGGTACATCATTCGATATGCTGGACTGCATAAATCTCAAGCTGGAATAAAGATTGCTGGGAGAAATATTAACACCCACAGATATGAAGATGACACTGCCCTAATGGCAGAAAGCAAAGAAGAACTAAAGAACCTCTTGATGAGGAGAGGAGATGCAAAAACTGGCTTAAAACTCAATATTCAAAAAACTATTCACAAAAATACACTCAATATTCATGGCATCCAGTCCCACCACATCATGGCATATAGATGAGGGAAAAGTGGAAACAGTGACAGATTTTATTTTCCTGGTCTTCAAAAACACTAAGGACCTTGAGTGCAGCTACAAAATTAAAAGACACTTGCTCCTTGGAAGGAAGACAGGCTATGAAAAACATGCACAGTGTATTAAAAAAGCAGAGACTCACTTTGATACAGAAGTCTCTAGTGTCAAATCTATGATTTTTTCAGTAATCACGTACAGATGTGCGATCTGGACCATAAGAAATGGTGAATAGCAAAGAATTAAGCTTTTGAATGGTGGTGCTTGTGAAGATTCTTGAGAGTCTCTTACACAACAAGGAGATCAAACCATTCAATCTGAAAAGAAATCAACCTGTGACCCCTGCTGACTCGGCTGAGGCATCTACTGAGGGCCTCCACATGGAAAGAATGGATGCTTCTTCTGCAAAAGTGCCTAACCATGGCAGCTCCAAGCAAATAGTTTGTAGCCCCACCCATGGAGAAGCTCAGAAAGGCTGAAGGCTCTGTATACTCTGGGTCCCCCGATACATGTGTTGCATTTTCCCCAGCAGCATTGAAAGTCAAGGAAGGGGCATTCTGTGTCCTGGAGGAGGGGTATGGCTCAGGGATCCACTGGGGCCACCACTTACCAACTAGGACTGGAAAGGACAGAGAAGGCATATGTGGCAGAGAGCTGGTGATTGGGGTGTTGGGAACAAGAGGGAATCTGCTCTGCATGAAGTACCTCACCCAAAGTCCCCTGGAGGAGAAGCCCGGTGATAAGATCATCTGAGATGGGACAAAGAGAGACTATTTCATTGCCCCTTATACTTCCTCTGAATGAAGAGGTGGTGGAGTTGGTGGGTCATCACAAACTCTTCCAGGGCCTAGACCATCTGCCAGTCGCTATCCTTGGGGCTGCCTCTCCCCAGCTTCAGTTATGTAGTTCTGGAGGAAATTGACAATCATGTGTGCTGCCTGGTCAGGGCCTAAGACCATGTAAAACCAGTGATAAGACCCCATCTTCCTACCAGGTGGCTGATCTGGGGCTGCACATGTGATCTGAGGTGGGTCATTCAGAGAACACCCTTGAACTCTGATGTCTGCAAGCTTCTTTCATTACTAGGTGATGCCTTCGTGATTTAAAGCCCTAGGGCAGGTAGCTTGGACTCCCTCACTAGGTTTAGAAGCCTTAAGGAAGAAAGCTGCCAGGCTAAGACCATCAAAGAAGTGCGAAGGGAAAGAGTGAGAGTGAGAGAGAATTGATGACTTCTGATTTCTTGGGTCCAATCACTGAGATCTTTGTATTTGCTCTGATTCTTGTATCATGGATTCCCAGAATCATTTCAATAAGTCTCCCTTTTCCTTAAAGCCATTTGGAGTAGGGTTTCTCTCAATTTTGATTCAGACTTGTTTCTAGATCCTTCAATCCCAGACACAAACAGAGGCAGCCATTTTCTTCAGCACCATTACGAGTGAAACACTTTATTCTTTACTGAGAATAGGGTGTGAAGACCAACAAATACAGTTCACAGCATCCTGGGCAGGAGTACCCTAAGTGTGATTTAGTGTTTGCTTGGAGCACCCTTACTGATTCCTGAACCACACCAAGCATTTATACTGCCTGTGCTAGGCCAATCCTGTCATTTCCTCGATCAAAGACTGAGAAATACACCCTCAGGAAGACTTCTCCCAGGATCCAGCTTTCTGTAGATAGACTCAAAGGGTTCTCTTGAAAGGTGGTATAGCAGTGGCCTCTAGAATCCTGGGGGAGTTGGAGACACACATCAGTCAGCATGAGCCCTTACCGGTGACTCCCCCCAATATCCAGACCAAGCACAATTCTTTGTTTTATTTCCCTGTTTTGGTAAGTATCAAGGGGTTTTCTCAGCAGCAGGGAATATGAGAGTTCATCCAAAACCAAAGAGGTCGAAGACATGAGGTTGTCTTGTGGACGGGTGTGGTGAGTGGAGGACTAGGAGTTGGGGAAACAGAGGAAGGAAAAACAACAAAGTCCTACTGTAGAGCATAAGGAACTATATTCAATATTCAGTGATAAACCATATGAAAAACATATATATATATGTGTGTGTGTATAACTGAGTCACATTGTTGTGCAGGAGAGCTTAATGCAACACTGAAGATATGCCACACTTCAATATAATTTTTTAGATAGGAGCAAATGTGTCCCTAGTTCCCCTCACTCCCTGTTTCTTTCCTTCTGATTCCTGCTCCTTGTTTTCTGTGCAGAGAAAGCTGGTCCTCCTCCTGCAAGCCACAATCCATACTTTATTGAAAAATTTTATTTTGTATTGGAATATAGCTGATTAACAATATTATGAATTTCAGGTGGACAGTAAAGGGGCTCAACTGTACATATCTGAGTATCCTGGTCCCAAAGACAGCCCTCCCATCCAGGCTGTCATAAAACTGAGCAGAGTTCCCTGTGCTACAAAGTAACTTGTTGTTGGTTATCCATCTTAAATAGAGCAGTGCCCACAACACGTTCTTGCAGACTTAACTCAGGAAATCTGAGAAGCATTCTTTGGCCCATACTCGCCCTCTTTGGCCACTCCAGGCTTGGTTGGATAATGTACTCTCGTTCCCCATTCCCACGGGTCAGTCCATAGCCCTCATCACCCCTAGTAAGTTCCCAGTGCCCCAGTGCAGACAACCTTGAGATGCCATTTGCAGGGAATCGAGTGCAATTCTGCATAGAACCAAGCAACCCTCCATATGGCTCAATGAGTTTGTGGTTTTAGAACTCCTGAAATTCCCTCTCTTCCTCAAAGTCTTTGAGCCCATCAGCCTGCTCTGAACTCTCTCAGGGAGCTTACGTGAAGCCTCCACCCTGTGCTGGGGCTGAACAGTCACTGTGCACCCTTCATTCTTCTTAGGATCCAACCTCCCCACAGAGGGGTCGGGTACCCCAACTCACAAAGGAGGCACCTGGCCGGAGCAAGGGGAAGATGAAGCCGAAAACTAGGCTGAGAATGTAATTTATCTTCAAACCAAGAAAACTTCAAGAAGGGAACAGAGACTGTTAACTTATGCTGGGACATCACACTGGGACTGTCCCCAGCCATTCTCCTTGTAACATGGCCTATTTCCGGGACTGTGAGAGCTGAATTTCATGTTCATGCACGTACATGTTCAGAACTGAAGCTTTTTGAGAACTGAGGACCTTAGTGTTCCCCTCTCCCTGACTCCCACCATGCCATATGGTGTGGCATCTTCACATTTATTTCAGGAAGATCAGTGTCCCACACAGCCCTTTTCTCTCAAGTGATTGTATTTGTGGGAGGCCCTGGCCCAGCCACAGGGCTCAGCAGCATCTGCAATGCTGCGACATGGCCTCCAGAGGGCGCCCTCCTCCCAGCATAGCCAAAAGGGTTCCTACAGGCTCCAGTTTGAGAACGAACCCTCAGTGTTGTCCCCTCACCTTGAGGATGTAGGCTCGACCTGGCACTGGGTAGTTGATGCCATTGATGGTGAAGATGATAGAGGGCAGGGTATTGACCACAGAACAATAAACATAGTGCTGTTAGAGAGAGAGGGTGAGAGGTTGGCTCTGGAGATACTTGTTGTGTATGGAGACTGGGAGTGACCCTGGGGTATGACCCTTTACCTTGGAACCCCGTGGCCTGGCGCCGATGAGATTCTGTATGTTATTGATCTGTTTTCTTGGGCCTCGGATCAGTGATGTCCCGGTGTCAACAATGGCCTCGCAGCCACCAGAACAAGCAATAACCTTTCTTTTTATGGTGATGCTGAGAGACAAAAGAAGAAAGCTGGCATCAAGGTCACTCTCAGTCTCCCCAGAGTTGTCCCCTTCCCGACTGTCTCCTAAACAGCCCTTCCTCTCTGGCCCTCTTTTCCTTTCCTCTCGACACAGCGTCTTTCTTGACATCCTCGAATGCAGTACTTGAATACACCAGGATATTTTGTACCTTGACACAAGCTGGTCTTCATTTCTAGAATACTCCACTCCACTTTGACAAAAAAAAAATAAAAAATTACTTCTCAACTTCCAGATCCCAGTTTAATTGTACAGTTTTTGGGAAGTCTTTCCCCCAGTATTTATCAGTCCCCTGTCTTGGTCAGTCTCTGTAGACCCAACCTCATGTCTGCTGCTGCTGCTGCTAACTCACTTCAGTCATGTCCGACTCTGTGTGACCTTACAGAGGGCATCCTACCAGGCTCCACCATCCCTGGGATTTTCCAGGCAAAGTACTGGAATGGGTTGCCATTACCTTCTCCTCCTCATGTCTAGCATGTACCAAATTTACAATTCACTATGTGAGCAAGTCACTTCATGTACATCTGCCTTCTTAGATGTGAGGGGGAGTTTTATTCTCCTTGCCTCACTGAAGTGCCTGGCAAACAGTGGATGCCCAATGCTTGTCTGTTCAATGAGTGAATGTAGACTTAGAAAACAATAAGAAACCTCCAGAGAGCTGTATCTGGTGGGGAACAAATAACGGGTCGCACACAGAGTGAGGATGGAGATTCGCAGGGGCAGCAGATTCTCATAGTAAGGGGAGAGAGGGGATCCTTTGGGAGAGGGTGTCTCCCAACACTGCTCCTACATCCAGCTCAGACCCTGAGCTCCTGGTCAAGAAATACATGACTAGCCCACAGAAAAGCCAAAGGATAGGTCAGCTTTTGTCTGAGGGTATCACACAGAATCCTACCAATTATGACTCTTGTCCTCAGGTCACTCCTGGATCCCACCTTCCTGAATCTCTGTTATAGACCCTGTCCCACTGTGTGCCCAAGAACGTGGGATATCATTTTTATTAGTTGCCTTCACATCTTAAGACTGCAGCCAAGCTCTTTTCACTGCTGGGTAGTTGCTCCCTAGGAAGACCAGTTTTCCCCATTTTCTCAGGAATGTCCTTGTTTTTAAAAGGACATTTATCTGTACTGAGAACTTTCTATGTCCAAGGTGCCCTGAAAGTCGGTCATCTTGTCATAGCTTTGTTCATACTTGTGAAATTCTCTCCGATCCTCTGTTCACCACATTGTAGAGTCCTCTAACCATGCTCCCCACCTCAAAGTGCAGTGGGTGCAGCCCTCTCCCAGCTGCACAGACCTCTCTGGACCCTTATAGGACCCTTGTCAGAGCCCTGGTCAGAGAGCCTGGGGATTATGAACTCATGGGTTGTTTGTGTATTTATGGGCTTTTGTGTTTGTTTGTATGTGTGTTTGTATGTGTCACTGTGTGTGTTTGTGTGTCTCTGACTAGCTATGCATGTTTTATGTGTCTCTGTGTATGTTTATGTGTGTCTGCTTGTGTGTTTCCATGTGTCTGTGTGTCTGTCTGTCATTGTGGGTGGTGTATATGTCTGTGTGACCGTGTGTCTGAAAATGCATTTGTGTGTCTGCCTGTGTCCATGTACGGTAGTGGGAGCATCACTTGGGCTGACCCTCAGAGGGAGGGTCATGTGGACACTCCCGTACACATGTGCTTACCGGTCCATGTAAACACTCCAGTCACCCTCTTCAAACAATGGTACCCAGTTGAGCTCTCCCTTGTAGTAGCGGTGGTCCACTCCACCAAACATCACCACACTGCCCTCCTGCTCGTCTCTGTAGAGAGAAGTGAGGAGGTGATCCTTGGAGGACAGTAACAACAGCACTGTCTGAGAGCTGCACTTGTCTACCCATCAAGGCCCTAATAAGGTCCTCATGTACAGATGCAGAAATAGCTTCTAGGAGACATTGAGATCCAGACTGAGGTCTGTTACTGACTAATGAGTGCCACAGAGGAGGTTAGAAGCTGAATCACTTGGCTGGACTCCACCCAGTGTGTCTTCTGAAGATGCCCTGGACCTCCAGCGACCTGAGTGCTGAGACACTCTTAGAGGAGAGGGTGCTGAAGTGTTTTGGTTTTCTCCTTGTCCAGCTTGTCATTTTTCAGAAAAATCAAAGAATGAGAGTTCTAAGGGTGTGGGTTCCGGTCGCCCAGAGTTGGCTCTGCTGGCCTGTGACCTCTAATGTCCAAAGGGCCCACACTCAGAAAGGGCCCCACCTCTTCTCTCCCTGTCTTTAAATTCCTAATATTTCTTTTACAAAGGGTCCCACACTTTTGTGCCCCAAACTTTCATTTCTCACTAGCTCCATAAATTGGGTTGCTGGTCCTGGGCTCACAGTGAAATGCAAATGAGGAAGCAAAAATATCCACAATTTTCCATATCCACCTTTTCCTTCCATCCTTATCAAATTCATAAGCAAATCCTAATGCCTTCCCTTCAACTTGTTTCCTGTTGCCTTCCATTCGCCTTCTTCCTCACTCACCCCCCTAGACCAAGTTACTGGTCTTGAGCCCAGGAGTAGGGTTGTGTTCAAATAAAATTTTATTTATTAAAGCTAGTGGTGAATCCAGGTAGGGCCTTGGGGCCATAGTTATCCTGGGTTAGATTATCTCTTAGGATACTCTTCTATCAAGTGTTCTAATTTTCATGTAACTGAAAGCATCTTACAGCTAATTTGGATAAAGTGATTGTCCATCTCAGACTTACTTGCTCAAGTAGAAGGCAAAAACAGGCTCAGCAATGGCACCTTCATTCTTCAGCTTGTCAAAGATGGGGATGGCTCTAGACCAGGATTTGTTGGGGTAGTTCAAGCCCAAGATGCCATCATAAACTGTGTCCTCAAACCCGGATTCTGCCACGCTAAGACCGAACGGCTGGTCAGTACTTACAAGGTCCCCAATCTGTGGGAGAGAAGAGTGTTCCCACTTACAGATACGTGAAGTGGGGCTAGGACTGGGCTGGAGTGCATTGCCATTAGATCCTCAGAGAAGAATTGAGGCTGTGCTCTGTCTTAAGTGCCCCATAGATGGTTAGACTAAGCTGGGAGGGTAATTTGGGTTCCTTTTGAGAGAGGCTGTGAATTTAAAAATCTGCCCCTCTGAAAAACACCACCTGAGTGAGTCAAAATTGCCTCCTGGCTTCTCTGCAGGTGGGTCAACCAAGAGTCAGGCCAGGTCCCATTGGTGCCCCCTTATGGACAAAACAATCGAGAGCAAGAGAGCCTTCTCTTTGGCTTCTCTGTGACCTAATGACAGGAATGGACTTCATTTTCTGTAATGTACTGTGGATTCTGCATCTGTCTTGGAAGGCAGAAGCCGAAAACACAATCTTCCTTGCAGGCGTCTATGCAATTACTGCCTGGGGATTTCACTCTTGGGGATATGTGTATATTTCTGTGAGAGTGTATGCGAGAGAAACAGAGAGAGAGGAATTACTCAAGTATTTTGAGGGAGGCAGGCCATAGGTTTATTAGACTCTCAAGGGTCCTCAAGAGTGAGAATTCATTTATCAGGCCCCTTGACTTCTCAGGCCTCCAATTTCCAACTCTGGATACCTGAAGCCCTTGCCTGCCCCTAGGGTCCCCGGATCAGTTTTATCCTGTCCGCAAACACTGCACAGCAACTTCAGTCCTGAAGAGCCAGCCTAACTCCACCGTTTACCACATGTGTGCCCTCAGCAAGGCCCTTGCTGTCTGCACCTCAGTTTCCTCATATGTCTCATGAGCTAACCAGAGTACCTGCTGTGTCGGGTTGTTGCAGGATTAAACCGGTTATCACCTGAAAGTGACTGAGTCTGTGAATATAAATGTGGGTGCTTTTATCACTTCTTCTTGCTCCCAGCAAAATGAACTTTGAACTGTTCATGGGCAGAGGAGCTGCAAGTCCACAGCACAAGCCACTCTCTGGGTTAGCTAATTTGCTTGTTCGTGTGTCACCATGGGCACTGCCTCCCCAAAGACATGATCCGGTGGATAAATGGCCAATATCTATGGGAGTTAGACTAGGAAGGGTCCTGCCAGATGGTCCTGAATCTGTTTGCCAAGCAGTGGCAGCTTCATAGCCAGTCCTGACTCAGCGTTTGTTACACTGTTACCCGAACTGTGTCATGAACAACAACTCCTCTCATTCTCCCAGATCCATAGGTGATGCTGAAGGTCTTTTGGGTAGACCGGAAGGTCGAAGACTGAAGTTGTCTGAACCTAACACGTGTAGCTGTAGACACAAGAGATGAATGTCATCATGTGCCACGGTGGAAATAGGGTGGCAGGGCAAGTGAAGGATGGTCTGGTTATGGGGTATCTGTACTCACCACAGGCTGGACTGGTGCAAAAGAGGGAGTGCACCCAAAAGTCAGCTGAGCCTGTGTCAAAGACAACCTGGAATTCCTGTGGGGGTGTTCCAATGGTGATGTTACCCATGTAGACCAACTACAGGGTGAAGGAGGAAATGGGTTAGTGCAGAACTGTCTACCCTCTATTCCCACACTGATGCCTCCCTCTGGGTGTCACATATCTCTTGAAATCACTTTCTAACCACAGTGCAGCTCACAGACTTTGGTCACACAGGTGTTTGTATTTGATATATATTTACCTGTGCTACATTGTATGCAGGATATTGACTCTATGACCAGGCTTTGAAGTGGTACCTCCTGCATGGGAAGCCCAGAGGCGTAACAACTGGGCCTCCATGACCACGGAACACCCAGGGAAGTCCTGGTTCCTTCATTTGACAAGCTCTGTTGTCCCTTCAAACCCAGCCTTAGCACCCCCTTCTCCAGGAGGTCCTTCTTGATCAACCCCAGCCACTCCCTCTAAATTCAGACCACATCCAATCAACACCACATAAGTGATCATTTCATTTGACATGTATTTACTCTTTGCCTATCTCTCAGGCTGGCATGGGCATTCCTGAAGACAAATAAGCCCTTTTCTAATCTAAAAACTGTAAGAACTATGTTAGATTCTTATGGCCATAAACAGAATACAGGTTCAGTAACTTTTTACTGCTGTTTTTCTTGCATCTGTGGAAACTGAATTCCTCTACCTGGCGATTCACAATTACCTTGCAATTGTTTCTACCTTTTGTTAAGTGATGGTTCACTCTTCATCTGTAACTGAGTAGCTCACTTACTTCAGAAGGAACAATCACCCTCAAACTAATGACACGTATTTGACAAAGAAATGGATATTTACCAGCTACCTGTTAATTGTCAGGCCCAGTCACAAAGACCAACAGTTGAGGATGAGACTGCCTTCTCCTCTGGTTAGGGTCCCTGCTTTCCAGTGTCTCTGCCTCCTGCAGGAACCCTAACCCCAGCATCCCACCTGGCACCTCCAGATGAGCCCTATGCTAGGCTAGAGCACCAGGAGGTTTTGTGAGGCACCGTCCTCCCAAAATACTCACATCATCGACGTTTCTCAGTGGGTGAATAGTTAGATTTGAGCCACGAAAAGAAATCTGGGACAGTCTGTAAGCGTGCTTCTTCAAGAAATTATTCAGCATGTTTTCTCCACTGAGGGTGTTTCTCATGGTCTTCACTCTCCTTAGAGGTATTCTTTTACCAAGCATTTGACAAAGAAAACAAAGAAGATGCTACAATTAGCTGTCAGTGTTAAGGTATAACTATCATTGTAATGGCCCTGTGTATTTTCTAATCATTTTTATGAGGCACATTGTTATTATAATTTTATGCATATACCATGGCGAAGACATAGATTTGAATGCAGGTTCTTTTCTCCAATCTTGGGTAAGCCATAGGACCATGTGGTGTCTCAGTCTCTCCTTCAGTAAATGGTGGAATATAACAATACAAACCCCCCAAATAGAATATCTTGGGGATAAGTGAAGCGATGGATACAAGGTACCTGATTAATAGGAAGTCTCAACAATGAAAGCTATTAGCATTGCTGTTGCCATCCCACATATTCCTTCTCATAGAACCTCAAGGAAGGAGGTAGAAGGGGAACTCATATCCTCTTTTACAAGGGAGCAATTTGAAATGCAAAAGGTTTCTGAGTTTGCTCTGGTCACACTGCTTGTCAGGCACAAAACAGTGTATATAAAATAGCATATCTTTCTCCAAGTTGAAAGAGAAGAGAGAGTTGAAAGAAGAATCCAAGATATAGGGAAGAAGGAAGGGAAATTCAGAGGCTTGAGAAGGAAGTATGAGTAAAATGAAAAATTAAAAGAAAACAACACTAAGAGAAATAGACTCCCAGTGACTTCCAAAGAGATGGAGAGATAAATATCAGTGATACAGAGATGCAGACATAGGCAAATACACACTGAAGCAGACAGGGAAAAAAGAGAACATGTTGAATAAAATCTAGAAAAGTACTATTCCAAAGGAACACATTTACATCTGCATAGACTGTGCACTGAACAGTTGCAAGGAGTTGTATTTTCAAGTCATGACATGAGTGGATCCCAATTTTGTTCAACCCAATACTACACCAGAGACCTTGGGATCCACAGTTCCTCTAGCAAGTTACTTATCAATAAGTAAGAGTTGAACTTTAAGACTCTTAGGTAAATATTTCATTCCCTTCTAAACCTGATGGGTGGAAGAATAATCATATAAAAAGAAAAATCCGAGAAAGGAATATCATGTGACATACAGTCGCCGTACTTACTTGACTATGCACTCTGAGAAGGCCACCAGCCCGAGGAGTACAAGCCACTTCATGTTTCTTTCCTGGATCCAAGTACTCAGGGAAGTTTAGGTTCTTTGCATATAGTGCTGACTGGGAGCCCCTAGTTATATGTGCTCTGACCTACCCTAGTTTTCCCCTTTAGGCCACTAAAACATCTGGAAAAAAAAAAAAAAAAAAAAAAAGGAAGAAACAAAACAAAACCCGTGATAAAATCTTTACCTTCATCAGTGTCCTTGGTGAGGGAACTTTGAAGCTTTTTAGAATACAGAGAATTGAACTGTCATCTCTTCCTTGATCCTTGGCTGGAAAATCAAACTGATCTTCATGGACATCTAAGAAGACAGAGAACCTTGCCTGCTTGGAAAAAAAACTGCTAAATACATCATGAAAATGGATACTAGGGGCCATGCTCAACACTTATGGTTTCATGTCGTCTTCCTGGCCACTTCATGCTGTCTTCATTGCTGTCTTCATGCTGTCTTCATCGGAGAAGAGATTGCTAGGAGGATAACTTCTCAAATGGCAAAGTGAAGACTTCAGGGACAGCCTAGGGACATACAACTGGCTTTAAGTAGTGGGTCTAATGGCAGACATCAGGGAAACCTAAGATGCCAGTCTATATCATAGATTTAGGGCAGAACAGTACTTCAGTTGTATGGTTTCAGTATTGGAAGAAATGTCATCCGCATCCACAAGATATTTTATATCATCCAACAAATGTACAAGGAAGAACTGTGTGCTAGGCTCTGGGTTAAAGGCTTCAAAGTCAAAGTTGATCAAGACAAAAGTCGTCTTTATCTTAAGAGAGCTAGATGTCTTGTTCTGACAAACTCATAGCCTCTGGAGGCAGGAAATATGATACTAGGACTAGGTGGCCATGTTGGAATCTGGGCAGCACAGGCCTTATCTCTGTTAGCAGCCTTTCCTTCACCCATGCTGGAAAGCAGGCTAGACTGAATGCATATTAAACATGCTGACTCATTGGAAAAGACCCTGATATTAGGAAGGATGAAGGCAAGAAAAGAAGCAAAAGACAGAGGATGATATGATTGGATAGCATCACCAAGTTGATGGAGATGAGCCTGAGTAAGTTCCGAGAGTTGGTGATGCATAGAGAAGCCTGGCATGCTGCAGTCTATGGCACTTCAAAGAAACAGACACAACTGAAGGACTCAACTGAACTGAACAAATTGAGAACAAAAACTAATAAATCTAATTGCATCAAGTTGTTGACTAGCTACCTATAACAACACATTACTTAAGAGGTTTTAAAATTCAGACTTATGACTACATTCAGAGTGGAATATCTTCTAAGGAAAAACAAAAATCCTGCCCATCAAAAACAAAACTGAAGAAAACGAAAAGAAAAAGAGGAAAGAAATCTGACACTATGTTCAACAACTTCAGTTCAGTTCAGTTGCTCAGTCGTGTTCAACACTTTGTGAGCCCATGAATGGCAGCACGCAAGGCCTCCTTGTCCATCACCAACTTCTGGAGTCTACACATATTCATGTTCATTGAGTTGGTGATGCCATCCAACCATCTCATTCTCTGTTATCTCCTTCTCCTCCTGCCCTCAATCTTTCCCAACATCAGGGTTTTTCAAAAGAGTCAGCTATTTGCATCATGTGGCCAAAGTATTGGAGTTTCAGCTTCAGCATTGGTCCTTCCAGTGGACATTCAGGACTGATTTCCTTTAGGATGAACTGGTTGCATCTCCTTGCAGTCCAAGGGACACTCAAGAGTCTTCTGCAACACCAAATTTCACAAGCATCAATTCTTTGGGACTCAGCTTTCTTTATAGTCCAACTCTCACATACATACATCACCACTGGAAAAACCATAGCCTTGACTACACGGACATTTATTGACATAGCAATGTCTGCTTTGCAATATGCTGTCTAGCTTAGTCTTAACTTTCCTTCCAATGTGTAAGCATTTTATAATTTCATGGCTGCAATCACCATCTGCTGTGATTTTGGAGCCCAGAAAAATGAAGTAAACCACTGTTTCCACTGTTTTGCCATCTATTGGCCATGATGTGATGGGACAGGATGCCATGGTTTTAGTTTTCTAAATGTTGAGCTTTAAGCCAACTTTTTCACTCTCTTCTTTCACCTTCATCAAGAGGTTCTTTATTCTTGTTTACTTTCTGCAATAGGATGGTGTCATCTGCATATCTGAGGCTATTGATATTTCTCCCCGCAATCTTGATTCCAACCTGTGCTTCTTCCAGCCCAGCGTTTTCATGATGTACTCTGCATATGAGTTAAAAAAGAGGGTGACAATATACAGCCTTAACGTACTTCTTTCCTATTAGCAACCAGTCTGTTTTTCCATGTCCAGTTCTAACTGTTGCTGCATACAGGTTTTTCAAGAGGCAGGTCAGGTGGTCTGGTATTCCCGTCTCTTTCACAGTTTTCCACGTTTTATTGTGATCCACACAGTCAAAGGCTGGCATAGTCAGTAAAGCAGAAGTAGGTGTTTTTCTGGAATTTCTTGCTTTTTTGATAATCCATCAGATGTGGGCAATACGATCTGTGGTTCCTCTGCCTTTTACAAAACCAGCTTGATCATCTGGATGTTCATGGTTCACTTATTGCTGAAGCCTGGCTTGGATAATTTTAAGCATTACTTTACTAGCGTGTGAGATGAGTGCAATCGTGCTGTAGTTTGAGCATTATTTGGCACTGCCTGTCTTTGGGATTGCAATGAAAACTGACCTTTTCCAGTCCTGTGGTCGTTGCTGTGTTTTCCAAATTTGCTGGCGTATTGAGTACAGCACTTTCCATAGCATCATCTTGCAATATTTGAAATAGCTCAAATGGAATTCCATCACCTCCACTAGCTCTGTTCGCAGTTAGGGTTCCTAAAGTCCATTTGACTTCACATTCCAGGATTTCTGGCTCTAGGTGAGTGATCACACCATTGTGATTATCTAGGTCGTGAAGATCTTTTTTGTACAGTTCCTATGTGTATTCTTGCCACCTCTTCTTAATATCTTTTGCTTCTGATGGATCCATACCATTTCTGTCCTCTATTGAGCTCATCTTTGCATGAAATATTCCCTTGGTATCTCTAATTTTCTTGAAGACATCTCTAGTCTTTCCCTTCTATTGTTTCCCTATATTTCTTTGCATTGATCACTGAGGAAGGCTTTCTTACCTCTCCTTGCTATTCTTTGGAACTCTGCATTCAAATGGGTATGCCTTTGCTTTTGTCCTTTGCTTTTTCCTTCCCTTCTTTTCACAGCTGTCTGTAAGGCCTCCTCAGACAGCCATTTTGCTTTTTTGGATTGCTTTTTCTTGGGGATGGTCTTGATTCCTGTCTCCTGTACAATGTCATGAACCTTCTGTCCATAGTTATTCAGGCACTCTCTATTAGATCTAGTCCCTTAAATATATTTCTCACTTCCACGGTATAGTCCTAAGAGATTTGTTTTAGCTCATACCTGAATGGTCTAGTGCTTTTCTCCACTTTCTTCAATTTCAGTCTTTATTTGATAATAAGGAGTTCATGATCTGAGCCATGATATGAACCAAGTACAACATATGACTACATTCTTTCAATAAACTGTGAAAAGACATCTGCTTTTTGAGAATCAGGGAAATTTGCACATGGATTGGATATAAAATGTTCATTTTCTTGGGAACAAAAGATCTTTTTTTTTTTTTTCATATCCTATCATTCTACCACAAATACTCATTATGTACATTTGGTGAAATGTTCATCTTGTCCCTAAAATCCTTCAGGAAAAATGAATAAGGGTTAAAAGAGAGAATGAAATGATGGTCTGTCTTGATTTAAAAACAGATAGCTGCTATGCTATGCCTAGCTGCTATGGATTGAATTGTGTCCACCCTTGACTGCCAATGTGATGGTATTAGGAAGTAGGGCCTTTGGAACATATCCAGGTTGACATGGGGTTTTGATGCTGGTCCCTCATGATGGGAATAGCCTCTCCCTCTTTTTCTCTTATCCTCCCTCTTCCTCCTTCCCTTCAACCACCACATGTGAGAACATACCAACAAGAGAAAGACTGATGCAAGTCAAGAATGTCTTCACTAGGAACTCAATTGGCCACCACCTGGATGTTACATAGTCTCCAGTCTATGACAACCAGTGGGACTAAGAGGTTAGATTTGTGGTTATTGATGCCAAATAATGAAATATAGAGTTCATGATACTCTTCTTTATTATATTTCTTATGTTTGAAATATCGTTTTGCAGTAAGAAGTTTACAGAAAGTCCATTTTGAAGTTTCTGTCTTAGTGATAGCCCGAGGAGCCCAAGATAACAGATTGAGGCAGGTTCCCAATGAATGAGTTGTTGGAAGATCACATGTTCCTTATTCCAACTCATGTCTTGTCATCTGAAAACTGTCCCTCACACCTGACACCTTTACCACTCCCCTCTCCCACCTGCATCTCCATTCCTCTATTAAGCTGAATCATCTAGCAGGACATGTTGATGATTCAGGACAGGGTCTGGAAGCAGAAGGAATACATACATTTTTAGAAAGAATGAACTGGGAACACCCGTCTTGGTTTTTGCTTCCTTAGTGCCAACTGCAGGTGAAGGATTGGGCTTGGGTAGAGAGGGAGCCACAAGTGGGACTGCCAAGATATCCTCAAGTGAAGGGAGGAATTATTCAGAACCCAGTAACCAGGAGGTGGGCAGCGTGCACACGACCCAAGAGGGACGGAAGAAGCACTGGGAAAAGAATAGCACCTACCTGAGGGACAGACCTTCTTGAGTCTTCTGGTTAAACTTGGAGGTCACGTAATTCTTGCTTGAATTCCTGCTCCAGATGTGGAGGGGAGAGAGCTGTACTCACTGATGAGTCATAGGGAGAAGGAAAGTCTCCCCCCGAGGCCCTTTGATTCCACTTTAAGAGTGGGCATCATCCGAAGCCAGAGAGCAAATGGCAGATCATCCAAAAGATGACCTACTTTAATGATATTTAAAATAGTACAAAATTTGTCTTAGAGTCCTGGCATATCTAGTTCCCAGAGTTTGTTTGGAGAGATGATTCATCAGCCTAATTTGGGTTTCTGCTGAGGAATCTGCAAGCTTCCCCATTGGTAACTTTTGACTTATAACTACCTGATCTCATCCCACAGAACCCAAATGATGGTAAGTTCCAGGGGGCAAGGCCTCTAAGACCTCGTGTCAAAGCAGGTGTGTGCCAAGTAGTCTACCACTCTCAGCCCTGAGCCCAGGACCCATGAACATCACCAGACAGTTACATCTCCCTGCCGACCATCATCCTCAGCAACAGCTACCTCTGAGCCACTTGTCCAGTGATTGGCATTGAGCCTCAATCTGGAACAAGTGTTCTGGAGCAAGTCCAGTCTCCCTCATCCAGGAGATGGGAAACTGAACCCTGGGTTGTACGACTCACATTAAGGCTGCAGGTAAGTTAGTGAAGACTTGGGACCCAGGAACTCTGGTTCCCATGCTAGGAGAGTTCCAGGAAGGGAAAGATGAGAGAAATCTCAATTGCATCCACTGCTGGGTAGCTCTAAGATGTCTGCAAGCACCAGAGTGGAAGTTTCTTTCCCATTGCCCTTCAAATCTGGTTCCAATTTTAGCAGCAGACCTGCCTCCGTGTTGGAGCAGGAAAGCAATATTCAAGGCTGTTTCTTCTTGGTTCCAGGAACAGTGGGAGAGCCCCAGCTGTAGTGACTCTAGGAGGCAGTCCTGCAGGTGGTGGCTGACACATTCCCAACTCAGATCCCCAGAGCTCCAGCTCCTCATTCACACAAGACAGAACCTTGGCTGATTGGGTAACATGAACCTGCATTCACAGCGAGAAATTTTGTCTTCTCAGCCTTCTGGTAACTTAGATATGTGCCTTATGTTTTCTCAGGGAACCACTGACTGAGGGAGGTTGGAGTCTAAGACTAGCCTGATGCAGGTGATGTGTTGCCTCTTTGATGTTCCAAATACACCTTGGAGATTCAAAGGCCTTGAGAGAATTACAATCACCCTTATATTTTGTAGGGACTTTGCTTTACAAATCTAGTTGGAGAAAAAGGACAAAAACACAGGATAAAGCTGGACATCTTTGGGTCCCAGCTGACTGTGAATTGAATTCCAGACACCAGGCTTCTGAGCCAGGTGCTGATGTTATGCACAAGCCACCTTTAAAGATGCAAAAGAGGAAAGAGTTTTGGGCAGAAAGCAGTGTGGTCAAAGGGCCGTGGGAATCACATGGGGCAAGATTAAATAAAAGTCATTACTTGTTTCTTTGCTCTATCAGTTCCTTGGCATTTTCACTCCTGAGACCAAGTATATGGAGATAGTCAGAGGCATTGGTGGTGCCCCTGGCAAGTGATGCTCCTGGGGATAACCAGTTTATGGACACGTCCCTGAGTCTAGAGCATATTCAGCCTCATGATAGCCCCAGGTTCTCCCTTCTTGAGAAGGCTGACATGTCTCATTGCTGCTAACTCACAACTGAAGCATGGGATGAGGTCATGGAGGGTAGCCATTTATTAAACTTGGTTACCTTGGTCCTTAGCAGGGGCGACTTCCCACATCTACAATGTTTTTCTCCCGGGTTTTGCATGGCCAGGTCCTTCTCAACATTTATCATCATCTTAAATGGGTCTCTCTCGGCTTGCTTTCCCTGGCCACTGCACTCTCACAAGTGCAGACCCTCATCCAAAAAGTACCTAGACCCTTCCCTCCATCTAAACAATAATTATACTTACCAAAGTGGAAAGGTGGGAGAGGGGTAAATTGAGAGTTTGAGATTAATATATGTGTACTACTTTATTTAATACATAATCAACAAAAACCTACTGTACAGTACAGGAATTCTGCTCAATAGTCTGCAATATCCTGTATGGGAAAAGAATCTAAGAAACAATGGATACATGTGTATGTACAAGGGAATTAAATTCCCATACAACTAATATTAATGAAATGTTTTAAATCAACTCTCCTCCTATATAAAATAAAACCTGAATTTTCTTTTTAATAATGCTTATATGTAGAGACCCATGGGGTTCTTTAAACTCGCAGGATTTCAGACACGATGCAAGAAATGGCAGACCGGGTGCAAAAATCTAGACATTATCTGAGGTTGCATTTTCCTGAGCTCTGGTGTCTTTTGCTTCTAGTGTCACCTTTGATTTGTCTTTGGAGGATCTAATACAAGGGCTTGGAGACACCAGTTAGGTGTTAGTTGAAGGATGAGAGGAAGGCTCTAGTTGGAGAGTGAAATCCCAGCTCCCTAGACTTGGGTTGGGGCATGTTTGAGGCACAACTTACATCCCAAGTTCCTGTGAAAACAGGCTGTAGCTTCCCTCTCCATGACTTGCATGATATCAGACCCAGACTGGTTTCATCCTTTTTCATGTCCTACATTCCATGAGACCTCACTGACTTCCCTGGGAGAATTTTTTTTTGTTTGTTTGTTTTGAGCACTATGTCTTCATTGCGGAGAAGGCAATGGCACCCCACTTCAACACTCTTGCCTGGAAAACCCCATGAACGGAGTAGCCTGGAAGGGTGCAGTGCATGGGGTCGCTGAGGGTCAGACACGACTGAGCGACTTCACTATCGCTTTTCACTTTCATGCATTGGAGAAGGAAATGGCAACCCACTCCACTGTTCTTGCCTGGAGAATCCCAGGGACAGCAGAGCCTGGTGGGTTGTTGTCTACGGGGATGCACAGAGTCAGACACGACTGAAGTGACTTAGCAGCAACATCAGGTCTTCACTGCTGCTTGGGACTTATCAATTTTCAGCGAGCAGAGTCTATTCTGTAATTGCAGTACACTGGCTTTTCATTCCTGTGCTTCTCTTGATGTAAATTACAGCCTCTAAGGCACTCAGGCCCAGTAGTTGTGGCCCACTGGCTTAGTTCCCCTGGGGCATTTGCAATCTTCACAAACCAGGTCTCAAACGCATATCTTAAGCACTGGGTCAAAAGGGAAAACACTCTGGGGAAAATTCGAAATAAATCACTTTTACATGAAACTTGGCACCATGGCCTATTTATGAGAAGACTGATAGAGGATTGTCCCTGCTTCAGGTAACCTCCTGAGATCAGGACTGATTCATGTTCCCCTCCCAAGAGTTCCTACAGGATCTTGAAGCTGTCTTGCCA
Source organism: Budorcas taxicolor (assembly GCF_023091745.1). Classification (NCBI taxonomy): domain Eukaryota; kingdom Metazoa; phylum Chordata; class Mammalia; order Artiodactyla; family Bovidae; genus Budorcas; species Budorcas taxicolor. Next base: position 38,555,426 of record NC_068934.1, read on the forward strand.
TGAGGTTTTGTTCTTGCTTCAGCTTCTGAATCTCACACTAGAGCACAGCTTCCAGAGAACAGGGCTGTCACTTGACTCAATTCTAAGTAAAAATCAGTAGATATTGTCTCATTCAGACCCTAATGTCGAGACAATGCTAACACAAAGTTCAGTTATTCTATTATGAGTGTTAGGTTACAGGTTCAACGACTGTAATCAAATCCTAAAAAAAAAACATTGTTTTAAATACAATACAATTTCAATTCTCTGTCATATAATGTTAGTGCAAGTCTCTCCACAGAGATGAAGGCCCAACTTCTTTCTTGTCACATCTTCCACCTGTGCTACTTACCTCTGGTCTAACATGGCTGCTCCAGCTCCTGTCATTACATCTGCCTTCCAGCTAGTGGGACAGAAAATAATACTTCCATTTGGAATTGACATATCACCTCTACTCAAATTCCACTGGCCGAAGTATCTTCCATGGTCATGGCAAACCTGGGGGTGGTGGACACACAGAAGGGCAAGGGAATGTGATCCTACTTCAGAACATTCATGATGAGTAACAAGGGCCACCACCTTTCATTCAAGTCTCTGTAATTCATTCTTCTTTGGTTCTCACCACACAGATCTCAGCCTGTTTTGGCCTGAAGATATGGATATGGATGACGTTATAATAGAGGACATGGCTCAGGCTGTACAAATATGGAGAAAACAAGAAAGGAAAGAATATATGAAAGTATAAAAATTCAAAATCCAAAGGAAAGCATGCTTATAATCATAATTTTGCTTTATACAATATAGGCATAATGGTTGATGAATCAATTTATAAAATAAAAAATTAGCGAAATGTAAAATATAAATATATTCACTAAAACAAACCAAATAATAAAGCTATATCATATTAAACATATAGTAGTAGCAGGATTAAGTTTGAATGCACATTACAAAAAATTAAGACAACAATTACTTTAGCAAGATCAACTTGATTTTTCTCTCCCACTGAAACAAATCTGGAGGTGGGCCAACCAGAGCTTGGGTGGTATCCATCTCCTAGGTTACATGATTGTCCAATACAACTGCAGGAGTTCCAGCCATCACCATTAAAATTCAAGTTACAGTTAGGAAGAAAGTAGGGAAGGGAAGAGTCCCATCTCTCAGCTAAATCAGCTCCTTAAAACCAGTCTTCCAAGAAATTTCTCTCATAGATCTGCTTGAATTTCTAAGTCGCCAGTCATGACTAAGCACAGGTGGGTAGGAAGTGCAGTCCTGTAGCTACTGGACTCATTGCTATATAACATACTATTTTCAGTTTTGAAATAGAAGCAGAGAATAGATCATTTTGTAGGTAGACCCTAGTTCCTGCCTTAAAGAACAAAATAAAACAACAACAACAAAAAAAGAATGAAATTGGCTGAATGGCTGGGCACAGTGTGGGAGCCAGGAGAAAGGAGCAGCAATGAGAAACAGCTAGATGGATCTGAACTGTGCTCCAGAAAATAGAGGCAAACTGGTCAGTAGTGATCTTCTAAGGACTGAAGTGAGGATTATACATACCACATGACCCTATTTGTCTTGAAAACTGCTTTTCCAACCCAGGTCCTAAATCTCTCTCAATTCTTCAGCTTCTAAATACCTTCTTTTTGTTACCTCACATTCTGACCTACCTGTCTCACCTTCCTTATTTCTGTTCACATCACTTCTCCATCTAATCCACCAGCATTACAAGATCCAGTACTGAGAACTTAGCAACACTTTCTAGGAGTGGATAGAAATACAATGACTATTCCTACTTTAGCATTTGTTTGTCCTGATCAAGGTCTTTTGAAAATACTGAAATCGCAAGAATTATGGAGATCTCACGTTTCCTCTAAAATCCCAACCAAGAATATTATTTCCTTTGACCTGGAAGGGATGTGTTCACTTTTGTATCCACAGGTCTTAGAAGAACAGTAAGTCCCCTGTATATGAATGAGTTACATTTCAAAAGGGTATTCAAAATCCCAATTTCTTCATAAATCCAGCAAAGTTACTTAGGTAGCCAACTAAGACAAATGGCTATGTATTACTGTAGTTTATTAGCTTTATGATATTTTTCACACAAATATTACATAACAAACAAACACCAACAATAAAAGAAACATTTTTCATCTTGGAGTACCTGGATAGGGCATGGCAACCCACTCCAGTATTCTTGTCTGGAGAATCCGCATAGCAAGAGGAGCCTGGCAGACTGAGGTCCATATGTTGAAAATTCAGACACAGCTGAGCAACTAAGCACAACTTTAAAAATAGACTAGTAGTACCATCTACATTACCACTGCATTTATGCTTCTTTTCAGAAAGCGTAGGCTTGAAATAAAGTCCTTCACTCTTTACGCCATACAGTTCTGTACAGCAAAGTACACAAATGCACACCAACTTGTCTTGGATGTGCCCACGACAAAGTGAGTCAGATCTGTGAACTAATTGATGTGATTGCACATGCAAATGCACTTTTACATGTATGAAAGTTTTCAACTTGAACGTTTCTATGTAACAAACTTGCTAAACAGGTTTTCAGTGAGTGTATGTAGTGAAGGAACAAGAGTGGAGAGTAAGGAGCTGCCTGTTCTTTCCCTTTTTGTGTGTATTATGGCCACTCTGAATAGGAATTTCATTGGGTGAGACTGAGACCTGGTGTATGGGAACATGGCTGCAATTGACAGAGAACCAGGATCCCAGGAGGTAGGACAAGAGCTGTGGTTGGTTGAAAAGAGCCAAGTGTGAGAAATAGGAGAAAACAAGTTTTCACTGGTTTATGTGAAAGACACGCAAATGTCATCTGTCTTTGCGTGTAGTGATTGAGCTGTGGTTTAGAGGAGCAGTCCCTGTTGCCCAGGATGAGCAAGAGAGGAGAAGAGAGAGGAGACTGAACCGTGAAAATCAAACATGAATGTCCAGTATTGTCTGCGTATGTCAAGTATGTCTAGTGTTGATAAGATATAAGTCCTGTCAATTTATCTGCTCCCTCCTGAGGAGAATTAGAGTTGTAAAAGAGAGAAGGTCTGCACTATGCTAGCACCTTCTTCTTCTGTCCAGTGAACATTCATTTCTAATGCCATTTCTTTAAAAACAGAGGATGTACTTTATATGATTGAAGTCTTCTAATTTACTGTTCCATATAAAATTTTGGTGTTGTTCTGTCCCCAGGCAGATGGGGCCCTGGCACCTGGCAGGCTCTGTTTCAGCTGCACAGTGCAGTATATGGGGATGTCTGGGTTCACCTCTGAGGGATTAACTCTAGTTGGGTTTAATTCAATCATCTTGCTCTTTATCTTCGGTTTTTCCCATGTTCCTTTTTCCATGTCTCTTTTCATCCCTGACTTCTTTGCGACTGAGTAGTTTTTATAATTCCCTTTTATAGACTTTGTCACTTATTAACTGTAACTGTTTTATAAGTAGTTTTAAGATCCATGTTATACTCTTTTATTTGCCAGTCTATCATTATTAAATATGATCATTATTAAATTATTTATTCATTTATCATTTCTTTATTTGTACTGTGTCTTAGTGTGGGATGCAGGATCTTCCTTGTGATAGGGACTCTCTATATGAGGAGGACACGCTCAGTACTTGTAGCATGTAAACTCTATTTGAGACATGCAGGCTTAGTGGGTCAGTGGCATGTAGGACCTTAGTTCTCTGGCAAAGGGACAAACCTTTGATACTTGCAAGTGCTTTGCATTGCAAAGCAGATCCTTAACCACTGGACTACCAATGAAGTCCCTATATTTACCTTGTAATACATATTATATGTTTATCATCTTGGGTACTGTTCATTCCCCCTGTAGATTCAGTTTTCACTTGGTTTTAAATTCCTTCTGACTTGAGACCTTTTTCTCTCAGCATTTAAGATGTGGTGCCAGTGTCCTCCAGCTAACGTTGTTTCATTTGCCTAATCTGCTGTCATCCCCATTTTTTCTTCTACTGTGTCTGTTTTAACTTCTGATTACATTTCTTTGGTTGATTGTCTTAAACCATGAATTATGATGTGCCTTATATAGTTGTCATATTTCTTGTCCTTGAATTAATTGAGCTTCTGTGTTAATAAGTTTAAGCTTTCATCATACCTGGAAGTTTTTCAACCAGTAATTATGAAGTTCTTTGCTCTATTTTCCTGTCATTCACTTCCTGTGGGATTCCACTTATGTATGTTTTAGCACTCTTAAAGTTACTTCAAAGGTCTCTGATGCACAATTAATTTTTTCCCACAGTCTTTGCATTTCTATTTTACATGTCTATTTAACATACTCAATATTCTTCAGTTTCGTGAATGTAAGGATTATTGATGTAGAGGCACCTTAATGTCCTTCCCTGCTAATTATGTAATACATATTTTACTTGTGTTTTTACTAATTGATTTTTCCCTCGTTATGGATATTTTCTTGCTCTATACACATCTGGATTTTTTTCTTTTTAAATTTATTTATTTATCTTAATCAGAGGATAATTACCTTACAATATTGAGAAGAAACTAGGACAAATATTTTCACAATTTATATGGAAATTTTAAATTGGATTGTGAATGTGCTCACTTGACCTTTGGATACTGGATATTTTTTTAATTTTTATAAATTATTCCTTTCACTGTTTGCAGACACCGTAAATTTCTTCGAAACAATTGCATTTTTTTGAAGGCTTGCTGTAAAGTTTTGTAAGCTGAGATGGAGCCAATCTTAGACCAGGTTTACTATTCGCCACTAGCAAGGCAATATTGTCTTCAGGGCCCTATTGATCTCATGGGAATTATGACTAATTTCAGGGGCAGTCCTATGATGGCTGAAGAATAGGACAGGGAGACCAATTTCTCCCTCAACAAACTCATCAAAAGAACATTTGAACACTGAGTAAATGCCACAAATAAACTTCTGAATGCAGGCAGAGGATGTCAGGTACCCAGAAAACAGCCCATTGTCTTCGAAAGGAGGTAGGAAAAAATGTAAAAGATAAAATGAAGGACAATGGAGGTAGGGATGGAGATCCAACCCAGGAAGGGAATCTTAAAAAAGAGAAGTTTCCAAACACCAGGAAACATTCTCACTGGCGATTCTGTGATGAGCCTTGGAACCTCAGAGGGCAACATAACTTAGAGGAAAAATAAATAAATAATTTAAACCCACAGATTACATGCCCAAGGGTAACTCCCAGCAAAGAAGCAGCACAGACGCCTGCATCCGACACTAGCAAGAGGGGGCTGGGCAGGGAGGTGCAGGCTGCATTGCTTAGAGTAATGAAGGACCCGGCTTGAATGCCCCATAGGACAATCTGAGGGAACTAACTTGAGATAGCAAACCAGACCCTGTGATAGCTACCCCATTGCAAAGCCCTAAACTAAGACACAACCAGGCCTGCTCACTGAACAAAGGAGCAAGCAGAGGTAGCCAGCTGTGGACCGGCCCATACCCTGCCAGGGACAGGGGATGGAGGCCAGCCAGAGACAGAAGGGGGTAATTGCGGCCCCAGAGAGGCATCATCTACCTACCAAACTGCAAGCAGGCTTCGTTGCTAACCAAGACTTCTTGGGATTCTGGACTGTCAACATCCGCCTGAGAAGGTGTGCTGGTTATACACCCAGAAAACCGAGTGGCAGGGGAGGGAGAAGCGATAAGTCACAGCAACTGTGCTCGCCAAACACCTGGTCACCTGAGCGGCTCAGACCTGAGAGAAAGGCACAAAACGCAGGCCCAACAGAGTCTGTGCCTTTGAGGAGTAACCGAGTACCTGAGCCTGAGCGGCTTAGACCTGGGAAGTGCATGCAACTCAGGGCCTGCCTCAGAGAGTTCCCCACAGAGCAACCTAGAGCCTGAGCTGTGTAGACTGGGAAAACACACACGCCATGAGCAGGGGCAAACCCAGTGTGCCCGAGACACTGGGAGCACTCCCCACACATGCCAGTGATATTTGTTTGCAGTATTCTTCCTTCCTCACAACACAACTGAACAAGTGAACCTAAAAAACTGTCTACCACCCCCTCCTTGGGTCAAGGTAGAAATTAAACACTGAAGAGACCAGCAAACAGAAGAAGGTAAAACAGAGGGAACTGCCCTGGAAGTGACAGGTGCAATAGATTAAAACCCTGCAGTTAGCACTGATTACATAGGAAGGGTCTATCCATCTTGAGAAGTATAAGCTGGATCAAGGAACTATCTGAAAGTGAACTGACCCCAAACTGTCCACAAGAACACCAGAGAAAGTCGTAGATTTATTTTACCATTTTCATCATTTAAATTTATTTTATTTTATTTTTAAGTCCTCTGCTACTCCATTAAATTTCATTTTTATAAACTAATATAACTTTGAAAAAAAAAGATCCTATTTCTTAAAGTAAATTTCATATATATATATATATGTTTTGTGATTTTGTTTTTTTCTTTAATATTGCATTTTTGAGAATCCAACCTTTACTCTAGATTTTTAATCTTTCCTTTTTGGTATTTGTTATCAATTTTGTACCTTTAAGAACCAATCTTCAGTAATCATTTTTACTTTGGAACAAGATCACTGGCCTGATTGCTCTCTCCCTCTTTGGATCTCCTTTATCTCCACCAGGTCACGTCTATCTCCTCCCTCCCCCTTCTCTTCTTTACCAAACTCTGTGAATATCTTTGTGTGTTCTGGACTGTGGAGAACACTTAGAGAACTGATTACTGGCTGGACGTGTCTGTCTCCTTTTGAGTCCCCCCTTTATCTCCCTGGCCACCTGTTTCTCCTTCCTCCCTCTTCTCTTCTCTGTTTAACTCTGTGAACATCTCTGAGGGTCCAGACTGTGGAGAGCACATAGTGAAGTGATTACTGGCTAGCTTCCTCTCTCCCCTTTTGGTTCCCCCTCTTCTCCTCCTGGTCAGCTCTATCTCTGTCCTCCCTCTTCTCTTCTGTGTGAAAATCTGTGAACATCTCTGAGGGATCCAGACTGTGGAAAGCACATAAGGAAGTGATTACTGGCTAGCTTGCTCTCTCCTCTTTTGATTCCCCCTCTTCTACTTCTGGTCACCTCTATCTCTCTCCTCACTCTTCTCTTCTCCATGTAACTCTGTGAACCTCTCTGGGTGTCCCTCACTGTGGAAAAACTTTTCATCTTTAACCTAGATGTTTCATCATTGGTGCTGTATAGATGGAGAAGCCTTGACGCTATTGTAAGAATGAGGCTGAAAACCAGAGGCAGGAGGCTTAAGTCCAAATCCTCAGAACACCAGAGGACTCCTGACTCCAGGGAACACTAATTGATAGGAGCTCATCAAACACCTCCATACCTACACTGAAACCAAGCACCACCCAAGGGCCAACAAGTTCCAGAGAAAGACATACCATGCAAATTCTCCAGCAACACAGGAACATAGCCCTGAGCTCCAATATACAGGCTGCCCAAAGTCACTCCAATCCCATTGACTTCTCATAACTCATTATTGGACACTTCATCGTACTTCAGAGTGAAGAAATCCAGCTCCACCCAACAGAAGACCGTCATAGGCTTCCCTAACCAGGAAACCTTGACAAGTCACCCATTCAACCCACCCACAGACAGGAAGCTCCACAATAAAGATAACTCCACAAACTTCCAGAATATGGAAAGGCAAACTCAAACACAGCAATATACACAAGAAGAAGATACAGATAAATACCCACCAGGTAAAGGAACAGAATAAGTGTCCACCAAATCAAACAAAAGAGGAAGATATAGGGGATCTACCTGATAAAGAATTCCAAATAATGATAGTGGAAATGATCCAAAATCTTGAAAACAAAAGGAATTACATATAAATAGCCTGGAGACAAGGATTGAGAAGATTCAAGAAAGGTTTAACAAAGACCTAGAAGAAATAAAAAAGAGTTAATATAGAATGAATAATGCAATAAATAAGATCAAAAACACTCTGGAGAGAACCAAGAGTAGAGTAATGGAGGCAGAAGACAGAATAAATGAGGTAGAAGATAGAATGATAGAAATCAATGAAACATCTAGGAAAAAGAAAAACGAATGAAAAGAAATGAGCATAATCTCAGAGACCTCTGGGACAATGTTAAATGCCCCAACATTTGAATCATAGGAGTCCCAGAAGAAGAAGACAAAAAGAAAGACCATAAGAAACTACTTGAGATAAGAGTTGAAAATTTCCCTAAATTGGGGAAGGAAATAACCACACAAGTCCAAGAAACCCAGAGAGTCCCAAAAAGGATAAACCCAAGGAGAAATATCCCAAGACACATGTTAATCAAATTAACAAAGATCAAAGACAAAGAACAAATATTAAGAGCAGCAAGGGAAAAGCAACAAATAGCACACAAGGGGGTTCCCATAAGCATAACAGCTGATCTTTGAATAGAAACTCTTCAGGCCAGTAAGGAACAGAGGACATACTTCAAGTGATGAAAGAAAAAAAAAAAAACCCTACAGCCCAGATTACTGTACTCAGCAAGGATCTCATTCAAATTTGAAGGAGAAATTAAAAGCTTTACAGACAAGCAAAAGCTGAGAGAATTCAGCGCCACCAAACTGGCTCTGCAACAAATGCTAAAGGATCTTCTCTAAACGGGAAACATAGAGAGGGTGTGTAATCTCGAACCCAAAACAATAAAATAAATGGCAATGGGATCATACTTATCAATAATTACCTTAAATGTAAATGGGTTAAATTCCCCAAACAAAAGACAAAATCTGGCTGAATGGATGCAAAAGTGGACCCCTACATATGTTGTCTACAAGAAACCCACCTCAAAACAAAGGACACATACAGACTGAAAGTGAATGGCTGGAAAAAGATATTCCACGCAAATAGCGACCAAAAGGAAGCAGTAGTAGCAATACTCATTTCAGATAAAATAAACTTTAAAACAAAGGCTGTGAAAAAAGGAAAAGAAGGACCGTACATAATGATGAAAGGAACAATCCAAGAATAAGACATAAAAATCATAAATATAAATGCACCCAACATAGGAGCACCACAATAAGTAAGACAAATGCTAACAAGCATGAAAGGGGAAATTAACAATAACAGAATAATAGTGAGAGACTGCAATTCCCCACTCACACCTATGTCTAGATCAACTAAACAGAAAATTAGCAAGGAAACACAAACTTCAAGTGATACAATAGATCTGTTAGGCCTAATTTATATCTATAGGATATTTCACCCCAAAATAAAGAATTTCACCTTTTCTCAAGTGCACACGAAACCTTCTCTAAGATAGATCGCATCTTGGACCATAAATCTAGCCTTGGTAAATTCAAAAAAAATTGAAATTATTCCAAGCATCTTTTCTGACCACAAGCAGTAAGATTAGATCCCAACTACTGGAGGAAAACTGTAGAAAATTCCAACATATGGAGGCTGAACAACACGCTGATGAATAACCAACAAATCACAGAAGAAATCAAAATATCCATAGAAACGAATGAAAATGAAGAGCTAACACCTATCCTACTCAAACTCTTCCAGAAAATTGCAGACGAAGGTACACTTACAAACTCATTTTATGAGGTTACCATCATCCTAATAGCAACACCTGACAAAGATGCCACAAAAATAGAAAACTACAGGCCAATATCACTGATGAACATAGAGGCAAAAATCCTTAACAAAATTCTAGCAATCAGAATCCAACAACACATTAAAAAGATCATACATCATGACCAAGTGGGCTTTATCCCAGGGATGCAAGGATTCTTCATATCCACAAATCAATCAATGTAATACACCACATTAACAAATTGAAAAATAAAAGCCATGTGATTATCTCTATAGATACAGAGAAAGCCTTTGACAAAATCCAACATTCATTTATGATAAAAACTCTTAAGAAAGCAGAAGTAGAAGGAACATACCTCAACAAAATAAAAGCTATATATGACAAACCCACAGCAAACATTATTCTCAATGGTGAATATTGAAAGAATTTCCCCTAAAGTCAGGAACAAGACAAGGGTGCTCACTCTCACCAGTATTATTCAACATAGTTTTGAAGTATTGGCCACATCAATCAGAACAGAAAAAGAAATAAAAGGAATCTAAATTGGAAAAGAAGAAATAACTCTCACTGTTTTCAGATGGCATGATTCTATATAAAAAACCCTAAGGATCCACCAGAAAATTACTAGAGCTACTCAATGCATATAGTAAAGTTGCAGGATATAAAACCAACACACAGAAATCACTTGTATTCCTATACACTAATAATGAGAAAATGGAAAGAGAAATTAAAAGGAAAATTCCATTCACCATTGCAACGAAAGAATAAAATACTTAAGACTATATTTACCTAAAGAAACTAAAATCCTATATATAGAAAACTTTAAAACACTGGTGAAAGAAATCAAAGAGGACACTAATAGATGGAGAAATATACCGTGCTCATGGATCAGAAGAATCAATATAGTGAAAATGAGTACACTACTGAAAGCAATCTATAGATTCTATGCAGTCCCTATCAAGCTACCAATGGTATTATTCACAGAACTAAAACAAATAATTTCACAATTTGTAAGGAAATACAAAAACCTTGAATGGCCAAAGCTATCTTGAGAAAGAAGAATGGAACTGGAGAAATCAACCTGTCTGACTTCAGGCTCTACTACAAAGCTACAGTCATCAAGACAGTATGGTACTGGCACAAAGACAGAACTATGGAACAAAATAGAAAGCCCAAAGATAAAACCACACACCTATGGACACCTTATCTTTGACAAAGGAGGCAAGAATATACAATGGAGAAAAGACACTCACTTTAGCAATTGGTGCTGGGAAAATTGGTCAACCACTTGTCAAACAATGAAACTAAAACATTTTCTAACATCATACACAAAAATAAACTCAAAATGGATTAAAGATCTAAACGTACAACCAGAAACTATAAAACTCCTCAAGGAGAGCATAGGCAAAACACTCTCTGACATAAATCACAGCAAGGTCCTCTATGACCCCTCTCCCAGAATATTGAAAATAAAAGCAAAAAGAAAACAAATGGGACCTAATTAAACTGAAAGCTTCTGCACAACAAAGGAAACTATAAGCAAGGTGAAAAGACAGCCTTCAGAATGGGAGAAAATAATAACAAATGAAGCAACTGGCAAAGAATTAATCTCAAAAATATGCAAGCAACTCCTACAGCTCAATTCCAGAAAAATAAACTGCCCAATCACAAAAAAAAAAAAAATGGGTTAAAGAACGAAACAGACATTTCTCCAAAGAAGACATACAGATGGCTAACAAACAGATGAAAAGATGCTCAACATCTCTAAATATCAGAAAAATGCAGATCAAAACTACAATGAGGTACGATTTCACACCAGTCACAATGGCTGTCCAAAAGTCTACAAGCAATAAATACTGAGTGAAGTAAGCCAGAAAGAAAAACACCAATACAGTATACTAATGCATATATATGGAATTTAAAAAGATATTAATGATAACCCTGTATGTGAGACAGCAAAAGAGACACAGATGTATAGAACAGTCTTTTGCACTCTGTGGGGGAAGGAGAGGGTGGGATGATTTGGGAGAATGGCAGTTAAACATGTATATTATCATATGCGAAACGAATCTCCAGTCCAAGTTCAGTGCATGATACAGGATGCTCGGTGGGTGCTGGTACACTGGGATGACCCAGAGGGATGGTATAGGGAGGGAGGTTGGAGGGATGTTCAGGATGAGGAACACAGGTATGCCCGTGGGGGATTCATGTCAATGTATGGCAAAACCAATACAATATTGTAAAGTAATTAGCCTGCAATTAAAATAAATAAATTTATATTTTTAAAAAAATGAGTAATTTTCACGCTGGTGGGTGGGGACAAAAGTAGACTTCATGCAATTTGAGACTCAAAGATTGTTCCCTATAATTCAGACCAGTAATATCAACTCTCTGCTGAAAACTGGAAGGGTATCTCCTGTACCTTCCTACAGTTCTCTGTAGGTAGCTCTCTCCTGTGAACTCTAACTATATAGAGTCATAAATCACTCTTCTTTGGGAGACTGTTCTTCTCTGCCTAGTTACACCTTCCATGTATGTGTTGGAAACTATTTCTAGAGTTGAGCCAATTGTAGAACTCTCCTTGCTTGCTCCCCATCTCAGGAACCCATTCTATGCTGCCAGATGTTTGATGTAAAACAATGCTCTTTCATTTGTCTTTTCTACTTTGGAATTATTTGAGACGGGAGGATAAATGTGTCTTTTGCTCCTCTATGTCTACCAAAATGGAGGTCCCCCTGCAATCAGAACTCACTGAATGCCTTCTGAATGCTAGGCACTGACCTCTGTGCATGGGTGCAAACTTGATTGGGGATATGAATTGGGGCCTTAGGGAGCCCCAGTCTTGCTGGAGAAACATGCCAATTACAAACAGCATTTGCTATGTGGTATGTTCAGTTCAGTTCAGTCGCTCAGTAATGTCCAACTCTTTGCAACCCTATGGACTGCAACACGCCAGGGCTTGCTGTTATTCACCAACTCCTGGAGCTTGGGCAAACTCATGTCCATGGAGTTGGTGATTCCATCCAACCATCTCATCATCTGTCATCCTCTTATCCTGCCTTCAATCTTTCCCAGTAACAGGGTCTTTTTTATGAGTAAGTACTTCAAATCAGTTGGCTGAAGTATTGGAGGTTCAATCTCAGCATCTGTCCTTCCAATGAATATTCAGAATTGATTTCCTTTAGCATGACTGGGTGGATCTCCTTGCAAAGGGACTCTGAAGATTCTTGTCCAACACAACAGTTCAGAACCGTCAATTATTCATCACTCACCATTCTTTATGGTGCAACTGTCACATCCATACATGACAACTGGACAAATCATAGCTTTGATTATACTGATCTTTTTCAGCAAAGTAATGTCTCTACTTTAAAAAAAAAATTGTATAGGTTTGTCATAGTTTTTCTTCAAATGTGCAAGCATCTTTCAATTTCATGGCTGCAGTCATCATCTGCAGTGATTTTGGAGGCCCTGAAAATAAAGTCTCTAACTGTTTCTATTGTTTCCCCATCTATTTACTATGAAGTGATGGGACCAAATGCCATGATCTGCATTTTCTGAATGTGAAGTTTAAACCAGGTGTTTCACTGTCTTCTTTCACTTTCATCAAGAGGCTCTTTAGTTCCTCTTCAATTTGTGCTGTGAGGGTGGTGTTTTCTGCATATCTGAGGCTATTGATATTTCTCCCAGAAATCTTAATTCCAACTTTTGCTTCATCCAGTTGGGCATTTCACATGGTGTACTCTGCATATAAGTTAAATAAGCAGGGTGACAATATACAGCCTTTATGTACTCCTTTCCCGATTTGGAACCAGTCTGTATTTCCTTATTCAGTTCTAACTGTTGGTTCTTAACCTGCATACAGATTTCTCAGAAGGCAGGTAAGATGGACTGGTATTCCCATCTCTGTAAGTTTTCCACAGTTTGTTGTGGTCCACTCAGTCAAAGGCTTTTGCATGGTCAATAAAGCAAAAGTAGGTGTTTTTCTAGAATCCTCTTGCTTTTTCTATCATCCAACGAATGTTGGCAATTTGATCTCTGGTTCCTCTGCCTTTTCTAAATCCAGCTTGAACATATGGAATTTCACAGTTCATGTACTGTTGAAGACTTGTTTGGATAAATTACTTAGGTAGCATGTGAGATGAGTGGAACTGTGAGGTGGTTGAACATTCTTTGAAATCCCTTTTTTGGGGACTGCAAAGAAAATGACCTTTCCAGTCCTGTGGCCACTGCTGAGTTTTCCACATTTGCTGGCATATTGAGTGCAGCACTTTAACAGCATCAACTTTAAGGACCTGATATAGCTCGACTGCAATGCCATCACCTCCACTAGCTTTGCTCTTAGTGATGCTTCTGAAGATCCATGTGACTCCACATTTCAGGATTGTCTAGCTCTAGGTGAGTGATCACATTATCATGGTTATCCGGATCATTAATATCTTTTTTGTGCAGTTCTTCTATGTATTCTTTCAACCTCTTCTTAATATATTTTTCTTCTGTTAGGTTCATCACATGTCTCTCTTTTATTGCGCCCATCTTTGACTGAAACATTCCCTCCCTATCTCTAATTTTCTTGAAAATATATCTAGTTTTCACCATTCTAATGTTTTCCTCTATACTCTTTGCACTGATCACTTAGGAAGGCTTCTTCTTCTTCTTTTTCTTTTTTTTAAATCTCTTCTTGCTAGTCTTTGGAATTCTGCATTAAGATGGGTATGTCTTTCTTTTCAACTTTTTATTTTGCTTCTCTTCTTTTCTAAGTTATTTGTAAAGCCTCCTCAGGCAACCATTTTGCATTTTTGCATTACTTTTTGTTTGGGATGATCTTGATGTGGTATGTACAGATCAAAAAAACAAGATCATGGCATCCAGTTCCATCACTTCATGGCAAATACCTGGAAAAACAATGAAAACAGTGACAGACTTTATTTTCCTTGGCTCCAAATTCACTGTAGATAGTGACCACAGTTGTGGAAAAAAAGAAAAAAAGTTGCTAGCTCCTTGGAAGTAAAGCCATGAAAAAGCCGACAGCATACTAAAAAGTGGAGACATTGCTTTACCAGCAAAGCTCTGTATAGTCAAAGCTATGGTTTTATCAGAAATCAAGATGGGGTGTGAGTTGTTACAAAATAAAGCTGAGTAACAAAGAATTGATGCTTTTAAACTGTGGTGTTGGACAAGACTCTTGAGAGTCCCTTGCACTGCAAAGAGATAAAACCAGTCCATGCTAAAGGAAATAAGTCCTGAATATTAATTGAAAGGCCCAATGCTGAAGCTGAATCTCCAATACTTTGGCCACCTGATGGGAAGAACTGGCTCATTAGGAAACAGGCTGATGCAGGGAAAGATTAAAGGCAGAAGGCAAAGGGGAAGACAGAGATGAAATTATTGGGTAGCATCATCGATTTGATGAACATGAGTTTGAGCAAGCTCCGGGAGCTGATGATGGACAGGGAACCCTGGAATGCTTCACCACATGATATAGCAAAGAGTGGGACATGACTGAGAGACTGAACTGAACTGATGTACAGAGGATATCAGGGAGCAGGCAGAAGTCCTTAGGGTCCAGTAAAGCCTGTGGCCCTGGTGGAAGTGGTGAAAGATTTAGGTGGAAGGGGAGGCTTCCCATCCTCTGGTGCTGCTCCTTGAATCCAAGGCAAGGAGCACAAGATTTTGAATGTATTACCAAATATTATTTTCTTAAAAAAAAAAAATGTTTTCTACAGGAGTGAGAACTTTGACTGAGTCTGTTCTCTAGATTTTACTGAGGGATGTGGAAGGGATCTGGAATGGGCTGAGTCTGCAAAAATTAGGTGACCAACTGCTGGAGGTCCAGGCTTATGGTAGATATTCTGTGCTAGATGGAAAACAAATCCAGAGGAAAAAAGTGTCCCTTCTGGAGTGTACATGCCAATGCATTACATTTTTTCATCAGATCACTTCAGTGGTGTTTTGGGGCAAGCAAGTATACATGATGGGTGATTTGCTTTTGTCAATTCCTGTGGGTAGTTAAATGACTAAATGTTTGGTTACTTCATTGCATGGTTGGAATTATGCTTGGGAGAGAAAACTAGATGAAATCCACACACATTTTGTCATTAAACAGCAAGCGAAGGAAGGTTATTAAAGCAAATATAAGTAATTTAAACATGAGGGGCCAAATGGGGAAAGATTCATTTAACAGGCTAAGATTGGACTATACAGGTTGCCATAGTTGTTGCTATGACAAGTAGCCATAACAGCTACTTGTTGCTATGCTGGAGGTTTGGGAAACTCACCAGAAACCAAGAGCTTTTATGACATTCCTTGCAGTGTGATTTCAGGGGAGAAGTAGTTGAAAAGGAAAGGCTGACTTGTAGGGTTAAGAAGGGAGTAATCTGAGACAGTAATCATTAGTTCTTCTGTGAGCCCAGAAAAGAGAAGCATCGACTCAGTCAGAGTTCTGGGTGAGGGTTTAGAAATAGATGTCTGAACATCTATTGGCTTCAATATTTAGCCTTGGGGATGGCAGCCATAACCTCTAAACAGAAGACTTCCTTCTCCCAGGTGGCAGAATAATTCATACTTGTTCCAGACTCATGAACCCAGAAAGCCCTCTCAGGGCCCTGGCTCTTTGCAGGCACACATGCAATCTAGAAGGTGGAATTATCATCATGGTGCCCATTTTCCAGATGTGAAAACTGAAATCAAGTAGCTTGATCAAGCTCACACAGCTAAACATGTGAAAAGCCAAGCACAAACCCAGGGTAACAGGCCTCAAATAGTGTGTTTTTGCTCCACACCCACTGGGAGTGGTGGGTGGTGATCTGGAAGCAATGCTTAGGCAGAAGCAAACAATATTCACGTTTAAAATGAAGAAAGTAAGGAAAACCACTAGAACATTCAGCTATGACCTAAAGCAAATCCCTTATGATTATATAGTGGAGTGAAAAATAGATTCAAGGGAGTAGGTCTGTTAGACTGGACAACTATGGATGGAGGTTTGTAACATTGTATGGGAGGTGGTCATCAAAACCATCCTCAAGAGAAACAAAGGTGACAAGGCAAGGTGGTTGCCTGAGGAGGCCTTAAAAATAGCTGAGAAAATAAGAGAAGTGAAAGGCAAAGGAGAAAGGGAAAGATATACCCAATGGAATGCAGACTTCCCAGCGAATAGCAAGGAGAAATAAGAAAGTTGTCATAAGTGAATAATGAAAGAATTAGAGGAAAACAATAGAACTGTAAAGAATATAGATCTCTTCAAAAAAAGTGGAGATACCAGAGGAAAACTTCATGCAACGATGGGCACAATAAAGGACAGAAAAGTCAAAGACCTAACAGAAGCAGATGAGATTACGAAGAGGCAAGAAAGCACAGAAGAACTATACAAAAATCATCATAATGACCAGGATAGGGATGATGCTGGGGTCACTCACATAAAGCCAGATATACCAGAGTATGAAGTGAAGTGGGCTTTAGGAAGCATCACTATAAAAAAAGCTAGGGAAGGTGATGGAATTCCAGCTGAGCTGTTTAAAATTCCTAAAGAAAGAGGCTGTAAGTATGTTGCATTTAATGTCAGCAAATTTGGAAAACTCAGCAGTGGCCACAGTGCTGGAAAAGATCAGTTTTCATTCCAATTCAAACAAAAGGCATTTCCAAGTAATGTTATATATATATATATATATATATATATTTTTTTTTTTTTTCTGTTTATAGTCATTTGCACAGGCGGCTACGAGCCGGCACACTAAGCACTGCCGAGAGGAGCTACCCCACGTCCGAGGTCAGGGGTGGCGGCTGAGAGGAGCTACCCTGTGTCCAAGCTCAGTCGTGGCCAGGAGGAACTACCCCATGTCCGAGGTCAGGGGTGGTGGCCGAGAGGAGCTACCCCGCCTCCCAGGTCAAGGGCGGTGACCCTGAGGAGCCACCACGAGCCTGAGGGCAGGGGCGGCAGCTGGGAGGAGCCACCCACGCCTGAGGCCAGGGCCGGCAGCCCGGAGGAGCAACCCGAGGAGCGGTGGCTTTGCAGGCACAGGAGGGCCTAGAGGAGCTATCCCACATTGAAAGTCAGGAACAGTGGCAGTAAGGAAATACCCCTTGTCCAAGGTAAGAAGCAGCGGCTGTGCTTTGCTGGAGCAGCCGTGAGGAGATACCCTACACCCAAGGTAAGAAAAACTCCAGTAAGATGGTAGGTGTTGCAAGAGGGTATCAGAGGGCCCTCTTCAAAGGAGAAAGGGAAAGCTAGTCAAGAAACCATACTCACAGAAAACTAGTCAATCTTATCACACTAGGACCACAGCCTTGTCTAACTCAATTAAACCAAGCCATGCCTGTGGGGCAACCCAAGATGGGCAGGTCATGGTGGAGAGGTCTGACAGAATGTGGTCCACTGGAGAAGGGAATGGCAAGACACTTCAGTATTCTTGCCTTGAGAAACCTATGAACACTATGAAAAGGCAAAATGATAGGATACCAAAAGAGGAACTACCCAGGTCATTAGGTGCCCAATATGCTACTGGAGATCAGTGGAGAAATAACTCCAGAAAGAATGAAGGGATGGAGCCAAAGCAAAAACAATACCCAGCTGTGGATGTGACTGGTGATAGAAACAAGGTCCAATGCTGTAAAAAGCAATATCGCATAGGAACCTGGAATGTCAGGTCCATGAATCAAGGCAAATTGGAAGTGGTCAAACAAGAGACGGCAAGGGTGAATGTCAACACTCTAGGAATCAGCTAACTAAAATGGACTGGAATGGGTGAAATTAACTCAGATGACCATTATATCTACTACTGCGGGCAGGAATCCCTCAGAAGAAATGGAGTAGCCATCATGGTCAACAAAAGAGTCCGAAATGCAGTACTTGGATGCAGTCTCAAAAAAGACAGAATGATCTCTGTTCGTCTCAAAGGCAAACCATTCAATATCATAGTTATCCAAGTCTATGCCCCAACCAGTAACACTGAAGAAGCTGAAGTTGAACAGTTTTATGAAGACCTACAAGATCTTTTAGCACTAACACCCAAAAAAGCTGTCCTTTTCATTATAGGGGACTAGAATGCAAAAGTAGGAAGTCAAGAAACACCTGGAGTAACAGGAAAATTTGGCCTTGGAATGCAGAACGAAGCAGGGCAAAGACTAATAGAGTTTTGCCAAGAAAATGCACTGGTCATAGCCAACACCCTCTTCCAACAACACAAGAGAAGACTCTACACATGGACATCACCAGATGATCAACACTGAAATCAGATTGATTATATTCTCTGCAGCCAAAGATGGAGAAGCTCTATACAGTCAACAAAAACAGGACCGGGAGCTGACTGTGGCTCAGATCATGAACTCCTTATTACCAAATTCAGACTGATATTGAAGAAAGTAGGGAAAACCGCTAGACCATTCAGGTATGACCTAAATCAAATCCCTTATGATTATACAGTGGAAGTGAAAAATAGATTTAAGGGCCTAGATCTGATAGTTAGAGTGCCTGATGAACTATGGAATGAGGTTCGTGACATTGTACAGGAGACAGGGATCAAGACCATCCCCATGGAAAAGAAATGCAAAAAAACAAAATGGCTGTCTGGGGAGGCCTTACAAATAGCTGTGAAAAGAAGAGAGGTGAAAAGCAAAGGAGAAAAGGAAAATTATCAGCATCTGAATGCAGAGTTCCAAAGAATAGCAAGAAGAGATAAGAAAGCCTTCTTTAGCGATCAATGCAAAACAATAGAGGAAAACAACAGAATGGGAAAGACTAGAGATATCTTCAAGAAAATTAGAGATACCAAGGGAACATTTTATGCAAAGATGGGCTCCATAAAGGACAGAAATGGTCTGGACCTAACAGAAGCAGAAGATATTAAGAAGAGGTGGCAAGAATACACGGAAGAACTGTACAAAAAAGATCAAGACCCAGATAATCATGATGAGGTGACCACTAATCTAGAGTTAGACATCCTGGAATGTGAAGTCAAGTGGGCCTTAAAAGCATCACTACAAACAAAGCTAGCGGAGGTGATGGAATTCCAGTTGAGCTGTTTCAAATCCTGAAAGATGATGCTGTGAAAGTGCTGCACTCAATATGGCAGCAAATCTGGAAAACTCAGCAGTGGCCATAGGACTGGAAAAGGTCAGTTTTCATTCCAATTCCAACGAAAGGCAAAGCAAAAGAATGCTCAAACTACTGCACATTTGCACTCATCTCACATGCTAGTAAAGTAATGCTCAAAATTCTCCAAGCCAGGCTTCAGCAATACGTGAACCATGAACTCCCTGAAGTTCAAGCTGGTTTTAGAAAAGGCAGAGGAACCAGAGATCAAATTGCCAACATCTGCTGGATCATGGAAAAAGCAAGAGAGTTCCAGAAAAACATCTATTTCTGCTTTATTGACTATGCCAAAGCCTTTGACTGTGTGGATCACAATAAACTGTGGAAAATTCTGAAAGGGATGGAAATACCAGACCACCTGACCTGCCTCTTGAGAAATCTGTATGCAGGTCAGGAAGCAACAGTTAGAACTGGACATGGAACAACAGACTGGTTCCAAATAGGAAAAGGAGTAGATCAAGGCTGTATATTGTCACCCTGCTTATTTAATTTATATGCAGTGTACATCATTAGAAATGCTGGGCTGGAAGAAACACAAGCTGGAATCAAGATTGTCGGGAGAAATATCAATAACCTCAGATATGCAGATGACACCACCCTTATGGCAGAAAATGAAGAGGAGCTAAAAAGCCTCTTGATGAAAGTGAAAGAGGAGAGCGAAAAAGTTGGCTTAAAGCTCAACATTCAGAAAACGAACATCATGGCATCTGGTCCCATCACTTCATGGGAAATAGATGGGGAAACAGGGGTAATAGTGTCAGACTTTCTTTTTTAGGGCTCCAAAATCACTGCAGATGGTGACTGCAGCATGAAATTAAAAGACTCTTACTCCTTGGAAGAAAAGTTATGACCAACCTAGACAGTGTATTCAAAAGCAGAGACATTACTTTGCTGACTAAGGTCTGTCTAGTCAAGGCTATTGTTTTTCCTGTGGTCATGTATGGATGTGAGAGTTGGACTGTGAAGAAGGCTCAGCACCGAAGAATTGATTCTTTTGAACTGTGGTGTTGGAGAAGACTCTTGAGAGTGACTTGGACTGCAAGGAGATCCAACCAGTCCATTCTGAAGGAGATCAACCCTGGGATTTCTTTGGATGGAATGATGCTAAAGCTGAATCTCCAGTACTTTGGCCACCTCATGCGAAGAGTTGACTCATTGGAGACTCTGATGCTGGGAGTAATTGGGAGCAGGAAGAGAAGGTGACGACCAAGGGTGAGATGGCTGGATGGCATCACGGACTCGATGGACATGAGTCTGAGTGAACTCAGGGAGTTGGTGATGGACAGGGAGGCCTGGCGTGCTGCAATTCATGGGGTCTCAAAGAGTTGGACATGACTGAGCGACTGAACTGAACTGAACTGAACTGATCATGCCATTGTGCGCATCTCACTTGCTAGCAAGGTAATATTCAAAATCCTTCAAGCTAAGTTTTAACAATACATGAACTGAGAACTTCCAGATATACAAACTGGTTTGAGGAACCAGAGATCAAATTGCCAACATCCACTGGATCATGGAGAAATAAGGGAATCCCAGAAAAACATTTCCAACTGCTTCACTGACTATCCTGAAGATTTTCACTGTGTGGATCACAACAAATTGTAGAAAATTCTTAAAGAAATGGGAGTTGCATATCACCTTACCTTTCTCCTAAGCAGTCTCTTACGTAGTCAAAAAGCAGTAGGTAGAATCAATCATAGAACAACTGAAAGATTTAAAACTGGAAAAGAGAATGACAATGTGCACATTATCACTTGATTATTTAACTTATATGTACAATACATCATTCAATATGCTGGTCTGAATAAATCCCAACTTGGAATCAAGATTGCTGGGACAAGCAACATCCATAGATATGAAGATGACCATGCCCTAACAGCAGAAAGCAAAAAAGAGCTGAAGAGCCTCTCGATGAGGAGAGGAGATGAAAAAATTAGCTTAAACTCAACATTCAAGAAACTATTCACAGAAAGACACTCAACATTCATGGCATCCATTCCCACCACTTCATGCCATATAGAGGTGGGAACAGTGGAAACAGTTGCAGATTTTACTTTCTTGGGCTCCAAAATCACTATGGACCTTGACGGCAGTGACAAAATTAAAACACACTTGCTCACTGGAAGGAAGAAAGGCTATGAAAAACCTGCACAGTGTATTAAAAAGTAGAGACTCACTTTGCTACAGAGGTCTGTAGTGTCAAAGATACGGTTTTTCTGGTAATCAGGTACAGATGTGATATCTGGACCATAAAAATGGTGAATGCCAAAGAGTTGAGCTTTTGAACTGTGGTGCTTGAGAAGATTCTTGAGAGTCCCTTATACAACAAGATCAAACCAGTCAATCTGAAAGGAAATCAACCTCTAATCCCTGCTGTCTCAGCTGAGGCATCTACTGAGGGCCTCCAGGTGGAAAGAACTCCATTTCAAGAGTGCCTAACTATGGCAGCTCAAAGCAAATTGTTTGTAGCCCCACCCATGGAGAAACTCAGAAAGCCTGAAGGCTCTGTGCACCCTGGGTTTCTCAATACATGCGTTGCATTCTTCCCAGCAGTATGGAGGCCAAGGAAGGGGCATTCTGGGCCCTGCAGGAGGGCTATGGCTTAGGGATCCACTGGGGCATCACTTAACAATAGGACTGGAAAGGACAGAGCAGGTATACGTGGCAGTTATCTGCTGACTGGGTGTAGGACAAAAGGGAACCAGCTCTCCATGAAGTACCTCACCCAACATCCCCTGGAGGAGAAGACCAATGATAAGTGCATATGAGATGGGATGAAGAGAGTCTATTTTATTACCCCTTATAATTCCTCTGAATGAGGAGGTGGTGGAGTTGGTGGGTCATCACAAACTCTTCCATGGCCTAGACCACCGCCCAGGCATAATCTTTAGGGCCGCTTCTCCCCAGCTTCAGTCATGTAGGTCTGGAGGAAATTGACAATTTGTGTGCTGCTGTGTCAGGGCCACAAGACCATGTAATGCCAATCATAGGACCCCATGGCCCTGCCAGGATGGCTGATCTAAGACTGTACATGTGATCTGAGGTGGGTCATTCAGAGAACACCCTCTAACTCTGATGTCTTCAAACTTTTCTTTCATTATTGGAGATGCCTTCAGGATGTAAAACCCTAGGGCAGGTAGCTTGGACTCATCACTAGGTGTAGATGCCTCAAGGAAGAAAGATTTCAGGCTAAGACCATCAGAGAAGAGGGAAGGAAAAGAGCCAGGATGTGAAATAGAGAACTGATGACTTCTGATTTCTTGTGTCCTGTCACTGAGATCTTTGTATTTGCTCTGAGTCTTGTGTCCTGGATTCCCAGAATCATTTCAATGAATCTCCCCTTTCCTTGAAGCCAGCTGGAGGTGGGCTCCTCTCAACTGTGATTCAGACTTTGTTCTAGATCCTTCTCAATCATTGTACATCTCCCAGACAGAAACAGAGGCACCCGATTTTTTCACCCCCATTACGAGTGAAACCCTTTATTCTTTATTGAAAACAGAGTGAGCAGACCACCAAATACAGTTCACCAGCATACTGGTCAGGAGTACCCTAAGTGTGATTTAGTGTTTGCTTGGAGCGGCCTTACTGATTCTTCAACCACTCCAAGCATTTACACTGCCTATGCCAGGCCAATCCTGTCGTTTCCTCGATCAAAGACAGAAATACAGCCTCAGGAAGACGTCACCCAGGATCCAGGTCTCTCTAGATGTCCTCACTGTGTTCTCTTTAAAGGTGGTAAAGCAGTGGCTTCTAGAATGCTGGGGGAGGCTGACACACACCAGAAAGCCTCAACACTTACCTGTGACTCCCACAAATATCCAGACCTAGCACAATTCTTGATTTTATTTCCCTCTTTTGGTAAGTATCAAGGGATTTTCTCATAGCAGGGGATATGAGAATTCATCCACAACCAAAAAGGACCAAGACGTGAAGTTGATATGAGGAAGGGTGTGGGGGAGGGGTGGACTGGGTGTTGGGGATACTGAGGAATTCTAAACAACAAAGTCCTAGTGAAGAGCATAAGGAAATATATTAACTATCCAGTCATAAACCACAGGAAAAATACTAAGAAAAATAATATATTTCTCTATGTGTATAACTGAGTCATATTGCAGTGCAGCAGAACTTAACACAACACTGAAGATTAACCACACTTCAATATAATTTTTAGGAAAGAAAAAGAGTGTCCATAGTTCTCCCTCTCTCCCTGTTTCTTTCCTTCTGACTCCTGCTCCTTGTTTTCTCTGCAGAGAATGCTGGTTCTCCTCCTGCATCGCCACAATCCATACTTAACTAAAAAACTTTATTTTGTATCAGAGTATAGCTGATTAACAATATTCTGAGTTTCGGGTGCACAATACATGGACTCAAACATATGTATCCATGAATCCTGGTCCCAAAAATACCCCTCCCATCCAGGTTGTCACATAATTAAGTGGAGTTCTCCGTGCTACACAGTAACCCCTTGTTGGTTATCCATCTTAAATAGAGCAGTGCCCTCAAAACGTTCTTGAAGACTTAACACGGGTCTCTGGGAAGCCTCCATTGGCCCACACTCACCCTCTTTGGCCACTCCAGGCTTGGTTGCGTAACATACTTTGGCTCCCCATCTCCACTGCTCAGTCTGTAGCCCTCATCACCCCTAGTAAGTCCCCAATTCCCTAGTGCAGAGCACCTTAGGATGCCATTTGCATGGAATTCAGGGCAGTTTTGCCTAGAACCAAGCAACCCTCCATATGGCGACATGAGTTTACAGTTTTAGAATTCCTGAAATTCTCTCCCTTCCTCAAAGTCTTCTTTGATCCCATCAGCCAGCTCTGAACTCCCCTAGGGAGCTAACATGAATCCTCCACCCTGTGCTGGGGCTGAGCAGTCACTGTGCACCCTTTATTCATATTAGCATCCATCCTCCCCACAGACGGTACCATAGCCTGACTCACAAAAGGGGCACCCGGCAAGAACTAGAGGAAGATGCATCTGAGAACTAGGGTGACCATGTAATTTATCATTCAAACCAGGAAAACGGCAAGAAGGGAAGGGAGACTGTTTATCCCTATGGTGGGACAGCACATTGGGACTGTCCCCAGCCATTCTCCTTGTCACATGACATATTTCAAGGACTGCTAGAGCTGACTTTCCGTGTTCATCCATCTGAAGATTCAGATTGAATTTAACATCTTTGAGGATTGAGGACCTGAGTGTTCCCCTCTCCTTGTGACTCCCACCATGCCAGCATGGCATGGTGTCTCCACATTTATTTCAGGATGATCAGTGTCCCGGATGGCCCTTTACGCTCAAGTGGTTTGTTTTGTGGGATGCTCTGGCCAGCCCCAGGGATCAGCAGCATCTGCAATAGTGAGAGATGGCCTGCGTAGGGCCCTCTCCTCCCAGCAGCAGCCCAAAGTTTCCTTCAAGTTCCTATTTGAGAACCACCCCTCATGGTTCTCCCCTCACCTTGAGGATGTAGGTTGTGCTGGGACTGGGTAGTTGATGCCATTGATGCTGAAGATAATAGAGGACAGGGTATTGACTGAAAAACATGAAAAAGTAGTGCTGTTAGAGAAAGAGGGAGAGAGCTTGGCCCTGAAGATCTTTCTTGTGTGTGGAGACTGGAAGTGACCCTGGGGCATGATCTTCACCTCAGAACTCCGTGGCATGGCACTGATGAGCCATGTTATTGACTCAGTCGTCTTGAGCCAATGGTCAGTGATATCCCAGCATCCACAAGGGCCTCACAGCCGCCAGAACAAGCAATAACCTTTCTTTTCATGGAGATGCTGAGAGACAGTGTGACCAAGCAGCCATCAAGATCACTCTGAGTCTCCCCAGATCTGCCCCCTTCCAGACTGTCTTCTAAACAGCCCTTTGTCTCTTGCCCTCTTTTCCTTTGCTCCCAACACGGCACCTTCCTTGACATTCTTGAATGCTGTACTTGAATACACCAGGCTCTTTTTCACCTTGACACAAGCTGGTCTTCCTTCCTAGAGGACCCCCTCCACTTTGACTAGCAAATTTCTTCTCATCTTCCAGATTTCAGGTTAATTGCCATGGTTTCAGGGAAGTCTTTCCCCCAATGTTTATTGTTTCCTTTCTTGACAGTCTCTGTAGACACTTCCTCATGTCTAGCATGTACCAAAGTTACAATTCACTATGTGTGTGTCTCATTTCCTATGCATCTGCCTTCTTAGACATGAGGGCAAGTTTTATTTCCATTGCCTCCCTAAAGTGGCTGGCACACGGTGGATGCCCAAGGCTAGTCTGTTTAGTGAGTGAAAAAAGACTGTGAAAACAATGAATGAGAAACATCCAGAGAGCTGTTCCTGGTGGGGAACAAATAACGGGTCAATCACAGAGTGAAGATAGAGATTCACCAGGGCAGCAGATTCTCATAGTCATGGGAGAGAGGGGCTCCTCTGGGAGAGGGTGTCTGCCAGCACTGCTCCTACAACCAGCTCAGACCCTGAGACCCTGGCCAGGAAATACATGACCAGCCCACAGAAACTCCAAAAGATGGGTCAGCTTTTGTCTGAGGGTATCACACAGAATCCTATCGTTATACCTCTTGTCCTCAGGTCACTCCTGGATCCCACCTTCCTGATTCTTTGTTATAACCCCTACCCCACTGTGTGCCCATGACCAGGGGTTCTTTTTATTAGTTGCTTTTACGTCTTATGACTTCAGCAAATCTCTCTACACTATTCAGTAGTTGCTCCCTTAGAAGAGCAGTTCTCCCCATTTGCTCAGGACTCTCCCTGTTTTTAAACAGACATTTATCTGTCCTGAGAACATCTTATGTCCCAGGCAGCCCCGGACAGTTTGCCATTTTATACCTTTTTCAGGATGGAGAAATTCTCCATGATCCTCTGTTCACCACACTGTAGAGTCCTCTAACCATGCTCCACGCCTCACAGGGCAGTGGGTGCAATCCTCTCCTAGCTGCACAGACCTCTCCGGACCCTTTTAGGACCCAGGTCAGAGCCCTGGTCAGAATGCCTGGGGATTATGAACCCATGGGTTGTTTACATATCTATCTGCTTGTGTTTTAGTTTGTATATGTGTTTGTACATGTGTTTGTATGTGTCTCTGTGAGTGCTTGTGTGTCTCTGACTAGCTATGCATGTTTATATGTGTCTCTGTGTATGTTTTTGTGTCTGCTTATGTGTTTCCATGTGTCTGTGTGTCTCTGTGTCGTTGTGGGTGGTGTATATGTCTGTGTGACTGTGTGTCTGAGGATTTATTTTTGTGTGTCTGCCTGTGTTCATGTACAATAGCAGGAGCATCACTTGGGCTGACCCTCAGAAGGAGAGGTTACCAGTCCATGTGTATACTCCAGTCACCTGCGTGGATCAATGGTACCCAGTTGAGCACTCCCTGGTAGTAGGATTTATCAACCCCACCAAATATCACTACACTGTCTTTCACCCTGCATGTGTAGAGACAAGAGAATGGGGGATCCTTGGAGGAGAGTAACAATGGCACTGTCTGAGAGCTGTGCTGGTACACTCATCAAGGTCCTAATAAGGTCCCCATGTACAGATGCAGAAATCGAGTCTAGGAGAGACTGATCCAGACCGAGGTCCATTACTGGCTAATGAGTGACAAAGAGGAGGTTAGAAGCTGAGTCAACTGGCTGGGCTCCACCCACTATAGCTTCTGAAGATGCCCTACCTCCTGCGACCTGAGTGCTCAGACACACTCAGAGGACAGGGTGCTGAAGTGTTTTGGCTTTCCTCTTGTCCAGCTTGTCATTTTTTCAGGAAAATCAAAGCCTGGGAGTTCTCAGGGTGTAGGTTCAGAAAACCCAGAGTTGGCTTCACTGGCCTGTGACCTCTACTGTTCAAAGGGCCACACACTCAGAAGGGACCCCACCTCTGCTCTTTCTGTCTTGAAATGCCTCATATTTCTTGAACAAGGGGTCCCACATGTTTTTTTTGTGTCCCACACTTTCATTTTCCCTGGCTCCTGCAAATTGGGTAGCTGGTCATCGGCTCCCAGTGGTATGCTAATGAGGAAGGAAAGATATCCACCATCTTTCTCCTCCCTTCCTTATCAAATTCATAAGCAAATCATATTGCTTTTTCCTCCAACTTGTTTTCTGTTTTCTTCCACTAGTCTCCCTCCTCACTCACCCCTCTAGACTAAGTTACAGGTTTTGAGACCAGGAGCAGCATTGTACTCCAATAAATCATTCTTTATAAAAGCCAGTGGTGAAGCCAAGTATAGCCCTGGCACTATATTTATCCTGAGTTAGATTATCTCTCAGGATTCTTCTTTATCATGTGTTCTGTAATTTTCGTGCAACTGAAAGCGTCTTAAAGCTAATTTGGAGAAAGGGATTGTCCATCTCAAACTTATTTGCTCAAGTAGAAGGCAAAAACAGGTTCAGAAATGGCACCTTGATTCTTTAGGTTGTCAAAGATGGGGATAGCTCCAAAGATGGATATGTTGGGGTACTTCAAGCCCAAGACACCATCAAAAGGTGCACCCTCACACCCGTATTCCACAATGCTTAGACAAAACAGCTCATCAGTACTTACAAGGTCCCCAGTCAGTGGGAGAGAAGAGTGTTCCCACTTACAGATATGTGAAGTGGGGCTAGGACTGGGCTGGACTGCATTGCCATTAAATCCTCAGAGAAGAATTGAGGCTGGCCTCTGTCTTTTGTGGACCTGAGATGGTTAGACCAAGCTGGGAGGGAATTCGGATTCCATCTGTGAGAGGCTGTGAATGTTAAACATCTGCCCCTCTGAAAACCACCCCCTGCATCAGTCAAAGTGGCCTTGTGGCTTCTGTCCAGGTGGGGCAACCAAGAGTCAGGCCAGGATCATTGCTGCCCCCTTGTGGCCAAAATGAGTCGAGAGCAAGGTAGCCTTCTCTGGGATCACTATAACCTAATGACAGGAATGGACTGAATTCTCTGTAAGGTATTGTGGATTCTGAATCTGTCCAGGAAGACAGAAGCCGAAAACACAATAGTGCTTGCAGGGATCTATGAAACTACTGCCTGGGAAGTTCACTTTGGGGGATATAAGTGTGACTGTGTATGAGAGAGAAAGAGAGAGAGGGGAACTACTCAAGTGCTTTGGGAAGGCAGGCCATATGTTCTATGAGACTTTCAAAGGCACTCTAGAGTGAGAACTCATTTATCAGGCCCCTTGACATCTCTGGCCTCCAGTTTCCCACTATGGATACCTGAAGCTCTTGACTGCCCCTAGGGTCCCCAGATCAGTTTTATCCTGTCCCTAAACACCTTACAGCAACTACCATCCTGAAAAGCCAATCCAGCTCCACCATTTACCACATGTGTGACCTCAGCAAGGCCCTTGTTGTCTGCACTTTAGTTCATATGTCTCATGAGCAAATCAGACTACCTGCTGTGTGGGGTTGTTGCAGGATTAAACCAATTATTACCTGAAAGTGCCTGGAACAGTCTGTGAATATAAAAGTGGGTGCTTTTTCCCCCCTCTTCTTGCTCCCAGAAAAATGAACCTTGAACTTCTCATGGGCAGAGGAGCTGCAAGTCCACACCTCAAGACACTCTCTGGGTTAGCTATCTGTTTGCTTGTGTGTCACCATGGGCACTGCCTCCCCAGGGACAGGATGCTGTGCATAAGATGGCCAATATCTATGGGAGTTAGGCTAGGAAGGGTCCTGCCAGATGGTCCTGCATCTGTTTTTCAAGCAGGGGTCACTCCATAGCCAGTTCTGACTCAGCTTCTCTTTACGCATTACATGAACGGTGTCATAAGCAAGAAATCCCATCATGCTCCCAGATCCATAGGTGATACGGAAGGTCTTTTGTGTAGGCCGGAAGGTGGAAAACTTGCAATGTCTGAACCAACTTGTGTAGCTGCAGACACAAGAGATGAGTGTTATCCGGTGCCAAAGGTGGAAATAGGGTGGCAGGGCAAGTGAAAAATGGCCCGGGCAGGGGGTGTCTGTACTCGCAACAGGCTGGACTGGAGCAAAAGAGGGAGGGCACCCACCAGTCAGATGAGCCTGTGTCATAGATAACCTGGAATTCCTGAGGGTGTCTTCCAATGATGACGTTACCCATGTATTTCATCTACAGGGAAGAGGGAGTGGGTTAGTGCAGAACTGGCTACCCTCTATTCCCACACTGCTGTCTCCCTCTGGGTGCTATATATTTCTTGAGATCACTTTCCAAGCACTGAGAAGCTCACAGCCTTTGATTACACAGGTGCTTGCATTCGATATTTTTTTCCTATGCTATATTGTATGTAGGATATTGATTCTAAGACCAGGCATTGCAGTGGTACCTCCTGCATGGGAAGCCCAAAGACATAACCACTGGGTCTTCCTGACCGTTGGACATCCAGGGATGTCCTGGTGCCTTCATTTGAGAAACTCTTTAGTCTCTATAAACCCATCCTTAGCATCCCTTTCTGCAGGAAGTCTTTCTTGATCAACCCCAGCCACTCCCTCCAAACTCAGACCACATCCAATCAATACCACACAAGTGACCCTTTCATCTATTTACTCTTTGCCTATCTCTCAGGCTGGCATGGACTTTCTTGAAGACAAAATAAGCCCTTTTGCTAATCAAAAAACCGTAACCACTGTGTTAGATTCTTATGGACTTACACGGAATACTGGTTCAGTAAATTTTCACTGCTGTGGTTCTTGCATCTGTGGAAACTAAATTCCTCTGCCTGGTCATTCACAATTGCTTTGCAGTTGGTTCTAACTTCTGATCAGAGACGGTTCACTCTTCATCTGTAATTAGTTCAATCCCTTAGTTCAGAAGGATGTGCTGCTGCTGCTGCTGCTGCTGCTGCACCTGCTGCTTCTGTTAAGTCACTTCAGTCGTGTCTGATTCTGTGCAACCCCACAGACAGCAGCCCACCAGGTTCCACCGTCCCTGAGATTCTCCAGGCAAGAACACTGGAGTGGCTTGCAATTTGCTTCTCCAATTCAGAAAAGTGAAAAGTGAAAGTAAAGTCGCTCAATAATTTCCGACTCCTAGCGATCCCAGGGACTGCAGCCTACCAGGCTGCTCCGTCCTCGGGTTTTTCCAGGAAAGAGGACTGTAGTGGGTTGTCATTACCTTCTGCTCAGGAGGAACACTCTCCCTCAAACTAATGACACATCTTTGACACAGAAATGGATGCTTACCTGCCACCTGGTAATTTCTGGGCCCAGTCACCAAGACAAGAGTTGAGGATGATAGTGCCTTCTCCTCTCCCAAAGGGACGTGGGGCTCCTCTGGCCCAGTGTTTCTGCCTCTGGCAGGAACCCCACCCCAACATCCCACGTGGTATCTCCAGATGAGCCCCATGCTAGGTTAGAACACCAGGGAGGCGCTGTGGAGCACCATCCTCCCAAAACACTCACATCCATGATGTTCCACAAGGCATGAATAGTTATATTTGACCTATGAGAAGAAATCTGAGACAGTCTGTAAGCATGTTCCTTGAGGAAATTGTTCAGCATTTTTTTTTTCCACTGAGGGTATTTCTCATGGTCTTCAATTTCCTTAAAGTTATTCTTTCACTGAACATTTGACAAAGAAAACAAAGAAGATGCTACGTTTACCTGTCAGTGCTAAGCTATAACTGTCATTGTAATGGCACTGTGTATTTTCTAATCATTTTCATGAGTCACCTTATTATAAGAATTTTCAGCATATTCCATTGGAAAGACATAAGTTTTAATAAAGATTCTGTTCTGTAATGTTGGGTAAGCCATATGACCATGTGGGGTCTCAGTCTCCCCTTCAGTAAAATGGTGAATATAATGATTCAAACCTTCCAAATTAGGATATCTTGGGGATAGTGAAGTGATGGATATAAGGTGCCTGATAAATAGGAAGTTTCAAGAATGACTGCCACTATCACTGCTGTTGCCACCCCACTGTCTCCTTCTCATTGAAGCTCAGGGAAGGAGGTAGAAGGGGGATTCCTATCCTCTTTTACAAGGGAGGAATTTGAAATGCAAGAGATTTGTGATTTGGCTGTGGTCACATTGCTGGTCAGATATAAAACAGTGTATAAGTAGCTCTCCCAATTTTTCTCCAACTTGAAAGAGAAGAGATAGTTGAATGAAGAATCCAGGAGATAGGGAACAAGTTAGGGAAATGTAGAAGCTCGAGAAGGAAGGATGAGTCAATTGAAAAATTAAAAGAGAACAACACAGAGAGAAATACACTCACAGAGACTTTCAAAAAGATGGAGAGATAAATGATAGTGATACAGAGATACAGACGTAGACATATACACACTGAATTAGAGAAGGAACAAAGAGAACATACTAAATAAAAGGGAGAAAAGTGCTATTCCACAGGACCACACCTACATCTGCACTGACTCTGCACTGAGCAATTGCAAGGAGTTCAATTTCAATAGTTCATGACATGACTGGGCCCCAGCGTTGTGCAACTATGAAAATCTACACCAAAAACCTTGGGTCCCACAGTTCCTATAGCAAGGTACTTATCCATAAGTAAGGGCTGAACTTGAAGATTGTCAGGGAAATATTCCATTCCCTCTAAACCCGATGAGTAGAAGAATAATCAGATGAAAAGAAAAATCACAGAAAGGAAGATGATGTGGCTTACAGTCTCCATACATAAATGACTCTGCAATCTGAGAAGGCCACCAGCCTGAGGAGCTCAAGCCACATCATGCTTCTTTCCTGGCTCCAAGTACTCAGGGAAGTTCAGATTCTTAGCATGTAGTGGTGACCCGGAGCCCCTAGTTATATATGTTCTGACATGCCCTAGTTTAGCCCCTTAGGCCAATAATAGGTCTGAATAAACACAAAGGTCTTGATAAAATCGTTACCTTCATCAGTGTCCTTGGTCAGTGGACTTTGAAGCTTCACAGAATACGGAGAATTGAACTGTAATCTCTTCCTTGAAGTTTGGCTGGAAAATCAAACTAATCTGCATAGACATCTAAGAAGATGGAAAACCTTGACTACTTGGAGAAAAAAAAAAAAAAAAAAACTGCTAAGAACATCATAAAAATGGATACTAAGGGCCATGCTCGACATTCACCGTTTCATGCCATCTTCCTAGAGACTTCATGAGATATGCATTGCTGTCTTTATCGGAGAAGAGATTGCTAGGATGATAAGTCGTCAAATGACAAAGTGAAGACTTCAGGGACAGCCCAGGGACATACAATTGGCTTTAGGTGGGGGTGGGGGGGGTGGGGTAATGGCAGACATCAGGGGCACTATGATGCCAGTTTGCATCAAAGATTTGGGACAGAGCAGTACTTCAACTGCATGCTTTCAGTACTGGAAGAAATGTCATATGCATCCACAAGATATTGTATAGCATCCAGCAAACATACAAGGAAGAATTGTGTGCTAGGTTCTGGGTTAAAGGCTTCAAAGTCAATGTTGATGAAGACAAAATTAGTCTTTATCTTAAGAGAGCTAGCAGCCTAATTCTCACAAACTCATGGCCCCAGGAGGCAGGAGATATGATACTAGGACGAGGTGGCCATGTTGAACACTGGGGCGAAGAGGCTTCACCACTGGGAGCAGCATTTCCTCCACTTCACTCGTGCTGGAAAGCGGGCCAGTTGGCCATACTTTCAAGAGAATCAGAAGTTTGGATATTTATGTACAATCTACTGATTTTAATATTAGCAACTAATTTTTTTTCCCCAAAAAACAATGGGAACAATATCTCCCAAGCAATGTGCTAGAATAAGTCTTCAGTCTCTGCAGTTTTTTTTGTTTTTGTTTTTTTTTTGTTTCTAGCCTAGACTTGGGAGTGCAGTGGTGACCGAGAGAAATTTAATTCATGTTGGTTGATTTACAAAGAGACTGAATGCATACTGAACATGTGTGTTTCCTTTCTACTTATAAAGAAAGGTCATCAGGGACATGCAAGCCAATAAAATTTAACTGCTGAAGATAAATGGATATATTTCTGATATAATTTCCCCATAGGGTCTATGTCATGAAAAATTTTGTCTGCCAAACCAAACATACAGAAAACAATTCTGAAATGTCTTCCCAATTCAAGAAGACAAAACAACTGTGGCAGCCAAAGTAAAGACAATCGTGTTTATTGACTCATCCAGGACTCCCAGGGCCTATTCCTGTTTGAGATTTTTCCATGCCTGTCCCTTGAATACAACAGGAGCCTCTCCTTTTGCCAGGTGTGTTTAAATGGGGCACTGTGACTTAATCCTCATTTTTGCATGTTATTTAAATTCAGTTCTGGTGGTTAAATCCCAATAGAAGGAATGTTACATCACTGACAAATGATACACATATATTCCTTTGAAATATGGTGTTGGAGAAGACTCTTGAGAGTCCCTTGGACTGCAAGGAGATCAAAGCAGTCCAGCCTAAAGTAAATCAGTCCTGAATATTCACTGGAAGGACTGATGCTGAAGCTGAAACTCCAATTATTTGCCCACCTGATGGGAAGAACTGACTCATTAGAAAAGACCCTGATGTTAGGAAAGATTGAAGGCAGGAAGAGAAGGGGAACACAGGACGAGATGGTCGGATGGCATCACCAAGTGATGGACATGAGCTTGGGTAAGCTCTGGAAGTTGGTGATGGATAGGGAAGCCTGGCATGCTGCAGTTGATGGCATTGCAAAGAGACTGACATGACTGAAAGGCCTGAACTGAACTGAACAAATTGAGAACAAAGAGACTGATAAATCTAATTGCATTGAGTTGGTGACTAGCTTCCCATAAAAAACACATTACTGAAGTGGCTTTACAATTCAGAATTATGACTACATTCAGAGTGGAATATCTTCTAAGCAAAA
The DNA here is from genome assembly GCF_023091745.1 of Budorcas taxicolor. Lineage (NCBI taxonomy): Eukaryota > Metazoa > Chordata > Mammalia > Artiodactyla > Bovidae > Budorcas > Budorcas taxicolor. The sequence goes on from NC_068934.1 coordinate 38,589,763, forward strand.
ACAAAAATTCTGCTCATTCAAAACAAAACCGAAGAAAATGAAAAGATATATAGGAAAGAAATCTGAAACTATATTCAACAACTTATTGTTCCTCATAACTTCTGTTATTGTAACAGCATCATATGCATGTTAACAGGTAAAAGCAAGACAATACTTAAAACTAATGTTTTGAACTAAGCCTTTCAGTGGCTAGAAAAACAAGTTCACACGAAACATAAAGAAGTTTAATTAAAACCGTGCTGTCTTAAATCTTGAATTGAAAGCAAAAGTTTGTACTAACTAAATATATTCATTTTTATTTTATGTTTTTAAGGAAAATGCATACTTCCTACTCTGACCACTGTAAAGCCTACAAGCAATGACAACTTGATAATAGTGACTATTCTGAGGTCTAACATGTAGCTTCCAAATACATTTCCCATCAGACGATGCATGGATTCTTAACTTGATGGCTGATTTCAGGACTGGGTAAAGAAATGCACAAAATAAACTTGGGAATCATGTAGGACCAGAAATGTAAGGGGCTTCAAAGACCAATCGGGACTGGACAGAAAGTTTAGGAATCCTAATGAAAAGGCCAAACATCTACCAGTTTGTTGGGCAGAATGATGTTTCCATTTCTCATCACACTGTTTATGTTTGTCATAGCTTTCCTTCCAAGAAGCAAACGTCCTCTGATTTCATGGATGCAGGCAGCATCCACAGTGGCTTTAGAGGCTAAGATGTAGAAATCTGTCACTGCTTCCACCTTTTGTCCTTCTATTCACCATGAAGGATGGGGCTGGATCCCATGATTTTAGTTTTTTAATATTTAATTTTAAGCTGGCCGAATGTGTCCAAATGTCAATAAGCAACATCTAATTTGTCACTGTAATAGATTGCTAGGGCACCAACTCAACATTCTGAGCACTGAGAAAGGAAAATAATCATCAATATTTAAGCTATTTTTGTTTCTATTAAGCATAGGTCATGTAACTACAAAAGTTCCAGGAAAACAAGCTAGAGTGTCCCTTCTGGGGGTGATGAGAGAGTGATGGAGAACAGCTATAACACAGATGAAGCCTCACTCAGCTCCTGCTGTGGAGGTCTGGTTCCTAATAGACCAAGGACTGGTCCTGACCCATTGTGCTGGTATGGTGGACTCCTGCTCCAAACCCAAGAGTGGGACATTCTGTAGAACAAACCACCCTGCTTCTGCCCAGTTTCTGAACAAATAAATGGCATTAAAATTGGGAGAAGAACAGTTATTTCATCTTAGAAAAGAACAACCAAGTGCAAAATATGACTACGTTCTTTCAACAAACTGTGAAAACTGCTTTTTGAGAATCAGGGAAATCTGTACATGGACTTGATATTAGATGTTAATTTTATTGGGATCAAATGAGCATTTTTTAAACATCCTATCATTTTACCCCATAATACTCATTATGCATATTTTGTGAAATATTCATCTTGTCCCTAAAACACTTCAGGAAAAAATGAATAAGGATTAAAAGAGATAATGAAATGATGGTTTGTCTTGATTTAAAAACAGATCTGCATAGCTGCTAAGGATTGAATTGTGTTCACCCTTGATTCCCAATGTGATGGTATTAGGAAGTAGGACATTTGTGAGGTACGCAAGTTGAAATGGGGTTTTGATGGTGGTCCCTCTAGATGGGATTATCCTCTCCCTCTTTTTCTCTATTATTCTCCATCTTCCTCCTTCCCTTCCCCCACCACAAATGAGAACATAGCAAGAAGAGAAAGACCTGATGACAGTCATGAATGTCTTTACCGGGAACTCAATTGGCCACCACCTTGATGTTGCATAGTCTCCAGTCTATGACAACTTGTGGGACAAAGAGGCTAGTTTTGTAGTTATTGATGCCAAATGATGAAATATAGGGTTTATGACACTCATTATGTTTTTTATGTTTGAAATCATTTGTAGTAAAAAGTTTATAGCAAGTCCATTTTGAATTTTTGTCTTAGAGATTCCCTGAGGAGCACAAGATAGCAGATTCAGGCAGGTCCCCAATGAATGAGTGTTTGGAGGACAACGTGCTCCTTACTCAGACTCATCTCTTGTGGTCTGAAAACCGTCCCCCACACCTGACAACCTTAATGTTCCCCCATCTGCATCTCCATTACCCTGCTAAGCTGAGTCATCTAGCCGGAGATGTTAATGATGCAGCACAGGGTCTGGAAGCAGAAGGAATGCAGACAGTTTTAGAAAAATGAACTGGGCAGACCCGTCCTTGGTTTTCCCTTCTTTACTGCCATCTGCATGTGAGGGATTGGGCCTGGGTAGAGAGGAAGCCACAAGTGGGACTTCATGGATATTTGCCAGAGAAGGGAGGAGGAATTCAAAACCCAATAACCAGGAGTTGGGCAGCTTGCCAAGGACCCAGGATGGAAGAAGCAAGGAAAAAGAATAGCACCTACCTGAGGGCAAGACCTACCTGAGTGATCCTGTTAAACTTGGAGGTTGTGTCCTTCCTGGTTTAATTTCTGCTCCAGATGTGGAGGAGGTAGAGCTGTACTCACTGTTAGTGAGTCACGGGGAGAGGGACAACCTCCCCCAGGAGCCCTTTGATTCCACTCGAAATGTGGGTATCATCGCAAACCAGAGAGCAAATGGCAGGTCATCCAAAAGATGACCTAATTTAAATAGTATTTAAAATTTCTCAAAATTAGTCTAAGAGTCCTGGCATATCTTGTTCACAGAGATTTTTAGGGGAGATGATTCGTTAGCCTAATTTGGGTTCTGTTAAGGAATCTACAAGCTTCCCCATTGGTAACTTCTAACTTATAACTATCTGATCTCATCCTACAGAACCCAAATGATGGTAAGTTCCAAGGGGCAAGGCCTCTAAGGTCCTCGGTGTCACAGCAGCTGTGTGCCAAGTAGTCTACCACCCCAAATCCTGAGCCCAGGACCAATGAACATCACCAGACAGTTACAGCCCCCTGCCCACCAGAGGCAGCCTCAGCTTCCTCAGCCACACCCACCTCTGAGCCACTTGTCCACTGATTGGCACTGAGCTTCAGTCTGGAACAAGTGTTCTGGAGCAAGTCCAGTCTCCCTCATCCAAGAGATGGGAAACTGAACCCTGGGCTTTATGACTCACCTTAAGGCTGCAGGTAAGTTAGTAAAGACTTGGGATACAGGAACTATGGTTCCTAGGCTAGGAGACTTCCAGGAAGGAAGAGATGAGAGAAAGCTCAATTGTATCCACTGCTGGGTAGCTCTCAAATGTCTGCAAACACCAGAGTGGAAGTTTCTTTCCCTTTGCCCCTCAAGTCTGGTTCCCGTTTTATCAGCAGACCTGCCTCCATGTAGCAACAGGAAAGCAATATTCACGGCTGTTTCTTTTGGGTTCCAGGCACAGTGGGGGAGGCCCAGCTGTAGTCACCACAGGAAGCAGTCCTGCAAGTGGTGCCTGACTCACTCCCAACTCAGAATCCCCAGAGCTCCCGCTCCTCATTCACACAACAGAGACCTTGAGTGATGGATAACATACACCTGCATTCAAGCAGGAAGCGTTCCTTTCTCAGCCTTCTGGTAACTTAGATAAATGTCTTATGTTTCCTCAGGGAACCCATGGCTGAGCGTGACTGGGGTCTGAGACTAGCCTGGATAAAACAGAAATGTTCCCTCTTTGATGCTCAAAATAGACCTTGGAAATTCAAAGGCCTTGAGAGGGTTACAATCACACTTATGTTTTTTCAGGACTTTGCTTTATGAATCTGGTTGGAGATAAAGGACAGAAACACAGGACAAGGCTGGACTTCTCTGAGTCCCAGCAGACTGAGAGTTGAGTTCCATCCACCAGGCTTCAGAGCTAGGTGCTGATGTTATTCACAAGCCACCTTTCAAGAAGGAATAAAGGAAAGAGTTTTTGGACAGCGAGCAATGTGGTCAAAGGGTCATGGGAAACATGTGGGCAAGATGAAACCTGAGTCATTACTTGTTTCTTTGCTCTATCAGTTCCTTTGTGTTTCTACTCATGAGAACAAGTACATGGAGATAGTCAGAGGCATTGGTTCTTCCCCGGCACCTGATGCTTCTGGTGATAATGTTTGGGTAAACATCCCTGAGTCCAGAGCATATTCAGCCCCATGATAGCCTCAGGTTCTCCCTTTTTGGGAAGGCTGACATGCCTCATTGCGGCTAACTCACAACTGAAGCATGGGATGAGGTCATGGTGGTTGACCTGTAGGCCAAGTTCCAAGCATGAAAGGAAGGTTGGCAGTGGAAGGGTAACCATTTATTAAGCTTGGTTACCTTGGTCCTTAGCAGGGGCTACTTCCTACATCTACCATAGTTTTCTCCCAGCTTTTCACATGGCCAGGCCCTTCTCAACATTTACCATCATCTTCAATGAGTCTCTCCAGGCTTGCTTTCCTTGGCCCCTCCCCTCTCACAAGCACTGACCCTTGATCCCAAAAGTACCTATAGACACTTTCCTCCATCAAAACAATAATTATAGTTACCAAAGTGGAAAGATGGGAGAGGGATAAATTGAGAGTTTGAGATGAATATATGTATACTACTTTTTGTAATAGACAATCAACAAAGACCTACTGTACAGCACAGGAATTCTGCTCAGTAGTCTGTAATAACCTGTATGGGAAAATAACCTAAAAAAGAATGGATACATGTGTATGTATAAGGAATTAATTTCCCATAAAACTAATATTAATACAATACTGTAAATTAACTATACACCTATATAAATTAAAAGCTGAATTTTGAAAAACACTTATGTCTAGAGACTCATGGAGTTCTTTAAACTCACAGGATTCCAGATATGATGCTGGAGATGCCAGAGTGGGTGCAGAAATTGAGACATTATCTGAGGTTGCATTTTCCTGAGCTTTGGTGTCTTTTTGCTTCTAGTGTCACCTTTGATTTGTCTTTGGAGGATTTAATACAAAGGCTTCGAGGCACCAGCTTGGTGTTAGTTGAAGGATGAGAAGGAGATGCTAGTGGGAGTGTGAAATCTCAGCTCCGTAGCCTTGGGTTGGGGCACGTTGTCCCAAGTTCCCATGAAAACAGGCTATAGCTTCCCTCTCCACGGCTTGCATATCAGATCCAGACTGTTTCATCTTTTTTCATGTCCTGCTTCCTCTGAGACCTCACTGATTTCTCTATGAGAATATTTTTTAATATAAATTGATTTACTTTTTAATTGGAGGCTAGGTACTTTACAGTTTGGTAGTGGTTTTGCCATACATTGACATGAATCTGCCACAGGTGTACATGTGTTCCCCATCCTTAAGCCCCCTCCCACCCTCCTCACTGTCACATCCCTCTACGTCATCCCAGTACACCATTCCCAAGCACCCTGTCTCGTTCATCAAACCTGGACTGACAATCCACTTTACATATGATAATATATGTGTTTCAATGACATTCTTTGAAATCATCCCACCCTCGCCGTCTCCCACAGAGTCCAGAAGACTGTTCTACACATCTGTGTCTCTTTTGCTGTCTTGCGTATAGTGTTATCATTACCATCTTCAAAATTCCATATATTCAGTTCAGTTCAGTTCAGTTCAGTTTAGTCACTCAGTCGTATCCGACTCTTTGCAACCCCATGAATTGCAGCGTGCCAGGCCTCCTGTCCATCACCAACTCCCGGAGTTCACTCAGACTCATGTCCATTGAGTCAGTGATGCCATCTAGCCATCTCATCCTGTGTTGTCCCCTTCTCCTCCTGTCCCCAATCCCTCCCAGCATCAGAGTCTTTTCCAATGAGTCAACTCTTCACATGAGGTGGCCAAAGTACTGGAGTTTCAGCTTTATAATCATTCCTTCCAAAGAAATCCCAGGGCTGATCTCCTTCAGAATGGACTGGTTGGATCTCCTTGCAGTCCAAGGGACCCTCAAGAGTCTTCTCCAACACCACAGTTCAAAGGCATCAATTCTTCGGCACTCAGCCTTCTTCACCATCCAACTCTCATATCTATACATGACCACTGGAAAAACCATAGCCTTGACTAGATGGACCTTAGTCGGCAAAGTAATGTCTCTGCTTTTGAATATGCTACCTAGGTTGGTCATAACTTTTCTTCCAAGGAGTAAGAGTCTTTTAATTTCATGGCTGCAGTCACCATCTGCAGTGATTTTGGAGCCCCCACAAATAAAGTCTGACACTGTTTCCACTGTTTCCCCATCTATTTCCCATGAAGAGATTGGACCAGATGCCATGATCTTCATTTTCTGAATATTGAGCTTTAAGCCAACTTTTACTGTATTGGTGTTTTTCTTTCTGGCCTACTTCACTCTTTATAATATGCTGCAGTTACACCCACCTCATTAGAACTGATTCAAATGTATTTTTTTAATGGTTGAGTAATACTCCATTGTGTATATATACCATGGCTTTCTCATCCATTCATCTGCTGATGGACATCTAGGTTGCTTCCATGTCAGGGCTATTAGAAACAGTGCTGTGATGAACATTGGGGTACACGTGTCTCTTTCAATTCTGGTTTCTTCAGTGTGTATGCCCAGCAGTGGGATTGCTGGGTCATAAGGCAGTTCTAGTTCCAGTTTTTTAAGGAATCTCCACACTGTTCTCCAGAGTGGTAGTACCAGTGTGCATTCCCACCAGTAGTGTAAGAGGGTTCCCTTTTCTCCACATCCTCTCCAGCATTTATTGTGTGTAGACTTTTGGATAGCAGCCATTCTGAATGGTGTAAAATGGTAACTCATTGTGGGTTTGATTTGCATTTCTCTGATAATGAGCAATGTTGAGCAAATTTTCATGTGTTTGTTAGTCATCTGTATGTATGTCTCCTTTGGAGAAATGTCTGTTTAGCTCTTTGGCCCATTTTTTATTTTGGTCATTTCTTTTTCTGGAATTGAGCTGAAGGAGTTGCTTGTATATTTTTGAGTTTTATCATTTGTCAGTTGCTTCATTTGTTATTATTTTCTACCATTCTGAAGGTTGTCTTTTAACCTTGCTATTCTTTCCTTCATTGTGCAAAAGCTTTTTAGTTTAATTAGGTCGCATTTGTTTCCTTTGGCTTTCATTTCCAAAACTGTGGGACTTGGGTCCTAGAGGATCCCACTGTGATTTATGTCAGAGTGTTTTGCCTATGCTTTCCTCTAGAAGTTTCATAGTTTCTGGTTGTAAGTTTAGGTCCTTAATCTATTTAGAGTTTATTTTTGTGTATGGTTTTAGAAAGCATTCTAGTCTCATTCTTTTACAAGTGGTTGACCAGTTTTCCCAGCAACACTTGTTAAAGAGTTTGTCTTTTCTCCATTGTGTATCCTTGCCTCCTTTGTCAAAGATAAGGTGTCCATAGGTGCATGGATTTATCCCTGGGCTTTCTATTTTGTTCCACTGTTCTATATTTCTGTCTTTGTGCCAGTACAATACTGTTTTCATGACTGTAACTTTGCAGTAGATCCTGAAGTCAGGAAAGTTGATTCCTCCAGTTCCATTCTTCTTTCTCAAGATTGCTTTGGCTATTCCAGGTTTTTTGTGTTTCCATACAAACTGTGAAATTATTTTTTCTAGCTCTGTGAAAAATACCATTGGTAGCTTGATAGGGACTGCATCGAATCTACAGATTGCTTTGGATAGTATACTCATTTGCACTATATTGATTCTTCTGATCTATGAACACAGTATATTTCTCCATCTATTAGTGTTCTCTTTGATTTCTTTCACTGGTGTTTTATAGTTTTCTATATATATAAGTCTTTTGTTTCTTTAGGTAAATATATTCCTGTGTATTTTATTCTTTCCATTGAAATGGTGAATGAAATTGTTTCCTTAATTTCTTTTTTATTTTCTTATTATTTGTGTATAGGAATGAAAGGGATTTCTGTCTGTTAATTTTATATCCTGCAACTTTGCTGTTTGCATTAATTAGCTCTAGTCATTTTCTGCTGGAGTTTTTAGGTTTTCTATGTAGAGGACCATGTCATCTGCACACAGTGAGAGTTTTACTTCTACTTTTCCAGTCTGGATTCCTTTCATATCTTTTTTTTTTCCCCCTCTGATTGCTGTGGCCAAAACTTCCAAAGCTATATTGAATAGTAATGATGAAACTGGACACCCTTGTCTTATTCCTGACTTTAGGGGAAATGCTTTCAATTTTTCACCTTTGAGGATAATGTTTGCTGTGGGATTGTCATACATAGCTTTTATTATGTTGAGGTGTGTTCCTTCTATTGCTGCTTTCTGGAGGGTTTTACCATAAATGGATGTTGAATTTTTCAAATGTTTTCTCTGCATCTATTGAGATAAGCATATGGTTCTTATCTTTCAATTTGTTTATGTGGTGTAAAATGTTGATTGATTTGTGCATAGTGGAAGATCCTTGCATCCCTGGGATAAATCCCACTTGGTCATGTAATATGATCTTTTTAAATATGTTGTTGCATTCTGTTTGTTAGAATTATGTTAAAGGATTTACATCTATGTTCCTCAGTGATATTGTCCTATATGTGGCATCTTTGTTTGGTTTTGGTATAAGTGTGATGGTTGGCCTCATAGAACGAGTTTGGCAGTTTGTCTTAGTCTGCAATTTTCTGGAAGTGTTTGAGTAGGATATGTGTTAAGGCTTCTCTAAATTTTTGGTAGAATTCAGCTGTGAAGCCATCTGGTCCTGGGCTTTTGTTTGCTGGAATATTTCTGATTACAGTTTCAATTTCTGTGGTTGTGATGGGTCTCTTAAGATTTTCTATTTCTTCCTGGTTCAATTTTGGAAAGCTTATTTTCTAAGAATTTATCCATTTCTTCCAAGTTGTCCATTTTATTGGCGGAAGTTGCTGATAGTAGTGTCTTATGAGCCTTTGTATTTCTGTGTTATCTGTTGTTATCTCTCCATTTTCATTTCTAATTTTGTGATTTGATTCTTCTCCCTTTGTTTCTTGATGAGTCTGGGTAATGGTTTTTCAACGTTATTTATCCTTTCAAAGAACCAGCTTTTGGCTTCGTAGACTTTTCTTCTGGTTTCCTTTGTTTCTTTTGCATTTATTTATGCCCTAATTTTTAAGTTTTCTTTCTTTCTACTAACCCTGGGGTTCTTCATTTCTTCCTTTTCTAGTTACTCTATGTGAAGAGTTAGGTTGTTTATTTGACTTGTTTCTTGAGGTAAGCATGTATTGCTGTGAACCTTCCCTTCAACATTATTTTTACATTGTCCCATAGTTTGGGGGTTGTTGTGTTTCCATTTTTATTCATTTCTATGCATATTTTGATTTCTTTTTTATATATTCTGTGAATTGTTGGTTATTCAACAGCGTGTTGTTCAGCCTCCATATGTTAGAATTTTTAATAGTTGTTCTCCTGTAATTGAGATCTAATCTTACTGCATTGTGGTCAGAAAAGATGCTTGGAATTATTTCAATTATTTTGAATTTGCCAAGCCTAGATTTATCTCCCAGGACGTGATCTATCCTGGAAAAGGTTCCATGTGCAGCTGCGAAAAAGTTGAAACTCATTGTCTTGGGTTGAAATGTCCTATAGATATCAATTAGGTCTAACTGGTCTATTGTATCATTTAAAGTTTGTGTTTCCTTGTTATTTCCCTGTTAAGTTGATCTATCCATAGGTGTGAATGGGATATTAAAGTCTCCCACAATTCTTCTGTTATTGTTTTTTTTTTCCCCATATATATATATATATATATATATATATATATATATATATATATATATATATATATATTTGGCTGCACTAGTTCTTCATTGCTTCTTCACTGCTTCATTGCTTCTCTATTTGCAGTGAGCTGGGGCTACTCTGTAATGGCAGTGCACTGGCTTTTCAATCCTGTGTTTCTCTTGATGCAGATCACAGGCTCTTGGTCAGTCAGGCTCAGTCATTGTGGCCCGCGGGTTTAGTTGCCTTGGGGCATTTGAAATCTTCCCAAGCCAGATCTCCAGTGCATATTTTAAGCACTGGATCAAAAGGGAAAACACTCTGGAAAGAATTTGAAATACATTACTTTTACATGAAATTTGGCACCATGGTCTATTTTTAAGGAGACCAATAGAGGATTGTCCACTACTTCAAGCAACTTCCTGAGACCAGGACTGATTTAGGTTCCCCTCCTAAGTGTTCCTACAGCATCTTGAAGCTGTCCCCACCATGTCGCTTTGTTCTTGCTTGAATTTCTGAAATGCACACTAGACTACAGCTTCCAGAGTGCAGGGCTGTCACTTGACTCACTTGTAAGTATACGTCAGTAGGTCTTGTCTCATTATACCACACTCTAAAATCAAGACAAGGCTAACACAAAGATCAGTTATTCTATTATGAGTGTTAGGTTACAGGTTCAACTACTGTAATAAAACCTTAAATAACATTGTCTTAAATACAATATAATTTCAATTATCTTTCAGATAATATTAGTGCAGTCTCTCCACAGAAATAGGGACCCACTTCTTTCTTGTTACATCCTCCACCTTTGCTACTTACCTCTGGTCTAACATGGCTGCTCCAGCCCCTGTCATTACATCTGCATTCCAGCTAGTGGAGCAGAAAATAATACTTCCATTTGGAAGTGAAATATCATCTCTACTCAAATTCCACTGGCCAAAGTATCTACCATGGTCATGGCAAACCTAGAGGTGATGAATCCACAGAAGGGCAAGGGAATGTATTCCTACTACAGAATATTCATGATGAGTAACAAGGGCCACCACCCTTCATTCATGTCTCTGTAATTCATTCTTCTTTGATTCTCCCCACACAGCTTTCAGCCTGTTTTGGCTGGCAGATATGAATATGGATGAGGTTGTAAGAGAGGAAATGACCCAGGCTGTACCAATATGAAGAAAACAAGACAGGAAAGAAGATTAGAAAGTATGAAAATTAAAAATCTATAGGACAGTATGCTTATAATCATAATTTTGCAGTTATATACTTTAGATATACCTGTGGTTCATGAATCAATTTATAAATTAAAAATAAGATAAATGTAAAATATAAATATATGCACTACACCCAACAAAATAATAAGGCTATATCACATTAAACACATAGTAGTATCAGGATTAGTTTGGATGCACATCGCAAAAAACTAAAACAACCAAAACTTTAGCAAGATAAATTTGATTTTTTGTCTCCCACTGAAACAAAGCTGGAAGTGGGCCAGTGAGAGCTTGGATGGTATCCATCTCCAAAGTTACATGATTGTCCAATACAACTGCAGGCGTTCCAGCCATCACAACTAAAATCCAGGTAGCATCTAGGAAGAAGGTGGGGAAGGGAAGATACTTTTCTCTCAGCTTAATCAGCTCCTTGAAAGCAGTTTTCCAAGAAATCCCTCTTACAGGTCTGCTTGCATCTCAGTCACCAGTCTTGACCAAGAGCACAGGTGGGTGGGACATGCAGTCCTGTAACTACTTGGCTCATGGCTATATAACAAACTATTTTCACTTTTGAAACAGAAGCAGAGAATAGATCATTTTGCAGGCAGCCAGTGGTGTCTGCCTTAAAGAACAAACCTTTTCTGAATATATTAGGTTGAACAGCTGGGCACAGTGTGGGAGCCAGGTGGAAGGAGCAGCAATGAGAGACAGCTGGGTGGATCTGAACTGTGCTCCAGGGGAAAAAAAATGACAGACTGATCACTAGAGATCTTCTAAGGACTGAAATGAGGATACATACCACAGGACCCAATTTGTTTTGAAAGCTGCTTTTCCAACTCTGGTCCCAAATCCCTCTCAATTCTTCAGCTTCTAAATACCTTGTCTTTGTTACCTCACATTCTGATCTACCTGTCTCACTTTCCTTACTTCTGTTCACATCACCTCACCATCCTGTCACCAGCATTACAAGATCCAGTACTGAGGAGTTAGCAACACTTTCTAGAAGTGTGTAGAAACACAATGACTATTTCTACTTTCATATTAGTTTCTCCTGATCAAGGTCTTTTGAAGGGCTGATACGGCTAGAATTATGGAGATCTCACATTTCCTCTAAAATCCCAACCAAGATGTCGTTAGATTTATGGAGATTAGAATGGCTAATTATGGAGGTTAGAATGGCTAGAATTATGGAGATCTCATGTTTCCTCTAAAATCCCAACCAAGATGTGGTTAGAATTATGGAGATTAGAATGATTAATTATGGAGGTTAGAATGGCTAGAATTATGGAGACCTCACTTTTCCTGTAAAGTCCCAACCAAGATGTGGTTAGAATTATGGAGATTAGAATGGCTAATTATGGAGGTTAAAATGGCTAGAATTATGGAGATCTCACGCTTCCTCCAAAATCCTAACCAAGAATGTTACAACTAAGAATGGACCTGGAGGGGATGTGCTCACGTTTGGATCCACATGTCTTAGCAGGACAGTAAGTCCCCTGTGTATGAACAAGTTACATTTCAAAAGGGTGTTCAAAAATCCCAATTTCTTCGTAAGTCCAGCAAACATTCTTAGACAGCCAACTAAGACGAATGGCTACATATTGCTCTAGTTTAATAGCTTTATGATACTTTTCATGCAAATCATACATAAAAAACAAACACAATAAAATAAACATTTTTAATCTTGCAGTACATGGATAGTGCATGGCAACCCACTCCAGTATTCTTGTTTGGACAATCCCCATGGCAAGATGAGCCTGGCTGACTACAGTCCATATGTTGCCAAAGTTGAACAGAGCTGAGCAAATAAGCACACTTTTAAAAATAGAATAGTAGTACCATCTATATTATCACTGCATTTATGCTTCCTTTCAGACATCGTAGGCTTGAACTAAAAATACTGCACTATTTTACTCCATCACTTTCCCTTGTAGCTCATTCAGTAAAGAATCTGCCTGCAGTGCAGCAGACCCAGGTTCAGTCCCTTGATTGGGAAGATTCCCTGGAGAAGGAAATGGGAACACACTTCAGTATCCTTGCTTGAAAAATCTTATGGACAGTGGAGCCTTGTGGGCTGTAGTCCATGGAGTCACAAAGAGTCAGGCCCGATTGAGTGACCAACACTTATTGTACTCCGTAGAGTTCTGTACAGTAAAGTACACAAAAGCACACCGACTTGCCTGGGATGTTCCCATGACAATGTGTGTGAGATCTGTGAACAAACTGATGTGATTGCACATGCAAATGCACTTTTACATGTTTGAAAGTTTTCAACTTGGAGGTTTGTTTGTAACAGACTTGCTACACAGGTGTTCAGTGAATGTATGTAGTGAATGAACAAGAGAGGAGTGTAAGGAGCTGCCTGTTCTTTCCATGTTTGCATGTATTATGACCACTCTGAATAGGAATTCCATTGAGCATAATTGAAGCCTGATGTAAGGGAACATTGCTGCAAGCAACAGAGGACCAGGATTCCAGGACTTGGCACAAGAGCCATGATTGGTTGAAAAGACCCAGGAGTTCAAGTTAGGAAGAAACAAGTTTTCACTGGTTTATGTGAAAGACTGCAAATATCATCTGGATTTGTTTGTAGTGATTGAGCTTTGGTTTAGAGGAGCAGTCTCTCTTGCTCAGTGTGAGCAAAGAAAATAGAATGAACCATGAAAATCGAACATGTGTCCCAGGTCAAGTATATCTAGTATTGAAGAGATGTAAGTCCTGTCAATTTATCTGCTCCTTCCTGGATAGAATTAGAGTAGTAAAGGAGGGAAAGTCCGCACTATGCTAGCACCTTCTTCTTCTGTCCAGTGAACATTGATTTATAATGCCATTTCTTTACAAACAGGATGCACTTCATATGACTGAAGTCTTCTAATTTACTGTTCCATATAAACTTTTGGTGCTGCTTTGTGCCCAGGCACATGGGGGCCCTGGAGCCTGGCAGGCTCTGTTTCGGCTGCAGAGTGCAGTGTATGGAGATCTGCTCTCATCAGGGGCCTGGAGTTTATCTTCAGTCTGGGTTCCCATCTGAGGGGTTAACTCTAGGTGGGTTTAATTTGATCATCTTGCTCTTTATCTTCAGTTTATCCCATGTTCTTTCTTCCCATGTCTCCTTATATCTCTGACTTCTTTGTAAGTGAAAAGATTTTATGTTTCCCTTTTATAGACTTTGTCACTTTATTAACTGTAACTTTTTTTTTTTTTTAGATGTTTTAAGATCCGTGGTCAGATCAGTTCAGTTCAGTTCAGTCGCTCAGTCATGTCTGACTCTTTGCTACCCCATGAATCGCAGCATACCAGGCCTCCCTGTCCATCACCAACTCCCGGAGCTCACTCAGACTCATGTCCATTTAGTCGGTGATGCCATCCACCCATCTCGTCCTCTGTCTTCCACTTTTCCTCCTGCCCCCAATCCCTCCCAGCATCAGATCCATGGTATGCATCTTTAACTTGCCAGTCTGTCATTATTAATTATCATAAATATTGATAATTATTAAATTATATATTTATTCATCATTTCTTTGGCTGTGTTGGGTCTTAGTGTGGCATGCAGGATCTTTCCTTGTGGTAGAGACTCTCTATTTGAGGAAGGCAAGCTCATTACTTGCCGCGTGTAAACTCTCTTTGAGACATGCAGGCCTAGTTGCTCAGTGGCATGTGGAATTTGAGTTATCTGGCAAAGAAACAAACCAGCATTCCCTCCATTGCAAAGCAAATCCTTAACCACTGGACCACTGTTAAAGTCATTATATTTGCCTTTTAATATATATTACTTGTATATCATTTGGGGTACTGTTTCTACCTCCTGTAGATCCAGATTTCCCCTTCCGTTCAAATTCCTTCTGACTTGAGACCTTTTATAAAACATTTATTACGTTGGTCTGTTGGTGGTGATGCAATCTTGTAGTTGTTGTACGTCTGAGAAAGTATTTATCTTGTTTTTGATATGTATTTTTCTTGGGTATAGAACTCTGAGTCTATATTTCTCTCAGCACTCTAAGATTTGGTGCCAGTGTCCTCTGGCTAACATTGTTTCCTATGCCTAATCTGCTGTGTTTCCATTTTTTGTTCTGCTGTGTCTGTTTTTCCTTCTGGTTACATTTCTTTGGTTGATTGTTTTAAGCAATGAGTTATGATGTGCCCTTGTATAATTGTCATACTTCTTGTCCTTGAATTAATTGAGCTTCCGTGTTTATGGGTTTAAAGCTTTCATCATATCTGGAAAAGTTTCAGCCAGTAATTATGAAGTTCTTTTCTCTCTTCTCCTGTCTTTAACTTCCTGTTGGATTCCACCTACATATATTTTAGTATTCTTAAAGTTGTTTCAAGTTCTATGATAGACAATTAATTTTTTTCCCCACATTCTTTCCCATACTATTTTCCATGTCTCTATTTAACATACTCAATACTCCTCACCTTCATGAATATAAGGATTATTGTTGTAGTAAGTATTTTAATATCATTCTCTGCTAATTCTGTAATGCATATTTTTAACTGTGTTTACTAATTGATTTTTCTATCATTATGGATATTTTCTTCTTCTTTGCACATCCAGAATTTTTTTCTTTTCACATTCATTTATCTTAATTTGAGGATAATTACTTTACAATATGCTGATGGAACTAGGACATCACTGCAAGTGACAGAGGACCAAGATTCCAGGACCTGGCACAAGGGCCATGGTTGACTGAAAAGAGCCAGAAGTGCAAAGGAGGAGGAAAAAAATTTTCACTGGTGTATGTGAAAGACTCGGCAAATATCATCCGGATATTTTTGTAGTGATTGAGCGTGTCGTTACTGATTGATTTTCCCTTCATTTTGGATATTTTCTTGCTTCTTTGCACATCTGAAATTTTATTTTTAAATTTATATATCTTAATTCGAGGATAATTACTTTGCAATACTGTGAAGAAACTAGGACAAATACTTTCACAATTTATATGGAAATTTTAAATTGAATGTTGAATGTGGTAGTTTTTACCCTTTGGATGCTGGACGTTTTTTTAATTATTGTAAATTATTCTTGGCACTGTTTGCAAACACTGTTAATTTCTTGGAAACAGTTGTATGTTTTGAAGGCTTGCTGTTCAGTTTTTTAAGCTGAGGTGCGACCAGCATTTTTTTTTTTTAATTTTTATTTTTACTTTATTTTACTTTACAATACTGTATTGGTTTTGCCATACATTGACACGAATCCACCACGGGTATACATGCATTCCCAAACATGAACACCCTCCCACCTCCCTCCCCACAACATCTCTCTGGGTTATCCCCGTGCACCAGCCCCAAGCATCCTGCATCCCCCATCAGACATAGACTAGCGATTCATTTCTTACATGATAGTATACTTGTTTCAATGCCATTCTCCCAAATCATCCCACCCTCTACCTCTCCCTATGAATCCAAAATTCCATCCTACACATCTGTGTCTCTTTCACTGTCTTGCACACAGGGTCATCATTGCCATCTCTCTAAATTCCATATATATGTGTTAGTATACTGTATTGGTGTCCTTCTTTCTGGCTTACTTCACTCTGTATAATCGTCTCCAGTTTCATCCATCTCATTAGAACTGATTCAAATCAGTTCTAATGCGACCAGCCTTTAGACCAGGTTTATTATTCCCCACTAGCAAGGCAATATTGTCTTCAAGGCCCTACTGATGTCATGAGAATTATGAATAATTTCCACTCTGATGGGTTAGGACACAATTAGACTTGGCTCTACTCGAGGCTCAAGGGTTTTTCCCTACAATTCTGAACAGTACTGTCAACTCTTCACTGAATACTGGAAGGGTATCATCTGTACCTTCCTACAGTTCTATCACAGCTTTCTCCTGTGAACTCTTAACTATCTAGAGCCTCAAATCTCTATTTTTGGGGAGACTGTTGGTCTCAGCCTAGATATCCCCTCCATGTATGTGTTGGAAACTATTTCTAGAGTTGGGGCAATTGTAGAACTCACCTTGCTTGCTCCCCACCTCCTCTCCCCAGAAATCCATTCTCTGCTGCCAGATGTTTGATGTAAAAAATTACTCTTTCATTTATCTTGTCTATTTTGGAGTTATTTGAGACAGGAGGATAAATGTGTCCTTTGCTCCTCTATGTCTACCAAAATGGAGGTCCCACTGCAATCAGCACTCACTGAATGCCTTGTGAATGCTAGGCACTGACTTCTGTTCATGGGTAGAGACATGATTGGGGATAAGTGTTGGGGCCTTAGGGAGCCCCAGTCTTGCTGGATAAACATACCAATTACAAATAGTATTTGCCATGGGGTATGTCCAATTCAGTTCAGTCGCTCAGTCATGTCCAACTCTTTGCAACCCCATGGACTATAGCATGCCATGCCTCTCTGTCCTTCACCAAATCCCAAAGCTTGCTCAAACTCATGTCCATCAAGTCAGTGATGCCATCCAACCATCTCGTTCTCTGTTGTCCTCTTCTCCTCCTGCCTTCAATCTTTCCCAGCAACAAGGTCTTTCCTAATGATTCTGTTTTTTACACCAGTTGGCCAAAGTATTGGAGCTTCAGGTTCAGATTCAGTCCTTCCAATGAATATTCAGAATTGATTTCCTTTACCATTGACTGGTTGGAGCTCCTTGCAGTCCAAGGGACTCTCAAGAGTCTTGTTCAACACCACAGTTCAGAAGCATCAATTCTTTAACACTCACCACTCTTTATGGTGCAACTGTCACATCCATACATGCCAACTGGAAAATCATAGCATTGATTATACTGAACAGTTTTTAGCAAAGCAATGTCTCTGCATTTAAAAATGCTGTCTAGGTTTGTCATAGTTTTTCTTCAAACAAGCAAGCATCTTTTAATTTCATAGCTGCAGTCATCATCTGCAGTGATTTTGGAGCCCCTAAAGACAAAGTCTCTCACTGTTTCCATTGTTCCCCCATCTATTTGCCTTGAAGTGATGGGACCAGATGCCATGATCTTTGTTTTCTGAATGTTGAGCTTTAAGCCAACTTTTTCACTCTCCTCTTTCACTTTCATCAAGAGGCTCTTAGTTCCTCTTCACTTTCTGCCATGAGGGTAGTGTAATCTGCATATCTGAGGTTATTGATGTTTCTTCTGGAAATTTTATTCCAGTTTGTGTTTCTTCCAGTTGGGCATTTCTCATGAGGTACTCTGCATATAAGTTAAGTAATCAGGTTGACAATATAGAGCCTTGACATACTCCTTTCCTGATTTGGAACCAGTCTGTTGTTCCATGTTCAGTTCTCGCTGTTATTTCTCTACCTGAATAAAGATTTCTCAGAAAGCAGATAAGATGGTCTGATATTCCAGTCTCTGTAAGTTTTCCACAGTTTGTTTTGATCCACACAGTCAAAGGCTTTTGCAAATTCGATGAAGCAGAGATAGGTGTCTTTCTGCAATTCTCTTGCTTTTTCTATGATCCTGTGGATGCTGGGAATTTGATCTCTGGTTCCTCTGCCTTTTCTAAATCTAACTTGAACATATGGAATTTCACAGTTCATGTACTGTGTAAGACTTGCTTGGAGAAATTACTTTGGTAGCATGTGAGATGAGTGCAGCTGTGTGGTAGTTGAGCATTCTTTGAAATTGCCTTTCTTTTCGATTGGAATGAGTACGACCTTTCCAGCCCTGTGGCCACTGCTGAGTTTTCCACATTTGCTAGCATGCTGAGTAAAGCAGTTTAACAGCATAACCTTTTAGGATTTGAAATAGCTCAACTGCAATTCCATCATCTCCAATAGCTTTGCTCCTAGTGATGCTTCTGAAGGCCCACTTGATGTGCATTTCAGGATGTCTAGCTCTAGGTCAGTGATCACACCATTGTGGTTATCTGGGTCATTAATATCTTTTTGTACAGTTCTACGAATTCTTTCAACATCTTCTTAATATCATCTGATTTTGTTAGGTCCACATAATTTCTGTCCTTTATTGTGCCCACCTTTGCATGAAATGTTCCCTCCCTATCTCTAATTTTCTTGAGCAGATCTCCGGTCTTTCCTGTTGTTTTCCTTCTATTTCTTTGCACTGAGAACTTAGGAAGGCTTTAAAAAAATCTCTCCTTGGTATTCTTTCGCACTCTACATTCAGCAAGGTATGTCTTTCTTTTCTCCTTTGTCT
Source organism: Budorcas taxicolor (assembly GCF_023091745.1). Classification (NCBI taxonomy): domain Eukaryota; kingdom Metazoa; phylum Chordata; class Mammalia; order Artiodactyla; family Bovidae; genus Budorcas; species Budorcas taxicolor. Next base: position 38,608,693 of record NC_068934.1, read on the forward strand.
CCTGCTTCTCTTCCTTTCTAAGTTATTTGTAAGGCCTTCTCAGACAACATTTTTGTATTTATTCTTAGGGAATGACTTGATATGGTGTGTACAAATCAAAAAACGTAGATCATGGCATCCCATTCCATTACTTCATGGCAAATACATGGAGAAACAATGAAAACAGTGACAGGCTTTATTTTCCTGGGCTCCAAAATCACTGGAGGTAATGATTGCAGCTGTGAAAAAAGAGACACTGATCCTTGGAAGATAAAGCTATGAAAAACCTAGACAGCATACTAAAAAGCAGAGACACTGCTTTACCGGCAAATGCCTGTATAGTCAAAGCTATGGTTTTGCCAGAAGTTGTGATGGATGTGAGAGTTGGACCGTAGAGAAAGCTGAGCACCAAATAATTGATGCTTTTAAATTCTGGTGTTTTACAAGACTCTTGAGAGTCCATTCGACTGCAAGGATATCCAACCAGTCCACACTAAAGGAAATAAGTTCTGAATATACATTGGAAGGACCGATGCTGAAGCTCAACCTCCAATACACTGGCCACCTGATGGGAAGAACTGACTTAGTAGAAAAGTCCCCAATGCTGGGAAAGATTAAAGCCAGGAGGCAAAGGGGAATACAGAAGATGAAATTTTTGGGTGGCAACAAGCTCCAGAAGTTTTTGATGGACAGGGAAGTCTGACGTGCTGCACCCATGATATAGCAAGAAGTTGCATGATATAGCAAGTGCTCTGAACTGATGTACAGAGGGCAATCAGGGAGCAGGCAGAAGTTTTTGGGGAAGGAGGAAGGAACAGTTCCTAGATAGCTGACAATGATAGGTTGATAGGACTTTTCAAGCAAGAGTAGCTGTAGGGATGCAATTTTCTGTCAGGCTCAGAGAATGGTAAGAGAAAGACAGGGCAGCAGTTCTGGGATTTCCCAGGGCACAACCTCCCTGTTCTATTAAACTTTATCAATGGTCAATATTGTTAGGTGATTGGAAACATGAGTTTTCTTTTGGAAGTAGTAGAGCAATATTCAATGCAATGACTGATGCTGAAGATGAAGCTCCAACATTTAGGCCACCTGATGTGAAGAGCCGAGTCATTGGAAGAGACTCTGATGATGGGAAAGATTGTTGGCAGAAAGAGAGTTGTCAAAAGGATGAGATGGCATCAGTGACTCAATGGACATGAGTTTGAGGAAACTCCACAAAATAGTGAAAGACAAGGAAGCGTGTTTTGCTGCCGTACATGTAATCACAAAGTGTCAGGCATGACTTAGCAACTGAACAATACCAATGAGGACAAAGGGTCCTGTGAAGCCTCTGGCCCTGGTGGGAGTAGAGAAAGACTTAGGTGGAAGGGGAAGCTTCCCATCCTCTGGTACAAGTCCTTGAATCCAAGGCAAGGAGCACAAGATTTTGAATGTGTTACCAAACATTGTTTTCTAAAAAAACCAAAAGCTGTTTTCTGCAGAAGTGAGGGCTTTGACTGAGTTTGTTCTCTAGATTTAACTGACAGATGTGGAAGGGACCTGGAGTGGGCTGAGAAAACCAGGTGACCAGATGCTGGAGGGCCAGGTTCATGGTAGACATTCTTCACTAGGTGGAAAACAAATCCAGAGGAAAATTGTCCCGTCTAGAGTATACATGCCAATGTATCAGATCATTGCAGCAGATCACTTCAATATTGTTTTGAGGTAAGTGAGAAATGCACGATGGGTGGTTTGCTTTGTCAATTCCTGTGGGTAATTAGATACCTAATGTCTGGTTCCCTCAATGCATGGTTGGAATCATGCTTGGGAACGTAAACTAGATCAGGTCCACACATATTTCCTCATTAAACAGCAGGCATAGAAATGTTTCTAAGGCCAATGTAGGTATTTGAACCATGACGGGCCATACGACAGTTTAATTTAACAGGCTGAAATTGGACTGTGCAGGTTGCCATAGTTGTTGCTATGAGAAGCAGCCATAACAGCTACTTGTTGCTATGCTGGAGATGTGGGAAATGGTTACAAGTAGTAGGCAAGGAAGGGCTGACTGGTAAGGCTGAGGAAGGGAGTAATCTGAGACAGTAATTATTAGCTCTTGTGGGACCCCAGAAAACAGAAGCATTGGCTCAGTCAGAGTTCTGTGTCATGGTTCAGAAATAGATGTTATTTGGCTTGAATAAATATTTAGCCTTGGGGATGGCAGCCATTACCTCTAAAGAGAAGATTTCCTTCTCCCCAGGTGGCAGAATAATTCATATTTGTTCCAAAGTCAGGAAACCAGAAAGCCCTCTCAGGGCCACCTGCTCTTTGCAGGCATGTATGCAATCGAAACTGTTGAAGTATCATGGAGCCTATTTTTTCAGAAGAAAAAACTGAGGTTAAGGGACTTGATTAAGGTCACACAGTTAAGTATGTGAAACACCAGAACAAACCTAGGGTCAGTTCAGTACAGTCACTCAGTCGTGTCAGACTCTTTGGGACCCCATGAATCACAGCAAGCCAGGCCTCCCTGTCCATCACCAACTCCCGTAGTTAACTCAGACTTATGTCCATCGAATTGGTAATATCATCCAACATCTCATCCTCGTCGTCTCCTTATCCTCCTGCCCCCAATCCCTCCCAGCATTAGAGTCTTGAAAATGAGTCAACTCTTTGCATTAGGTGTCCAAAGTATTGGAGTTTCAGCTTCAGCATCAGTCCTGCCAATGAACACCCAGGACTGATCTCCTTTAGGATGGACTGGATGGATATCCTTGCAGTCCAAAGGACTCTCAACAGTCTTCTCCCACATCACAGTTCAAAAGCATCAATTCTTTGGTGCTCACTTTTCTTCACAGGACAACTCTCACATCCATACATGAGCACTGGAAAAACCATAGCCTTGACTAGATGGACCTTGGTTGGCAAAATAATATCTCTGCTTTTGAATATGCTATCTACGTTGGTCATAGCTTTTCTTCCAAGGAGTAACCGTCTTTTAATTTCCTGGTTGCAGACACTATCTGCAGTGATTTTGGAGACCCCCAAAAATAAAAGCTGACACTGTTTCCACTCTTTTCCCATCTATTTCCCATGAAATGATGGGACCAGATACCATCATCTTCGTTTTGTGAATGTTTAGCTTTAAGCCAACTTTTTCACTCTCCTCTTTAACTTTCATCCAGAGAATTTTCAGATCCTCTTCAGTTTCTGCCATAAGGGTGGTGTCATCTGCATATCTGAGGTTATTGATATGTCTCCCAGCAATCTTGATTCCAGCTTGTGCTTCATCCAGCCCAGCGTTTCTCATGGTGTACTCTGCATAGAAGTTAAATAAGCAGGGTGACAATATACAGCCTTGATGTACTCCTTTTCTATTTGGAAACAGTCTGTTGTTCCATGTCCAGTTCTAACTGCTGCTTCCTGACCTGCATACAGATTTCTCCAGATGCAGGTCAGGTGGTCTGGTATTCTCATCTCTTTCAGAATTTTCCACTGTTTATTGTGATCCACACAGTCAAAGGCTTTGGCATAGTCAATAAAGAAGAAATCAATGTTTTTCTGGAACTCTCTTGCTTATTCAGTCGTGTTCAACTCTTTGTGAGCCCAAGAATGGTAACCTCCAAGGCCTCCTTGTTCATCACCAACTCCCGGAGTCCACACATATTCATGTCCATTGAGTGGGTGATGCCATTCAACCATCTCATCCTCTGTCATCCCCTTCTCCTCCTGCCCTCAAATTTTCCCAAAATCAGGGGTTTTCAAATGAGTCAGCTCTTTGCATCAGGTAGCCAAAATATTGGTATTTCAGCTTCAGCATCAGTCTTTCCAGTGAACATTCAGGACTGATTTCCTTTAGGATGGACTGGTTGGATCTCCTTGCAGTCCAAGGGACACTCAAGAGTCTTCTCCAACACCACAGTTCAAGAGCATCAATTCTTCGGGACTCAGCTTTTTTTATAGTCCAACTCTCACATCCACACATGACCACTGGAAAAACCATAGCCTTGACTACACAGACTTTTGTTGACATAGTAGTGTGCTGGAGCCCAGCTCCAGTAACCAGGAAATCAGCTTGAAGGGAGAGCGATGTCAGCGAATAATGATGCAGGTCAGAGATTTGACAGTTTTCAATTTCCCCTCACCCAGATTCATTGTCTCCATAAATCATTATTGCCCTTCAAGCAGAGTTTCTGCTTCAGGGGTTCTCTCATTATTATGTTTACTGTAACTTGTGATTACATTGTAACTTGTGTTTATATCTGGAGTGCATACAAAAAACCTCAGTTAATTTCTTATCTTTCTAAGTACTGTTTTCCCCTAGTATCCTGGTCTCACTATCTCTTAAAAAGGCTTCTAGCTATTAATATCTCTAAAATTCCTAATCTGTATAAGCTGCAGTAAAATATGCTAACATTACAACATTCCTTAAATCTGTTGCTTCTAACAATTTTTAATTATTCTTAAGCCCTAAATTCAGAAAACTCCGTTGCTATAAAGATTTCCTTCACAAATAAGTTTCAGATAACAATCCCTCCCATGGCCTCAAGCTGCATCCTACATGCTTATCCTGCAACACTCTTTTGTAAAGATCTTTGAACAAATGTCAATGATTAACTTTATGAATTATTCTCTGAGCACAACTTCAGAAGCCTTTGTGTCTTTTCATGCTCCTCTGAAGAACAATAAGCACCTTAATATTCTTTTCAGTCAACCCAGCCAAGGAAAGGCAAAAACATTCAGAATCACAGGACCTAGCTCCTTCATCCCAGGTCTATGCCTGCGGGACAAGAAGAGGGGGTTGGGGCTGTGCCTCCATTTTGTCAGTAATGCCTAATGTGGTCCCTGATATCTCTCCCTTTTTATTTTTTAGAGCATAAGTATGAAACTCAGTAGATAGAGCAGAAACACTTCAGTTGAGTATTCTGAAAAGGCACGGGGCTATTACACAAATCAGAACTAACAGGCAAAATCACATGGCCACATTAATCATTATTGTAGAAAAGGATCCATGGGTAAGATATCCCTCCAGATTTTCAAAAAGGGAATTAGAAAGCCATTGAGAAGAAAAGTCAGGCTCTGCCTGCTTCAAATTCTGAATATCCTGATGTAACTTAGAAATATCAGTACTAAAATCTGAATGATTTAAGACGCCTAAAATATGATTCCTAATGTTTTCCCAAGAATGTATGGACACATTCACTTGTAGAGGGGTAATGCACATCCATTTAAATTCAGCATGGCACCTTAAAGACAACTTAATTTTTTAAATTTGTAATTTCATGTCCCATAAGCAGGACTGCATCTTCTAAAACAATGACCTTATTTTCTATTTTCTTATCTATAATTTCCTTCATAGTAAGAGCTACAGAGACATTTTAGGACAGCTGATTGACAAACAAGGCAATATGCACTTCTTTGGACAGGGAAACAGCAGAAACTGTAACTGAAGCAATTGTGGCAATCAAGGCAGTTATTCCCACAATCAGAGCTGCAATAAATCTCTTAGGTCGAGAAATTAAGCCATTAAAATCATATAAAACTTTCAATGCAAAATCATCAAACCATTGACCCTCTAATTTTACAGCAATCATCAAGTATGGTGGTTGTTTTACAATCATCACAGCCTTATAATTATTATAATTATTCCCATCAACACAATTTTATACCAAACAATTCACACATACAACATTTTAAACAGTTTCTCTTTTAAAAATTTCCAAATCACTCTGATTTCTGTCCAACAAAAAGGCATAGGGAGAATGTACACAGGCCCATACAATATATCTTTGTTCATTTAAAGATCTATGTATAATCACAGTTGCCATAGCAGCCAATGCTCTCCATAATTCAGGCTGCAAGGGACCTGTTCCATCGAAGCTCACTAAAGGAGGAAGGCATCCATTAACATGCCACCTAGTAATTAGTAAAGGCATAGGGAGAAATGAATTGTTCCATGCGGACCTATAAGGTTCTAAATAAATCAAGTCCCATTGTTTATTCGGAAGATAGGGGCACCCCCATTCGGTCAGAAAATGTCTGATGGCAACAATGGGAATAGATAACCTTATGGCATACAAACATCCCTTCCAATGAGGAATGCCAGAACTTCTGCTTACGCTTTCCCAGGGCTGCAGTCCTTGTTCATCAGAACCCGGAGGGAGCAGTGCACAGCTCAGAAAGTCCTTTAAATGAAGAGCTGCCTGTTTTATGGCATCATATATTCTTTCTTGCACCCACAGCATCAACAGCTGTAAGAACCAAAAGTCTCTCTTGCCATTGCTTCTCAGAGAATCAGTAAGCATGCCTTTCAAGGAAGTGCTAACACATCCATTCAGAACTGGAGCTTATCCTTGTAAGGAAGAAGGTATGGCAAAGCAAACGGGTAGATAAACTGACACGCCTGAAAAATTGAAGGGAGCACTGACCACTGTTTTAGCATTATTAGGATAGATGGAAGACCTGCCCATAAGATGAGTATCAGTAACAAAAACATTAATGGGCTCATTCATTGAATTGACAGGCTGAAAGGAAGGTGGATTAGGCAAATAGGCCCAGTGAACTTGTTCTGTGCTGGAGGGCCTTGGTTGACAAGCCAACACAGCAAGTATAGCCACAAACATTACCATAGGAGTGGCCTCATGTCTCTCCCTTTCTATTAATTCTTCAGCCCGCTGAGCAAGATGTTTTAGCTGGCCCCAAGTTGGCACCATGCTGGAGGTAGTTGTGTGAGTACTATGATGGCAATGAGATGGAGCAGAATACAGTTGGACTCGATCAGCATGTCTCCCCTAAAGTGCCAGGTTCTTGAAGTGATGTACTAGCAGTGAAGCCTCTGGTGAAGGGTCACACACCCTTTGGCTTTTCCTTGGCTCCCTCAGGTCTGAACTTGATGAGCTTCTGGTCTCCCCATCTTTCCTCAGTCCAGGGCTCCAGGACCCCAGGGATGCCAGTGACCTCGGGGGTCTCTGTGATCTCGGAGAACTCATGGGACGGAACATGTCGAATCAGGCTGTCAGGAATCCAAATAGGAGAATTGGAATCTTGTATAAACACACAAGCATACCCTTTCCTGCAAATTAACAACACATCTGGCCCTTTCCATTCTCCTGTAAGGAGGTCTTTTCACTTAATCAGGGGCCGAGTCGTAGCCCCTTCAAGAGTCCAGTGTCTCATCATCGCAGTTTGCCCCTGTGTGTCCACGTTTAAATGGTTGATTACAAACAAAGCATGGTGTAGAACATGACGTGGTGAGGAATACTTAAATTATCCCTGCCTTAATTTAGCTATCTGACTTTTTAAAGTCTGGTGTGCCCTTTCCACTATGGCTTGGCCTTGGGGGTTATAAGGTATTCCTGTTGAATATACTATGGAAAATTGTTGACAAAATCTCTTAAAAGCAGTAGAAGTATGCTGCTAAGTCACTTCAGTCGTGTCCGACTCTGTGTGACCCCATAGACGGCAGCCCACCAGGCTCCACCATCCCTGGGATTCTCCAGGCAAGAACATTGGAGTGGGTTGCCATTTCCTTCTGCAATTCATGAAAATGAAAAGTGAAAATGAAGTCACTCAGTCATGTCAGACTCTTAGCAACCCCATGGATTGCAGCCTACCAGGCTCCTCCATCCATGCGATTTTCCAGGCAAGAGTACCGGAGTGGGGTGCCACTGCCTTGTCCGAGTAGAAGTATAAGCTGAGGCATTATCTGTGTTTATCTGTCCAGGGAATCCTATTTGGTAAAAGCATTGAAACAATTGTTGAATTACATCTCGTGTTGTTTCACCTGATCTAGCAGAGGCTACCATAGCATGGGAAAAGGTATTCACGGTAACATGCACAAAAGACACTTTCCCAAAGGCTGGGGTATGAGTTACGTCCATTTACCAGACAGCATTAGGCATAAGGCCTCAGGGATTTACTCCTAACGGCCAGTCAGTCAGTTCAGTCACTCAGTCATATCCGACTGTGACCCCATGAATTGCAGCACCCCAGGCCTCCCTGTCCATCACCATCTCCCAGAGTTCACTCAAACTCATGTCCATCGAGTCGGTGATGCCATCCAGCGATCTCATCCTCTGCCCTCCCCTTTTCCTCCTGCCCCCAATCCCTCCCAGCATCAGAGTCTTTTCCAATGAGTCAACTCTTAACCTAAGGTGGCCAAAGTACTGGAGTTTCAGCTTTAGCATCAGTCCTTCCAAAGAATATCCAGGGCTTATCTCCTTTAAAATGGAGTCAAGGTTTTCCATCTCCACTGTAGAGTCCTCTAAACATGCTCCCCACCTCAAAGGGCAGTGGATGCAGCTCTCTCCCAGCTGCACAGACTTCTCTGGACTCTTTTAGGACCCTGGTCAGAGCCTTGCTCAGAAGGCCTGGGGATTATGAATACATGGGTTGTTTGTGCATCTATGTGCTTGTGTGTTTGTTTGTATGTGTATTTCTATGTGTCTCTGTGTGTGCTTGTGTGTCTCCGACTAACTATGCATGTTTATATGTGTCTCTGTGTAGGTTTATATGTGTCTGCTCATGTGTTTCCATGTGTCTGTGTGTCTGTCTGTGTCGTTGTGGGTTGTGTATATGTCTGTGTGACCATATGTCTGAGAATGCATTTGTGTGTGTCTGCCTGTGTCCATGTACAGTATTGGGAGCGTTACTTGGGTTGTCCCTCAGAGAGAGAGGCTTGCTGGTCCATGTGTACACTCCAGTCACCTGCTTCGATCAATGGTATCCAACTCTCCCTCATAGTAGTGGTGGTCCACCCCAGCAAACATCACTATACTTCCCTCCCACTCATTTCTGTAGAGAGAAGAGGGTGGGGGGGATCCTTGGAGGACAGTAACAACAGGACTGTCTGAGAGCTGTGCTTGTCCACCCATCAAGGCCCTAATAAGATCCCCATGTACAGATGCAGAAATCGAGTCTAGGAGAGATTGAGTTCCAGACTGAGGTCTGTTACTGGCTATTGAGTGGCACAGAAGAGGTTAGAAGCTTAATCACTTGGCTGGGCTCCACCCACTATGTCTTCTGAAGACACCCTGGACCTCCAGCAACCTGAGTGCTCAGACACCCTCAGAGGACATGGTACTGAAGTGTTTTGGTTTCTCCTTGTCCACCTTGTCATTTTTCAGAAAAATCAAGGCCTGGGTGTTCTAAGGGTGTGGGTTCAGTTCACACAGCATTGGCCCCACTGGCCTGTGAACTCTACTGTCCAAAGGGCCCCACACTCAGAAGGGGCCCCACACTCAGAAGGGGCCCCACCTCTGCTCTCCCTGTCTTGAAATGCCTAATATTTCTTGAACAAGGGGTCCCACACTTTTGTGTCCCACACTTTCATTTCTCACTGGCTCCTACAAATTGGGTAGCTGGTCCTGGGCTCCTAGTACAATACTAACGAGGAAGGAAAAATATCCATTATCCTTCTCCTTCCTTCCTTATCAAATTCATAAGCAAATCCTAATGCCTTTTCCTTCAACTTCTTTTCTGTTGCCTTCCATTAAACTTCCTCCTCGCTCACCCCCTTAGATCATGTTACTGGTCTTGAGCCCAGGATTTTTCAGTGTTCTTAAAGTTGTTTCAAATCTTTGTGATGCACAATTAATTTTTTCCCACAGTGTTTTCATTCCTATTTTCCATGTCTGTATTTAACATACTCAATATTCTTCAGCCTTATGACTATAAAGATTATTATTCTAGGAAGCATTTTAATGTCCTTCCCTTCTAATTATGTAATGTATAGTTTAACTGTGTTTTTACTAATTGATGTTTCCCTCATTATGGATATTTTATTGCTTCTTTACACATTGTATTTTTTTTTCTTTTTAAATTTATATATTTATCTTATTTAGAGGATAATTACTTTACAATATTTTATATTAGTTTTTTTTTTTTTTAGTTTAAATGCTAAAGAAATAAATAAGGAATGATAATGGATACACTCTATTGTTCTCCACATTCTGGTCAGGAAACTGAAGTTCAGAGAGGTTAAATAACCTATCCAAAGGCCCTCAGCTAGGGAGTGGCAAGCCCCAATATGTGCTAGGGCAGCACAACACCAGAGTTTATCCTTTTAACGTGTACAATACTGCCTTTAAGAAAAAAAAAAAGAAAGAAAGAAAGAAAGAAATTTATTTATTTTAGTTGGAGGCTAATTACTTTACAATATTGTATTGGTTTTGCCATACCTCAACATGAATACACCACAATGTACATGTCTTCCCCATCCTGAACCCCCCTCACAACTCCCTCCCTGTATCATCCCTCTGGGTCATCCCAGTGCACCAGCCCCAAGCATCCTGTATCCTGCACCAAACCTGGACTGGTGATTCATTTCCTATATGATATTATACATTTTTCAATGCCATTCTCCCAAATCATCCCACCCTCTACCTCTCCCACAGAGTCCAAAAGACTGTTCTATATATCTGTGTCTCTTTTGCTGTCTCGCATACAGGATTACAGCTACCATCTTTCTAAATTCCATATATATGCCTTAGTATACTCTATTGGTTTTTTTTGTTTGTTTGTTTTTCTTTTCAGATGATCTAAGGCTAATTTATTTATTATCTTTTAATATAAATTTATTTTAATTGGAGGTTAATTAGTTTACAATACTGTATTGGTTTTGCCATACATCAACATGAAGCTGCCACAGGTATAAGCAACTTAGATGTCCATCAGCAGATGAATGAATAAGAAAGCTGTGGTATATATACACAATGGAGTTTTACTCAGCAACTAAGAAGAATTCATTTGAATCGGTTCTAATGAGGTGGGTGAAATTGGAGCCTATTATACAGAGTGAAGTAAGCCAGAAAGAAAAAACACCAATACAGTATACTAACACATATATATGGAATTTAGAAAGATGGTAATGATAACCCTGTATGCGAGACAGCAAAAGAGACAGAGATATATAGAATAGGCTTTTGGACTCTGTGGGAGAGGGAAAGGGTGGGATGATTTGGGAGAATGGCATTGAACATGTATAATATCATATATGAAAGGAATCACCAGTCCAAGTTCGATGCATGATACTGGATGTTTGGGGCTGGTGCACTGGAACACGTGTATTGGTGTTTTTCTTTCTGGCTTACTTCACTCTGTATAATAGGCTCCAGTTTCATCCACCTCATTAGAACTGATTCAAATGTATTCTTTTTAATGGCTGAGATGTTCATCAGCAGATGAATGGATAAGAAAGCTGCATTACATATACACAATGGAGTATTACTTTACAATATTTTGATTGACCTAGGACAAATATTTTCACAATTCATATGGAAATTTTAAGTTGGATATTGGATATGGCAGTTTTTACCCTTTGGATGCTAGGTATTCTTAATTTTCATAAACTATTCCTGGCACTGTTTGCAAACACTGTTAATTTCATGGAAACAATTGTATTTTTTGAAGGCTTGCTGTTCAGATTTTTTAGCTGATATAAGACCTGCCTTTAGACCAGGTTTTCTATTCCCCACTAGTAAGGCAGTATTGTCTTCAGGGCCATACTGATGTCATAGGAATTATGAGTAATTTCCATGCTGGTGGGTGGGGACACTACTAGAGTTGGCGCAGTTTGAGACCCAAGGATTGTTCCCTATAATCCTGACCAGCACTATCAACTCTCTGCTGAAAACTGGAAGGGTATCACCTGTACACTCGCACAGTACTCTGTGTGTAGCTCTCTCCTGTGAACTCTAACTATCTAGAGTCTCAAATCTGTCTTCCTGGGGAGACCATTTGTCTCTGCCTAGATTGTCCTTCCATGTATGTGTTGGAAAGTATTTCTAGAGTTGAGGTAATTGTAGAACTCACCTTGCTTGCTCCCCGCCTCAGGAATCCATTCTCTGATGTCTGACATTGGATGTAAAAAATTGCTCTTTCATTTATCTCTTCTATTTTCAAGTTGTTTGAGTTCAATTCAGTTCAGTCGCTCAGTCGTGTCCGACTCTTTGCGACCCCATGAAACTCACCATGCCAGGCCTCCCTGTCCATCATCATCTCCCAGAGTTCACTCAGACTCATGTCCATTGAGTCAGTGATGCCATCCAGCCATCTCATCCTCTGTCGCCCCTTCTCCTCCTGCCCGCAATCCCTCCCAGAATCAGAGTCTTTTCCAATGAGTCATTATTCTCCTGAGGTGGCCAAAGTACTGGAGCTTCAGCTTTAGTATCATTCCTTCCAAAGAAATCCCAGGGTTGATCTCCCTCAGAATGGACTGGCTGGATCTCCTTGCAGTCCAAGGGAGCCTCAAGAGTCTTCTCCAACACCACAGTTCAAAAGCATCAATTCTTCGGCGCTCAGCCTTCTTCACAGTCCAACTCTCACATCCATACATGACCACAGGAAAAACCGTAGCCTTGACTAGATGGACTTTAGTCGGCAAAGTAATGTCTTTGATTTGAATATACTATCTAGGTTGGTCATTACTTTTCTTCCAAGGAGTAAGCGTCTTTTAATTTCATGGCTGCAATCACCATCTGCAGTGATTTTGGAGAACAAAAAAATAAAGTCGGACACCGTTTCCACTGTTTCCCCATCTATTTACATGAAGTGATGGGACTGGATGCCATGATCTTCATTTTCTGCATGTTGAGTTTTAAGCCAACTTTTTCACTCTCCTCTTTCACTTTCATCAAGAGGCTTTTTTGTTCCTCTTCAATTTCTGCCATAAGGGTAGTGTCATCTGCATATCTGAGGTTATTGATATTTCTCCTGGCAATTCTGATTCCAGCTTGTGTTTCTTCCAGTCCAGCGTTTCTCATGATGTACTCTGCATAGAAGTTAAATAAGCAGGGTGACAATATACAGCATTGACACACTCCTTTTCCTATTTGGAACCAGTCTGTTGGTCCATGTCCAGTTCTAAGTGTTCCTTCCTGACCTGCATACAGATTTCTCAAGAGGCAGGTTAGGAGGTCTGGTATTCCCATCTCTTTCAGAATTTTCCACAGTTTATTGTGATCCACATAGTCAAAGGCTTTGGCATAATCAATAAAGCAGAAATAGATGTTTCTCTGGAACTCTCTTGTTTTTTCCATGATTCAGTGGATGTTAGCAATTTGATCTCTGATTCCTTTACCTTTTCTAAAACCTGCTTGAACATCAGGGAGTTCACGGTTCACGTATTGCTGAAGTCTGGCTTGGAGAATTTTGAGCATTAATTTACTAGCATGTGAGATGAATGCAACTGTGTGGTAGCTTGAGCATTCTTTTGCATTTCCTTTCTTTGACCTTTCCAAGTCCTGTGGCCGCTGCTGAGTTTTCCAAATATGCTGGCATATTGAGTGCAGCACTTTCACAGCATCATCTTTCAGGATTTGAAACAGCTCCACTGGAATTCCATCACCTCCACTAGCTTTGTTCATAGTGATGCTTTCTAAGGCCCACTTGACTTCACATTCCAAGATGCCTGGCTCTAGATTAGTGATCACATCATCATGATTATCTGGGTCGTGAAGATCTTTTTGGTACAGTTCTTCCATGTATTCTTGCCACCTCTTCTTAATATCTTCTGCTTCTGTTAGGTCCAGACCATTTCTGTCCTTTATCGAGCCCATCTTTGCATGAAATGTTCCCTTGGTATCTCTAGTTTTCTTGAAGAGATCTCTAGTCTTTCCCATTCTGTTCTTTTCCTCTATTTCTTTGCACTGATCGCTGAAGAACGCTTTCTTATGTCTTCTTGGTATTCTTTGAAACTCTGCATTCAGATGCTTATAACTTTCCTTTTCTCCTTGGCTTTTCACCTCTCTTCTTTTCACAGCTATTTGTAAGGCCTTCCCAGACAGCCATTTTGCTTTTTTGCATTTCTTTTCCATGGGGATGGTCTTGATCCCTGTCTCCAGTACAATGTCACGAACCTCACTCCATAGTTCATCAGGCACTCTATCAGATCTAGGCCATTAAATCTATTTCTCACTTCCACTGTATAATCATAAGAGATTTGATTTAGGGCATACCTGAATGGTCTAGCGGTTTTCTCTACTTTATTCATTTTCTGTCTGAATTTGGCAATAAGGAGTTCATGATCTGAGCCACAGTCAGCTCCTGGTCTTGTTTTTTTGACTGTATAGAAATTCTCCATCTTTGGTTGCATATAATATAATCAATCTGATTTCGGTGTTGACCATCTGGTGATGTCCATGTGTAGAGTTTTCTCTTGTGTTGTTGGAAGAGGGTGTTTGCTATGGCCAGTGCATTTTCTAGGCAAAACTCTATTAGTCTTTGCCCTGCTTCATCCAGCATTCCAAGGCTAAATTTGCCTGTTACTCCAGGTGTTTCTTGACTTCCTACTTTTGCATTCCAGTCCCCTATAATGAAAAGAATAGATCAAAAAACAAAGATCACTGCATCCAGTTCCTTTATTTCATGGCAAATAGATGGAGAAACAATGTAAGCAGTGACAGAGTTTATTTCTGTGGGCTCCAAGATAACTGCAGATAGTGATTGAAGCTGTGAAAACAAACAAACAAACAAACAAACAAAAACAAAATAAAAACACTTGGTCCTCGGAGGAAAAGATATGAAAAACTTTGACAGAATACTAAAAAGCATAAACATTACTTTACCAGCAAAGATCTGTAGAGTCAAAGCTACGGTTTTTCCAAAAGTCATGAGTGGATGTGAGTTTGGACCATAAAGAAAACTGAGCACCAAATAATTGATGCTTTTTGAACTGTGTACTGGACAAGACTGCTGAGAGTCCCATGGACTGTAAGGAGATCCAACCAATCCCTCTTAAAGGAAATCAGTCCTGAATATTCATTGGAAGGAGTGATGCTGAAGCTGAATCTCCATTACTTTGGCCAAATGATGAGGAGAAATGATTCATTATAAAAGACTCTGATTCTGGGAAAGATTAAAAGCAGGAGGCAAAGGGGAAGATAGAAGACAAAATTGTTGGGTGGCATCATGAACTTGATAAACATGAGTCTGAGCAAGTTCTGTGAATTGGTGATGGAGAAGGAAGCCTGGCATGCTGCACCCCATGATATAGCAAAGAGTTGGACATGACTGAGAGATAGAACTGAACTGATGTACAGAGGACAATCAGGGAGCAGGCAGAAGTCTTTAAGGAAGGAGGAAGGAACAATTCCTGGATAGCTGACAATTTTGGGTCAGCAAGCCATTTGAAGCTGGAGAAGCTGTAGGGAAGTAATTCAATGCCAGGTGGAAAGAAAGGAAAGAGAAAGCCAGGGAGGCAGTGCTGAGATTTCCCAGAGGACTAGATCCCACTTCTATTAAACTTTATCAGTGTTCAATATTGTTAGGTGATTGGAAACATGAGTTTTGTTTTGGAAGTGGTAGAGCAATATTCAACGGAAGGATTGATGATGAAGATGAAGCTCCAACACTTAGGCCAATGATGTCAAGTCCCAGCTCTTTGGAAGAGACCCTGATGCTGGGAAAGATTGTGGGCAGAAGGAGAGGGAATAAAGGATGAGATTGTGAGATGGCATTACCTACTCAAAGGACATGAGCTTGAGGAAACTCCCCAAAATAGTGAAAGACAGGGAGGCCTGTTTTGTTGCCGAACATGTAATCAGAAAAGGTAAGACATGGCTTAGCATCTGAACAATACCAATGAGGACACAGGGTCCAGTGAAGGACCTGGTCCTGGTTAGAGCAGAAAAATATTTCGTTGGAAGAGGAGGCTTCCCATTCTCTGGTGCAGATCCTTGAATCCGAGGCAAAGAGCACAAGATTTTGAATGTGTTACCAAACATTGTTTTCAAAAAAATAAAATAAAATAAAATAAAAAACAGAAATCTCTTTTATGCAGGAGAGAGAGCTTTGACTGAGTTTGTTCTCTAGATTTTATTGAGGGATGTCAAAGGGATCTGGAGTGGGCTGAATCTGCAAACACCAGGTGACCGGTTGCTGGAGGGTGAAGCTTGTGGTACACATCTGGCACTAGGTGGAAAATGGATCCAGAAAAAGTGTCCATTCTGGACTGTAAATGCCAATGTATCACATTGTTTCAGAAGATCACTTCAAAGTTGTTTGGGAGCAAACAAGAAATGGATGGGTGGTTTGCTTTTGTCAATTCCTGTCGGTAATTAGATGACTAAATGTCTGGTTACTTCATTGCATGGTTGGAATAAACTTTGGGAAAGAAAACTAGATCAAGTCCACAAATATTTGGTCGTTAAACAGCAAGCATAGGAAGGTTTCTAAGGCAACTGTAGGTAATTTAAACATGAGTGGCCAAATGGGGACAGTTTCATTTAACAGGCTGAGATTGGACTGTACAGGTTGCCATAGCTGTTGCTTTGACAAGCAGCCATAACAGCTAGTTCTTGCTATGCTGGAGAAGTGGGAAACTGAAAAGAGACCAAAACGCTTACAACTCTCCTTGCAGTGTGATTTCAGAATAGAAGTAGTTGACAAGAAAAGGCTGACTGGTAAGCCTGGGAAGGGAGCAATCTAAGCCAGTAATGATTAGCTCTTTTGGGGGCCCAGAAAACAGAAGCATCAGCTCAGTCAGAGTTCTGGGTCAGGTTCAGAGTTAGATGTCATTTGGGTTCAATCAATATTTAGCCTTGGGGATGGCAGCCATACCCTCTAAACAGAAGATTTCCATCTCCCCAGGTAGCAGGATAATTCATACTTTTTCCAGACTCAGGAACCAAGTAAGCCCTCTCAGGGCCACCTCTTCTTAGTAGGCACACACGCATTTAGAGATGGAATTATCATCATCATGCCCATTGACCAGATGAGAAAACTTTGGTTAAGGTACTTGATCAAAGTCACATAGCTAAGCACATGAAAAGCCAAGCCCAAACCCAGGGTACCAGTCCTCAAGTTGTGTGTTTTTGCTCCACACCCACTGGGAGTAGTGGGTGGTGATATGGCAACAATGCTTAGGCAGAAGCAAGCAGTATTCAGGCTTTAATTGAAGAAAGTAAGGAAAACCATTAAAACATTCAGCTATGACCTAAATCAAATCCTGTATGATTTTATAGTGGAGATGAAAAATAGATTCAAGGGATTAGGTCTGGAAGCCTGAGTATCTATGGATGGAGGTCTGTAACATTGTACGGGAGGTGGTCACCAAAACCTTCCCCAAGAAAAACAAATAGGAGAAGGAAAAGGGGTTTGCCTGAGGAAGCCTTAAAAACAGCTGAGAAAATAAGAGAAGTGAAAGGCAAATGAGAAAGGCAAAGATGTCCTCATTGGAATACAGACTTCCAGAGAGTAGCAAGGGGATATAAGAAAGTCTTCATAAGTGAACACTGCAAGAATTAGAGGAAAATAATAGAATTGTAAAGAGTATACATCGCTTCAGGAAAATTGGAGCTACCAGAGGAACACTTCATGCAAGGATGGGCACAATAAAGGACATAAAAGTCAAAGACCTAACAGAAGCAAATGAAATCAACCCTGGACTGCTGGTCATCTTATCATAACTCTGTCCAGGCTGGAGAAATTCTCCATGGTCCTCGGTTCACCACACAGTAGAGTCCTCTAACCATGCTCCCCACCTCAAAGTGCAGTGGGTGCAGCTCTCTCCCAGCTGCACAGACCTCTATGGACCCTTTTAGGACCCTGGTCAGAGTCTTTCTCAGAAGGCCTGGGGATTATGAACCCATGGGTTGTTTGTGTATCTATGTGCTTGTGTGTTTCTTTGTATGTGTGTTTGTATGTGTTTCTGTGAGTGCTTGTGTGTCTCTGACTAGCTATGCCTGTTTTTATGTGTCTCTGTGTAGGTTTATATGTGTCTGCTTGTGTGTCTCCAAGTGTTTGTATGTCTTTCTGTGTCGTTGAAGGTGGTATATATGTCTGTGTGACTGTGTGTCTGAGAATGTATTCGTGTGTGTCTGCCTGTGTCTGTGTACTATAGTGGGAGCATCACTGGGCTGACGCTCAGAGGGAGAGGCTTACCAGTCTACGTGTACAGTCCAGTCACCCACTTGGACCAATGGTACCCAGTTGAGCTCTCCCTTGTAGTAGCGGTGGTCCACCCCACCAAATATCACCACACTGCCCTCCCACTCATCTCTGTAGAGAGAAGTGAGGGGGGGATCCTTAGAGGACAGTAAAAACAGCACTGAGAGCTGTGCTTGTCCACCCATCAAGGCCCTAATAAGGTCCCCATGAACAGATAAAGAAATAGTGTCTAGGAGAGATTGAGATCCAGAATGAGGTCTGTTATTGTCTCATGAGTGGCACAGAGGAAGTTAGAAGCTTAATCACTTGTCTGAGCTCCAACCACTATGTCTTCTAAAGACGCCCTGGACCTCCAGCGACCTGAGTGCTCAGCACCCTCAGAGGACAGGGTGCTGAAATGTTTTCACTTTCCGCTTGTCCACTTTGCCATTTTTTCAGGAAAATCAAGGCCTTGGAGTTTTAAGGGTGTGGGTACAGGTCCCCAGAGTTGGCTCCACTGGCCTGTGACCTCCATTGTCCAAAGGGCCCCAAATTCAAAACGGACCCCACCACTGCTCTCCCTGTCTTGAAATGCCTCATATTTCTTGAACAAGGGGTCCCACACTTTTGTGCCCCACACTTTCACTTCTCAGTCACTCCACAATTTGGTTAGCTGGTCCTGGGCTCCCAGTAGAATGCTAATGATGAAGGAAAGATATCCACCATCCTTCTCCTTCCTTCCTTATAAAATTCATAAGCACATCGTATTTCTTTTTCCTCCAGCTTGTTTCCTGTTGCCTTCCACTAGCCTCCTTCATAACTCACCCCCCTAGACCAAGTTACTGGTCTTGAGCCCAGGAGTCGGATTGTGTTCCAATAAAATTTTATTTATAAAAGCCAGTGGTGAAGCCACGTAGGGCCCTGAGGTCAGATTATCCTTGGTTAGATGATCTCTCAGGATACTTGTTTATCAATTGTTCTATAATTTTTGTGCAACTGAAAGGGTATTACAGCTAAGTTGGAGAAAGGAATTGTCCATCTCAGACTTACTTGCTCAAGTAGAAGACAAAAACAGGCTCAGAAATGGCACCTAGATTCTTCAGCTTGTCAAAGATGGGGATGGCTCTAGAGAAGGATATGTTGGGGTAGTTAAGCCCACAATGCCATCAAAAGTTTTGTGCACAAACTTGTATTCTGCCACGCTTAGACCGAATGGCTGGTCAATACTTACAAGGTCCCCAATCTGTGGGAGAGAAGAGTGTTCCCACTTACAGATACGTGAAGTGGAACTAGGACTGGGCTGGGGTGCATTGCCATTAGATCCTCAGAGAAGAATTGAGGCTGGGCTCTGTCTTTGGTTGCCCACAGATGGTTAGAGCAAGGTGGAAGGGGAATTTGGGTTCCATTTGAGAGGGGCTGTGAATCTTAAAACATCTGTCCCTCTGAAAAACAACACCTGAGTGAGTCAAATTGGCCTCGTGGTTTCTGTACAGGTGGGGCAACCAAGAATCAGGCCAGGTCCCATTGGTGCCACCTTATGGACAAAACAATCGAGAGCAAGATAGCCTTCTCTTTGGCATCACTGTGACCTAATGACAGGAATGGACTGCATTCTCTGTAATGTACTGTGGATTCTGCATCTGTCCAGGAAGACAGAAGCTGAAAACACAATCTTACTTGCAGGATTCTATGAAATTACTGCTTGAGGAATTCACTTATGGGGATATGTGTATATTTCTGTGAGTGTGTATGAGAGAGAAAGAGAGAGAGGGGAACTACTTCAGTATTTGGGGGGAGGCAGGCCATAGGTTTATTAACTCTCAAGGGTCCTCTAGAGGAGGACTCATTTATCAGGCTCCTTGACTTCTCAGGCCTCCAGTTTCCCGCTCTGGATACCTGAAGCCCTTGACTGGCCCCAGGGTCCCCAGATCAGTTTTATCCTGTCCCCAAACACCCTACAGCAACTTCAGTCCTGAAAAGCCAGCCTAACTTCACCTTTTACCACATGTGTGCCCTCAGCAAGGCCCTTGCTGTCTGCACCTCAGTTTCCTCATATGTCTCATGAGCTAATCAGAGTAACTGCTTTGTGGGGTTGTTGCAGATTGAAACTAATTATCAGCTGAAAGTGGCTGGAACAGTCTGTGAATATAAAAGTGGGTAGTTTTATCCATTCTTCTTGCTCCCAGCTAAATGAAACTTGAACTGCTTGCTCATGGGTAAAGGAGCTGCAAGTCCACACCACAAGCCACTCTCTGGGTTAGCTAATTTGTTTGCTTATGTGTCACCACAGGCACTGCCTCCCAACAGACATGATCCTGTGGATAAGATGGCCAATATCTATGAAAGTTAGGCTAGGAAGGGTCCTGCCAGATGGTCCTGCGTCTGTTTTGCAAGCAGTGATCACTAAATAGCCAGTCATGACTCAGCATTTGTTACACTGTTACCCGAACTGTGTCATGAACAACTCCTTTCATTCTCCCAGATCCATAGGTGATGCTGAAGGTCTTATTGATAAGCTGGAAGGTGGAAGACTGATAATGTCTGAACCTAACTTGTGTAGCTGCAGACACAAGAAATGAGTGTCATCAGATGCAATAGTGGAAAACAGGGTGGCAGGGCAAGTGAAGGATAGTCCAGGTAGGGGGTGTCTGTACTCTCAAGAGGATGTACAGTTGCAAACGATGGAGAGCACCCACAAGCCAGATGAGCCTGTGTCAAAGACAACCTAGAATTCCTGAGGGGGTGTTCCAATGGTGATGTTACTCACGTAGACCAGCTAAAGGGAGAAGGAGGGAGTGGGTTAGTGCAGAACTGGCTAGCCTCTGTTCCCACACTGATGTCTCCCTCTGGGTGTCACATATATCTTGAGATCACTTTCTAACCACCGTGCTGCTCACAGACTTTGGTCACAGACATATCTGCATTTGATATATTTTTCCTGTGCTTCATTGTATGCAGGATATTGACTCCATGACCAGGCGTTGAAGTGGTACCTCTTGCCTGGGAAACCCAGAGGCATAATCACTGGGCCTCCAAGACTGCTGGACACCCAGGGAAGTCTTTGTGCCTTCGTTTGAGAAGCTATGTAGTCTCTTCAAACCAAGCCTTAGCACCCCTTTCTCCAGGAGGTCCTATTTGATCAAACACAGCCACTCCCTCTAAACTCAGACCACATCCAATCAACTCCACACATGTGACCCTTTCATTTGACATGTATTTACTCTTTGCCTATCTCTCAGGCTGGCATGGGCATTCTTGAAGACAAAATAAGCCCTTTTCTAATCTAAAAACAATAAGCACTGTGTTAAATTCTTATGGCCATACACGGAATACAGGTTCAATATCTTTTTTCTGCTGTCATTGTTACATCTGTGAAAACTGAATTCCTCTACCTAGGGATTTACAATTGCTTTGCAGTTGGTTCTACCTTTTGATCAGTGATGGTTCACTCTTTATCTGTAACTGAGGTGCTCACTTAGTTCAGAAGGAACAATCACCCTTAAATTAATGACACATGTTTGACACAGAAATGGATATTTACCTGCCACCTGGTTATTGCCAGGCCCAGTCACAAAGACCAACAGTTGAGGATGAGAGTGCCTTCTCCTCTGGTTAGGGTCCCTGTTTTCCAGTGTCTCTGCCTCCTGCAGGAAGCCCAACCCCAACATCCCACCTGACACCTCCAGATGAGCCCCATGCTAGTCTAGAGCACCAGGGGGCGCTGTGGAGCACCATTCTCCTAAATACTCACATCTAGGCTGTTTCTCAGCGGGTGAATTGTCAAATTAGAGCCACGGAAAGAAATCTGGGATAGTCTGTTACCAAACTCCTTCAAGAAATTGCTCAGTATGTTTTTTTCCACTGAGGGTTTTTCTCATGGTCTTCACTCTCCTTAGAGGTATTCTTTCACCAAGCATTTGACAAAGAAAACAACGAAGATGCCACAATTAGCTGTCAGTGTTAAGGTATAACTGTCATTGTAATGGCCCTGTGTGTTTTCTAATCATTTTTATGAGGCACATTATCATCAGAATTTTATGCATATACCATGGTAAAGGCATAGATTTAAATACAGGTTCTGTTCTGCAATTTGGGTAAGATATATGACCATGTAGTGTCTCAGTCTCCCCTTGGGCAAAATGGTGGAATGTAACAATATAAACCCTCCTAATAGAATATCTTGGGGATAAGTGTAGTGATGGATATAAGGTACCTGTTAAATAGGAAGTGTCAACAATGATGGCCATTAGCATTGCTGTTGCCATCCCGCTCATTCCTTCTCAAAGAACCTCAAGGAAGGAGGTAGAAGGGGGACTCTTATCCTCTTTTACAAGGGAAAAAATTGAAATGCAAGAGGTTTCTGAGTTGGCTGTGGTCACACTGCTTGTCAGATATAAAACAGTGTATATAAAACAGGGTATCTTCCTCCAAGTTAAAAGAGAAGAGAGAGTTGAAAGAAGAATCCAAGATATAGGGAATAAGTAAGGGAAATTCAGAGGCTTGAGTAGGAAGGACACGTCAAATGAAAAATTAACAGCAAACAACACAAAGAGAAATATACTCCCAGTCACTTCCAAAGAGATGGAGAGATAAATGACAGTGATATAGAGATGCAGACATAGGCATATACACACTGAAGTAGACAGGGGGAAAAGAGGACATGTTGAATAAAATGTAGAAAAGTGCTATTCCTCAGGACCACATCAACATCTGCATAGACTGTGCACTGAACAGTTGCAAGGAGTTGCATTTTCAATAGGTCATGACATGACAGGACCCTAAGATTTGTGCAACCCAAATCTACACCAAAACCTTGGTATCCACAGTTCCTATAGCAAGTTACTTATCGATAAGGAAGAGTTGATCTTTAAGACTCTTTGGGAAATATTCCATTCCCTTCTAAACCTGATGGCTGGAAGAATAATCAGATGAAAAGAAAAATCTGAGAAATGAATATGATGTGACATATAGTCCCCTACTTACTTGACTATGCACTCTGAGAAGGCCACCAGCCCGAGGAGCACAAGCCACTTCATGCTTCTTTCCTGGCTCCAAGTACTCAGGGAGTACTTTAGGTTCTTAGCATGTAGTGGTGACCGGGAGCCCCTAGTTACATAAGTTCTGACCTACCCTAATTTTCCCCTTTTTTAGGCCACTAAAAGATCTGAAACACACACACACACACACACACACACACACACACACACACACACAAGTCTCGATAACATCTTTACCTTCATCAGTGTCATTGGCAAGTGGACTTTGAAGCTTTTCAGAATACAGAGAATTGAACTGTAATCTCTTCCTTGAAGCTTGGGTGGAAAATCAAACTGATCTGCATGGACATCTAAGAAGATGGAGAATCTTGCCTACTTGCAGAAATAACTGCTAAGAACACCATGGAAATGGATACTAAGGCCCATGCTTGACACACGTGGTATCATGTCATCTTCTGAGCCACCTCATGAGATATGCATCTTTGTCTTCACTGGTGAGGACATTGCTAAGATGATAAGTTGTCAAATGGCAAAGTGAAGACTTCAGGGACAGCCCAGGGACATACAACTGGCTTTAGGTAGTGGGTCTATTGGCAGACATCAGGAGCATCTATGATACCAGGCTGCATCAAGGATTTAGGGCAGAGAAGTACTTCAATTGCATGGTTCCAGTATTGGAATAAATGTCATATGCATCCACAAGTGTTTTATATCATCCAACAGCTGTACAAAGAAGAACTGTGTGCTAGGTTCTGGGTTAAAGGCTTCAAAGTCAAAGCTAATCAAGACAAAATTAGTCTTTATCTTAAGAGAGCTAGAAGTCTAGTTCTCATGAACGCATGGCCCCAGGAGGCAGGAGAAATGATACTAGGGCTAAGTGGCCATGTTGGAATCTGGGCAGCACAGGCCTTAACTCTTGGGGCAGCCTTTCTTCCACTTCACCCATGCTGGAAAGCAGGCCAGTTGGTGATGTTTTCAAGAGAATCAGAAGTTTGTATATTTCTGTACAATCTACTGTTTTTAATGTTAGCAATTAATTTTATTTTCCTGGAAAAAAAAAAAAAAGTGGGAACAAAATCTCCACAGCGATGTGCTGGAATCAGCCTTCAGTTTCTGCAGGTTTTTGTTTCTGGCTGAGAGCTGGGAGTGCAGTGGGGACAGAGAAGAATTTAATTCATGTTGATTTATTTTAAAAGAGACTGAATGCATACTAAACATGTTGACTCATTGGAAAAACATTGATATTAGGAAAGATTGAAGGCAAGAGGAGAAGTGGAAGCCAGAGGATGAGATAGTTGGATAGCATCACCAAGACAATGGACATGAGCTTGAGAAAGCTCCAGGAGTTCTTTATGGATAGGGAAGCCTGGCATGCTGCAGTCTTGCCGTTGCAAGGAGATGGACACAACTGTAGGACTCTACTGAACTGAAAAAACTGAGAACAAAAACTAATGAATCTAATTACATCAAGTTGTTGACTGGCTATCTGTAACAACACATTACTTCAGTTCAGTTCAATTCAGTCACTCAGTCGTGTCTAACTGTGTGTGACCCAATGAATCGCAGCACGTCAGGCCTCCCTGTCACACCACCGTCTCCCGGAATTCACTCAGACTCACATCCATCGTGTCTGTGATGCCATCCAGACATCTCATCCTCTGTCATCCCCTTCTCCTCCTGCCCCAATCCCTCCCAGCATCAGAGTCTTTGCAAATGAGTTAACTCTTCTCATGAGGTGGTCAAAGTACTGGAGCTTCAGCTTTAGCATCATTCCTTCCAAAGAAATCCCAGGGTTGATCTCCTTCAGAATGGACTGGTTGGATCCCCTTGCAGTCCAAGGGACTCTCAAGAGTCTTCTCCAACACCACAGTTTGGGGAGTGGGGGGTGGGGGGCGCCAGGCAGGTGGGGCGTGAAAGCTATGACTCTTCGGCTCTTCCTCCTCCCTCCCGGACCCGATCTCCACCTCCCGCTCCAACGCCGGCTGATCTGAGCCGCGGGCCTGGACGCAGCCCGGCTCCTCCCCTCCTCCGTCCCCTCCCCGGCCTGACCTGGCCGGCCGCAGCCTCGATGACTCCCCTCCCGCCCCCTCCCCGGCCGCAGTAGCCCGCCGCCGCCTCAGGGACCAGGGACTTGCCCGTCCGCGGCTGCTCCGGACCTAGAGAATCAAGACATAATGGGAGCATTTTTAGACAAACCAAAGATGGAAAACATAATGCCCAGGGGCAGGGTAATGGGTTGCGATATGGGCTAAGCAGCATGCAAGGCTGGCGAGTTGAAATGAAGGATGCACATACTGCTGTGATAGGTTTGACAAGTGGACTTGAAACATGGTCGTTCTTTGCTGTGTATGATGGGCATGCTGTTTCTCAGGTTGCCAAATACTGCTGTGAGCATTTGTTAGATCACATCACCAATAACCAGGATTTTAAAGGGTCTGCAGGAGCACCTTCTGTGGAAAATGTGAAGAATGGAATCAGAACAGGTTTCCTGGAGATTGATGAACATGAGAGGTATGTCGGAGAAGAAACACGGTGCTGACAGAAGTGGGTCAATGTTATGCTCTGAGCCCGTATCTCCGAACAGACCAAGAGAGCAAGTCCACCACAGTATTGCAAACGCAAGAAGGGAGTTTGTTTATTCCTAGCATGCTAAGGGCCCAAGTCTCATCCCACACAAGGGAATCTGACAAGAGCCCCAAACAAAGGAGTATGGTGGCTTATATACAGGCAGTTCTTTGTCTCAGTTACAGGAGTAGCTGGTGTTACATGATTGGCCAGGCAGGATGAGCGCATATCCTGTCTCTTTCTGGTAAACATGACTCAGGTCCTAGAGCCCGTTGTTTGGTCCCTAACATTCCCCCCTGTCCTTAGATCATATAGAGGAAGCTTCATCTCGGTTTTGAGACACAGTTTGATATTGTTGTCGAAGCACAAACAGCTGTACTGTATTTATGCGTTTTTTTACAAAGGCTATAAGTCTATTGATAATACATGGGCCAAAGGTAAGCATTAGTAAAAGTATTAGCAGGGGTCCCAACAAGGTGGAGATTAGGGTGGTCAACCAAGGGGATTGTTGAAACAAAGACTCAAACCATCTTTGTTGAACCTCACGTTCTCGTTTACATCGGGCTAGTCCCTCTCTTATTTTGGCCATAGATTTTTTAACTATTTTTGTGTGATCAGCATAAAAACAACACTCTTTTTTTTTTAGGGCAGCACAGAGTCCCCCCTGTATCTCCCCACAGATCTTTTAGTTATGCCTGGGCGCACCTGGACATGCCCAGAATGCATGATTTCGGAGCTTGCCCCTCTTTCAGGGTATATTTACCATTGGCTTAAGGTCAAAGTATAAGTCTGGCCACCAAGTATTTGGTGGATGTATTTCGGTGGTGGAGTTAAGCATCTCACGTGTTAGTCTATTTTGCAGTTTTTAGGTGATTTTGACGGGTTGATGTGGGTTCACGCTGGCAACTCCGGAGCAGAGTAACTGGGTCATCCACAAGACGGCCCAGCCGAGTTGTCCTGGTCCTGTTGGTGCCTTCGAAGCTTTAGCCTCAGGGGTTTGGACGGGTGCAGAGATGCTTCCCATTCTTTCTTAGCGTCTTCCTGCTCTGCTGAAGCAGCCGGGCGTACGTGGTTGCAATGAACCCAAGGCCCGATACCGTCGACCTTTAGGGCAGTTGGGGTGGTAAGAAGAACAATATAAGGACCCTTCCATTTGGGTTCTAGTGCCTTGGTTTGGTGCCTTTTGACCCATACCCAGTCTCCTGGGCCAATGTCATGTGAGGGAATAATTCCCTTATTTTGACCTGCATGTATTTCCCAGAGCAGTTTCCAGACAGGAGAGTGCACCTTGCTTAAGGCCATCAAGGCCGCCTGGAATTGCCCCAACGTGGGAGGCGGTAGTTTCTTCCCTTTAAACATTGGACATACAGGGGGAGGTCTCCCATACAGAATTTCAAATGGGGTCAGATTAAGTTGATAAGGAGTATTACATGCACGGAAGAGGGCGAAGGGAAGGAGGGTCACCCAGTCCCTGCCAGTCTCTATAGCCAATTTAGTTAAAGTTTCTTTTAGAGTCCGATTCATTCTTTCTACTTGCCCTGAGCTCTGTGGACTGTATTCACAATGTAACTTTCATTTAGTCCCCAGGGCTAGGGCAAGGCTCTGAACTATTTGACTCACAAAAGCAGGTCCATTATCAGAGCTGATGTTCACTGGCAGGCCAAACCTGGGAACTATTTCTTCTAAAATCTTTTTTGCCACTATCATCGCGGTTTCTCCCTTTGTAGGAAAAGCCTCCACCCACCCTGAGAAGGTATCCACAAACACTAACAAGTACCGGTAACCATTCTTGCCTGGCCTTACCTCGGTGAAATCTATTTCCCAGTGTTGCCCTGGTCCTTCTCCCCGATATCTCAGTCCTGCATGTTGTCCTTTTCCTGGCCTCATCTGTTGACACGCCTTACAAGCATGCACTATGTTCTTTACAGTTGTCTGGTGCCGGGGAAATTGGAGGCGTGCAGTTTGAAAGAGCATCAGAGTCTTCTTTTCTCCCAGATGAGTAGACAAGTGCAAATGCTCACATAGTTGCCGTCCCAACTGAGCAGGGAGTATCAAGTAGCCGTCTGAGTCTCAGTACCATCCATTTTTATCTTTTTGAAGGTTGGTGTGTTTTTGGATCCAAGCAAGGTCTGTGGATGAATACTCAGGGGTTGGGGGCAGAGTTCCCATACCTGGAGGTGGAAGTCCGATCGCCAACACAGGGGTGATGAAATCTTCATCAGCTACTTTTTGAGCTGCCAGGTCTGCAGCATGATTCCCTCTTGCCGTGGGGCTGTCACCCTTCTGATGTCTAGGTACGTGTACTATTGACACAGCCTGAGGCATCTGTACAGCCTCTAAAAGTCTACGTATTTCAGGCAAGTTTTTAATTTCCTTTTTTTTTTCAGCTGTCAAAAACCCCTGTTCCCAATATATTGGGCCCTGGATGTGTACCATGCCAAAAGCATAGCGACTGTCAGTGAAAATAGTTATTTTTTTTTCCTTTGGCTCTCTCTAATGCTTGAATCAGGGCAATTAACTCTGCCTTTTGTGCTGAGGTATCCAGGGGAAGGGCCTCTGCCCATATCGTCTGTCCAGAGTCATCTACTACTGCGGCTCCCGCCCGTCTCTGTCCATCTTTTATATAACGGCTGCCATCTGTGGACCATTTTAGCTCACTGTTATCCAGTGGAGTATTGGTTAAGTCTTTTCGCATTGCTGTTACCCCGGCCAGTATCTCATCACAATCATGGAGGGGGCTATTTTCCTCCGGATTGGGCAAAAGAGTGGCCGGATTTAGAGTGCAGGGCATTTGGAAATGAATCCATGGGGTGTCAAGTAGCAAGGCCTGGTAGTGTGTCAAGCGGGCATTAGAAATCCATTTACCTGGGGGTTGCTTTAAAACTCTCTCTATGGCATGAGGAGTGTGGACCAAGAGTCTCTGTCCATAAGTCAGTTTATCAGCATCGTGGACTAAAAGCACAGTGGCCGCGATGATACGGAGGCAAGGTGGCCATCCGGCTGCCACTGGGTCCAGTCTCTTGGAAAGGTAAGCTACAGGTCGCTTCCATGGTCCCCATCTCTGTGTTAGTACCCCTTTTTTTATCCCCTGCTTTTCATCTACAAATAATTGGAAAGGCTTAGATGGGTCAGGAAGGGCAAGGGCAGGAGCTTCTAGCAAGGCTCGCCTGAGCTCTTGGAAGGCCTCTTTTATTGGCTCAGTCCATTCCCAGTCCTTGTTTTCTTTGGTCCCTTTATATACGGGCCTGGTCTTTTCTGCAAACCCCAAGATCCATAACCGGCAATATCCCACAGTTCCCAGAAATTCTCTCACTTGTCTAGGGTTAGCCGGCTCAGGGATCTGGAGGATGGTTTCTTTTATAGCCTGTGTTAGCCACCTCTGGCCCTGTTTTATCTTATAACTGAGGTATGTAACCTCTTGCTTGGCAATCTGGGCCTTTTTGGCACTGGCCCTGTAACCTAAAGTCCCCAAGGTTTGGAGAAGGTCACCTGTTGCCTCTTGGCACTCTTTCTCTGTAGCCGCTGCCAGCATAAGGTCATCAACATATTGTAATAAAACAATGGTAGGGTGTTCAACCCGATACTCACGGAGGTCTTCGTCCAGGGCCTCATTAAATAACGTGGGCAAGTTTTTGAAACCCTGTGGTAAGCGACTCCATGTCAGCTGCACAGGGGTCTGACTACCGTCTTCCTGCCATTAGAAGGCAAAGATCTCTTGGCTTGCGGGGGCAAGAGGCAAACTGAAAAACACATCTTTTAAATCTAAAATAGTGTACCAAATGTAGTTTGGAGGCAAGTTGCTTAGCAATATATAAGGGTTAGGAACCATAGGATGAATGTCATTCACCCATTTGTTGACTTCTCGTAGATCTTGAACCGGTTTAAAATCAGTTCCCCCAGGCTTTTTCACAGGCAACAGGGGAGTGTTCCATGGGGACCGGCACCTTTTCAGGACCCCAGCATCTATGAGGCATTGTATATGAGGAGTAATTTCTTGTCGAGCCTCTTGACTCATGGGATACTGCCGTACCCTCACCGGGGAAGCACTGTCTCTCAGTTCCACAATGATAGGGGGCCTCTGTTTGGCCAGTCCCATTCCTGCTGTTTGAGCCCAGGGCTGAGGGTATCTTTGAACCCATGGTTGTACTTCGGGGCTTATTGTCGCTGGGGCCTCTGGCAAGTAGAGTCTGTATTCATCTTTTAATGCCAGACACTGGACCTGAAGAGGATGCCCGGTCCCATCTAAAACCGACACTTGTCCGTGGTTGAAATGAATTTGGGCATTCACTTTAGACAGTAAATCTCTTCCCAACAAGGGCGCTGGACACTCAGGTATCACCAGAAAATGATGGGTTACCTGGTGGGCCCCCAAGTTCACATGCCGTTTTGTAGTCCATCCATATCGTTTAGTCCCGGTTGCTCCCTGCACCCAGCTACTTTGTTTTAGACATGGGTCCATCTTTTTGGTTTAAGACTGAGTATTGGGCTCCCGTGTCCACCATGAAGCCAACCGGTTTCCCCTCCACATTTATAGTTACCCAGGACTTGGGGAGGGGCTTCGAGCCCTGACCCCCTAGTCGCTATCCTCACCCGCATAGAGGATATGACTGTCTGGAGAGCGAGTCTTGTTCTTGGGGTCCTTGGGCCCCTCTTTTAGATTTTTCTTGGGGCATTTATCTTTCCAATGTCCAAACTCTTTACAAAACGCACATTGGTTTTTCTCAAGCTTACACCTTGTCGTTTTTTCTTCAGTTTTTGAGTCCAACTTTTTTCCTTTCTGGAACCTGTTTTTGTTTTCAACCCCCAGCAAAAAATATCTGGGCCAGCTCTTTTTGATTTTTACGGTTTTCTTCAGCTCTAAATTCTCTTTCTTCTCTTCTAATGTGGTCCTCTCTCTCTTCTGGGGTCTCTCTATGATTAAAAACTCTCTCGGCTGCCCTCACTAGATCTTGCAAGGATTGTTCACTTAACCTCTCTATCTTTTGTAACTTTTTTCTAATATCAGGGGCTGCTTGATTTACAAGTGCTAACATAACTGCCACTCGTGACTCATCTGCCTGTGGGTCCATAGGGGTATACTGTCTAAAAGCTTCCATTATCCTTTCCAGGAAGGCTGCTGGGCTCTCATTTGGCTGTTGTCTCACTGGATTTATTTTGGCCAAATTAGTTGGCTTTCTGGTGGCCGCTCTAAGGCCAGCCATGAGAGTCTGACGGTACACTCGGAGACGCTCCTTACCTTCAGCACATTCGAAGTCCCAGTTGGGTCGCACCAAGGGGAACCCCTCCTCAATGAGGTTAGACTGTATTGTGGGCCTCCCATCCACCCCTGGCACATTTTTCCGGGCTTTTGACAGGATCCGTTCATGCTCCTCTGTAGTAAAAAGTACCTGTAACAGTTGCTGACAATCATCCCAAGTGGGATTGTGAGTAAACAGGATAGACTCTAAAAGATCAATAAGACCCTGCGGTTTTTCAGAGAAGGAGGGAGTCTGGGTTTTTCAATTGTACAAATCACTAGTGGAGAAGGGCCAATACTGATATGTCCATTCTCCACCCTCTCTGGATGGCCCTGCCCAGACCGGAAATGCATGAATGGTGGAGGAGGGAATCTCCGGGTCTTCTTCCGCTGTGCCGGCCATTTTTTTTTTTTTTTTCGCCTTTCCCAGAGTTTCCTAGGTGGGGCCCCTTTTTCTGGGAGGAGCTGAAGGCTTGGTTTTCTTTTTGGCTTCTCCCGATGAAACCTGTGGAACCTGTGGAAGCAAGGGCGGGGAAGAGGGAAGGGAAGTGAGGGGCTGAAAAACAAAAGGTTTAGCCAGGCCAGGGGGTTTTCCACCAAGTCCTGTCAGACCAAAATGTATGGAGTTTGGTCTGGCTGGGTGTCCCGAAGGGTAGGGGGCGAGCACCTTCTCTCTGACCGCTCAAATAGTAGGCAGGCTGAAGGTGCCTTCTTGTGGCCAGCTGACATCAAAAGCAGGCCACTCGGCAGAACAAAACGTTACTAACTTGCTTTTCTTCACCAGCAATGATAGATTCTGTGCTCTAGACTTGAAATCAGAGAAGTGGTTAATCATAAGAGATAAACGAGTAGAAGTTGTTTGTCCCATGATCACAGAAAAGTACACTGGGAGACAACAGAGCACAGAAAGAGCAACACAGACACCACGAATAGACAAACAGATAACAAACACAAGGTGGCCACCGACAATGCACTCAATCTTACCTGCAGGATGTTCACAGAGCCAGCCGCCTCCCCAGCACAAAACCGGGCCCTGGCCTTACGCTGGACTTAATCCAGTAACCAGAGCCAGCTGCCTCCCCAGCACGAAACTAGGCCCCGGCCTTATGCTGGACTTGCCTCTGCACTTTACAGCCAGATGCCTCCCCAGTACGATACTGGGCCCCGGACTTAATCTGGGCTTCTGCAACGTTAGCACCAGTGCTCAGAGCTCTTATCTCCTAACGAGGTTACTCCCTTCTACCAGGAGAGTTGTCCTCCCCGGCGGGACAGAGATCCTGGACGAGCCCCCAGATGTTATGCTCCAAGCCCGTATCTCCGAACCGACTGAGAGAGCAAGTCCACCACAGTATTGCAAACGCAAGAAGGGAGTTTGTTTATTCCTAGCGCGCTAGGGCCCAAGTCTCATCCCACACAAGGGAATCTGACAAGAGCCCTGAAAAAAGGAGTATGGTGGCTTATATACAGGCAGTTCTTTGTCTCAGTTACAGGAGTAGCTGGCGTTACATGATTGGCCAGGCAGGATGAGCGCATATCCTGTCTCTTTCTGGTAAACATGACACAGGTCCTAGAGCCTGTCGTTTGGTCCCTAACAGTCAACAGCTGTGGGTGTCCTGATTTCTCCTCAACACACCTACTTCAACTGTGGAGACTCAAGAGGGTTACTGTCTAGGAACAGGAAAGTTTACTTCTTCACACAAGATCACAAACCAAGTAATCCGCTGGAAAAAGAATGAATTCAGAATGCAGGTGGTTCTGTAATGATTCAGCATGTGAATGGCTCTCTGGCTGTGTCAAGGGCCCTTGGGGACTTTGATTACAAATGTGTCCATGGAAAAGGTCCTACAGAGCAGCTTGTTTCACCAGAGCCTGAAGTCCATGATATTGAAAGATCTGAAGAAGATGATCAATTCATTATTCTTGCATGTGATGGTATTTGGGATGCCATGGGAAATGAAGAGCTCTGTGATTTTGTAAGATCCAGACTTGAAGTCACTGATGACCTTGAGAAAGTTTGCAATGAAATAGTCGACACCTGTTTGTATAAGGGAAGTCGAGACAACATGAGTGTGATATTGATCTGTTTTCCAAATTCACCCAAAGTATCGCCAGAAGCAGTGAAGAAGGAGGAAGAATTGGACAAATACCTGGAAAGCAGAGTAGAAGGTGGATCACTTAAGAAAAAATAAGTAGCTTTATTAAAGAAAAACCTCAGCATAATCAAACTTTTATAAAATGTTAACTTTTAGATCTTTACGTACATGACTTCAACATTTGGTGTTTAGTGTACACAAGTGGGAAAGGGCATTTCTGTAGTAGCTGTTGAGGTATTTGTTACTATCCTATTATAGTTATATTAGAAATAACAAGTATGGCCCAGTACATTCTGTTCAGGATACTTGGTAAAGTGTTTGTATGCTTTCAAATTCTTGATTAATTCACTGGCATGAATAATTTTACGCCAGGAAAGTCTGATTTATGGTTTATTATAAATAGATTGTTTATGATGGTGATAATTTGAATGCCATCTTTTGTGTGAAGCTGTATTTATGAATTTAACATCTTTGGGAATTTTAAAATAAGAACTTGAAGATTATAGCCTGGCTATTAATACCTTTCATGTACCACAGCTTTTAAAAATTTATTTTAAACTATTTCAAAGCTTCTTGCCTAAGCCATAAACTGCCTCACCTAGACAACATAAACCTGAATAGAAGACATACTAGGTCTCTACCTGGCAGAAATGTAAATGCTGGATAAATTCAAGAAATTAAGTTAGAAATTACGGAAGTGTATTTATCATAATTCTGCAGATTGCTTTGAGACAATTGCAAAGGCATTTGTAACTCTCAAGTGTGATGCCTTCATATATTTGAAAAATATTAATTATTGATGCAGTTGCTATTTGGTATAAATATTAAGTATCCCCAGAGAATTACAGTTTATTGCATATATGCAATAAGCATGGAGATTATATATTTTCTTTAAGCAGGAAAAACTTGACATGCCTATGATAGTGTTAAAGAACATTTTTTGGGGGGCTCCTAATGTTATTACTTTGCACGTTAAAGGCCTTTAATAGCATGTAAACATTGATACACTATATACTTAAATCCTGTTGTGCCTGCATTATTAAAATTAATATGCATTAAAAAAAAAAAAGCATCAATTCTTCGGCGTTCAGCCTTCTTTACAGTCCAAATCTCACATCCATACATGACCAGAGGAAAAACCATAGCCTTGACTAGACGGACCTTAGTCGGCAAAGTAATGTCTCTGCTTTTGAATATACTATCTAGGTTGCTCACAACTTTTCTTCCAAGGAGTAAGCGTCTTTTAATTTCATGGCTGCAGTCACCATCTGCAGTGATTTTGGAGCCCCCCAAAATAAAGTCTGACACTGATTCTACTGTTTCTGCATCTATTTCCCATGAAGTGATGGGACCAGATGCCATGATGTTCGTTTTCCGAATGTTGAGATTTAAGCCAACTTTTTCGCTCTCTTCTTTCACTTTTGTCAAGAGGCTTTTTAGCTCCTCTTCACTTTCTGCCATAAGGGTGGTGTCATCTGCATATCTGAGGTTATTGATATTTCTCCCGACAATCTTGATTCCAGCTTGTGTTTCTTCCAGTCCAGCGTTTCTTATGATGTACACTGCATAGAATTTAAATAAGCAGGGTGACAATATACAGCCTTGATATACTCCTTTTCCTATTTGGAACCAGTCTGTTGGTCCATGTCCAGTTCTAACTGTTGCTTCCTGACCTGCATACAGATTTCTCAAGAGGCAGGTTAGGTGGGCTGGTATTCCCATCTCTTTCAGAATTTTCCAGTTTGTTGTAATCCACACAGTCAAAGGATTTGGCATAGTCAATAAAGCAGAAATAGATGTTTTTCTGGAACTCTCTTGCTCTTTCCATGATCCAGGGGATGTTGGCAATTTGATCTCTTGTTCCTCTGCCTTTTCTAAAACCAGCTTGAACATCAGGGAATTCACAGTTCACGTATTGCTGAAGCCTGGCTTGGAGAATTTTGAGCATTACTTTACTAGCATGTGAGATGAGAGCAATTGTGCGGTAGTTTGAGCATTCTTTGGCATTGCCTTTCTTTGGGATTGGA